>NC_138300.1:32050000-32750000 GCF_965601325.2 Salmo salar | reverse complement strand
TCTCCCTCTACCACAGTCTACTACGACCTGGTCCTGTGTTTCTCCCTCTACCACAGTCTACTACGACCTGGTCCTGTGTTTCTCCCTCTACCACAGTCTACTATGACCTGGTCCTGTGTTTCTCCCTCTACCACAGTCTACTACGACCTGGTCCTGTGTTTCTCCCTCTACCACAGTCTACTACGACCTGGTCCTGTGTTTCTCCCTCTACCACAGTCTACTACGACCTGGTCCTGTGTTTCTCCCTCTACCACAGTCTACTACGACCTGGTCCTGTGTTTCTCCCTCTACCACAGTCTACTACGACCTGGTCCTGTGTTTCTCCCTCTACCACAGTCTACTACGACCTGGTCCTGTGTTTCTCCCTCTACCACAGTCTACTACGACCTGGTCCTGTGTTTCTCCCTCTACCACAGTCTACTACGACCTGGTCCTGTGTTTCTCCCTCTACCACAGTCTACTACGACCTGGTCCTGTGTTTCTCCCTCTACCACAGTCTACTACGACCTGGTCCTGTGTTTCTCCCTCTACCACAGTCTACTACGACCTGGTCCTGTGTTTCTCCCTCTACCACAGTCTACTACGACCTGGTCCTGTGTTTCTCCCTCTACCACAGTCTACTACGACCTGGTCCTGTGTTTCTCCCTCTACCACAGTCTACTACGACCTGGTCCTGTGTTTCTCCCTCTACCACAGTCTACTACGACCTGGTCCTGTGTTTCTCCCTCTACCACAGTCTACTACGACCTGGTCCTGTGTTTCTCCCTCTACCACAGTCTACTACGACCTGGTCCTGTGTTTCTCCCTCTACCACAGTCTACTACGACCTGGTCCTGTGTTTCTCCCTCTACCACAGTCTACTACGACCTGGTCCTGTGTTTCTCCCTCTACCACAGTCTACTACGACCTGGTCCTGTGTTTCTCCCTCTACCACAGTCTACTACGACCTGGTCCTGTGTTTCTCCCTCTACCACAGTCTACTACGACCTGGTCCTGTGTTTCTCCCTCTACCACAGTCTACTACGACCTGGTCCTGTGTTTCTCCCTCTACCACAGTCTACTACGACCTGGTCCTGTGTTTCTCCCTCTACCACAGTCTACTACGACCTGGTCCTGTGTTTCTCCCTCTACCACAGTCTACTACGACCTGGTCCTGTGTTTCTCCCTCTACCACAGTCTACTACGACCTGGTCCTGTGTTTCTCCCTCTACCACAGTCTACTACGACCTGGTCCTGTGTTTCTCCCTCTACCACAGTCTACTACGACCTGGTCCTGTGTTTCTCCCTCTACCACAGTCTACTACGACCTGGTCCTGTGTTTCTCCCTCTACCACAGTCTACTACGACCTGGTCCTGTGTTCCTCCCTCTACCACAGTCTACTACGACCTGGTCCTGTGTTTCTCCCTCTACCACAGTCTACTACGACCTGGTCCTGTGTTTCTCCCTCTACCACAGTCTACTACGACCTGGTCCTGTGTTTCTCCCTCTACCACAGTCTACTACGACCTGGTCCTGTGTTTCTCCCTCTACCACAGTCTACTACGACCTGGTCCTGTGTTTCTCCCTCTACCACAGTCTACTACGACCTGGTCCTGTGTTTCTCCCTCTACCACAGTCTACTACGACCTGGTCCTGTGTTTCTCCCTCTACCACAGTCTACTACGACCTGGTCCTGTGTTTCTCCCTCTACCACAGTCTACTACGACCTGGTCCTGTGTTTCTCCCTCTACCACAGTCTACTACGACCTGGTCCTGTGTTTCTCCCTCTTCCACAGTCTACTACGACCTGGTCCTGTGTTTCTCCCTCTACCACAGTCTACTACGACCTGGTCCTGTGTTTCTCCCTCTACCACAGTCTACTACGACCTGGTCCTGTGTTTCTCCCTCTACCACAGTCTACTACGACCTGGTCCTGTGTTTCTCCCTCTACCACAGTCTACTACGACCTGGTCCTGTGTTTCTCCCTCTACCACAGTCTACTACGACCTGGTCCTGTGTTTCTCCCTCTACCACAGTCTACTACGACCTGGTCCTGTGTTTCTCCCTCTACCACAGTCTACTACGACCTGGTCCTGTGTTTCTCCCTCTACCACAGTCTACTACGACCTGGTCCTGTGTTTCTCCCTCTACCACAGTCTACTACGACCTGGTCCTGTGTTTCTCCCTCTACCACAGTCTACTACGACCTGGTCCTGTGTTTCTCCCTCTACCACAGTCTACTACGACCTGGTCCTGTGTTTCTCCCTCTACCACAGTCTACTACGACCTGGTCCTGTGTTTCTCCCTCTACCACAGTCTACTACGACCTGGTCCTGTGTTTCTCCCTCTACCACAGTCTACTACGACCTGGTCCTGTGTTTCTCCCTCTACCACAGTCTACTACGACCTGGTCCTGTGTTTCTCCCTCTACCACAGTCTACTACGACCTGGTCCTGTGTTTCTCCCTCTACCACAGTCTACTACGACCTGGTCCTGTGTTTCTCCCTCTACCACAGTCTACTACGACCTGGTCCTGTGTTTCTCCCTCTACCACAGTCTACTACGACCTGGTCCTGTGTTTCTCCCTCTACCACAGTCTACTACGACCTGGTCCTGTGTTTCTCCCTCTACCACAGTCTACTACGACCTGGTCCTGTGTTTCTCCCTCTACCACAGTCTACTATGACCTGGTCCTGTGTGGGGGGCGAGTGGCTAAGAAGATTTAGGGCTTTATGACTAATACTAAGTATCCCGTCCACACTGACACCACCAACGTCCATTACTCTCTCTCTCTGTCTGTCTCCACCATACATCCACACTGACACCACCAACGTCCATTACTCTCTCTCTGTCTGTCTCCACCATACATCCACACTGACACCACCAACGTCCATTACTCTCTCTCTGTCTGTCTCCACCATACATCCACACTGACACCACCAACTCTCTCATGCACACACTCAAATGCTGTCATGCAGCAGTCTCCAGCCCTCTACCCTATGCTGTATGTATGTACAGCTCTTGATGTCAATAGCACTTTGGAGCCTGCAATAAGGAGTCCTGAAATCTCCCTTGTGACTGAGAGCAAATCTATTGCTGCAGTGGGGATGTTCTTTCTAGCTGACACAGGCAAGCCACAATATAGCGTCATCACCCCACCCCCATGATGAGGGCTATGTGCATAGCCTCTGGTTATCAGATATACCCCCCCCCCATCAAGTAAAATCCCATGACCCCCAATGTCAGTACAGCCTCTCTCTGCCTCTGTGACTTCAGATAGAGAGCATCAGCCTGAACCAGTGATATGTGAAGCCTATACCCTGCTCTGTGCCAGCCTCAAGCAGAGAACAAAAGTCAGATTCAGTGATGCTCCCTTGTTCGCCTCTCTCCCCTCCCTCCCCTTCAGCCTCCCCCGCCCTGCTACTGAGGGAGAAACTATGCCTACAGATGTAGGATCTTAATTTGATCACCCTGTTGCAGGAGTACTTTCCTGCAATGCAGCACATTTAAAAGTTGTGGTGTATTTGAAGTTTAAAAAGGCTTCAGAAGTTTGTAATTCCCACTTTGAAAATTCAGACTTGATTTTCCCTTAAGAAAAATGTATCAAGCCCTATAAAAATGTCCATAAATTATAATCCACAGAATAATTCCCATTCCCTGTTGCTGCAGGATTATTTTCCTGCTGTAGCAAACTGGCTCAAATTAAGATCCTACATCTGTATAGCAGCAGTTATCTGTATAACAGAGGACACGACACATGCATTACAGATAAAACCTATTTGCCTTCTATGATCATGGGTTTAGATTGATAAAAGGTGTGCGCACACACACACACACACACACACACACACACACACACACACACACACACACACACACACACACACACACACACACACACACACACACACACACACACACACACACACACACACACACACACACAAAGAGAGATAGCTGCTTTTCAGGTCATGCCTTATCTCAGCAGTGTCACATGAGAAGGTCCTAGCCATTAGGAGTGCTGGTTGGCAGTTTCTCCATAATGGTGTTGGGGGTTGAGGCAGGCCTGAAACTGTTTGCTGTAGGTTAACTGACAACTGGAGAAGTCAAGCCAGTGTGGGGTTCGTCTATGAATAATGCAGTCAGTCCCTCCCCTGCCCTGCCCTGGCCAGGCAGCTCTTCTACATGGACCTTCTGTCCCAGGAGCACAGGGCCACATTTGTTTTCATTATCATAGCTGGGTTTATGCACTTCTGCATAGTAACATGTAATAACATATATGTATAACCATGGCTTGAACCCAATACAATCTAAGAGGTGTGTATAAGCCTAGTAGCCTATATCAGCTTTACAAAAATGATGACATTAATATCCCCACCTCTTTAACAGCTTCTTTCTATCTGTCATTTTAAAGGCTCAATCCTCTATTCTATGAGGAGGCTGATGTGGGGTTTCCATGTGAACAGGTAAATAGAGAGCAGCTAGCTCACCTGGTGGTGGTGGTTGTAGTTGTTCCTCTGCTGCAGGAAGGCGCCCTGCTGGTGCTGATGGTGCTGGGGGTGCATCTGGGGGCTTACGGGGGACCTGCGGCTCTGCTGCTGCGGCTGCTGGTGGGCGTTGATCTGGGGTGAGAACTGGCTGCTGAAGCCCTGCACGTTAATCCCTGGGCATGGATTAGTCGACACCGGAGAAAAACTCTGGAAGAAGGCCGGGTTGATAGAGGAGGGGATACCGGGATAGAAGCTGTTGTCTGGGTCGGTATGAGGCATCTGATTAATCGCGTTTGAGTGGTGGATAGGGTTGGCCGAGTTGGAAACGGGTGGTGGAGAGCTGGTCTGAACGGACCACGGGGTTCCAAATCCAGGGAGGGGAGGTGAAGCTGAGGCGCCACTCGGGTTCTGCATCTCTTGGTTCTGGAGGTTCGGAAAACCGCCCCCGAGTCCTGCGGACAACATATTGCCGGTGCTACTGCCATTGCCGTTATTTATATGGTGGGTGATGGGGGAGTCCATTTGGATCCTAACCTTGTTTGGATTTACGGAAGTGGGCGATGGCAACGCGGCAGTCTCCACATCGGCTTCAATGTCCTCCACTGGCGAGCGGCCGATTTGTCCCGGTCTGGAGTAGCGCTGCGCTCGGGTTCGGTGGAGACTTGAGCGGTGAAAGGCTGCCTCTGCCGCAGGTGACTGAATTTTCCTTGGGGTGGGGGCGACTCAGTGCAGCCAAACTCAGCTCGCTGACTTAACTGCTGATGTATTTTCCGGTCGTGCTGAAGGTCACTGATAGACTGCGTCGGGCAAAAATGACCAAAATCTGGAAAATCTGGATTCTGGTTCAGGTGGTTGTGAGGGAAGTGAGGGTTCCCAGCTGGTTGTTGGTTTGGTTTGGTTGCTGTGTCCCGGTTTTATTGATTGTGTTGTTGTTGCTGCTGCTGTAGTTTTCCTCTGTTGACTAGGGTCGTTGTTCGGTTGTCACCCCCACAGACTCATTCTGCATGTTTTGCTGATGCGCAGCAGCTGACAGGAACAGTGGGGACAAGGCAGCGAGGCTACTGCGCGAGACCAAGGGCGAGCCGGGGCACAACTGGCCGATGGAAACCGCAGAAGAGGAGGAGCATTAGGATCAGAAAGCTCGTCCTTCGAGAAGGGTAGAGTTGTGTCCAATGGTCGCTGTCTGTAATAAACCGAACCCGTAATCATCCATTTATTTGTGTAAAAATATTAATTTGAACGAAGTTTTTCAATTCTCCGCCTAGAAGAGAACACAGTGCATAATAGATGCGTCGACAAAGTAGCCTAACGAGAGAGGAGGGGTTTGTCTCTGTTCAGTCGGCGTGTTCTACAATTAATATTATTTTCTTATTTTAAAATCGATTAATATAGGCCCCTATTTATAAATATATCCGGTTATATTGTAGCCTGCGCAATCCAATCCTGACTGACCGTGTACCCCTCCTCTCGTTACCGGCCGGGCTGCTGCGGCAGCGGATTAAAGGTCCCCAGTGAATGACGCCTACGTCACGTCCGCATCATGTTCTTTTCTGACCCTCGCTTCGCCCTTTGTAGTGAATGCTGCTGAGCGCTTCTACCGGACCGAGCTGTAAAGAACACCGCATTGTTTACGTCATTCTTTCCTTATTCACAAGGTCCAGTAGTTCATCATGATGTCCTGAATATTAAGCTTTAAATTGCATTTCTGAGTTTGTTTTATCTACTGCAGGTTTGGGCAGAATGAGCACATTCAGTGTAGCTTGACATGGGCAGGAGCTCACTGGAGCAGAGTACCGGCACCTCAAATGTTCTACTGCTTGAGCTCCTATTAATCTTATAGAATATTAGCTCAAAAGTATTGTGGAGCTCCTGCACCTAAATATAAACAGTAGGCCTACCAGAACCCAAAATGAGTACCAGCACCTATTTCAGTCCAAGTCAAGAACTAATCCAGTCCCCTATGTCAGATACCCCAACCCCACCACCGTTAGGCCAAATTCCGGCAGATGGCGATATTGAGTCATTTAATTTTACTGTCCAAAGGGAATATGCAGCTGGCTATACATTCTCCATTTAGGCTGCAAAGGCGTCGATTTCCTCCTTAACTTGATTTAATGGCTAGAAGGGAAAATATGCATACTTTCTTTCTTTAACACAACACACATGATCATAATCATAAGTGGCTATACCTTTTCAAAGCTTTATAAAGTGCTGTTTAATGGATTTAAACATTAAAGTCTGTGTTGATCCAGCCACTGAATGGAGCGTTTCCCTGGGTCAGTATTTGCATTCAATCTCATCAATATGTAAATGATTGCTGGTAGAAACTCTATTTAGTTACTACATCCAATACTGATGGTTTGTATTGATGAAAAGGACCAAGAACTCAAAGGATTGTGAAGATCATTGGGTATCTGTTGCGCTTAAACCTGCATAGAGACTGCATTTAACATGGTATACACACAGAATATGGACTTGGTATTTACCAAATAGGGCTTTCTTATGTATACCACCCCTACCTTGTCACAACACAACTGATTGTCTCAAACACATTAAGAAGGAAAGAAATTACACAAATTAACTTTTAACAAGGCACACCTGTTAATTGAAATGCATTCCATGTGACTACCTCATGAAACTGGTTGAGAGAATGCCAAGAGTGTGCAAAGCTGTCATCAAGGGAAAAGTTGGCTACTTTGAAGAATCTAAAATCAATTTGTATTTGTTTAACACTTTTTTGGTTACTACATGATTCCAAATGTGTTATATCATAGTGTTGATGTCTTCACTATTATTCTACAATGTAGAAAATAAAGAAAAACCTTTGAATGAGTAGGTGTGTCCAAACCTTTGGCTGGTACTGTATATATCTACAGTATATATCATCTGGCATAATGAGGAGGGATATCACTGAACCACACTGGTGTGTGTCATAGTCAACGTTCCATTTGCTCAGCACCTAACAACCACCTACATACACATACGTACATACAGGGCTAGTTTCTTAGGTAAACATCTGTCGTTCTGCCCCTGAGCAAGGCAGTTAACCCACTGTTCCCCAGACGCTGATGATGTGGATGTCCATTAAGACAGCCCCCCACACCTCTCTGATTCAGAGGGGTTGGGTTAAATGAGGAAGAAACATTTCAGTTGAATACATTCAGTTGTACAACTGACTAGGCATCCCCCTTTCCCCTTTCCCTTTCTCATTCCATGACCTTTCACCACAAACATGTATTATATCCATGTAATAAAAGTATGAAATCTGCAATAAAGATTTTGTGACAGATATGCAACCTATCAGAATCTGAGGAACTCTTGAGACCAACACAAGCAATGGCTGCCACTACAACACATTGGTATCGGACCGGACCGGACGTATGATGCGTCACTCATTATGTTTTTTTTTTCAAAACAAAGAATTTCTCTCCAGTGATCTCTGTCCTCATTGCACTTTCAGCTGTTTAGTTGGTAAGTAGACACCATATGTACCCCCCCCCCCCCCCATGTGTCCCAGATGGGACATCCCACCAGTGAGAGAAGGGGCAGGTGTGGCAGCCACCGAGGGTACTGAGCAATCATATGGCTGTGATTACCCAGTCTGGGGTAAGTGGTGGGGGAGTGATGATGGGGCAGGCAGGCTGCCAGCTGTTAGTGCATGCCCTCCTACACACACTGATTAGACAGGACCGGGGGAGGGGACCATGGCTGGGGCCTGGAGGGTGCTGTTGCAAGGGTGGCTGGTTGGGGTTGTTCTCTGAGGCTCAGGCCTCCAGCAGCCCTGTCCCTGGGCTGGCAGTGGCACATGCAGAATATGACACCTAAATCCCAACCTCTAACCTACACATCTTATTTATTTTGTATTTTTATTTAACCTTTATTTAACGGCAAGAAAGTTCAGAACAAATTCTTATTTTACAATGACGGCCAAACCCTCCCCTAATCCGGACAACGCTGGACCAATTGTGCGCTGCCCTATGGGACTCCCGATCACAGCCGGGTGTGATACAGCCCGGGATTGAACCAGGGTCTTTAGTGACGCCTGTAACCCTGAGATGCAGTGCCTTAGACCGCTGCACCACTCGGGAGTCATCTTAACACAGACAGGCACAAACAACTAACCTGGGATGGCTCACACACAAACTCACATTTACACACAAACTCAGTTTCGCACTGGCACAGTCGTAAAAAAACAAAATTGAACAACATGTAAAAAGCACTTGGTATACTCATATACACCATCAACACTTTCTATTCACACAAACACACACACACGTGTGCAAATGCGACTTACAAAACCAAACAGGTCTTAACATGGTTACATGGTTGGTTATAACGCTACCTTTGGCCATCACAGTACACCTGTCATGTTGATCTAGACCTATCTCAGATTTCATGGTGTGTGTTAGGCAAGCTCAAATTAGGCCTTGGTCTGGGTGGGTTCACTCTGTGACACAGTGCAGCTGCTGTAGTCACGGCAACAGGTAATCTGCATTTCCCTTTGTCAGTTTGATTACTGTATTTGACTCAGGGCTGTGTGTTTGTTTGTGTTGTAAGGGGTGGGGCGAGGTCGGGCATTGATCAGCTCATCCTGACAGACCTGTCCATCAAGCCTGATCACTTTGTTCCTGCATTGAAGTAGCATACCCCATCATCTCTCAGATCCCTCCCCCAGAAAACAATAAGTGTGTCACTTGTGTATCACTCAACACTGACATCTTGTATTTCAGTTATGGTGCTATACTGAACAAAAATATTACTGCAACATGTAAAGTGTTGGTCCCATGTTTTATGAGTTGAAATAAAAGATCCCAGAAATGTTCTATACACACAAAAAACCTATTTCTCTAAAATGTTGTGCACAATTTTGTTTACATCTCTGTTAGTGAGCATTTCTTCCTTGTCAAGATAATCCATCCAACAGACAGGTGTGACATATCAAGAAGCTGATTAAACAGCAGAATCATTACACAGGTGCACCTTGTGTTGGGGACAATAAAAGGCCACTCTAAAATGTGCAGTTTTGTTACACAGTACAATGTCACAGATGTCTCAAGTTTTGAGGGAGCGTGCAATTGGCATGCTGAATGCAGGAATGTCCACCAGATTGGATGCCAGATCATTTTATGTTAATTTCTCTAACATAAGCTGCCTCCAATGTCATTTTAGAGAATTTGGCAGTATGTCCAACCGGCCTCACAACCGCAGACCATGTGTAACCACGTCAGCTCAGGACCTTCACATCTGGCTTCTTCACCTGTGGGATCGTCTGAGACCAGCCACCTGGACAGCTAATGAAACTGAGGAGCATTTATCTGTAATAAAGCCCTTTTGTCTGGAAAAACTCATTCTGATTGGCTGGACCTGGCTCCTCGGTGGGTGGGCCTGGCTCCCAAGTGGGTGGGCCTATGCCCTCACTGGCCCACCCATAGCTGTGCCTCTGCCCAGTCATGTGAAATCCATAGATTAGGGCTTAATGGATTTATTTAAATTGACTGATTTCCTTATACGAACAGTAATATAATTTTGTTCAGTATATATTGGATGGAGTAATACTACACGTATCTGCTTTCTAGGTTTGTTGAGGAGAACAGTATACAAATCGACTGGGAGAATGATGGCGTCAGGGTCTGAATCAGATGATGCATACCTTCCTATATAAAAGCCTACTGTAAATAACTGTACGTTTCTCCTACACCGAAACCCACTCAGTATACACCGTACCAAATATGACTCAATTTCATCATTGCGGTTCCAAAATTGATAAGCATTGGTGTGTTCCTGTGTGTTGCTCAGGGGCAGGGCAAGGCAAAGGCTATATAATACAGTATGTTATGTTCCCTGAAAGTTTGTAAGGTCATCTGGTGGTTTGTGGAAGTCTGTCTGAAGGTTTGTTAAAGGTCTCCTTAGGGTTTGTGGGAGGTTGTGGGAGGTTTTGTTCTGATTTGCAGCCAGCATGGCCTGCAGGAAGTGACTGCCTTTGTTCCTTTAAATTGTCCCTTTGTTGTGTTTCTCTCGCCACTGAATAGTGTCTCTGTGCAGCTGACTGATAAAGCCTCTGCAAACACTCATCCCGCACACACACTGCTGTCCTTCTGACATATTCTCAGCAAAATCTTATTTAGTCAAATATGTGACATTGTAATTGAGTTCATTCAGAAGCAGGATTGTTTTGTCAACAATTTTACAAAGAAACATTCTACAGACATTCTATTTACAAACAATAAGGAAAAGCAATAACAAGATCAGTGATTTTCTAAATGACACATTTTTACAGCAGTGTGGTAATTCTAGTTTACAAGGTCTGTCAACTTCAGGGATGTACATTCATGGATATTAAAATGTTCATGTCATGATTAGAGTGAAACATATCCCATCAAGTCACCCAGTTGTGTTTGAACAGAAGTGTGACTTCCCTGAAGACTCAGTTGTTCCTCTGGGACACAGAAGGCTATTCTACCTGACACAGAAACACTGAGTAGCTAACATCAAACCTTGAGTAGAGGGGCCCAGTGAATGTAGAGTGGAATGTGTGTATGAGTGTCAGAGTAGACGTCAGAATTTAGTAACCCTTCAATAATCAATAACATTTTATAAGTACGTGTATAACAGAAAGGTCTTAATTAATAAATAAATTGATTAGAAACTTGTGCAGAACTGATTGGTTGAGTAGTGGCTAATGAGTCGATTATTAATTAATAAATACAATTATTAGAAACTTGTGCAGACCTGATTGGTCGAGGAGTGGCTAATGAGTCAAGTCCCTGGGACCGGTCGAGTGTCTCTGTGTCTTCCAGAGAAATAAGACTAGCATTTTGGTGTGACACACTGAACATGACCCTTCACTTTCTCTCCCTCACCTCTTGTCCTCCTCTCCTTCTTCCAGGGGAGAATGACTGCCCCCTTTCATTTAGGATTTCAGGTTGAAGGCAAACCGGAGTACTGAAGGCAGTATTTTCAGAAGGCAGGATCCCCAATTATAGTCAAAGGTAGTATGGCAATCTTCGTAGTCAATATTTGTGTATAATTTGTATTTATTTTTTAAACACAATCATGGTACAAATACTTGCTTCTATTTCACCAGATGTATATCCTTGAACATATTATTTTATAATTTAAGGATAATTTGTCGCCTGCAGTACCCTTGAGATACTCCGTGAGAGGTAGCAGCACTGAGCTAGCCTGCAACATCACTTCCTAGAGCAGCTCAAACTGCTCATGTAATATTTCCAAAAACTCCTCCATGAAGCAAGATATCTACATGCTAAAATGACATTCCTGATCTTCAAATGCGCCACTGAGACTTCACATAGGAAACAATGGAGAGATGTCCTCTTTGGCTTTGTCCATTCTTTTTAAAGTCAATGTCTTCCTCTCTCCCCTCTTCCTCTTCCCCCATCTCTTCCTCTCTCTCCCCCTGGTTAGTTGTATGTTATTTTATTGTGTAAGTGCTCCCCCTCTTCTCTCTTTTTCTCTCTTCCCCCCACATGTATTTTTATTATTCTTTACATTTTATTCATTTAGCAGACACTCCTATCCAGACGACTTACAGTAGTAGTGAGTGCAGACATTTAAAATCAAATCAAATTTTATTTGTCACATGCGCGGAATACAACAGGTGTAGACCTTACCGTGAAATGCTTACTTACAAGCCCTTAATCAACAATGCAGTTTTAAGAAAATAGAGTTAAGAAAATATTTACTAAATAAACTAAAGTAAAAAAAACAAACAAGTAACAATAAAATAACAAGAATGAGGCTATATACAGGGGTACCGTGGGGGTACAGGTAAGTCGAGTACATTTTTGTACTTTTTCATACTGGTCCCGTTGGAAAATCGAACCGGTAACCATGACATCCACCAATCACTTAATCATTAGTGGTACTGAGAGGGTGACGTGTAATTGACCTTGACCAACTGCTGTCTATTGGTTAAAAAGATGGTTCTATACAGAGAATGGTTTCATACTGAATGTACTATATATAAGTAGGTTAGGCAAAGGATGAAGTGTAAACCTATAGGAGGATAGCGTTTTACGAGGAGGGTTGGGCATGAAATGATACCAGGCTGTTCAATACTGAGCCATACTGACTGACGAGTGGCATACTGACACTTTTCTTGAGTCTGATTTAGTGCAGTGTTTTCTGACATCTCTCTCTCTGTCGTCTCCTCAGATGTTTGGTTCTCCCAAAACCAATGTGTTTCGAGGCAGGGATGAAATACACTGTTCGCCTGAGCTTGTCCCTTTACTCTGCACTCAGTGATGTCCAGTCCCCATATACAATCATCGACTTGGTTAGTTCCCACACACACACTGTTAAACACCTAGACACAACTGAGACCTTTGCGTTAATCATGCAGTGATGTCACTTGCATAACATTTTATGCTACAAGGATCTCAAATTAGGATTTAGCCCTTCGACGAAAACTAATTCCATCTCCCTTATCTTTCTGCTGTCTCTATAGATTGTGCTGATGCCTCACTGTAAAAACCTGGAGATCTTCACGTGTTCTGAGGGAGGTGACGTGGCCAGAGCAGTGCCTGGGACACATTCCAGCATTACCGCTGTCTGGAGAACAGCCAGAGCGTGGCCAAGACCCCCTCCACAGACATCTGCCGCAACTTCATATTTAGTGCGCCAGCTCTTCTACACCAGGGAGCTAAAAGGTATGGCACCGCACTCCTAACAGTCACGTATGACTGCTTAAACAGGCTTAAACATACAGTACTTGTATTCTAATTTATGTGTTTCTTAACTAAATTTTAAAGAGGGTTTCTTATGGCTCAATGCTGACGAATGGTGTGGATTGTACAGCTCGACTCAGTTCCACGTCTGCCATTCCATATTGAGGCAAACATGCAACAGCTCTGTGCCATTTTATCTTTCCTCGATTCCTTGCATCCTTTTTCCACGACTCAATTGGAGGATCTCAGACCTCCAATGGGTTTTGAGAAGGATGCGAGTAGAGAGGAAGTGAGGATTTGAGCAGAGATGAATTGGGACAAAGCTCATGTCATTGTTTTAGGTGGAATGTTGAATGATACATTTGTTATGTTTTCACGTAAATCTTTGTACTACTTGTGCTCTTTCCACAGATCCCACTGGGCGCAGATGTCAATTCAACGTTTATTCCACGTTGGTTCAATGTAATTACATTGAAATGATGTGGAAACAACGTTGATTCAACCAGTGTGTGCCAAGTGGGATGCCTCTGGCTTGCTGATAACATCTGATGAGACTCCCTATGCGATTTGACTCCTGTATTACTGCCTGACTGTACTCAATAAAACTTCCATTGTCTCAAATTATTTCACTTTGGCAATGTAATTTGATAGACTGTGGCTAGGATTCCATTCAATTGGTGAAAAATTACCATGTGAATATTCAAAAAACTACATTAAGAAAATATGCGCATTTTCCCACCAGTGATGTTTGCACCAAACTGAATTGTTGTGGATAGAAATCAGTGTGTGATAACATAGTACACACAACATGTACCTTTCCTGCAGTCAAATAACCAAAGCGCCCACTAGTGGGTAGTGGGTAGTGCGTACATCACTGGGGCTAAGCTGCCTGCCATCCAGGACCTCTACACCAGGCAGTGTCAGAGGAAGGCCCTAAAAATTGTCAAAGACCCCAGCCACCCCAGTCATAGACTGTTCTCTCTACAACTGCATGGCAAGCGGTACCGGAGTGCCAAGTCTAGGACAAAAAGGCTTCTCAACAGTTTTTACCCCCAAGCCATAAGACTCCTGAACAGGTAATCAAATGGTTACCCAGACTATTTGCATTGTGTGCCCCCCCACCCCAACCCCTCTTTTATGCTGCTGCTACTCTATGATTATCATATATGCATAGTCACTTTAACTATACATTCATGTACATACTACCTCAATTGGGCTAACCGGGCTATCTGCATTGTGTCCTGCCACCCACCACCCGCCAACCCCTCTTTTACGCTACTGCTACTCTCTGTTCATCATATATGCATAGTCACTTTAACTATATCTACATGTACATACTACCTCAATCAGCCTGACTAACCGGTGTCTGTATGTAGCCTCGCTACTTTTATAGCCTCGCTACTGTATATAGCCTGTCTTTTTACTGTTGTTTTATTTCTTTACTTACCTATTGTTCAATACCTTTTTTGCACTATTGGTTAGAGCCTGTAAGTAAGCATTTCACTGTAATGCTGTTGTATTCGGCGCACGTGACAAATAAACTTTGATTTGATTTGATTAGTGGCCTCATGGGTGGAACATTATTTATATTTTTCATAATTTCATAATTAATAAAAACATTATTTATTTTTAAATGCCCCAAATCCATTGTTTCCATATCAAACGCTTTTGTTATATTTCAATCTTCTGTGATGTATATAAAGTGTAATATTGTAATACATTTCAACTCTATATCTGACATGGTACATGCATCTTCTTTTTTTAAGCACATAACCATGTGTGTGAGGTGTATACTTTGTTTCAAAGTAGATTTAAGACTACGAAGAAACACTCTGTGTGACCCTGATTCAGCCCACTGCAGTAAAAGGTTAAGTGTTCATGTACCGAATACAATTCTAATGTTCAATGTGTTTCCATCGCATTTTCAACTCTACCAATAGTTTTGTGTGCACGGTGCATGGTATGTGCCTACTCTGGTCTTGGTTTCCCGAGTCGTAATGGGGGGACCACACACCATGTCATTGTGTGACTCCAAGTTAACTTCGATGTAATGGTTAATATTCCACCGCTATTTTTACCGACACAAAAAGATCCCACCATGTCGAACTAACAAATTATCTGTCAGCATTTCTAAAATTGTACTGAAAACAGCTGTTCTGATGTATTTTTTATATGGTATGACTTTACTGACATAAAAACTGTAGATGGAAACGAGGTTAATGGTAGTTCCCAATCAGACAATTACTACAAAACACATCTGTTTTCCTCAGTGAAGTGTTTGGTGAATGCACGGCGTTGCCTTGTCCTCAGTCCTCCTTTGACTGCTGTGTGTACCATGATGACATGTTAACCTGGTTTTAGCTGGTTAATCATATACATTTCAGTCTACATTCTATTATTTGACACTGGTTATGTACTGTTATAATGTAGCAGGTTCTCCCCTTTGTGTCTCCATACAATTCAAAATCCCCATGTGCTGCCTGTGTGTGTGTGTGTGTGTGTGTGTGTGTGTGTGTGTGTGTGTGTGTGTGTGTGTGTGTATACCCTTGGGCCTAATAAATACCCTAAATATTGGATCCTGCCTTCATCTCAATTCCTGCACTGTCTTTTAACTAGCCCACTAGTCCTTCCATTCTTTAATGTTATCATTGCTATGCCATTATTATGTACCCACATGTTATTCCCAACAATATATTTTGATGTCCAGAACCTAATGTGTGATCAATGAACTTGTTAGATCACAGCCCCATTATCCCCATACTCCACCTATTCATTGACACATTGGGGTTAACTTGCTCATATCAAGCAAACACATACCAGTCACAAACATTTCTTTGTATACAAAACATTAAGAACACCTGTACTTTCTATGACATAGACTGACCAGGTAAATCCAGGTAAAAGCTATGATCCCTTATTAATTGTCCCTTATTAATTGTCACCTTAAATCCACTTCAATCAGCGTAGATGAAAGGGAGGAGGCAGGTTAAAGAAGGATTTTTAAGCCTTGAGACAATTGAGACATGGATCATATGTGTGCCATTCAGAGGGTGAATTGGCAAAACAAAAGATTTAAGTCCCTTAGAATGGGGATTGGTAGTAGGTGTCAGGGCCACCGGTTTATGTTAAGAACTGCAACACTGCTGGATTTTTCACGCTCAACAGTTTCCCTTGTGTATCAAGAATGGTCCACCACCCAAAGGACATCCAGCCAACTCGACACAACTATGGTAAACATTGGAGTCAACATGCTTCCGACACCTTGTAGAGTCCATGTCCCGACAAATTGAAGCTGTTCTGAGGGCGGAATACAAATTGAAACCCAAACGAGAAAAAATACAAATTGAAACCCAAAGGTGCAAAGACTTGATAGGCATTGCTGTTATGATTTCAGTTGTCCTTGATGTCCTTTGTTTTAAATGTATTATTTTTTAATATTTTTTTTTTGCATTGTTGTTTTCTGTTTTCTTCTGTCTTTTCCTTTTACTCTTTAGTTCATTCTCTTGGTTGTTGATGCATTGGGGGGGTTCTTGGGGTTGGGGAATGGAATGAATTGTATTTTTTTTTTTTTTTATCTTCCGGGGGGGGACTGTGGGAGGGGTCTTGAATGGTTGAGGGGCAGCTATTGGGGAACTTTGGAGGGATCGGGTTTCACAAGATTGTGATCATGAAAAAGGAAACTATGACATATATTTTATATCACTATCATGCACACGCACCCTCACACATGAGGATGGCTCTGTTGCGGAAAGACTGATACATGTTTGATAGTGTCTTGATGCTGTATTGATTGTCCTTCATGTTCTAATACTTTATTGTTACCCCTTCCTTGTGTTTTTTGTAATAAATAATTATACAAAAATATTTTAAAAAGACTTGAGAGAGCAACTTGAGAAATTGGGAGCGAAAACTTGACACAGATATGTGACTATTGTTGGCAGACAATTGAATGCTTTCAAATAAAAAATGTACAAATTTGAATCACGTTTCCTTGCTTACAGTTCTTCATTTTTTCTGTTTAAGACATTTTTCTTTTTGATCTGCAGCAATGATCTTCTGCTCGCTCAAAGTCAAGTTTTATATGCGTGCCACCCGCTGGCCTGTGCACTCGTGGGACTCCTCTCCTTTGCTTGCTCTAGCAAATTCTGTGCTTTCGACTCGAGTGTTTACTTGCAATGGTTAATCTTGCTCGACAGCGCCATCTCGCGCACGCTTGACTTTAGAGTCTGATTTGACTCCATATGCGTGTGTGTGTGAGAAAGTTATAATGCTGTTCTCAATATCTAGTGCATTATGATATTCCATAGTAACTGACCTCAGTGTCTCCAGTTTAAAGTGTATTCTCCAATCCAGCAGAGACCAGCTTCACTCCTGAATCCTGCAGGTCATTATTACTCAGGTCCAGCTCTCAGGTGGGAGGGGTTTGAGCTGAGTCCAACACTTCACAGCATCTCTCTGTGAGTGCGACGGTTTTCGTAAGGAGGAGACCAAGGTGCAGCGTGGTAAGTGCTCATGATTCAATTTTATTTATACTCAGAACACCAAACAAAATAACAAACAAAGGAAAACGAACGGCACGTTCTGCAGGCTTTCACTGAGCTGTACAAAAACAAGATCCCACAACTGAAGGTGGGAAAAAGGGCTGCCTAAGTATGATTCCCAATCAGAGACAACGATAGACAGCTGCCTCTGATTAGGAACCATACTCGGCTAAACACAAAGAAATAGAAAACATAGAATACCCACCCCATGTCACACCCTGACCTAACCAAACAGAGAAAAACGGCTCTCTCAGGTCAGGGCGTGACAGTGAGGTTACACTGATTCAGCCTAAATAAGAGTAAATACATTCTAGAGGTCCTGACTCGAGTCAATGAAACCAACCATGGAAGAATATTGTAGTGAATTCAGGGGGTAGCCCCGATCGGGACTCAAACCCAGGTCCAACGACTGTCAAGTTGGCATTTTATTCTTGTTACTAAGTATTGTTTGTATTGTTTGTACTGTTTGTTTGTTTGTTTTTTCATTTGGATCCTTGAAAACAAGATAGTGTATCTCAAGATATTTCCTCCTGCAAAATGTCTAATAAATAAATACTCACAGAGCTGTTCTGGAGGCTAAGACCACTGGCAGCAGTCTCAGAAGCTCCTCCTCTGATCTGGAGTATTTCTTCACATCTAGCTCCTCTTCCGATGTCAGCAACACAAAAACCAGAGCTGACCACTATGTAGGTGAGAGTTTGTCTTTTGAAAGACTTCCTGAGCTCAGGTAGCTTTGGAACTCCTCCACTAGAGAACGGTCATTCAGCTCATTCAGACAGTGGAACAGATTGATGATTCTCCCTAATTGTCTTCTTGATGTATTTTACTGTTTTCTCATTGGTCTGTGAGCTGCTTCCTGTCTGTGTCAGTAGGCCGTGTAGGGCAGTCTGATTGGACTCGAGTGAGAGGCCCAGAAGGAACAGGTCCAGGTGTCCATTGTTACTCTGTAAGGCCTTGTCCTAATCATAGGTTGGTGTTTCACACATTTCAAAAGTTTGACAAGGGAGTTTTGGTTTGACTGGGTTCTCATTGCTGTTTATGAATGTGAGAAACACATACACAGCAGTAAGACACTCCTGGATGTTCAGATGATCAAAGCTGAACATTGTCTTCTGACTCATCTTCCCTTCCACCTCAAACAGCTCGGTGCACAAAACTGAGTACACTGATGTCTCTCTGACATCAATGGCACACTCTCTCAGGTCATCCTTGTAGAAGATCAGATGTCCCTTCAGCAGCAGGCAGAATGCCAGCACTCAACGTTTAAGGACTTCCTAAGGAACAAATATCTGTTCTCATCCTGTCTATCTGAAAGATCAGGATGTGTAAGAACGCCTCAATCAGTCTTGGGGAAACTTGGGGAAACTCTCCACTCTCTGCTTCAACATGGCTTCTCTAGAACAGTGGCTAAAATCCAACAGAAGACTGTGACATGATGTAGAGGCTCCTTGAGGACTTGAAATGGTTGAAGATGCTGCTGGCCACATCACTGATTTTTTTCCTGAAGTAACCCCTCCTTCTGTGGGTCATTGAACCCTCGTACCTCTGTCCATTGGTGAATGTGCTCACGAGGGATATGATTGGCTGCTGCAGGTCGTGAGGTTATCCAGATGAGAGCAGAGGAGAGGAGCTCTCCTGTGATGAAGTTCGCAATCAGTTTGTCCAGCCAGGCTGGCTTTTTGTTGTCTTTCAGAGCTTTCTTTTTTTATTTAAAGTTTAACGTTTTTCAAACAAACAAAACACATTCACAGATGTGGAAGACATATATAATATAATAAAATATAAAAAACAAAACAAAAAACAAATTTGCAGCAGCACTATCTGTGATCATGTTAGCTATTTTCAGCTTTAACCGAGACAGGTAAATAATGAGTTTTTACAGCACTTTACACAACATGTACAGTTGAAGTTGGAAGTTTAGATACACCTTAGCCAAATACATTTAAACTCAGTATTTCACAATTCCTGACTTTTAATCCTCTGAAAAATTCCCTGTTTTAGGTCAGTTAGGATCACCACTTTATTTTAAGAATGTGAAATGTCAGAATAATAGTAGAGAGAATGATTTATTTCAGCTTTTATCTCTTTCATCACATTCCCAGTGGGTCAGAAGTTTACATACACTCAGTTAGTATTTGGTAGCATTGCCTTTATGTTGTTTAACTTGGGTCAAACGTTTCGGGTAGCCTTCCACAAGCTTCCCACAATAAGTTGGGTGAATTTTGGCCCATTCCTCCTGACAGAGCTGGTGTAACTGAGTCAGGTTTGTAGGCCTCTTTGCTCGCACACGCTTTTTCAGTTCTGCCCACAAATTTTCTATGGGATTGAGGTCAGGGCTTTGTGATGGCCACTCCAATACCTTGACTTTGTTGTCCTTAAGCCATTTTGCCACAACTTTGGAAGTATGCTTGGGGTCATTGTCCATTTGGAAGACCCATTTGCGACCAAGCTTTAACTTCCTGACTGATGTTTCGAGATGTTGCTTCAATATATCCACATAATTTTCCTCCCTCATGATGCTATCTATTTTGTGACATGCACCAGTCCCTCCTGCAGCAATGCACCCCCACAACATGATGCTGCCACCCCCGTGCTTCACGGTTGGGATGGTGTTCTTCGGCTTGCAAGCCTCCCCCTTTTTCCTCCAAACATAAGGATGGTCATTATGGCCAAACAGTTCTATTTTTGTTTCATCAGACCAGAGGACATTTCTCCAAAAAAGTACGATCTTTGTCCCCATGTGCAGTTGCAAACCTTAATCTGAGCGACCTTTCAGGTTATGTCAATATAGGACTTGTTTTACTGTGGATATAGATACTTTTGTACCTGTTTCCTCCAGCATCTTCACAAGGTCCTTTGCTGTTGTTCTGGGATTGATTTGCACTTTTGCACACCAAAGTATGTTCATCTCTAGGAGACAGAACGCGTCTCCTTCCTGAGCGGTATGACGGCTGCGTGGTCCCATGGTGTTTATACTTGCGTACTATTGTTTGTACAGATGAACGTGGTACCTTCAGGCATTTGGAAATTGCTCCCAAGGATGAACCAGACTTATGGAGGTCTACAATTTTTTTTCTGAGGTCTTGGCTGATTTCTTTTGATTTTCCCATGATGTCAAGCAAAGAGGCACTGAGTTTGAAGGTAGGAAATACATCCACAGGTACACCTCCAATTGACTCAAATGATGTCAATTAGCAGAAGCTTCTAAAGCCATGACATAATTTTCTGGAATTTTCCAAGCTGTTTAAAGGCACAGTCAACTTAGTGTATGTAAACTTCTGACCCATTGGAATTGTGATACAGTGAATTATAAGTGAACTAATCAGTCTGTAAACAATTGTTGGAAAAATGACTTGTGTCATGTACAAAGTAGATGTCCTAACCGACTTGCCAAATCTATATTTTGTTAACAAGAAATTTGTGGAGTGGTTGAAAAACGAGTTTTAATGACTCCAACCTAAGTGTATGTAAACTTCCGACTTCAACTGTATATACACTCATTTCCCAAATCTCCCCATTCACTCAATTTGAAATATAGTTGAGTAGTGGAGACCAGAGTCTATCAAACCTGGGCTGTCTCTTGCGGAGGTCATAAGTGAGCTTTTCAAGAGGAAGAAAGTCAACAATCTGGTCAATCCATATTTTAAATGTAGGAGAAGAATTAGAAGCCCACAGTAGGAGAATACATTTCTTAGCAAAGTATGTGATAGTCATAAACACATTTTCTCTGTCTGGATCAAGAACAAAGTCCTGCTGGGCATTAAGAAGATAGAGACAGAGGTCATACCAAACTGTACATCTAGAATTTTGTATGCAGCAGTACGTATAGATTACCAAAATCTGATAATCTCTCTACAACTCCAACATACATGCATACAGGTTCCACTTTCAAAAGGTACATCTTTTACAATCAGGACAAATGTCTGTATTGATTCTGTGGAGTCTCACTGGTGTGTAATAACATTTGTACAAAGAAATTGTAATTAGATTCTTTCATTTTTACATTAGTAAAGGAGCAGTATACCCTGTCGCAAACATCCGCCCATAACTCATCACTGATAGTCAGACCAAGATCCTTTTCCCAGATTATTTTCAAAGGAGTAAAGGAGGAGTCCACATTCTCAGAAAGGAGTCTATAGATATAGGAGATTTTGCCTTTGCTGGGTTGTGCTGTAACAAGAAGGGTCTTAACTTCGTTCAGCTGAGCTCTAAACCTCCCCTTGGAAGTGAATGAGGAATTTACGTGTCTAATTTGAAGATATTACATTGTTTTGGATCTTGGCACATTGAATTCACTGCAGAGCTCTTGAAAGGATTTCAGTGTAGTTGTGTTCTGATGAAACGGGTCTGAAAAGGTCCTGATCCCTAAAGTATGCCAAAGATGAAAGTTGGCATCACTCAGGGATTTTGGCAAGTCTGGGTTGCATACTATAGGTGAGTGAGAGCATATCTGGGAGGAAATGCCACAATATTTCCTAGTCCTTCCATGCTAGTAGGGTGTTGTAAATCACAAAGGTATTGGCTATGTTACCCACTTCACTAAAGTTATTCATGAATCCACATTGAGTTTTGCCTGTTTGTGATCCATGTTAGCATGTTGCGGATTTGGACAGACCAGTAGTACAATTGAAGGCAGGGAAGGGCAAGACCACCCTTAGATTCAGGTTTCGATAAAGTGGAGAACTTGATCCTAGGTTTTTTATTGCCCCATATAAATTTGGTGATGCTTTGGTTGGTTGTTTTCAAAAAATTAACTGGGAGTGTCACAGCTGTCTTCAGGAAAGGACCAAAATGCAGCAGAGTTAGTATTCATCCTTCAATTTAATTGGAAAGAACACTATACAAAAACAAAAAAACAAGGAAACTGACAGCCAACAGTCCTGTCAGGTGCAACCACACTAAACAAGAAACAATTACCCACAACCCCAAAGAAAAACACACACTCCTATATAGGACTCCCAATCAAAGGCAACTCAACACACCTGCCTTCATTTGGGAGTCCTAATCACCAACAACCATTCACACACACACAAAAACCCTGTCACATCCTGACCAAAACTAATCCAATTGCTCCCTCTGCTGGTCAGGATGTGACAGTACCCCCCCCCTTCAAGGTGCAGACCCCGTAATGCACCTTACAAAAAGAAAACACAACAAAAAATCCCCAATACCCCAACAAAACCAATAAACAATAACCCCTAAACAATAAGGGAGGGAAGGGAGGGTGGCTGCCGTCAACGACGGCACTGTGCTACACCCTCCCTCCCCAACCCACCTATCCTGGAGGTGGCTCAGGTGTGGGACGTAAACCTTGCTCCACCTTCGGCATCGTCCACTGCGCCGGGCAGATGAGCCACTCGAGCTGACCCTGGCAGACGGGCCGCTCGGGCTGGCCCGGAGGACAGGCGGGCCGCTCGGGCTGGGCCGGAGGACAGGCGGGCCGCTCGGGCAGACCCGGAGGACAGGCGGGCCGCTCGGGCAGACCCGGAGGACAGGCGGGCCGCTCTGGCAGACCCGGAGGACAGGCGGGCCGCTCTGGCAGACCCGGAGGACAGGCGGGCCGCTCTGGCAGACCCGGAGGACAGGCGGGCCGCTCTGGCAGACCAGGAGGACAGGCGGGCCGCTCTGGCAGACCCGGAGGACAGGCGGGCCGCTCTGGCAGACCCGGGCAGTCGGGCCGCTCTGGCAGACCCGGGCAGTCGGGCAGCTCTGGCAGACCCGGGCAGCTCTGGCGACTCCTGACTGGCAGGCAGCTCTGGCGACTCCTGACTGGCAGGCAGCTCTGGCGACTCCTGACTGGCAGGCAGCTCTGGCGACTCCTGACTGGCAGGCAGCTCTGGCGACTCCTGACTGGCAGGCAGCTCTGGCGACTCCTGACTGGCAGGCAGCTCTGGCGACTCCTGACTGGCAGGCAGCTCTGGCGACTCCTGACTGGCAGGCAGCTCTGGCGACTCCTGACTGGCAAGGCTGGGCTGACACACTAGACGCCTGATGCGTGGGGCTGGTACTGGACGTGCCAGCCTGGAGACACGCACCTCCATGCTAGTGCGGGGAGCTGGCCTGGGGCTCCATTCTTGCCCCGCAAAACTGCCCTTGTGCCCCCCCCCCCCAAAAAGAAATATTGGGGCTGCCTCTCGAGTTTACTAAACTCTTCCATCGCCCTGGAAACGCTCCTCCTTAGCTCTGCCCATGTCCATCCTTCCTCCTCGTTCCTCTGCTGCTTGGTCCTGGTTTGGTGGGTAATTCTGTCACAGCTGTCTTCAGGAAAGGACCAAAATGCAGCAGAGTTAGTATTCATCCTTCAATTTAATTGGAAAGAACACTATACAAAAACAAAAAAACAAGGAAACTGACAGCCAACAGTCCTGTCAGGTGCAACCACACTAAACAAGAAACAATTACCCACAACCCCAAAGAAAAACACACACTCCTATATAGGACTCCCAATCAAAGGCAACTCAACACACCTGCCTTCAATTGGGAGTCCTAATCACCAACAACCATTCACACACACACAAAAACCCTGTCACATCCTGACCAAAACTAATCCAATTGCTCCCTCTGCTAGTCAGGATGTGACAGGGAGATAGCATGGGAGCATCTAAAATAAATAATTACATCTAGGGCGGATGTTAATACGGATAACATTGATTCTTCTGACTAAGCTAATTGAGAGGGAGATCCAGGTTCGGAGATAATTCCCGATTCGATTCAGGAGTGGGAGATCATTTTCCTTGAAAAGGCAATTCAGATCTGGTGTTACAAAGATCCCAAAGTGTTGAAACCCCTGTGTCTTCCATTGGATCGGGCAGAATGTCTTCATAGAGCTGGTGAGTGGAAGATTGAGAAGACAAACAATGGATTTGTTCAAATGTATCTTATATCCTGACAACTTGCCGTTCTCATGGTTGGATATGTAGAGCAAGACATTATCCGCATAGAGTGAAATCTTGTGCTGAAGGCCGCCTGCAGAAACACCCATAATACCTGGATTGCTCCTTATCAACTCCGCCAAAACGTAAAGCAGGGGGGACAGCGAGCATCCTTGTCTTGTGCCCCGTCCCAAAGACCGTTAGTAGACACCATGGCATTTGGATGAGAATATAGCGACTTAATCCATTTAATAAAGTTTGGGCCCATATTGAACTTTTCTAAGACTGAGAACAGAAAGCTCCACTCCATCCTGTTGAACGCCTTCTCAGCATCCAGTGAGGACAGCAGGACAGGGGTCTTCTGTGAGTTTACTTGAACTATAATATCAAAAAGACGGTGAATGTTATCAGAAGAGTACCGGTCTCTAATAAATCCAGTTTGGTCCGCTTTTATTATTTTGGGAAGGAGAGTGTTTAGTCTTTTGGTGAGCAATTTGGCAGTTATTTTATAGTGGAAATCCAACAAGCTTATGGGCCGGCAGGATGAGCAGGATAGAGGGTCCTTGTCTTTTTTGAGCAACACTAATGTGAGCTGTGTACATAGTCTGGGAGAGCTCCATTTTAACAACACTGTAATGTGGGCTGTGTACATAGAGTCTGGGAGAGCTCCGTTTTTGCAAAAATCATCCAGCATTGGCATAAAAATAGGGCTAAACTGGGGCCAAAAAGCTTTGTAGAACTCTCTGGGCCTGGGGACTTGTTAGGTGGCATGGAGAGAATTGCCTATAGGACTTCCTCAGGAGTGAAGGGGGAGTTGAGATCTTCTTGGTCGGTCTCTGATAGTTTTGAGAGCGAGATTCCCTCTCGGAAGGAACCGAGTTCTGCAACCGTATGTTTTCTCTCAGAAGTATCTCATTTGCTGTAAAAATCATGAAATGTTATTTGGATCATAAATGTCCTCGTCGTCTGCTGTTTGGATGGCCTGACTGCTCTGACTGCTTTAAAAAAATGGGTAAGCAAGCAATCTGGTAGGCCTATTGCTATACTCATGGTATCTGTTTAGTAAATACAACTTTTTTGTTTTTATCCCCAAGTATAGTTTGGCTTTGGCTGCTTTAACCTCTCTAGGGTCGGCGGGACGAAATCGTCCCACCTACGTAACAGCCAGTGGAATCCTGTGGCGCGTTATTCAAATACCTTAGAAATGCTATTACTTCAATTTCTCAAACATATGACTATTTTACACCATTTTAAAGACAAGACTCTCGTTAATCTAACCACACTGTCCGATTTCAAAAAGGCTTTACAACGAAAGCAAAACATTAGATTATGTCAGCAGAGTACCAAGCCAGAAATAATCAGACACCCATTTTTCAAGCTAGCATATAATGTCACATAAACCCAAACCACAGCTAAATGCAGCACTAACCTTTGATGATCTTCATCAGATGACACACCTAGAACATTCTGTTATACAATACATGCATGTTTTGTTCAATCAAGTTCATATTTATATCAAAAACCAGCTTTTTACATTAGCATGTGACGTTCAGAACTAGCATACTTCCGGTGAATTTACTAAACATTTACTAAATTACTCACGATAAACGTTCACAAAAAGCATAACAATTATTTTAAGAATTATAGATACAGAACTCCTCTATGCACTCGATATGTCCGATTTTAAAACAGCTTTTCGGTGAAAGCACATTTTGCAATATTCTAAGTAGATAGCCCGGCATCACAGGGCTAGCTATTTAGACACCCAGCAAGTTTAGCACTCACCAAAGTCAGATTTACTATAAGAAAAATGTTATTACCTTTGGTGTTCTTCGTCAGAATGCACTCCCAGGACTTCTACTTCAATAACAAATGTTGGTTTGGTCCCAAATAATCCATAGTTATATCCAAATAGCTGCGTTTTGTTCGTGTGTTCAAGACACTATCCGAAAGGGTAAATAAGGGTTACGCGCACGACGCATTTCGTGACAAAACATTTCTAAATATTCCATTACCGTACTTCGAAGCATGTCAACCGCTGATTAAAATCAATTTTTATGCCATTTTTCTCGTAAAAAAGCGATAATATTCCGACCGGGAATCTGTGTTTAGGTTCAAAGACGATAGAAAATAAAAACATGGGGTCGACTCGTGCACGCGCCTCAGCCCATTGTCCTCTGATAGAGCACTTGCCAAAAGCGCTAATGTGTTTCAGCCTGGGGCTGGAATTACATCATTCAGCTTTTTCCCGCCTTCTGAGAGCCTATGGGAGCCGTAGGAAGTGTCACGTTACAGCAAAGATCCTCAGTCTTCAATAAACAGAGTCAAGAAGCTCAAGGAATGGTCAGACAGGCCACTTCCTGTAAGGAATCTTCTCAGGTTTTTGCCTGCCATATGAGTTCTGTTATACTCACAGACACCATTCAAACAGTTTTAGAAACTTTAGGGTGTTTTCTATCCAAAGCCAATAATTATATGCATATTCTAGTTACTGGGCAGGAGTAGTAACCAGATTAATTCGGGTACGTTTTTTATCCGGCCGTGCAAATACTGCCCCCTATCCCCAACAGGTTAAATTGACTCTAGGAGGCGCTGTCTGGGGATTGTTTAGGTACTTTTTCGCAGCGTTCCAGCTCCATCAAGATCTAACCTGTGTGCTTCCATTGCTTTTTTCTTAGAGGAAGCATATGCAATTAGATGACCTCAGTGTAGCTTTGGCAGTGTCCTACATTGTGGCCAGAGAAACAAGAGAGTCTTTGCTGTCTTGTGTGTAGTTGTCTATCCATGTAGTAACCAATGTTTGGAATGCTTCGTTTGACAGCATGGAGGTGTTGAATTTCCAGCTCTTTGACCTCGGGATATTTTTACAGAGGTCAAAGCAGACGCAGACAAAGTGCTATGGGTCATATTGTGTAAGTGGTAGAATTAATGAAAATCTTTTGGATAAAAATGTAATCTATACGAGAGTAGGTGTTATGGACATTGGAGTAGTATGTATAGTCCATAGATGAGCTATTAGTCTCTCTCCAGATATCTATCAGTCCCATCTCTTTAGTAAGAGAGTTCAACATCTTCGCTGATCTAGGGTTTGTGGTGGGGACTTGAGATGATTTGTCCAGTTGAGTTGAGGGTACAATTAAAACCTCCAGCCAGCACTCCAAAGACAACACAATGCTCATTGAACAGGGTTTTTATTTTCGACATGAAAGCAGGAGTATCTGTGTTAGGGGCATGTATATTTAAGATAGTAATTGGTTGCCCATACATTGACCCAGAATAAATCTCTCCTCCGGATCAGATATGTTTTTGTCAATTATGAATGGAACATGCTTATGGATAAGTATGGCTGTGCCTCTACTGTTTGATTTGAAAGATTAGAAATACACCTGTCCCACCCAAGCTCTGCGGAGTTTAGCATGTTCAGCACCACAGAGGTGTACCTCTTGTAATAGCGCAATGTCAATTTTTTCCTTTTTATACCATTTTATTGCATGACCTAGTCCATGGCAGTTTCATGTCAGTAGATTTAAGGTACTAGTCACCGTCATCGAACAGTAATCGAACTCTAGTGCAAGTCATCTCTGGGAATATATCAGGTATCAAGGTAAGACCCAGATGCAGACCGTGTCGAAGTAACAATGTTTATTACAGCAACAGGGGCAAAGGTACAGGACGGCAGGCAGGCTCAGGTCAGGCAGAGGTCGGTAATCCAGAGGTGTGGCAAAGGTACAGGACGGCAGGCAGGCTCAGGGTCAGGGGTAGGCAGTGTGGTCAGGCGGGTGGGTACAGGGCCAGGACAGGCAAGGTTAAAAAACCAGGAGGACGAGAAAAGAGAGACTGGGGAAAAGCAGGCGCTAACACAAAAATGCTGGTTGGCTTGACAAACAAGATGAACTGGCAACAGACAAACAGAGAACACAGGTATAAATACACAGGGAATAATGGGGGAGATGGGCGACACCTGGAGGGGGGTGGAGACAATCACAAAGACAGGTGAAACAGATCAGGGTGTGACAGTATAGGTGAATAGTTACAGCTGCGATCACATAAAAGAAAAAGAAACAGTGTACATAAAATAACCTTCTCTGAACACCTAATCCAAGTTCCCAAACAACAACTCGACATATCCTGTCGGATCTGTTAACAATTCTGTGTTCCTGTCGGATCAGTCACAATTCTGTGTTCCGAAAAACATGAACGGTTCGCAACGCACAACGTCTTCTGAGAGAGAGAGAGAAAAAAATGCCTCATCCTCTGTGTGACAACATAGCCCCCATCCACAGTAAAAAAGAAATGGAGAAATGAAGTGAATAAAATCAATAGCCTAGCCTACAAATACATCCCCCAAAGGACATAGGCCTAAATGTTTGGACTAATAAAACAGAAATGAGAGAGCAAATCCCTAAATGACATCTATAGGATAAGTTGTTTGTTATTATTAAAACAAAATAATCAACAGGATAAGGCGGTCATAACCATGGGCAAAAAATTCACACACTGAGCCTTTCGTTACGTCTGTAGATGTGTCGTAATTGACAGGCTATCAATGGTGAAGGCCTGTGTGAAAATGATGAATACAAATAAAAAGAATAGGCTATAGGCCTAATATAAATTGACAGTATCTGATCTCTATCTCTGCCAATTAGCCTATATGTTCTACAGACAAGATAACAGGCTGTAAATGCTTAATTTTCTCACTTGACCTAAAAGAGGAAAAACAAGTAGGCACAAACATTAGAAGGCCTAGGATAAGCTATAGGGCCTATCCATCTTTCAGCTAAAATAAAATAAAAAAAAAAATAGACATTAGCGGGGTGGGTGGGTAATTGGATGGGGGCTATATGTCGTCTTACCTCCATTAATAATAACAGTAAATCGCTTTTAGTCGTTGGTCCATTTCTCAGTGGCCAGGATTGTCCTTCAAAAAACATTTTGCCTCTTCGGGAGTTTTGAAGTGTCGCAGGGCTCCTTGGTGAAGAATCCTGAGCTCGTTTTGGTATTTGAATCCCCTGAAGATGCCTCGGTCATTGAAGTGTTTCTTCACCTCGTCAAACTCTCTGCGTATTCCAGCTGACAGGTCCTGGTGTAAAGTGAGTTTGGTGTTTCCCACTGTAATGGTGTTGATTGTCGCCGTCTGTAGGACTCGTTCCTTGTTGGTGAATCTCAGGAAATGTATGGTGATTGGGCGCGGTGGTTGTCTGGCTGCTGGTGAGGGCCTCAGTACTCGGTAAGCTCTCTTGAGATCCACTCGGGAAGTTTGTCTTGCAGGTAGCGGATCAGTGGTATGTTTCCCTCTTCTTTTACGGTCAGGTTTAATAGAACAGTTATTCCTTCACCCTCTATTTTCCAGGTCCTCTGTTTTCTCTTCCAGATGCTCTATTTTCTTTTCAGCAGATGCTGTTGTTTCCATGGTAGCAGATGCTATTGTTTCCATGGCGTCTGCCAGATGCTGTTGTTTCCATGGCATGTACCATTGAGTTTTCCATGGATAGGATTCACCCTTCTGCCTCATCCAGGCGCCCCACGTTGATGGTTATCTTGTTGTTGATGCCAAGAAAGGCATTTTCCAGGGTTGTCGCCTTGCCCCCTATCCCACTGTTCTGAGAGTTAATGGCATCTAGTTTGATGTTGAGTTATGTACGTTGGGATCTAAGCTAAGAAAGGATGTCTTCGCAAGAGGCGCTAGCTTTTTCTGAAGCTAGCTATTTCTTGGAGGCTTTTTCCGCAGATATTGCTCGAGTCCAGGTAAAAATGTCACATGTAATGTCACCTTTTGTAGCCGCCATGTTTTTCTTACTAAAGCTAATGGGGTTTAACTTGAAGTGGAGGTAAGATTAAGAATTGGAAATGACTTGTGCGGAGCTCTCAGTTTGTGCAGAGCTTTCAGTTCATGCGGCCATCTTGTTCAAGGGTCACGTGATTCCAAGAGCCTTTTTTTTAAGTCCAGAGAGAGTCGACACTCATCCAGACCATCAAATATGAACAGAACTTTAGAATTTCTCGTCATAGTCTTGATTGGTTTCATTTTAGGGAAGAATTCATGAAGCAGTTCAATCACAGTTGTTTTCCCCTACATAATGATCTTTTTTTGTGGAAAGATCTTTTCCTTCTGCCCAGTCGTGAATAAACTTCTGAACAGAGGCAGTCTTTCCCATGGGCTTGAACATCGGCTGGCTTCAATAGCGGTCTCTCCTGTGGCTGGTGTTCTGGATTCCAGATGTATGACCTCATGCTCATCTCTGACCCTTCCCCAGGCCCTCTCAATCACATGGAGATCACTGTATATCTGGTTTAGATAGATTTAGACAGATTCCCCTTCTTTGAAGTCCCCTCATATACAACCATACTTATTTAGACTTTCAGTTTGTCTTTGTCTGCAAGGAAAATCAAAGTTTATTCTTTATTTTACGATCATGATTACTATATAGTATGTGTTTGTGTGTGTCTGGATTGGATTAGTCAGAGTGCAATAATAGGGCCTTGCAATAATATCATTATTATGTGTTTTGGTCAGGTTGTTTTTAAAATATATTTTTGGCCAACAGAAAATAATCTGGTTATCTGACCAGATAACAACCAAAATATGACTTCTTTCCCATGATGTCTTGATGTTGTCATGAAAAAATCCATCTTTACCTGGTTGATATCTGGTTATATAACGTCTTCTGAACCAGAAGTTTGCAACCATAATATGGCATCATAATGACGTCACCTGTCAAATTCTGCCTTCTGGGTGCTGTTGTGTTAATTCATACGGCTTACCTCTGACATCTACAACCTCTGAAGCACTCTGGGCTGAGAGAGAAAGAGAGAGACAGCTTGTTTAGTTCAAATGTTCTTGTTTGGTTGTCTAGTCTGAAAAATCAGTGTCCTGTTATTTGTTTGTGCAGTTGTCATCTTACTTTTTTTTTATCCTCTAACCTGCTGGTTCTGTTGTCTCACCCTCATCGTACTGATTCTTTACTGTTTCAACCAGTTGGTTCTGGTTAATCTTCAGGATTTCCAGTGAGATCTTCACAGCTCCCTCAATACCTTGGTCTCCACCATCTTATCCACTGTAGTCTATCTGTTAGCATTCTCCAGCTGGCCTTTTGTGATGCAACAAAAGCCTTCTAAACCTTTCAGGAACCACTAGACTCTCTTCAGCTCTGTTTTGAGCAGATCATCCAGAGTGGCCAGCAGCAGCTCAGGAACGGGAGCCATGAGTACAGTAACTGAGGAGAAGACCTCTGCCATTGTAGTCATAGCGTTCTTAAAGATGTAATGCATCCAGGCCACACCCCCTACTGGGGAAAACATTAGTCTCACTGTCTTAGGTAGTAGGTGTATTAGTACTGGGCTGAAACAAGCCTGCACACCTTGTAGCTCTCCAGGACCCAGATTGGTATTTACCTGAGACTTTACAATAATATTTCAAGCTGAAGAGTGTATATAGCTGCCATTACAGGCTAACTGTGAGAGTAAAAACATAACACTTTGAATATACACTACATTACCAAAAGTATGTGGACACCTGCACATCGAACATCTAATTCCAAAATCATGGGAATTAATATGGAGTTGGTCCCCCCTTTGCTGCTATAACAGCCTCCACTCTTCTGGAAAGGCTTTCCACTAGATGTTGGAACATTGCTGCAGGCACTTGCTTCCATTCAGCCACAAGAGCATTAATGAGGTCAGTCACTGATGTTGGGTGATTAGGCCTGGCTCGCACTAGCCGTTCCAATTCATTCCAAAGGTGTTCGATGGGGTTGAGGTCAGTATGGACCTTGCTTTGTGCACAGGGGCATTGTCATGCTGAAACAGGAAAGGGCCTTCCCCAAACTGTTGCCACAAAGTTGGAAGCATTGAATCGCTTAGAATGTCATTGTTTGCTGTAGTGTTAAGATTTCCCTTCACTGGAGCTAAGGGACCTAGCCCGAACCATGAAAAACAGTCCAAGACCATTATTCCTCCTCCACCAAACTTTACAGTTGGCACTATGCATTGGGGCAGGTAGTGTTCTCCGGCATCCGCCAAACCCAAATTCGTCCATCAGGACTGCCAGATGGTGAAGCATGATTCATCACTCCAGAGAACGTGTTTCCACTGCTCCAGAGTCCAATGGCGGTGAGCTTTACACCACTCCAGCCAACGCTAGGCATTGCACATGGTTTGTGTTAGGCTTGTGTGCGGCTGCTCAGCCATGGAAACCCATTTCATGAAGCTTCTGACGAACAGTTGTTGTGCTGACGTTGTTTCCAGAGGCAGTTTGGAACTTGGTAGTGAGTGTTGCAACTGAGGACAGACGATTTTTACACACTACGCGCTTCAGCACTCGGCGGTCCCATTCTGTGCGCTTGTGTTGCCTACCACTTGGCGGCTGAGCCGTTGTTGCTCCTAAACTTTTCCACTTCACAACAGCACTTACAGTTGACCGGGGAAGCTCTAGCAGGGCAGAAATTTGGCCAACTGACTTGTTGGAAAGGTGGCATCCTATGATGGTGCCACGTTGAAAGTCACTGAGCTCTTCAGTACGGGCCATTCTGCTGCCAATGTTTTCCCTATGGAGATTGCATGGCTGTGTGCTCAATTTGATATACCTGTCAGCAAAGGGTGTGGCTGAAATAGCCAAACCCCCACTAATTTGAAGGGGTATCCACATACGTTTGTATATATACACAGTGTACAAAACATTAAGAACACCCTCCTAATATTCCAGAGCGGCGCTCAAGCTGGAGGTCAATGATGATGACAGGTGTCCTTGAGCTCCAGATGCTCTGTGTGGTCTGGAAGAGCAGGTGCTGCTGGGAGAACACTGAAAGGTAATGGAAAGAGTAATTGGCCTTTGTCATTTACATTCATCCTACAAACAGAGATAGATTTCAAACCAATAACTACTGTATGTACATTACATTGTATAGGGAGGATGCAGCAGTGTTACTCGGGCACATTTTTGTCTTACATCGACATGTAGCAGACACTTGGTGCTGGAGCTCTCACTGAATAATGTACCACACACACACACACACACACACACACACACACACACACACACACACACACACACACACACACACACACACACACACACACACACACACACACACACACACACACACACACACACACACACACACACACACACACATCTGGTTTTCCATGGAGTAGATATTTACTGTAGGCAAAAACAGACTGCCTATTAGTCTGGCCTGTCAGCAGCAGACACACATATGGGAGTGTCTGTAAAACACCCACCCACACAGATACACAAAGACAGTGTCACACACAACCCATGTTCTCTGATTCTGTCTTTCAAAACCATTGTATTAGCCTCTACATTACACGATTATAGCCAATTAAATTTGATTAGTGTGTGTGTGTTTGTTACCGGCAGGGCCCTCCCCAGTGTTTCCAGAGCGGCGCTCCAGCTGGGGATCGGAGGTCAATGATGATGACAGGTGTCTCTGAGCTCCAGATGCTCTGTGTGGTCTGGAAGAGCAGGTGCTGCTGGGAGAACACTGAAAGGTAATGGAAAGAGTCATTGGCCTTTGTCATTTAGATTCATCCTACAAACAGAGATAGATTTCAAACCAATAACTACTGTATGTACATTACATTGTATAGGGAGGATGCAGCAGTGTTAACACTGGGGTGAGTTTGACAAAACATTTGTGGCAATAAGATCATTGTTCATCCATTTCCGACCAATGGATTTAAAATGACCTCAGTGCTACGTAGGTTTTAGGAATCTCATCTCTGGACAGGTTATGTCTCAACATGCAGCAGACCCAGCTATTAAAGCACACATGCTGCACAACTCGGATGCAACTAACTAGCAACAACAAACATTATGCTAATGCCAGAGGACTGTCTTAGATCATTGATGATCACTTTCATGACAGCTAAGGAACATTTCAATAATGTTGCAAGTAGCTGTACACAGTGAATGAGATATGAGCGAGACTATGTATTTATTATTGATGTGCTGAGAGGGGTTAGCTGAGGTCAACATCTGGTGTCCAAGAGGTGATGTAACAATACATCTCACCTCACCCAACATCTGTCAGCTGTGCTGGGAATGGTGATTGTGTGTTAGAAACAGACGGAACAATTGTTTAGCAACCCTTTCAGATAGTCATTCACTTTTCAGCTTGAAAGTATACACATTTGTATTGTTAGATAGCTCTGGGTGATTCTAGCCATCCCTTCTGGTTAGTTCTAGTCTGGCAGCTTAGCCTCCCATTCAGATGACCCCCACTTCTGTTAGTGTCTTATTGGTTAAGGTCACACCGACTACTTATCACCACATCTCCTTCAGCCTATCAGTGACCTAGATTCCTGGGACTTCTGTTTCAGTTAGTGTAGGACCCCAGCACACTGTGTGGTCAGAAACGTGCTTTCCCCATCCTGATGAGCACTACCAGTTTTTCTCTCCTGCTGAGAAAGAAAATCCTGTGGGCTGACTCCCTGTCTGTCTGATATATTATTGTGTGTGCTTTTCAATAACCACAATTACTGTCAGAGTGGTGTTGGATGTTCATGTGTGTGTGGATCATTTATTAAACCCCCTTAACATGGAATACTGCTTCCTCCTGTTCTGGACAGACACACTGTGGTGGTTGCTACCGGCCTAAAACCAGCACCTACAATTTCCCCCTATTTTAATGGTCCTTCAATTCTACAACCGACCCATATTTTAATGCTCCTTCAATTCTACAACCGACCCATATTTTAATGCTCCTTCAATTCTACAACCGACCCATATTTTAATGCTCCTTCAATTCTACAACCGACCCATATTTTAATGCTCCTTCAATTCTACAACCAACCCATATTTTAATGCTCCTTCAATTCTACAACCGACCCATATTTTTCATGGTTCTCCGAGCCAGATCCAGTAACCACTACAGCCCAAGGATTCCCGTTAACAGAGAAGATCCTCCAGAAGATGTGGTCACATGCCACAATATCTCAATAATTACAGCGATGGCTACGAGTCAAGGCACAGACTACCACACACACCACTGCTACGAGGGACAGCAGTCAGATTTTTGATTGTCTTAACTCACTACCACTATTAAGCTGAGCTTCTCAGTCTTTTTTTTCACACAGTTAGTCAACAAAGTCAGTTTTAAAAAATGACCTTGATAATCACCAGGCCTCAGTGTGAGAGAGCAAAATGTAATGCTCTGAGGAACCCATATATCATAAAATACCTGAACACATTTCCCACTGGCTCCGTGAACTCTGAGGGCCCGGAATAGGCTAGTTGATACAATGTTGCGACAGCTTCGGCAGGACCTTCATAAGGTCATTGGGTCGGACCTAGTTGACTGATTTGATAGGCTACAATGTTGCACTTCACTAGTGATCGCTCAAGTCAAGACAGATAGAAAGGGAGGTAGACAGGCGGAATTGGGAGATGAATGCAATTGAAAGAACCTGCATTTTCATCTGGATATTTTCTGTTTTTCTGTATTTTTATTTAGTTGACAATGGAAGTTATAGGCCTACTGCTACTTTGGCCTAGGCTCTTAGTTCCATGCCCTCATTTCTTTAGCTGTCAATGGCTCAAGGTGAATCAATGTGTCCAAATGGCAGAGGCTGGTGCTCTCGCATTAGTGGAAATTTTACAGTTAGACTTTTATCATTTTAATTCAGATTTGTATTATTAACCATGTGACAATGATTGAGAAACAAAAACATTATATCATTAAAATGAAACACAAAAATGCCCATATGAAAATCATAAACGGCACGCAGATCAGTAGAAATGGTAATATAAATTGTAAGCGTTCCCCAACTTGAAACTCACATGCCACCTAGGAATACACCATTTTTAACAGAGCGCACATTTCTTTGTACTGCATAATTACAGTGTGTGTGTGAGAGAGATAACGAGATGAGTGTTGTCTAGTAACTAAGATTGTGCCTATTAAAACTGAGCACAAATGGACAGCTATGCGATCCATCGTGGACCACTTACCTCAATCCAGCACCAGCAGGTGGAAAGCACCACTCACTGGACCACGTCCAGCACTGTGTTCCTTGCTAGACTAGTGGGCTAGTACATCTACGTGTTTGGCATGGGCAGGAGCAGGCCTGTGAGCCGAGGGTGAGAAAATGACACGTTCCTAATTTGATATTGTTCCCATTCCTTTTCGCCAAGTTTAGAATTATAAACTAATAGAAAATAGAAGTGGAAAAGTATTGCGAGCATTGCTCCAGATCACTTGATAGCCACCACAAGGGTGAGAGAAGAGGGAGAGAGGGCTAGAGGGATCTTACAGCAGAGCATGTGTCCAACTCCAAATCCCCAACTGAATAGATAAGAGCATATTATGAGCGCACCACTTACAAAACAGAGCTGAGAACTCTCCATGCAGAACGTGGCCCATATATTAATATCCCATGTTTTTTTCTCTCACCTACCCAAATCCCATTGTCATATATATCAAGAATGCAAATTTGTGCCGTTTTACCACCTCACCAACAGGGGGTGCTGCAGCACCTCTATCAGCCATACTTCGTGCTGCTATAAGCTCAGGTGACGGTTAGCTGAGGAACGCTCAACTCCACTCTCTTATATAGAGGCAGAGTTGAGTTTTGATAACTGGTTGCGGGATTTGATAGCAACAACATCGAGTCACCATCAGTTGATTCTTGTAAAAATTTATATTTGGAACATGCTTACCTGTAGCCTAACCTATGTTTGTCCTGTACAACTGCGGTCCTTCAGCAGGGTGTTGAAATTCATGCTTTTAATAAAAACTTTTAGAACATACCAGGCATTTTCACAATAATCGTTTGATGGTAACTCAATGTTGTTGCTAGCAAATCCCGTGACCAGTTATCAAAACTCAACTCCGCCTCGCTATAAGAGAGTTGAGCGTTCCTCAGTTTATGACGGTGAAGGTGGACATAGGACAATCGTCACAGTGTGTTTACTGTAAATAGATACCTCGAGAGACCTCAACTTCACTAAACACTAACCTGCAGTCTCTTGTTTCACATGTTTTTTTGTTGTAAATAACCCAAGATAGACCGCAGCGTGTCATTTCCAATTTGAGCATATTAATCATAGTGGGCAGAACCAAGCAAGAGCTAGCGAGATCGTATTGGTGCATTCTAGCATGTATTTGAATATTTACATTAGAGAATGCCTACTCTGTGAAGTGCGCCTGTACAATAACTAACTGAAACTTTGGCAAAGGGCAAAGCCTACAAAAAGGTGTCCACTCTGTAACAGATTTTAGTTCTGGGTATTGAGATCAAATGTTTCATCTATGAGAAAATTAGCAGAATTTCAGGAGTCATGTCATCGGGAGAGATTAGCCAATCGCGAAGAAGAAAATTGACTACCTTAAAATCAGTGAAGGCTGGTGGGAGGTGCTAAAGGAGGACGGGCTCAATGTAATGGCTGAAATGGTATAAATGGAACAGAGTCAAACGTGGTTTCCATATGTTTGATACCGTTCCATTAATTCCATTCCAGCTATTACAATGAGCTAGTCCTCCTATAGCTCCTCCTACCAGCCTCCACTGCTTAAAATGGAGATAGCCACAATTGCACTGCCCATTTTGTCACAGACGCGATAATGGCACAGATACAAAGATGAGTCCTCTATCTATCTCTATGGGTTGAACAGCGTTCCATCACTAGGACACAGCAACCTTGGTTTGCTTGATAGCATATAATCTTTGACTGCCCTCAGGTGTTTATTAGTGTGTATTACACCAACATGCATCTTGGGTTTAGCGGGTGCAATATACTACTCTGGCCACAAAAGGGTAGTCTCTGTATTCATGACAAAAATACCCTCTGAAAATCTTTGGATATTGACTTCTGGAACCTGGTAGTCATTGGATTCTTTAAGTAATATTGTGTAACACTCTAAGTCTTTGATTGTGTCATAAGAACATGATGTACAGACAGAATTACATGTGGCTTCATACAGTTTGTAGGGTAAAGGTCATGGTTTTTAGTTTGACCATTTGAATGTATTTACTTTTATGTTTCCATATACTGTAGACCTGATTAAAAACTCCATGGACCTTTTTTAGACTGTGTGTGAGTAGACTTATGCGTGTTCATTTCTACCCATTCATATAAAGTAATCCTTCTAACCCCCCCCCCCCTGGATATCATAAGGTGAATGCACCAATTTGTAAGTCGCTCTGGATAAGAGCGTCTGCTAAATGACTTAAATGTTAAATATATTCCTCAACCTCTTCTTTGACAAGCTATAATGTGCTGTTGATTCTGGACATCTCTCTAAGAGGGTTTTATGGGGCTTTTCCTGTACAGCCTCTCTTTGGGATGGACTGAAAAACGTCTGGCTGAAAAAGATGGACCTCCAATGTTTTGGCTTGACATTTCCCCTGACTGCGACAGAGCAACTCTAATAAAGACTACTGATCTCCGTGGGATCTCAGATATCTTAATGACAGTAACATACTACTTGTTCCTCAAATGACCAGTAGCATATGTGTCCTTCAAATAAACAGACCAGTATTTTTTATTTGTACATGTACACTATGTAGCTTTCCCCTCATGATGCATACTGTATTGTATACCCCTCTGTGCTTCATACTTCAACATACTATATGCACCCTGTGCATCTGATACATCATCACCGTGCTAACTAGTACAGATAGACCTGTTAGTTGCATAGATCTGGAGTTTCATCCAAACTCAGTGTAAGTTCTGTTTGCTTAGTTAGTGCTGATCTGTATGATAGTACAGTATAGTAAGTCCTCCTGCTCTTAAAAAGGTTTCACAAGAAACCGCACAGAAATACACAGTATAGCAGATAGAGAAGGAGCCTCAGAGGAGCCAGAAAAGCACTGTGACCTGGAAGAATGGTTTCCTTTTATTCAAATACTTTTCCGGTTTCTCCACAGCAGATCTCACTTTAAGGGCTGGTTACATTCCTGTCTCTACGCAGAGCGTGTTCTACAGCTTGTGTTATGGGTCTTTGTGTCTGTCTGTGCTTATGTGTGCATCGTGGGGGCTATACGAGATCGTATCTGTGTGTGTACACAGGGATTACAGCACATGGCCGTGTGTGTTGGGGAACGGTCACAGTTCCTGTGTGATCGTACATGGGTCGTTCTCTGTAAGCTTAGAGACTAATATTTGTGTTGAGTGTTTGTGCTGACCTGGTGTGGTCCTGCTCTTCCAGCTGTAGAGGATGACCTGATCCAGTCCAGTTGTCCAGCTGGAGATAATGCTGACCTGGTCCAGGTCCAGTCATTGGCAGCTGTTCTGACGATCAACTAGCAGGGGGCACTGCTCTCCATACACTGCATTGGATCAGAGCTGGACTACAAAGAGCGAGAGAAAAAGAGATAGTGATGAATTACTATAATAATATTTATCCCACATTAGATTAATCTTGACCTCATTTATGATAATGAAAACTTAAATATTGTTACATGTAATGTTATGCAGTAATGGAAAATGGTTAATGGTTCTCCAGAGATTAACAGTTTATTTACTTACCCTCTGTGTTTGAAATGAAATCATTAATCATTCTAGATCTCATCTCAAATGTTTTTCTCTCCAGAAAACAAAATAAGAACTGGTAAGCTAACTCCCTTATATCTTATTTTCTATCTTCCAAAATATCCTGCTTAGATCAGCCAAGCACAACATGCTCATGTGGTTTCCTATGTACACTACCATTCAAAAGTTTGGGGTCACTTAGAAATTTCCTAAGTGAAGGCTATTCCAGAAATGAAGGCTATTCCATGTGAGAAATTGCCAAGAAACTGAAGATCTCGTACAACGCCATGTACTACTCCCTTCAGAGAACAGCGCAAACTGGCTCTGACCAGAATAGAAAGAGGAGTGGGAGGCCCCGGTGCACAACTGAGCAAGAGGACAAGTACATTAGAGTGTCTAGTTTGAGAAACAGACGCCTCACAAGTCCTCAACTGGCAGCTTCATTAAATAGTACCCACAAAACACCAGTCTCAACATCAACAGTGAAGAGGCGACTCCGGGATGCTGGCATTCTAGGCAGAGTTGCAACGAAAAAGCCATATCTCAGACTGGCCAATAAAAAGAAAAGATTAAGATGGGCAAAAGAACACAGACACTGGACAGAGGAACTCTGCCTAGAAGGCCAGCATCCCGGAGTCGCCTCTTCAATGTTGACATTGAGACTGGTGTTTTGCGGCGCGGAATACACGGAGACGTCAAAGTGTGTTTAAAAAAAAAAAAAAAATCGTCAAAGAGTAATTATTTTAACTTAAAGCATTTAATAAAGACATTTATAGTACAATATTATGAGGAATGGGAATGAGAGGGCTACTTACACCGTTTTGGGAAGGGACCACAGCAGTGATTGAATGAGGGTATGAGGCATGAGTTGAGGTGTTCAGAGTTTTGACTTCAATGCAGGATTTGACTGGGAAGACAAAAAACAATAACACTACAGAGTTAGACAAAATACCTAAGAATGAGTTAGTCCAAGCAAGGAGTAAAATCATTGATGTGCAATAATATGATTGTGTTTGTGTACGTGAATGACTTGAAAATTGATAGGGGTACCCATAGTGCTTAGAGAGGAAACATAAAATGTGCCAGTGGATGAGCGGGCACATGAGACGTGGCTTCAGTTCATGGCAGGAGAGAGTTGATAATGGTAGTGGAGTGGTCATCACTTAGTCAGGGAACAGGAGGGGACTTAGCTGTAAATACAAATACCAGATACATTTCATTACAGCTGCGCCATTGTAGGTTTGAACAACGAGTTTCTCTATGAAGTTAAACACAGACTATGCTGACTAAGTTAAACACAGACTATCTCGCCCACTTGACACATCAAAGTAGCCCAAGAAATGTTCCTGAATAAAGCCCTGATCATCCACATAACTGACGATAACTGACAACTGGAAGCAGACTGGGTCCCAGAGTGGAGGGGGCCATTTTTATCCCCTTGGCCCAAGAGTTTTTCCTTATCTGTTAACCTAACCAGGAAAACTCTGGATCCTATAAGGTATGACAGTGATTAATCAGTTGTAAAAAGGTTTTATAAGGGCTATGATGGGATTAGTTTTTCCTAATCAGGTCACATGGTATAAAACTGGAAAAAACTCCTGGCCCTGAATGTCATGCAGGCCAACTGCATGCAACTGTAGAACCTTCTAAAACATGTACTCACATCTGTCATCATTTTTATGTTGATGGATTCATTCCAGTTAATAACTTTAGATTGAAAACATATAGGCAGTATACCAGCCCAATTTTTATCACATTTTCTACTGACACACAAATTGACTAGAAATACATAACGTTACCCTGACCAAATAGACAGCGCACATAGGCTGTATGCAGTAGCCTACAGTTGATCAGACCTAAAAATGGTCTCGTTTTCATCCCATACAGCATGTTAGATGTCTAATGTTTAGGTGTAGCCTAGGCTGCTGCAACATTTATGTAACGAGCTTTTGCTTGTGTCTGTCCGGAGCGATTATCTAGTATCATCTTTGCTAAATAAAAACCGGAGCAAAGTGAAAAGCCTACTTAAGCGCGCGCGGAAAAATGCGCTGCGTCAACCTCTTTAATCTAACTATTAATGGATGATGCGATGGAAGCAATCAAATCATTCTGAATTGATTTCTACATCCCAGAAAATACAGTAGAGCGTTCCATATGTTCAGCGAGTAAAGCATCGTAACGTGCAATTACCGCTTGTTAACGGAACTTTCCCTCTCTTCGTGTCCTCTAAATGCCAGTTCTTGCATGCCCCAAAACGCAGGGGTGTTGATCCAGTCAAAAGTTTGGACACACCTACTCATTCAAGGGTTTTTCTTTATTTTTTACATTGTAGAATAACAGTGAAGACATCAACACTATGAAATAACACACATGGAATCATGTTGTCACCAAAAATTACCTTTGATAGCAGTTGGTACTGAACGCCCTCACCTTTTCATCCTTCTTCATGAAACTAATCCCAGGCAGAGGTCAACGCTCGGTTTTAAATCGCACCTTTTCCGTGTACCCAAGAGAATTAAATACATTCTTCAACAAAAAGTCAACGAAATTTGTGGTAGTGTTGGCGGCGAAAACTGCACACTCGAGCTGGTAACTGAAGTTAGCAAGGCAAATTGAAATAAATTACACTAACTGGACACAAAAAGAAAGTTACAAAACCAAGAAAACTATTTATAATCTACATCCTCCGTCTCCTGTAATTTGAATAAACGAATTTGAATAATATCAACAACAAAAATGCTGAACTATCACTTTTCAATCTCTATCCAATGTCAACAACTCACCAAGCTTCTCAACACATACGTTCGACCTCGCCCACCTTGTTGTCCATCTGAGGGTTGACAGTCACACACTGAATACAAACACACACGTTGAATACAAACATATTTCATTTTTGAAGATCATAAGAAATATTATATAAAGTGGTACTAGGAGATGTGTTGTAACACTTTTTGCTTCATGTTATATTTGAGACAAGCTGATATTGTTGCAGTGAACAACATACTTATTATGTATGTCATGTACTGTTAAAATTGTGTTGATAAATGTTCTAACTTTGTAATTATATTATTTCATTGAGCATATATACACACACACACACACACACACACACACACACACACACACACACACACACACACACACACACACACACACACACACACACACACACACACACACACACACACACACACACACACACACACACACACACACACAGTTACTACCTATCCTGATTTATAATGCTATTTACTTTCCTCATGAGAATGGAGACAGACTATACCATATTGGTACCATATACCATAAGCTGAATGTGCTTTGTACATTAAGTTATACCAGCTCCAGTAAAGAGATCAGAGACTTGGGTGACTTCTACGTCATCTTTACTAAACAACATAACACAATTAACAATTAACACAGCAGACAAAAACAAGGTTTGACCACTCCTCAAAAATGGCTTCACTCCTGCTCCTCAAAAGAGGCAAAGACAGTGATGTTCTTGTTGTCAACTGCCTCCACATAGAACATCTCATAATCTCTCTGGAACTGGAACATGAATGGTTCCTTGAGGATAATATTTTCCTCTACATCCAGGCCATCATACAACCATAGTTCTTTAAGGGTTGTAATGCTGTCTTCCCTGTCCATCATACAACCATAGTTCTTTAAGGGTTGTAATGCGGTCTTCCCCCTCCATCATACAACCGTAGTTCTTTAAGGGTTGTAATGCTGTCTTCCCCGTCCATCATACAACCGTAGTTCTTTAAGGGTTGTAATGTGGTCTTCCCTGTCCATCATACAACCGTAGTTCTTTAAGGGTTGTAATGCGGTCTTCCCCGTCCATCATACAACCGTAGTTCTTTAAGGGTTGTAATGCTGTCTTCCCCGTCCATCATACAACCGTAGTTCTTTAAGGGTTGTAATGCTGTCTTCCCCCTCCATCATACAACCGTAGTTCTTTAAGGGTTGTAATGCTGTCTTCCCCCTCCATCATACAACCGTAGTTCTTTAAGGGTTGTAATGTGGTCTTCCCCCTCCATCATACAACCGTAGTTCTTTAAGGGTTGTAATGCGGTCTTCCCTGTCCATCCCAATTACACTAGGGAGGGAAACTGTGCCTTTAAATGTTTGGAGTTGCTGTCTCTAGGGTGTCCCTTAGAAGAACATCTGCTTCCTTGAAGAAAAAGACATCAGACCTTAGTGAGTGAATGACATACATTACATACATTCAATATGAACATATATTCAGGTCAGTCTGGCTACAGTGAAAAAAGTGATTTTAAGGATGCAAATGAAAAGTTTTATAATGTTCAAGACTTACGGCATGGGAAAGTTCTGCAGAAGAACTAGGCACCACCATCACCCAATTTGCTGCATGTTTTCTTTTGAAAAAGAAAATCACACAATCAGATGAGTATCCAAAAAACATTATATCCACTAGTGATGAGAATTTCATAATTTTTACATACCTCAGGGAAATCACACGATGCTTCCATTGCAATGTACAGAGCGTACTGTAAGTTAAGAACGAGTAGGTTGTTAAGTTTGATAGTTATGATAACAACAATAATGATACTAGTAAATAATAATAATACCCCCCCATATATTTCAATATGTAGAAGACCAAGTATTTTTCACAACATGTATGGGTGTTGCTGGACCATAAAATGTATTTTCGACTGCAAACACACCATATCTCACATCAATGCACTCACATGCTGTAACGCCCTGGCCATAGAGAGGGGTTTTTTGTTCTTTATTTTGGTTAGGCCAGGGTGTTACATTGGGTGGGCGTTCTATGTTCCTTTTTCTATGTTTTTGTATTTCTTTGTTTTGGGTCGTGTGTGGCTCCCAATCAGGCACAGCTAAAGTTCGTTGTTGCTGATTGGGAGTCACACATAAGGAGCATGTTTTTCCTTTGGGTTTTGTGGGTAATTGTTTCTGTTCAGTGTGTTACCTGTCAGTACTGTTTGGCTGTCGGTTTTCCTGTTTTTTTTGTATAGTGTTCTTTCATCAATTAAACGTCTATGATGAACACTAACTCCACTGCACCTTGGTCTACTCTCTCTTCAGACAGCCGTTACACATGCCAATGATCTTTCCTTGGACATTGTTTATAAGCTTTCTTCGTAAATGTGTTTTTAAGTTTCTTATTTAACATCAGTTTGCAGTGTGGACATGTTACAATGCCTTTTCTTGACTTGCCAAGTATGTTGGGACCAGGTGATTTCATTATTGTAAATATTATGTGTAGGCTGTGTAGACTCGCTGTGTAACTGGGAATGGCATCAACGATACACACTTATAGTCAGCCAACCATAAGGCATACATTGAAGAAACACAGAAAATCAACATTCAAATCGATTACATAACGGTACATGTAAACCTAAGCTTACTGCTCAAGTAGGCAAATTTGTCCATAAGATTCCCTCATTGTGAGCAATTAGCTAGCTCACGTGCAAATGGGTGCTAATTAACATCGGTGTGTTAGTTACATTTTAGTCATTTAGCAGACGCTCTTATCCAGAGCGACTTACAGTAGTGAATGCATACATTTCATAATTTTTTTAATATTTTTTTTGTACTGGCCCCCCGTGGGAATCAAACCCACAACCCTGGCATTGCACACACCATGCTGGCGTTGCAAACACCATGCTCTACCAACTTAGCCACAGGGAAGACAGTTGGTCATATAAAACTATATCACTGCACTGGTATAGCATGAATATTACAAAGTACATTATGCATAATGACAGTCTCACTTACTTCCATGGTTTATAGTTTTATCCATGTAGGTTATGTTCGATTAAGATTTGCTTTTGTTGACGTTGATACCTTCGACGTTTACCTCAATTTGGGTGATCTTGAACTTGGACACCGGAAGGGTTCGGGTTAAACAGTGATAGACATTTGGGTGAGAACTAAACCAAAAATCTGACATTGTTTTTCCATTGGACTTTGGTTGTGCTTTTAGATGGTTGAAATTACACCAACTTTTGGCTGTCTTTATGAGTGGGTGAATATAGGTTGTAATCTCATTGATCAACGTCTCAACCAAATATTGCCCAATTATCCACGTTGAAATGATGTGGTGTGTGCAGTGGGATTCCCCCTGGGTGCAGCCAGTCATCCTTAGGAGGGTGCGGTCCACACCCCAAAATCACTTGGAATGTACAGTTCCAGTTACACTACAACACTACCAGGTTGTTATCTGATCAGTCGCTACTATTCATAGGCTCATACTTTTTATTCATTATGTTGGTAAATGCTGCAATAGTAACAAATCGTCTTATATTTTTGGGTGTATTTGACAATTATTCAGTAGACATCCAGTGACTTCCTGTTGGCAGCTCTTCAACAACAATGTTTTTTTGAACTTTATATCTAAATTCTGAAAAGGGTGAGTTGTGTAACCATGCTGCTGTGCTGCCAGTGCTGCAGTGTTTCTACTGAGTGTGTCCTCCTGTGGCCTAGACAAGAGGCAGAGTAGGAAGTCAAGCTCTCCTCCACTTGTCTCTCGCTCACTCACTTTCCGTGGCTGTGTTTACAATACACATACCATGCCTCTGGCTGCTGAGCTCTAGATTCAGTAAAAAGGCCTGGAATAGACTGTGTATGTGTGTGTATGTGTGTGTGTGTAGGGGCGTGTATGTGATTGTGAATCCAAACTTTGGGCTATGTTTATGTCTGCCGTCCCCTGGGGATACCACTGACATGCTGCTTCCTTATTGGATAATAAGATGAAGTCGAACGCTGACACACCGCGCTCTTATTGCATAATGAGAGGAAGTTAGACTCTATGACATTCACTCTTCACTCTTGTCTTCTTTCATCTGGCTTCAATTGTGGCATTTTGTCTTCTTCCTCCCCGTGATTGAAAGAGCTTTTTAGAGAGAAGGAGAACGGGAAAGATATACTTTTAGAAACAATGAACCCCTCATGTCACCAGAACGTCCAGTGATGTTTATCTGTGTGTATCTGAGCATCTTAAAGTGGCTCAATGCCACAGACTCTAAAAGAAAAGCCAAACCTTCCAAGGAAAGTCCCAGCCACAAGTTCGATTGTTGACAACCAGAGATACTGTATATAAAAACTGTTATTCCAACAGAGCGGGCTCTTCCACATAGTGCATGTTCATTTACAGGTGGCTTTCATGAGAGCGGTATTTACTAGAAGACAAGTTGTGTTCAGATAAGGCTTACTTACTGCTACAGCTATAGGATGCTTGATCACATTCTCTATTTCCTCTCTCTATCATCTTCCCCTCCCTCTGTCCTTACCTTGAACTGCGACCCTGTTTCTTCTCTCCCACTCTCTGCTCTGCCAAACTAGTCTCTTCAGGAATGATCAACTTTATCAGTTTTACTTCTTTGGCAACTCTGTGACAATACATTTTGCTAATGTCTTTGAATGACTGGATGAAGAAGTAGTGACAGTTGGACATCAGAGTTCAGCCATTATGCCTCTTCCTTCCCTGGTCCCTGTTGTTCTGTGACAACACAACAGGACAACAGGAAGGGGGAACTATGAATGGCGAAAGCTGTTTACACATCAACTGTTGCCATGGCACAAGCTCTGTCCAGAGTTAATGATTAGCTGAGATGTGTAGCGGAGTCAAAGATATTTATAATTAACTCAAGATAGTTAATCTGTGTTTTCAATGGGAACAAATTAAGTCATGGATTACAGGCAACATCTGCATCGAGCCAAAGGCTAGAGCTGCCGCTTTCAGGGAGCGGGACACTAATCCGGACTCTTATAAGAAATCACGCTATGCCCTCAGACGAACCATCAAACAAGCAAAGCGTCATACAGGATTACGATTGAATCCTACTACACCGGCTCTGACGCTCGTCGGATGTGGCAGGGCTTGAAAACTATTACGGACTACAAAGGGAAACCCAGACGTGAGCTGCCCAGTGACGCGAGCCTACCAGATGAGCTAAATGCCTTTTATGCTCGCTTCGAGGCAAGCAACACTGAAGCATGCACGAGAGCACCAGCTGTTCTGGATGACTGTGTGTTAACGCTCTCTGTAGCCGATGTGAGCAAGACCTCGTGAAGAGGGCACGACAAAACCTTTTCCCCCTCAAGAGACTGAAAAGATTTGGCATGGGTCCCCAGATCCTCAAAAAGTTATACAGCTGCACCATCGAGAGCATCCTGACCGGTTGCATCACCGCCTGGTATGGCAACTGCACGGCATCTGACCGTAAGGCGCTACAGAGTGTAGTGCGTATGGCCCAGTATATCACTGGGGCCAAGCTTCCTGCCATCCAGGACCTTTAAAATAGGCGGTGTCAGAGGAAAGCCCATAAAATTGTCAGAGACTCCAGCCACCCAAGTCATAGACTGTTTTCTCTGCTACCGCACGGCAAGCGGTACCGGAGCGCCAAGTCTAGGACCAAAAGGCTCCTTAACAGCTTTTACCCCCAAGCCATAAGACTGCTGAACAATTAATCAAATGGCAACCGGAATATTTACATTGACACCCCCCCATTTGTTTGTACACTGCTGCTACTCGCTGTTTATTATCTATGCATAGTCCCTTCACCCCTACCTACATGTACAAATTACCTCAACTAATCTATACCCCCACACACTGACTCGGTACCAGAACCCCCATTATTGTTATTTTATTGTGTTACTTTTTATAATTTTTTTACTTTAGTTAATCTGGTAAATATTTTAACTCTTCTTGAACTGCACTGTTGGGCTAGGGCACTTTTTCTCAATTTCCGCCTGAATGACGTGCCCAAAGTAAGCTGCCTGTTGCTCAGGCCCTGAAGCCAGGATATGCATATAATTGGTACCATTGAAAATAAAACACTTTGAAGTTTGTAGAAATCTTAAAATAATGTAGGAGAATATAACACAATAGATATGGTAGGAGAAATACCAAAGAAAAACCAACCAATTTTTTTTTTGACAGACCATTCTCTTAAAATGGCAAGTATAAATCTTCTTAAGGCTAGGGGGCAGTATTCGGAAGTTCGGATGACTGACGTGCCCAAAGTAAACTGCCTGTTACTCAGGCCCAGAAGCTAAGATATGCATATAATTGGTACCATTGGATAGAAAACACTCTGAAGTTTCTAAAACTGTTAAAGTAATGTCTGTGAGTATAACAGAACTGATATGGCAGGCGAAAACCTGAGGAGAATCCATCCGGAAATGTGTTTTTTTGAGGTCACATGCCATTCCAATGCTTGTCTATGGGATATTCAAATGAATTCCTCCCAGATTGCAGTTCCTATGGCTTCCACTAGATGTCAATAGTCTTTAGAAAGGGTTTCAGGCTTGTTTTTTGAAAAATGAGTTAGTAGTTGTAGTTTTTCAAGGTGGCTCTCATTTGGACTGTAGTCTTGTGGTGCGTGTGGATGAGGGCGCACACTTCGTTATTTATCTCCGGTATTGAACATACTACATTCAGTCTTAAATTGAATCATTTATTTACATATTAGGATACCTAAGGATTGATTAGAAACGTTGTTTGACTTGTTTGGACGAAGTTTACCAGTAACTTTTGGGATTCCTTTGTCCGCATGTTGAACGAGTGGAACGGGTGGATTTACTGAATCAAACGCGCTAACTAAACTGACTTTTTTGGGATATAAAGGACTTCATCGAACAAAACGACCATTTGTTGTGTAGCTGGGACCCTTGGGATTGCAAACAGAGGAAGATCTTCAAAGGTAAGTGATTTATTTTATTGCTATTTCTGATTTTTGTGATGCCTCTGCTGGTTTGGAAAATGTTTTTAATGCTGGTGTATGCGGGACGCTGTCCTCAGATAATCGCATGGTATGCTTTCGCCGTAAAGCCTTTTTGAAATTGGACAAAGCGGTTGGATTAACAAGAAGTTAAGCTTTTAAACGATTTAAGACACTTGTATTTTCATGAATGTTTAATATTACGATTTTTGTATTTAGAATTTTGCACACTTTAACAATGTTTTTAATTACAATTGGCTATAGGTAGTATAATGCTAAAATGTGTCTAATAGTTTACTGGAATGTGCTTGGAATGCTTTTGTCAGTGGGTGTGTGTGAAAATGAGATACACTATATATACAAAACTATGTGGACACCCCTTCAAATTAGTGGATTTGGTTTTTTCAGCCACACCAAAAACACACAAGTGTATTTTTTTTATACGACAAGGACATGAGGGGAAACAGAGGGTTAAATACACAAGTAATTAATGGGATTGGAAACAGGTGTGATGGAAGACAAGACAAAACCAATGGAAAATGAAAAACTGATCAATGATGGCTAGAAGACTGGTGACGTCGACCGTCGAGCACCACCCGTGCAAGGAGGGGCATCGACTTCGGCAGAAGTCGTGACAGTACCCCCCCGACGCGCGGCTCCAGCAGCGCGTCGACACCGGCCTCAGGGACGACCCGGAGGACGAGGTGCAGGGCGATCCGGATGGAGACGATGGAACTCTCGCAGGGAAGGATCTAACACATCCTCCACCGGAACCCAGCATCTCTCCTCCGGACCATACCCCTCCCAGTCCACGAGGTACTGAAGGCCCCTCGCCCGACGTCTCGAATCCAGGATGGATCGAACGGAGTACGCCGGGGCCCCCTCAATGTCCAGAGGGGGCGGAGGAATCTCCCGCACCTCATTCTCCTGGAGCGGATCAGCCACCACCAGACTGAGGAGAGACACATGGAACGAGGAGTTAATGCGGTAATTGGGGGGAAGCTTTAACCTATAACATACCTTGTTCACTCTCCTCAGGACTTTAAACGGCCCCACAAACCGCGGACTCAGATTCCGGCAGGGCAGGCGGAGGGTCAGGTTTCTGGTCGAGAGCCAGACCCTGTCCCCAGGTGCGAACACCGGGGCCTCACTGCGGTGACGGTCTGCGCCAATTTTCTGGCGTCGAACGGCGCGCTGAAGGTCGACGTGAGCGGCGTCCCAGGTCTCCTCCGCACGCCGGAACCAATAGTCCACCGCAGGAGCCTCGGTCTGACTCTGATGCCAAGGGCTGATACCCCAACACACACAAAAAGCGAGAGAGGTTAGTGGAGGAGTGGCGGAGCGAATTCTGAGCTATCTCTGCCCAGGGCACGAACGCTGCCCACTCCCCCGGCCGGTCCTGGCAATAAGACCTCAGAAACCTACCCACATCCTGGTTAACTATCGCCAGTTTTTGTACAGCGCGACTCAGACCAGAGCATACCGGACCTATTCTCTCTCCTTTCCCCGATTTCTACCGCAGGCTCTGGACATTTACACCTGGATCTTGCAGCTAACTAGCTGCTACCTGAGTGACTATTGGCAACGTCGGTCACGGAATTAACACACATTATTACGGAGCTAGCCAGCTAGCCAGCTGAAGAGTTCCGTCAGCCACTCCTGGGCTATTCCTGAGCTAGCCAGCTGAAGTGTCTCCTGGGCTACAACTCACCTATCCTGACCCGTTTTACTGCCGATGCGGAGCCCCATCGGGTCTTCACGACTGGACCACCGACGTTATCTGCCCGAGGGAGTTATCCAACTGGCCCCTCCGTCGCGACGTAACCTGATCGCCCATCTGCGGCCCGCTAATCGTTAGCTGTCTTTTCGGCTGCGATCTGAATAGGTCTATCGGACACTTTTCTTGGGCCACTATAACTAACTATTTTGCCAACTTGGACTGGTCCCCCCTTCCACACGGAACCCCACTAACCCACAGACGGAAACGCACGAGGTGGCTAAAAACAGACCTCCCTCCCATCTTCCACCAGCTTGCTACCTATGGCCCGGCTAGCTGTCTGAATCTCACTGGACCCTTTGATCACTCGGCTAAGCATGCCTCTCCTTAATGTCAATATGCCTTCTCCATTGCTGTTCTGGTTAGTGTTTATTGGCTTATTTCACTGTAGAGCCTCTAGCCCTGCTCATTATACCTTATCCAACCTCTCAGTTCCTCCACCCACACATGCTATGACATCTTCTGGTTTCAATGATGTTTCTAGAGACAATATCTCTCTCATAATCACTAAATGCCTAGGTTTACCTCCTCTGTACTCACATCCCACCATACCTTTGTCTGTACATTATACCTTGAAGCTATTTTTATCGCCCCCAGAAACCTGCTCCTTTTTCTCTCTATTCTGGACGTCACAGACGACCAATTCTTATAGCTTTTAGTCGTACCCTCATACTTATTCTTCTCTGCTCCTCTGGGGATGTAGAGGTGAATCCAGGCCCTGCAGTGCCTGGCTCCACTCCTACTCCCCAGGCGCTCTCTTTTGATGACTTCTGTAACCGTAATAACCTTGGTTTCATGCATGTTAACATTAGAAGCCTCCTCCCTAAGTTTGTTTTATTCACTGCTTTAGCACACTCTGCCAACCCGGATGTCCTAGCTGTGTCTGAATCTTGGCTTAGGAAGTCCACCAAAAACTCTGAAATCTTCATCCCTAACTACAACGTTTTCAGACAAGATAGAACGACCAAGGGGGGCGGTGTTGCAATCTACTGCAGAGATAGCCTGCAGAGTTCTGTCCTGCTATCCAGGTCTGTACCCAAGCAGTTTGAACTTCTACTTTTAAAAATCCACCTCTCCAAAAACAAGTCTCTCACCGTTGCCGCCTGCTATAGACCCCCCTCGGCCCCTAGTTGTGCTCTGGACACCATATGTGAACTGATTGCCCCCCATCTATCTTCAGAGCTCGTGCTACTAGGTGACCTAAACTGGGACATGCTTAACACCCCAGCCATCCTACAGTCCAAGCTTGATGCCCTCAATCTCACACAAATTATTAATGAACCCACCAGGTACAACCCCAAAGCCGCAAACACTGGCACCCTCATAGATATCATCCTGACCAACGTGCCCTCTAAATACACCTCTGCTGTTTTCAACCAAGATCTCAGCGATCACTGCCTCATTGCCTGCACCCGTAATGGGTCAGCGGTCAAACGACCTCCACTCATCACTGTCAAACGCTCCCTGAAACATTTCAACGAGCAAGCCTTTCTAATCGACCTGGCCCTGGTATCCTGGAAGGATATTGACCTCATCCCGTCAGTAGAGGATGGCTGGTTATTTTTTTTAAATGCCTTCCTCTCCATCTTAAATAAGCATGCCCCTTTCAAGAAATTTAGAACCAGGAACAGATATAGCCCTTGGTTCTCCCCAGACCTGACTGCCCTTAACCAACACAAAAATATCCTGTGGCGTTCTGCATTAGCATCGAACTGCCCCCGCGATATGCAACTTTTTAGGGAAGTTAGAAACCAATACACACAGGCAGTTAGAAACGCCAAGGCTAGCTTTTTCAAACAGAAATTCGCTTCGTGCAACTCCAACTCTAAAAAGTTCTGGGACATTGTAAAGTCCATGGAGAATAAGAACACCTCCTCCCAACTGCCCACTGCACTGAGGATAGGAAACTCTGTCACCACCGATAAGCCCACTATAATTGAGAATTTCAACAAGCATTTTTCTACGGCTGGCCATGCTTTCCACCTAACTACCCCTACTGCATTCAACAGCACTGCACCCCCCACAGCTACTCGCCCAAGCCTCCCCCATTTCTCCTTCTCCCAAATCCATTCAGCTGATGTTCTGAAAGAGCTGCAAAATCTGGACCCCTACAAATCAGCTGGGCTTGACAATCTGGACCATTTCTTTCTAAAATTATCTGCCGAAATTATTGCAACCCCTATTACTAGCCTGTTCAACCTCTCTTTCGTGTCGTCTGAGATTCCCATAGATTGGAAAGCAGCTGCTGTCATCCCCCTCTTCAAAGGAGGTGACACTCTTGACCCAAATTGCTACAGACCTATATCCATCCTACCCTGCCTTTCTAAGGTCTTCGAAAGCCAAGTTAACAAACAGATTACCGACCATTTCGAATCCCACCGCACCCTCTCCGCTATGCAATCTGGTTTCAGAGCTGGTCATGGGTGCACCTCAGCCACGCTCAAGGTCCTAAACGACATCGTAACCGCCATCGATAAGAAACAATACTGTGCTGCCGTATTCATTAACCTGGCCAAAGCTTTTGACTTTGTTAATCACCACATCCTCATCGGCAGACTCAGTAGCCTTGGTTTCTCAAACGATTGCGTCGCCTGGTTCACCAACTACTTCTCTGACAGAGTTCAGTGTGTCAAATCGGAGGGCCTACTGTCTGGACCTCTGGCAGTCTCTATGGGGGTACCACAGGGTTCAATTCTTGGGCCAACTCTTTTCTCTGTATACATAAATGATGTCGCTCTTGCTGCTGGTGAATCTCTGATCCACCTCTACGCAGACGACACCATTCTGTACACTTCTGGCCCTTCTTTGGACACTGTGTTAACAACCCTCCAGATGAGCTTCAATGCCATTCAACTCTCCTTCCGTGGTCTCCAACTGCTCCTAAACACAAGTAAAACTAAATGCATGCTCTTCAACCGATCGCTGCCTGCACCTGCCCGCCTGTCCAGCATCACTTCTCTGGACGGTTCTAGCTTAGAATTTGTGGACAACTACAGGTACCTAGGTGTCTGGTTAGCCTCTATGGGCTAGGTGGGACGCTGGCGTCCCACCTACGTAACAGCCACTTGCAGCCTGTGGTGCGATTTTCAAAATCTTCAAAATCCTATTACTTCAATTTCTCAAACATATGACTATTTTACAGCTATTTAAAGACAAGACTCTCGTTAATCTAACCACACTGTCAGATTTCAAAAAGGCTTTACAACGAAAGCAAAACATTAGATTATGTCAGCAGAGTACCAAGCCAGAAATAATCAGACACCCATTTTTCAAGCCAGCATATAATGTCACCAAAACCCAGAAGACAGCTAAATGCAGCACTCACCTTTGATGATCTTCATCAGATGACAACCCTAGGACATTATGTTATACAATACATGCATGTTTTGTTCAATCAAGTTCATATTTATATCAAAAACCAGCTTTTTACATTAGCATGTGACGTTCAGAACTAGCATACCCCCCGCAAACTTCCGGGGAATTCGCTAACATTTTACTAAATTACTCACGATAAACGTTCACAAAAAGCATAACAATTATTTTAAGAATTATAGATACATTACTCCTCTATGCACTCGATATGTCCGATTTTAAAATAGCTTTTTGGTGAAAGCACATTTTGCAATATTCTAAGTACATAGCCCGGCATCACGGGCTCGCTATTTAGACACCCGGCAAGTTTAGCACTCACCATAATCATATTTACTATTATAAAAGTTTGATTACCTTTTGTTGTCTTCGTCAGAATGCACTCCCAGGACGTCTACTTCAATAACAAATGTTGGTTTGGTCCAAAATAATCCATCGTTATATCCGAATAGCGGCGTTTTGTTCGTGCGTTCCAGACACTATCCGAAATGGTAAAGAAGTGTCGCGCGCATGGCGCAATTCGTGACAATAAAATTCTAAATATTCCATTACCGTACTTCGAAGCATGTCAACCGCTGTTTAAAATCAATTTTTACGCCATTTTTCTCGTAGAAAAGCGATAATATTCCGACAGGGAATCTCCTTTTCGGCAAACAGAGGAAAAAATCACAAAGGCGGGGGCGGTCGGGTCACGCGCATAAGCCCAGAGTCCCTTGATCGGCCACTTGAGAAAGGCGATAATGTGTTTCAGCCTGGGGCTGGAATGACGACATTCTGTTTTTTCCCGGGCTCTGAGCGCCTATGGACGACGTGGGAAGTGTCACGTTAGAGCAGAGATCCTTAGTAAAAGATAGAGATGGAAAAGAAGTTCAAGAAATGGTCAGACAGGCCACTTCCTGTAAAGGAATCTCTCAGGTTTTGACCTGCCATTTGAGTTCTGTTATACTCACAGACACCATTCAAACAGTTTTAGAAACTTTAGGGTGTTTTCTATCCATATGTAATAAGTATATGCATATTCTAGTTACTGGGTAGGAGTGGTAACCAGATTAAATCGGGTATGTTTTTTATCCAGCCGTGTCAATACTGCCCCTAGCCCTAACAGGTTAGACTGTAAACTCTCCTTCCAGACTCACATCAGTCATCTCCAATCCAAAGTGAAATCTCGAATTGGCTTCCTATTTCGCAACAAAGCATCCTTCACTCATGCTGCCAAACATACCCTCGTAAAACTGACCATCCTACCAATCCTCGACTTCGGCGATGTCATTTACAAAATAGCTTCCAATACCCTACTCAACAAGCTGGATGCAGTCTATCACAGTGCCATCCGTTTTGTCACCAAAGCCCCATATACTACCCACCACTGCGACCTGTACGCTCTCGTTGGCTGGCCTTCGCTTCATAATCGTCGCCAAACACATTGGCTCCAGGTCATCTACAAGACCCTGCTAGGTAAAGTCCCCCCTTATCTCCGCTCACTGGTCACCATAGCAGCACCCACCTGTAGCACGCGCTCCAGCAGGTATATCTCTCTGGTCACCCCTAAAGCCAACTCCTCCTTTGGTCGTCTCTCCTTCCAGTTCTCTGCTGCCAATGACTGGAACGAACTACAAAAATCTCTGAAACTGGAAACACTTATCTCCCTCACTAGCTTTAAGCACCAGCTGTCAGAGCAGCTCACAGATCACTGCACCTGTACATAGCCCATCTATAATTTAGCCCAAACTACTACCTCTTCCCCTACTGTATTTATTTATTTTATTTATTTTGCTCCTTTGCACCATATTATTTATATTTTATCTCTGAACTTTCTTCAAACTACAAATCTACCATTCCAGTGTTTTTCTTGCTATACTTTATTTACTTTGCCACCATGGCATTTGTTTGCCTTTACCTCCCTTATCTCACATCATTTGCTCACATTGTATATAATCTTATTTCTTTTTATATATATTTTTTTTGTTCTTTTTTTTTCTTCTACTGCATCATTGATTGTATGTTGTTTTACTCCATGTGTAACTCTGTGTTTTTGTATGTTGTCGAACTGCTTTGCTTTATCTTGGCCAGGTCGCAATTGTAAATGAGAACTTGTTCTCAACTTGCCTACCTGGTTAAATAAAGGTGAAATAAATAAAAAATAACTCTCTCCACCTGCCCGTTACATTCAGGGTGAAAGCCCGAGGTAAGGCTGACCGAGACCCCCAGGTGTTCCATGAACGCCTTCCAGACCCTTGACGTGAACTGGGGACCCCAATCAGACACTATATCCTCAGGCACCCCGTAGTGCCGAAAAACATGTGTAAACAGAGCCTTCGCAGTCTGTTGGGCCGTAGGGAGACCGGGCAAAGGGAGGAGACAACAGGACTTAGAAAAACAATCCACAACGACCAGGATCGTGGTGTTACCTTGTGAAGGTGGAAGATCGGTGATAAAATCCACCGACAAATGTGACCACGGCTGTTGTGGAACGGGTAAGGGTTGTAACTTACCTCTGGGTAGGTGTCTTGGAGCCTTGCACTGGGCGCACACTGAGCAGGAGGAAACATAAACCCTCACGTCCTTAGCTAAGGATGGCCACCAGTACCTCCCAGTAAAATAGCGCATAGTCCGCCCAATCCCAGGATGACCAGAGGAGGGTGACGTGTGAGCCCAGTAGATCAATCGGTCGCGGACAGCAGACGGAACGTACAGACACCCAGATGGACACTGAGGGGGAGTGGGCTCTGCACGTGACGCCTCTCAATGTCCGCGTCCAGCTCCCCTACTACCGGTGCCACTAAACACGAGGCTGGGATTATGGGAGTGGGATCCATGGACCGCTCCTCTGTCTCATACAGCCGGGACAGGGCGTCTGCCTTAACGTTCTGGGAACCTGGTCTGTAAGAGAAGGTAAACACAAAACGGATGAAAAACATGGCCCACCTTGCCTGGCGAGGGTTCAGTCTCCTCGCCTCCTGGATGTACTCCAGATTGCGGTGGTCAGTCCAGATGAGAAAAGGGTGTTTAGCCCCCTCAAGCCAATGTCTTCACACCTTCAAAGCCTTGATGACAGCTAACAGCTCCCGGTCCCCCACATCATAGTTTCGCTCCGCCGGGCTGAGCTTCTTAGAGAAGAAGGAACAGGGGCGGAGCTTAGGTGGCGTACCCGAACGCTGAGAGAGCACAGCTCCTATCCCAGCCTCCAACGCGTCCACCTCCACTATGAATTGCAAAGATGGATCTGGATGAGCCAACACAGGAACTGAGATAAACAGAGCCTTCAGTTTCCTAAAAGCCCTGTCCACCCCAGCCGACCACTGCAAGCGCACCGGACCCCCCTTCAGCAGTGAGGTAATGGGAGCAGCCACCTGACCAAAACCCCAGATAAACCTCCGGTAGTAATTGGCAAACCCTAAAAATCGCTGTACCTCCTTCACTGTGATGGGAGTCAGCCAATTACGCACGGCTGCAATACGGTCAACCTCCATCTCCACTCCTGACGTGGATAGGCGATACCCTAAGAAGGAGACGGACTGTTGAAAGAACAGGCATTTCTCAGCCTTGAAATACAGGTCATGCTCCAACAGGCGACCAAGCACTTTGCGCACCAGGGACACATGCTTGGCGCGTGTAGCGGAGTAAATCAGAATGTCATCGATATACACCACTATCCCCTGCCCGTGCACGTCCCTGAAAATGTCGTCTACAAACGATTGGAAGACTGATGGAGCATTCTTCAACCCGTACGGCATGACGAGGCACTCATAATGACCTGAGGTGGTACTAAATGTTGCCTTCCACTCGTCTCCATCTCGGATACGCACCAGATTGTACGCACTCCGGAGATCCAGTTTAGTGAAGAAGCGCGCCCAGTGTATTAACTCAATCGCCGGGGCGATCAGGGGTAGCGGGTAACTGTACCCCTCCATGATTTTATTGAGACCTCGATCATCAATGCATGGGCGCAGACCTCCATCCTTCTTCTTCACAAAAAAGAAACTCGAGATGGGTGAAATGGAGGGCCGAATGTACCCCTGACGCAGGGATTCAGAGACATATGTCTCCATAGCCACCGTCTCCGCTTGCGACAGGGATACACGTGACTCTTGGGAAGTGCAGCATCTACCATGAGATTTATTGCACAATCCCCCTGTCAATGGGGTGGTAATTGAGTCGCCTTCCTTTTACAGAAGGCGAAAGCCAAATCGGAATATTCAGGGGGGAATGCACACGGTGGAAACCTGGTCTGAAATTTCCACCGTAGTAGCACCAACGGAAACCCCTACACACCTACCTGAGCACTCTCGCGGCCACCCCGTGAGAGCCCTCTGTGGCCAAGAAAAAGTGGGGTTATGACTAGTTAACCAAGGTAGGCCCAGCACTACGGCATACGCAGGAGTGTCAATAAGGAAAATAAAATAAAAATCCTTGTGACCCCCCTGCGTCACCATACTCAAAGGAGCTGTGACCTCCTTGATCAACCCTGACCCTAATGGTCAACTATCTAAGGTGACCATTAGTCAATCACCACCTTCCGGAGACACCTGAAACCCCACCTCTTTAAGGAATACCTGGGATAGGATAAAGTAATCCTTCTAACCACTGGATATCATAAGGTGAATGCACCAATTTGTAAGTTGCTCTGGATAAGAGCGTCTGCTAAATGAAGTAAATGTAAATGTAAATGTGTGCATGGGGAAAGGCACATCCAAGGGTACAATAGGGATCCCTAAACTATTAGCAAAAGCTTGATCAATGAAATTCCCAGCCGCGCCTGAATCTACTAGCGCCTTATGCTGGGAACGCAGGGAAAAATCAGGAAAAGTAACAGACACAAATATATGTGCAACAGAGGGCTCTGGATGAGAATGGTGCCTACTCACCTGGGGTGGCGCCAGAGCGCCCTGCCTGCTACCGCGATTCCCAGAAGAACCTACCCGGCACCGACCAACAGTGTGCCCTCTGCGGCGACCGATGGTGCACGAGCGGGAACCCCCTCCGGTCTCCCTGTGCACCCTCTCTCCCGGCTCCCTGGGTATAGGAGAGGGGGTGCGGGAGGATGAGCCACCAGACCCCGATCTGGACGTCCGCAAGCAGCCAGCAAGTTGTCCAGCCGGATGGACAGATCCATCAGCTGGTCGAAGGTGGTGTCTCTGCAAGCCAGCTCCCGACGGACGTCCTCACGCAGACTGCAGCGATAATGGTCGATCAGGGCCCCGTGATTCCATCCCGCACCGGCTGCCAGGGTCCTGAACTCCAAAGCAAAATCCTGGACGCTCCTCGTCTCCTGCCTCAGATGGTAGAGAAGCTCACCCGCCGCTCTGCCCTCGGGTGGGTGGTCGAAGACTGCCCGGAAACGGCGAATGAACTCCTCATAACGGTCCAACGCCGCCTCTCCTCCGTCACACACAGCGCTGGCCCATTCCAGGGCTCTCCCGGTGAGGCACGAGACGAGGGCGAAACTCTTCTTGCGGTCTGATGGAACTGGGTGGACCGTGGCCAGATAAAGGTCTAATTGGAGGCGGAAACCCTGGCAGCCGGCAGTATTTCCATCATACCCCTAAGGCATGGATATTCAGATTCCACCGGGTTCAGGTTGAGAAGAGGCGTGCAGTATAGACCCCGCCCGGTTGGGCTGGTGGAGGCGCTGGAAGAACTCCCTGTCTCTCCCAGCGGTCCATCTTCTGGACAACGCGATCCATGGTGGCGCACAGATGGTGAAGCTTCTTCGCTTGCTCCTGGACGCGCTCCTCCACCTCCATGTCCGGGGTATCCTCTCCTGCTGACTTCAATATGTGGGTCGGTGATTCTGTCACATTCGTGTATGTAGGTAGCAGGGAAGTCAGACGCAGGAGAAATCAAGTTGGTTAATATGGAGTATTTAATGAAAAACAAACTCCAAAACCAAAGTACAAAATAAAATGGGTAAAGGATACCCGTCGCACACCGATACACAAACCCACGTAACATAACATACAAACAATCACCGACAAGGACATGAGGGGAAACAGAGGGTTAAATACACAAGTAATTAATGGGATTGGAAACAGGTGTGATGGAAGACAAGACAAAACCAATGGAAAATGAAAAACTGATCAATGATGGCTAGAAGACCGGTGACGTCGACTGCCGCGCACCACCCATGCAAGGAGGGGCATCGACTTCGGCAGAAGTCGTGACATGCGACCTGGCCAAGCAGTTCAACACATACAACAACACAGAGTTACACATGGAGTAAAACAAACATACAGTCAATAATACAGTACAAAAATAAGTCTATATACAATGTGAGCAAATGAGGTGAGATAAGGGAGGTAGAGGCAAAAAAGGCCATGGTGGCAAAGTAAATACAATATAGCAAGTAAAACACTGGAATGGTAGATTTGTAGTGGAAGAAAGTGTCAAGTAGAAATAGAAATAATAGGGTGCAAAGGAGCAAAATAAATAAATAAATAAATAAATAAATACAGTAGGGGAAGAGGTAGTTGTTTGGGCTAAATTATAGATGGGCTATGTACAGGTGCAGTGATCTGTGCGCTGCTCTGACAGTTGGTGCTTAAAGCTAGTGAGGGAGATAAGTGTTTCCAGTTTCAGAGATTTTTGTAGTTCGTTCCAGTCATTGGCAGCAGAGAACTGGAAGGAGAGACGGCCAAAGGAGGAATTGGCTTTGGAGGTGACCAGAGAGATATACCTGCTGGAGTGCGTGCTACAGTTGGGTGCTGCTATGGTGACCAGTGAGCTGAGATAAGGTGGGACTTTACCTAGCAGGGTCTTGTAGATGACCTGGAGCCAGTGGGTTTGGCGACGAGTATGAAGCGAGGGCCAGCCAACGAGAGCGTACAGGTCGCAGTGGTGGGTAGTATATGGGGCTTTGTTGACAAAACGGATGGCACTGTGATAGACTGCATCCAGTTTATTGAGTAGGGTATTGGAGGCTATTTTGTAAATGACATCGCTGAAGTAAAGGATCGGTAGGATGGTCAGTTTTACGAGGGTATGTTTGGCAGCATGAGTGAAGGATGCTTTGTTGCGAAATAGGAAGCCAATTCTAGATTTAACTTTGAATTGGAGATGTTTGATGTGAGTCTGGAAGGAGAGCTTACAGTCTAACCAGACACATAGGTATTTGTAGTTGTCCACATATTCTAAGTCAGAACCGTCCAGAGTAGTGATGCTGGATGGGCGGGCAGGTGCGGGCAGCGATCGGTTGAAGAGCATGCATTTAGTTTTACTTGTATTTAAGAGCAGTTGGAGGCCACGGAAGGAGAGTTGTATGGCATTGAAGCTCATCTGGAGGGTTGTTAACACAGTGTCCAAAGAAGGGCCAGAAGTATACAGAATGGTGTCGTCTGCGTAGAGGTGGATCAGAGACTCACCAGCAGCAAGAGCGACATCATTGATGTATACAGAGAAAAGAGTTGGCCCAAGAATTGAACCCTGTCACACCCCCATAGAGACTGCCAGAGGCCCAGACAACAGGCCCTCCGATTTGACACATTAAACTCTATCAGAGAAGTAGTTGGTGAACCAGGCGAGGCAATCATTTGAGAAACCAAGGCTATTGAGTCTGCCGATGAGGATATAAAATATATAAAGTATAAAATTGAGCACACAGATATGCAATCTCCACAGACAAACATTTGCAGTAGAATGGCCTTACTGAAGAGCTCAGTGACTTTCAACGTGGCACCATCATAGGATGCCCCCTTTCCAACAAGTCAGTTCGTCAAGTTTCTGCCATGTTTGATCTGCCCTGGTCAACTGTAAGTGCTGTTATTGTGAAGTGGAAATGTCTAAGAGCAACAGCAGCTCAGCCATGAAGTGGTAGGCCACACAAGCTCACAGAACGGGACCGCCGAGTGCTGAAATGCGTAGCACGTACAAATCGTCTGTCCTCGGTTGCAACACTCACCACCGAATTCCAAACTGCCTCTGGAAGTAACGTCAGCACAAGAACTGTTAGTCTGGAGCTTCATGAAATGGGTTTCCATGGCCGAGCAACCACACACAAGCCTAAGATCACCATGTGCAATGTCAAGTGTCGGCTGGAGTGGTGTAAAGCTTGCCGCCATTGGACTCTGGAGTAGTGGAAACGTGTTCTCTGGAGTGATGAATCCCGCCTCACTATCTGGCCGTCCGACGGACGTGCTTTGAACTTTGTGGCAACAGTTTGGGGAAGGCCCTTTCCTGTTTCAGCATTACAATGCCTCCATGCACAATGGGGGGTCCATACATAAATGGTTTGTCGAGATTGGTTTGGAAGAACTTGACTGGCTGCACAGGTCCCTGACCTCAACCCCATCGAACACCTTTGGGATGAATTGGAACGCCGACTGCAAGCCAGGCCTAATTGCCCAACATCAGTGCCCGACCTCACTAATGCTCTTGTGGCTGAAAGCAAGTTCACGCAGCAATGTTCCAACATCTAGTGGAAAGCCTTTTACAGAAGAGGGGAGGCTGTTATAGCAGCAAAGGGGGGACCAACTCCATATTAATGCCCATGATTTTGGAATGTGATGTTCGACGAGCATGTGTCTACATACTTTTGGTACTGTAGTGTACGTCTCTGCCCTGCCATGTGCTGAATTACCATGGAGAGAATTAAGCCATGAACATTTTTCACCTCATTAACCTCCTCCAGTCCTTCCCCCATTGGTAGTAAATTATCCCTAGTGTGGATGCGTTTCAAATACTGTACTTTGGCATGTAAATAGCCCCCCAAAAATCTGGGTGTTTTGTGAGAGTTAGAGGAAGAGAAAAAGTGTGTTTGAGTGTGTCCCTCCTCAGAGTGGATTCATTCCCACAGCTCTGTGGTGTAGTTGAGAGCAGATGGAATTTGGCATATATTTTAATCTAAAAAACACAAGAGTCACAGCACAGCAGTCTAATCACCGTCAGAGCCATGTATGTGTGTGTACGAGTGTGTGTGTGTGTGTGTGTGTGCGTGTGCGTGCGTGTGTGTGTGTGTGTGTGTGTGTGTGTGTGTGTGTGTAAGAGAGAGAGAAATAAGGTCAGAAAGACAGGGGTCTGGAGCTCTACATCTAGTTCAACACAGGATCTACAGGCTCAAGACAGTCCAGACCATGCGCAGAGCCATGAGTGGACATGACCTACCACTGTGGCACCATGGTCCTGGGCCGAATGACTCAAACCCATTAAACCCTGTGCGCTGACTAGACCACATAGTCATGGCGGCAGCCCTGTGCCTGGAGAACCGTTAACTTACAGTGGACATAACAAGACCCAAGTTCATAAACGTCGTGTTCTTTTTGCTTCTCCCTGGAAATATTATTGATATTCATAGTCTCTGAGCAGTCATAGAAAGTCCCTCGGTAATTCACCAGCCAGCGCGATAACCAGTGTAGGCTGGTTTGAGCGGATTTACTTCTCCAGAATGAACACTGACGCTAGATGATGCTGTTGTACCAAGGCTTCTCACTCAATAGTATTTTCTGTTACTTATGGATGTTTTTTACTGGCTAAAAGTAAGATAACATAAAGGCGAATGAATATGCTTAGGGAAAGGGGCATGTCTAGTCAGTTGTACAACTGAATGTGTCTTCCGCATCTAACCCAACCCTTCGGAATCAGAGAGGCTGCCATAATCGACATCCACGTCTTCGGCGCCTGGGGAACAGTGGGTTAACTGCCTTGCTCTGGGGCAGAACGACAGATTTTTACCTTGTCAGCTCAGGGATTCGATTAAGTTCAAAGCGTAGGGCATAATGCACAATTACGAAGTTTGTACTCTTAATTGGCTGAAACAATATCTAATAGATAGAACAGGCTAAATATTGAATTACCCTGTATTCAATTATATGATTAGGCTAGAGGTCAGACTGGAAAGGTTAGGCGCTCTTTTTAAACAGTGTTATAACATTGCCATGCTCTCTCCTATCCAACGTTGCTTTCCTCTCCCTATCCCCCTTTAATAATGTATCCCTTTATATAGCCTATGCATCATTGCTACACTTGTTCCTGCTCATGAGTCAAGGGATTGGGGGTAATGAAACAACTGTTTAAAACGGTAACTTGAAGCTCCCATCTATATCCTTTAGGGCAGGGATAACGGCATCGTTTTAATCCGGCTACCCATCATAGCTCAGCAGCCCCATCAAGTCATAAATTCCGTGCAATTCAAATAAGCAACATAATTTTGTCAATGGCCCTTATCTTGGATAATTATTTACTTCCCTGAGTTACCGCCCGGGAACAGACAAAAACATCCCTGTCCCACCGGCGTTTTCACACATTTAAACAGAATAACTTTGAGCAACAAAAACACATTGGACCCAGTGAAATTAGTTTCGGGTAAACACTACGGACAAACGAGAGCAACCAGGAGAACTCACTCTTTATTTTACACATGAATTACGCACGGCAGATAAAGCAATAAAATGGTTCAGCTACCATGACAAAACTAGCCCACACACAGATCATGTAACCCCGAGGTTTGCGTGAATTTGAAAAGGGTGGTACCCAAGCGTGCCCGTTTTCACGACGTAAACAGCTCCCAACAAGAGAACTATGAGGGGATCCCCGCGCTTAAACAAACGGAGGCGAAGACACGATATTTATGAGTTGTTTTGCTTTGCGGAACAGACACCTCTGTAAAGTACTTCGAATCAGTTCAACCTTAGTGCTCACATTTCAGGGATATTACCTTTGATTGAAAAAAGTTGTAAAAGTAATATTTTGAATTAATATATATATTTTGTAAATGTATAATGTAGGCTAAAACGTGTGTATGCCTAATTGCGATCAATTGTATATACATTAGGTCTATACTTCCCACTGGGCATAGACTTCAGTTCAACGTCTAGTTTTACATTTGGTTGAGTTGTCACCAAACCTAAATTCAACGTGAAATCAACAAAACATTTCACCATGTCATTGGATTTAGGTTAAAAGTTGGTTGAAAAAAAGACAACATTTCCTTATATTGATTACTTTTTTCAAATCCAATCAGTTTTCCACACTGATTCAACCTCACCACGTCGATTTTTTTTGTTGTTGTTGAAATGAGATGGAAATGACGTTGATTCTGCCATTTTTTGCACAGTGGATTGTCTATGGCTATAGCACTTCAAAGTAGTCCTAAAGGTGCTTTTGAAATACAGGTTTTTCATTCATAAAGTGATGTCAGTTTGAGTCCGTGTCTGTGATAGGTCCGTTGCTGGTTCTGCCTGGTCTCTGGTTGTTTTTTTACTTGTTGGGGCTGTGGTGTCCAGGGGGAGGAGTGGGCCGGTTCTCGGAGTGCTCCTAGGGAAGCGCATAGACAGAAGTTCGCATCAGTTTGTCTTCCAATTCAGTCGGTCCAATCTCAATAGCAGCCACACGGCAGGGACGGACGCGCTGCCAGAACTCAGGATACCCAGACAAGGTTCAATCCTCCAGAACTGCCAACACGCACCACAGCTGTAGTCCGATTATCACCACACCAGAACTGACTCGAGGAATCTATCGAACACTGAAAGGACACATTTATTGTATTTTTTGTTTGATTTAGTTTTTTTATTGTGTTGGTCACAGAAGTGTTGAGTTGGTTGAGAGAACGTTCCAAATTGTTTTATCATCCCTAAATCTGAAAGGTAAGACGGAGGCTCATTCACAAAACATTGTATATTTAGGCTATCCATATGATCACTGCTTTATATACATATTCCATGAAGTGAACTTATGATAAACCACATCGATAAAAAACTGTTCTATAAAGCAATAAGCTTGCGCTTTTGTAGCCTATTAAGTCTAAATGGTTTGTGGAGCGCTTTTTGGAGAGACCGTTCCATAAAAAAGAAAAACAGAGAGGGACTCTCCGAATAAAGAACGCTTGCCTTTGAAACGTCTGCCAGATAGAGGGGAAGGGGTTTTGTGGTTTACAACTCCGGGAAGTTAAGGATTTCAAAACACATTTCAATCAAGCCTGGGCTCGCATGCTCTTTTAATTTGGTTCCCTTAGTTTGGCTGTATTTCACAAGGCACGATGAATGTCGCGTGAAAAGTATGAACCTTTGAGGGAGTTGAAAAGGACACGCGGAAGGCAGTGTCCGCGCACTCGGGGTTCTGAGTCTGAGGAACCCTGCTTTGTGCCCATAACGGAGTTCCCATGCTCTCAGGGGTGACGGAGCACCCTCTAAACCCGCCAGACCCAATTCATCAATATGCGTTCTCGCCCCCTTCTATAGTACGTGGCATACGTTCTCTTCACTGGCCCTTTTTTATAGTGGTGCTGCGGATGAACATGACACAAATTTTGGGAAAATGTTAGACTGGCCTGGGGCGTCAGATTTACAATAGGAGAGTTTTCGTTTTACCAATGAGCAAGCCCGTGCACCTGCAAGTAGCCTACCGCTATCCTGCTCTGATTCCTCACCCACACACCCTCTCACATTTGGGGAGCCTACACAAAATCCCCTCTTAAAATCAGGACAAAGTGCTATTGAAATGTATGAAAAGTAGTAAACATAATTTTTTGTTGCATTTTTACAAAGTTACTTACTAATTTGTCTCTCGCGATGTTTTTAGACAGGCTACTATCTTATTGTAGATAATAACATGTATTTGAGTTGAAAAAAATATATATTATTGATAAAAAGTGTTATTCGTTTAAAAAATATATTTGTAGCCTATATAAAATATAGGCAATATATACTGTGAATTTGAATAACTGTATTTAGAAGCAGAGAGAAGCCACACTGCCACCCGTACTTTCTCAGGAGAATGAATAATGAACAAAAGTATGAAAATGGGAAGGTCTGTGTTGCATACCGTAACTAAACCGTGATTTGCATATGAAAACTCTGGGCTGAAAGAATTCCGCCAGTGTTGCTACAGCCATTTATGCCTCCGGAGAAGTGACGGGCTGCAGTGTATATACAGTCTCCTCATTGCCTTTGCTTTGTGCGGACCGCTGGAGTGGGATGTCACGTCCAGAGTCGTTGCTGGAAGATTAAGGCCATAGCGACAGGTTTTTATTCCCTTCCTTAAATTATTCATCATATCCACACCCTCTCCCAGTGTCCAGGACATTCACTCTGCAAAGCCCTCATTATGCCTCCTCAGATGGACACAAGCAGAGACAGTGCCATCAGACTGGTGGCCGTCTCTCTCCTGAAGAAGGGGTCTGTGCTCTCTGTCCAGCGGATACGTGATTGACTCATTTTCCATGATGCTGGTCTGTGCCCTTATCGTTGATATGCTGATTGGCAGAGAGTGGACGATTTCTTTCCCATTGTGCTTTTTTTGGGCTAATCTTGTGTGATCTGCCCTTCATTCCGATGACAGCAATGAATTGCACATCAGTCAGAGCTGCACCCCTAATTTGAATGGCTCATTTGTAGCGCAGTAATATAAACTGCCCCTGCGACCTGACATGCTCCACCATGCATCATTCCAGGATGCAGTGCTAACTGCAGGCCTCACTCAGAAATGGACCATAAAACAGAGAGACAGAGAGCGAAAGGCAAGGATGGAAAATACAGTAGACTACCCTTTCTGAACATGCTATTTTGCCAGGAGCAGCAGCATAGTCTTTGTGGGCTGATGATGATGTAGATGGTTTAGAGACAGAATGTGAGTGATAATGTAGATTTATACACACTCTGGGTGAGAGGAATTTGACAGTTTAGAAGACACATGCAAATAAACTCTCATTCTGCGCAGACAAAAGTTCTGCTCCTGGACAGAGGCCCTAAACCACAGTCTCTACCAATTCATTAATGAGCTGTTTGGCTCTCCTAGAGCACCAGACCTGCTCTGGGTTTGGCTGTCCATCAGCATGGGCCCAGGTTATGTGTGATTGGTTCCATCTCAGGCTCTGAGCCCTCAGCCCTGCCTGCCTGTATGTATCCCCAATGCCCCGGTTGGCACTGAAGTGACAGCACATCAGTGATGGAGTCTGCTACTGAAGACCTACTGACCATAAATCTGCCTTCAGAGAGGTTTTAAAAAAACACACAGCGGCTCCAGGTCCTGTGAGCCCTGCCAGGCGTCTCTTTGGGAGGAATCCCAAATGTCTCTTTATTTGTGTTGAAATTAGTGTCTTTTTCCCTCCCGTCCTGCTAATGAGCTCCATGTGGGAGCAGGCAGGAGGTTCACCCGTCCTAACAGAGAGACATGGAGCTGGGGCCGGCAGGCTGGAGGGAAGATGGAGCTGCAGGACTGGGGTTGGGGTTGGGGTTGGGGTTGGGGCTGAGGCTGCAGAAGGAGGGAGGCAGGGCGACCCAAAGAACACATTGGAGGGATGGAGAGATGGAGGGGGGATGTGGCAGTGTAAGGGGTGCCTAGTATACACACTTGCAGGCGCGCATGGCCGTACAGACACAGGCAGGCAAGCACACAGACATGCACACGCACAATCTTCCTTTACATACACATGCTTATACATTCACATGTGAGCACATTCATATACACATGCACGCAGAGGTCCTCACACACACTCCACATGGTTCTTTTATGTTGGACAGTTGGAGGGTAGGACTACTGTAGTGCCCTGTGAATGACAGGTGTAAGCTGCTCTGTTGTGCATACATGTTCGCTGTCACTCAGAAATGGCTCTATACACAGATTATATGTGCTAGTCATCAGTGTGTGCTGGCTTCACATTGACTGACTGCTGGAATCCCAGCTCAATCACGCACACTGACTCACCAACTGGTATCAAACAGCACACACACCAATGACCACAACAAACACCTACACCCTACAACCAAACTGACCATTCACGGGATGACTTCTTCAACATCTCAGTTGTTTGATGTATGGATTGATTGAGTATATGGTTGATTGATTAGTTGATGAGATTATTCTTCACTTTGCTTTAATCTTAGTTGATGCATTTATATGAACTAGATGATTTGGTGCTATTCCAACGACTATCCACCTGGGAGGTGATAGTATAGTTAGTGTATTGTGTTAATATTGTTATCTGGCTGAATTGTCATTCACGTAGTTCTGTTAAAGGCATGATAAAGGCACAGAGTGAACACTGCATGGTTCATGTTGTTGTTGCCATATAGGAATTCAGGTGGAACTAACTGTCATTGTAAAGTCATATCATTTAGGTGGTTATTACATAGTTATTACTACAGGTTATACAGTTAAATTGTGACAGACATACTTATATTTCTATCATTAATTATTCTTTCTGCATAAGCTGTTCAGTATTATTCACTATGAAGAAAAACAATGCACAATACAGTATTTGAGTACATTGAGACATCAAGTTGTTTATGATGAAGTGATGTTATTATGTGGCTCAGTTGCTAGGCTTGTGGGTTCGATTCCCATGGGGGACCAGTACGAAAAAGTATGAAAATGTATGCACTCACTACTGTAAGTTGCTCTGGATAAGAGCGTCTACTAAAATGGAAAAGTCATGAATAGACCATTTCAGTTTTCACATAGAAATAAGTTGCATTTGCAAAGTATTTGAAGAAACTGGAAAACATATACCAAGCAAGTATTTTTATATTCAACAAGTATGATCAGATTAACTGTTTTGTACATTATCAGACTCAAGTTACAAATACTGGTAAACACTCAAATAGGCTTACATTTAGTCCAATTTTATTCACAAAAGTAGTGTATTGTATTAGCGGACAGATATAGACGTCTTCAGCGCGGGCAATATTTGTTTTTTCTCCCCCCTTGGCAAAAGAATCGCAGCACCCCCACCCCCAAACTACTTTCCGCGGCTATGCACAACTTCACATTTATTATGCATTAGGCTTTTTTCTTTAATGACCAACAGTGTTTCAAGTTTTGAACAAAGTTCCAGTCAGAGTGAAACTGAAAAATAAATGAATATATAAATAAATAAAAAACGTCAGCAAAACAAAGTCGGCTCTGCCTTCAAATTATCCTCCCCCAAATTACGATCATACATTCTCCCTCACTCTAATTAAACATTAGGCTTTATTTGTTCCAGATGCAGCTTTTTTGAAGTTTTATTTTGGTAAAGAGAGCTAACTCCATGGCCTGAGCAGTCTCATGCATTCACAACCATTCCAGATTCCAGCCTGTCTGTGCTGCTCCACACAACCACATGGCCCAGACATTAGCACAGTCAAATCCAACTATATTAATGTGAAGGTGTCATCTTTCAGCAGTGGCTCATACATGGGATCTGAGTCTGGATGGAGGAACGTAGCATTTAGTGGTAACACTTCTCAGACTTGGGATACTGCAGCACTTTGACCAACTCTAACCAAAGCCATTGGTTTGAATCAGTATTACCACACGCGGTGGGCAAGTTGCTTACATTGGAAACAGCACATCAAGTGCATGTTGGGTTATGCTAAATATGTTGGCAAGCAAATCTGATGGACGATACCACACTAACCATTGAGAGAGCACATATCCCATATCGGATTACATCAGTCTGATAGTGTCATTGCGTGGGCTTAGTGCAGAAGGGACTGGGAGAGTCTTCTGGGAGCCTCTGTTCTGTGTATTGGGGTTCCTGTAGAGCTCTGTACATACCACCTCAGCGCTGTCTTGAGTATTAATAGACATTTCTTTGTTCCGCCCAACACGCTTCTGAAATGGAATGAGACAAGCTGAGGAGCTAAGGATCTCCTCTCTGTGAGTCAAACCTCAAAGTACCACTTAGAAGGCTTTCCTCCGCCTCTCTGAAGTCTGACAGGATGATGGGAGGCTCAGCTCAGGCACGAGGGGAGATGGATACACTGACATGAGCTGTCGAGGGCTTTTCTCTGTATTGTGTTTTAAAAGGAAGATAATGTAGTAATGAAGCCATGTTTGTAGCATGGAAGCATGACCAGCTTTGGGTTCTCTGGTTTGACTTATGTCTCTCCAGAGGGAGGGAGGAGAGGAAGGAGAGAATGTCTGTTTGACAAGGACAGAAAGAGGGTGGGATAGAGATTACTGTACATGTGTGTGCGAGAGAAGAAAAAAAAGATGAGCTATATTTGTGGGGAAAAAATACATGGAGAGCTAGGGTGGAAGACAAAGACAGAGAGAGAAAAGGAGGACAAGGAAGAGCGAGAGAGAGAGGGAAGAGGGGTCATTAAAAGGACACACTCTCACTTGCAGTAAATGGCAGTAAAGTATCTGGCTAATCTGCCATCATTACCCTGATTAAATCAGCCGGGATTTGGCTTTCCCATCAGCTGCAATCAATGTGGTCAAATCAATAGACAGAGGATATCTCTGTGTTCCTGAGCCTCAGTAAGCTGCATAGACCCATGTACTGAGCCACATCCCATAGCTGTTAGAGATATCTACTGAACAGTACACTGTAGCTACCAGTGCCAATCTTTCCTCCTCTTCTATCCCCTTAAATGTAGTTTCTTTGACCTTGGGGAACCATTCTCACACTAGCCACTGTCTTTATCTTCTCCCTCTTTCTTGTCCAAAGTGTCTTCTCTCTTTTTGTCTGCCTTCCACTCTCTTTTTGCAAGAGATGGGGCATCTATCTCTCCATCTCTGTCTCTCACTTTCCTCTCTTTGGCAGCGTGTTACTGGTTTCCCTTCCATTCTGTGACTTAACAGGCAAAATTGGAAACACATTTTCAAGTTCTTCTTCCACGTATTGATTGAAAGATTTCCAATATTCACTACACTCTTAAAAAAAGTTGCCATCTAGAACCTAAAAGGGTTATTCGGCTGTCCCCATAGGAGAACCCTTTAAAGAACCCTTTTGGTTCCAGGTGGAACCCTTTTCAGTTCCATGTAGAACCCTTTACAAAAGAGTTCTACCTGAAATCAAAAAGGGTTCTGCTATGGGGACAGCCGAAGAACCCTTTTGGAACCCTTTTTTCTAAGAGGGTACTTTGGCGTTTCTAACTGTTCTGACATTCCTGCATTACTATTTTGTGTGTTACAGGAGGATGAGGCTGTGCTTGGGACCTCAGCGCTGGCCTCTGGGCCTGGCTCTGGTGCTGGGGGTTGTAGTTGGCCAGAAGCTGCCCACGCGAGATGAGGGCCTGTTCCAGATGCAGATCAGAGACAAGACCCTGTTTCATGATTCCTCCGTCATCCCAGACGGCGCCGAGATCAGTGGATACTTGTTCAGGGACACACCTAAAAGGTAACGATTCCAGGTCTATAGCAATATGCAAGATGACGTTTATTGCCATAAGTTTTGTCCTGGAGGCAGAACTGAGCGATTTCCCTGTAGATAAGCCAGCTACAAAGTCAAAATTGGCTTTGTAAAAATTCAACAAAGCTTTTTGGTGTTCATTTAAGGTTATGGTTAGGCATTAGGGTTAGCAGTGTGGTTAAAGTTAGGGTTAAGGTTAGGGTTAGGTTTAAAATCAGATTGTATGACTTTGTGGCTGTGCTAGCTGGTGACCTCCAGAACAAGATTCATGACAAAAAACACTAACCTACTATAAATACAGCCATCACTATCAACAACCATTACCAACATGTAGGTCTACTGCTCCAAACATCTACATGTACTGTATGTCTTATCCTACCAAATACATGAGACCAGGTTGTGTTTGATCGAAAACAAACAGCGCTGTAGCCTTCCCATACTAAATAGCACTGTAGGCTCTGTATGATGACTTACTGTAAGTGGATGCATTGGGAATATGGAATACATTGTAATGGATACCAGGATGAGGAAATGCATTATAGATGAGAAAGAGATGTTCAAGTAATTGAGATAATGTCTGCTAAAAGAGACTCAGGTCATTAGCACTCGGAGACAACCATAAAGTGACCATAGATGATTTCAGTAGTTAAACCTGTAGTTAACCCTATCATTTACCTGGGCACTACTTCTTGTTCATGCAGGTACTACTTTGTGGTGGAGGAGGACAACACCCCGCTGTCTGTGACGGTGACACCATGTGATGCTCCTCTGGAGTGGAAGCTCACCCTGCAGGAGCTGCCTGATGAGGCCAGCGGAGAAGGATCAGGTAAACACCAATTAGACTATATATACAAAAGTATGTGAACACCCCTTAAAATTAGTGGATTCGGCTATTTCAGCCACACCTGTTGTTGACTGGTGTATAAAATTGAGCACACAGCCATGCAATCTTCATTGATGAACATTGGCAGTAGACTTTCAACATGGCACCGGCATAGGATGCCACCTTTCCAAGTCAGTTCTTCAAATTTCTGCCATGCTAGAGCTGCCCCGGTCAACTGTAAGTGCTGTTATTGTGAAGTGGAAAAGTATAGGAGCAAAAACTGCTCAGCCGCGAAGTGGTAGGCCGCACAAGCTCACAGAATGGGACCGCCGAGTGCTGAAGTGCATAGTGCGTAAAAATCGTCTGTCCTCAGTTGCAACACTCACTACTGAGTTCCAAACTGCCTCTGGAAGCAACGTCAGCACAATAACTGTTTGTCGGGAGCTTCATGAAATGGGTTTCCATGGCTGAGCAGCCGCACACAAGACTAAGATCACCTTGTGCAATGCCAAGGGTCGACTGGAGTGGTGTAAAGCTCACCACCATTGGACTCTGGAGCAGTGGAAACTCGTTCTCTGGAGTGATGAATCATGCTTCACCATCTGGCAGTCCTGATGGACGAATCTGGGGTTGGCGGATGCCAGGAGAACGCTACCTGCCCCAATGCAAAGTGCCAACTTTAAAGTTTGGTGGAGGAGGAATAATGGTCTTGGGCTGGTTTTCATGGTTCGGGCTTGGCCCCGTAGTTCCAGTGAAGGAAAATCTTAACGCTACAGCATACAATGACATTCTAGACGATTCTATGCTTCCAACTTTGTAGCAACAGTTTGGGAAAGGGCCTTTCCTGTTTCAGCATGACAATGCCCCCGTGTACAAAGCGAGGTCCATACAGAAGTGGTTTGTCGAGATCGGTGTGGAAGAACTTGACTGGCCTGCACAGAGCCATGACCTCTATCCCATCGAACACCTCTAACCCATCAGTGCCCGACCTCACTAATGCTTTTGTGGCTGAATGGAAACAAGTCCCTGCAGCAATGTTCCAAGATCTAGTAGAATGCCTACCCAGAAGAGTGGAGGCTGTTATAGCAGCATAGGGGGGGACCAACTCCATATTAATGCCCATGATTTTGGAATGAGATGTTCAATGAGCAGGTGTCCACATACCTTTGGTAATGTAGTGTATATGGGAATTCACATAGATATGATTTATGGAACTATTCGCTAATGTAAATGGGACTATTACAATGTAATTAAGTTGTAAAACGTGCAATATATGATTAAGGTACAACAAATACATAAACAATAATTTCAGAAGTATATCAGGATCAACAATAACTAACATTAACATTTGATTGATGTGGTTTTGAATAAAATTGGAAAGACACTCTACATTTTGTTGTGTTTGGGCAGCGTTGGTGGTCTGCTTTTTTGGTGTGGTTGTGGTATGGTTATTAACTTACACAGTGTATGAACTGACCACACTTGATGTCTGGATTGACCACACCTGATTTCTGTAGTCTGTGAAAAGAGCACAGAGCTCTGAGTAGAACAGACTGCCCTTGGCTGATTGGTTGGCTGGTTGGCTCATTGGCTGGTTGGCTGGTTGGTTGGCTGGCAGACAAATACAGTGTATAAGTAAAGAGTTTAGAATGTGATTAAGCCTTCTACATTAATCCCCCATAAACATCTTTAGATAGCTAGGTACAATAATCCCCTTGTCCACTACTGACATATACTCCTTTTGCCCTTCAAATTGAATACTCCCCCCCCTCTCTCACTCTCTCTCTCTCTCTCTCTCTCTCTCTCTCTCTCTCTCTCTCTCTCTATCTCTCTCCTCTCATTCACACACATTCAGACACTCTCTCTCTCTCTCCCTCCCCTCTCATTCACACACACTCGGACTCTCTCTCTCTCTCTCTCTCTCTCTCTCTCTCTCTCTCCCTCCCCTCTCATTCACACACACTCGGACTCTCGCTCTCTCTCTCTCTCTCTCCCTCCCCTCTCATTCACACACTCGGACTCTCTCTCTCTCTCTCTCTCTCTCTCTCTCTCTTTCTCCCTCCCCTCTCATTCACACACACTCGGACTCTCTCTCTCCATCTGGACAGTGTTTTTGAAACACAAAAATGTGATCAACTCCCTCAAGCCCAGTCCCATTAGAGCACATACATGGACTGCAGTGGTGGTTTTAGAGTGTACATATGTGAGGGTGTGAAAGTACATGTGTACACGTGTATGACTATATGCATGCACATGTGTCTCTGCCAATTAATAAATGGGCTTTTTGCCTGATACTGACTACTTTTTTGATGTTCACTGTCCTAATATATTACAGAATAGAGACTAAATACTGTAACACAGTAATGTGCTACATGTGCTACACATGGCATCTTAACATAGACCAAGGAACCATTCACATATAGGTAGAAGGCGATGTGTGTGCACGAGTTTCCAGTGAACACTGTAAATATACAAATGCACAACTTCTCTATCTATTCATTTGTTTACTCCTCTGTTTGCTGAATGTCTCAGGCTCAGATTGGATCTTTTAGCATTTCTTTAGAACACCGTTGAGCCCACTCTCTGGATGACAAAGATAATATTATGGTTCTAAGCACAACTGAAATAAGGAAGGGCCAAGTGAATATTGGCCTGTGATCTTTTGGGATGTTTAGAGATGTTTAGAGTGAAAGCATGGCTGCTGGTTTGTGAGGGGCTAATTGTCTGCCTCGGAGAGAGCTTCACCATGACTTCACTAGGATCAACACTTTAAATGGGTAATTATTTACCACCTATGGAAATTATTTTACTTCAGGGCCAAACATAAAAAACAAAAACATTAGGGGATGTTAGAAAAACATATCTCAGGAGAGGATGTGGTTGCTGTGATATGAAAAGAAGTAATGTTAAGTCTTCCTGTGTCTCTGTGTGCTTTCCAGGTAAGCCGGAGCCCCTGGACCAGCAGAAGCAGCAGCAGGTGACAGTGGATGAGGGCACAGAGCTCTTCTCCTACAAGGGGAATGATGTGGAGTCTTACGTGGCTACCAGCTCTCCCTCCGGCCTCTACCAACTGGAGATGCTCTCCACAGAGAAGGACAGCAACTTCAAGGTGTACGCCACCACCACCCCAGAGTCTGACCAGCCCTACCCCGAGCTGCCCTACGATCCCCGGGTGGACGTCACCGCCCTGGGCCGGACCACTGTCACTCTGGCCTGGAAGCCCACCCCCACGGGCGTTCTGATGGGCCAGCCCGTCCAGTACTGTGTGGTCATCAACAAGGAGCACAACTTCAAAAGTCTGTGTGCTGCCGAGGCTAAGATCAGCGCTGACGATGCCTTCATGGCCGTTCCAAAGCCAGGCCGGGACTTCAGCCCCTTTGACTTTGCCCACTTTGGCTTTGTCCGCTCAGACAATGACTTTAACAAGGACCGAGGTCTCACCAGCAACAAGATCTCCCGCTCCTACACAGCCAAGCCCAAGGCCTCGGACATACAAAAAGTCTGCATCGGCAACAAGAACATCTTCACCGTGTCGGACCTGAAGCCGGACACTCAGTACTACTTTGACGTATTTGCTGTGAACTCTGCCACCAACACCAGCACCGCCTATGTGGGCACGTTCGCCCGCACTAAGGAGGAGGCTCGGCAGAAAACAGTGGAGCTGAAGGATGGCAAGGTATCTGATGTCTTCATCAAGAGGAAGGGCAGTAAGTTCCTACGCTTCGCCCCGGTCTCCTCTCATCAGAGTGTGACTCTGTTCGTGCACGCCTGTCTGGACTCTGTCCAGGTGCAGGTGAGGCGTGACGGCAAGTTGCTGCTCTCCCAGAATGTGGAAGGGGTACGACAGTTCCAGCTGCGAGGGAAGCCTAAGGCCAAGTACCTGATCCGTCTGCGAGGCAGCAGGAAGGGAGCGTCCACCCTGAAGGTGCTGGCCACCACAAAGCCCAGCAGCAAGCAGCCCTTCCCCTCGCTTCCAGAGGACACGCGCATCAAGGCTTTTGACAAGCTGCGTACCTGCTCCACTGCCACTGTGGCCTGGCTGGGAACGCAGGACCGCAACAAGTACTGTGTCTACAAAAAAGAGGTGGCCGAGAGCTATGGCGAGGAGCAGCGGCGGCGTGAGCAGAACCAGTGTGCCGGGCCCGAGACACGGAGGAAGTCAGAGAAGGTCCTCTGCAAGTACTTCCACAGCCCCAACCTGCAGAAGGCCGTTACCACGGAAACCATCACAGGGCTGGAGCCGGGCAAGACCTACCTGCTGGACGTTTATGTTGTGGGCCACAGCGGTCACTCAGTCAAATACCAGAGCAAACTGGTGAAAACAAGGAAATACTGCTAAAAGACTGCATAGAATAAATCTATTATAAATATATATATTAAAAAAGTTTTATTTAACTCTAAGTGATATTCTACTAAGGAGTGAATACAGACTGACTACTCACACAGCTGATGGGCCTGTGGCAGAGACTGAACTGTTTGTAGAGAGAGATATCAACCTGTATATTTATGTTTACATTTCATTGTTGGCACGTTTTTGGGCGATCCATAGCGAGGTGCTCTGTCGCCTTTGCTTGGGGACCTAGCATCTCGTTGCCAACAGGGAGACCTCCAAGCGTCAGAAAAGAGACTGTTTCATCTTGTGTGTTTCTTTGTTGCTGCATGACTCTTGCGTTTGTCAAAATGGTTTGTTCCTTCAGTTTCAATTCACGTTGACCTGCAGAGATACAATAGCTACCGGCCTTGTATAGTTCTCTCAGTGCATTATTCACATTTAGGATAGTTTTAAATTATTTTATACTTCTTTGCCTCTTTTGGTTTGATTGTTTGATTTATTGGTGATGATGACTATTACATTTATGAAGAAATAATTCAAAATCTATGAGGAAATTGTCGTTGTGGAGACATTCCCTTGTGCATCTCAGCCAGGGTGCGCTCTAGAGCCCGTCTGTAAATGTGTTCTGTGCTGGAGGTCTGTGTTATCACTGTGTTTGTCACATGTACAGATTTGTCCTGCCAATATTCATGTACATAAACACTAAATATAGAACAAGTAATCCCTGTGTCACCCTGGGTGTCATGTTCTTCTGTGGGCTAGTTAACATCACATAGATAGACGCAGGGTGTCAGACAGCAGTGTATCAGCAGAAAGGAGGGTATATAGTGTTTATAGATTTTACATTAGTCCTGCGGTATGTCCTTGTAAGCATAACATGATCATTGACATAAACGATTACTGACATGTAAGAACATTTTAGTATGGACATAATGCATCAGATTAATGGGACTGACGGAGTGAATTATTTGGAGGAACGTATTTGAATGATGGTAAATGTTGTTATATTGCCAGTGTCAAAAGTTATAAAAGGTACAGGTGTAGGATCGTAATTTGATCAACCTGTTGCCGGAGAACTTTCCTGCAATGCAGTGTATTTGAAGTTTAAAAAGGCTTCTGTAGTTTGTAATTTCCACTTAGAAATTTCAGACTTGATTTTCCCTTACAATTTTTTTTATCAGCCCCTACAAAAATGTCCATTAATTATAATCCACATAATAATTTTGTATTTATTTTATTTCACCTTTATTTAACCAGGTAGGCCAGTTGAGAACAAGTTCTCATTTACAACTGCGACCTGGCCATGATAAAGCAAAGCAGTGCGACAAAAACAACAACAAAGAGTTACACATGGGATAAACAAACGTACAGTCAATAACACAATAGGAAATCTGTATACAGTGTGCAAAGTAAGGAAGTAAGGCAATAAATAGGCCATAGTTTATCTGTTGTTAAACTGTCTCAAATTAAGACCCTACATCTGTAGTGTCTACACAGGTACAATGTAGAACTTATGTCACATTAGTGTCTGCAATCGTTTAGTTTTCATGTGTTTTACGATATAGGGTAACACAGTTTTAACCACACTTACAGTATACTTGCCACATGTAAGAGACGAATAGGAGTTCAACATGCACTGACTGACACAGACCTGATTCCACACACATCCACACGTTTTAATTAAGAATGGTCACAAGTGAGTGGAGAAATCGTCTCTGTTGTGGCCAAGTCAAACAGCTGTTCCTTGTGAGTCTCCATGTTTCCATCACAACCTGATCCTGAGCAGCAACGCTCCGATTCACTACCACAACTCCCTGTCAATCAAACGACCTCATTCAGAGGAAGCGCGGGGGAGGCTCCACCTGGCTTACATTAACCTGCTGTTGCCCTGGAATAATGTGGAGGAGCTCCCAGAGAGCTGTGGGAATGTCATGGACAGGCCTGTAAACTCCTACTAATAAAGCCAGTAGGTAGGGACTGCTAGAGCTATGCTCTGGGGGTCAACACAGTCATGAATAAGGTCTGAATGGGAGTAGATGGGTTTTTAATGAAGCCAAGGCACTCCTTCATTCTTTCTGTACTAGTCACTCAGGAGGTATAAGCCTGAAACAAATATAAACCCTCACACTTTGTTCTTGATATACACACAGATACATGCAGGCACAAACCACAAAGTAAGATACACAGGCACATGCAGGCACAAACCACAAAGTAAGACACACAGACACATGCAGGCACAAACCACAAAGTAAGACACACAGACACATGCAGGCACAAACCACAAAGTAAGACACACAGACACATGCACGCACAAACCACAAAGTAAGACACACAGACACATGCAGGCACAAACCACAAAGTAAGACACACAGACACATGCAGGCACAAACCACAAAGTAAGACACACAGACACATGCAGGCACAAACCACAAAGTAAGACACACAGACACATGCAGGCACAAACCACAAAGTAAGACACACAGACACATGCAGGCACAAACCACAAAGTAAGACACACAGACACATGCAGGCACAAACCACAAAGTAAGACACACAGACACATGCAGGCACAAACCACAAAGTAAGACACACAGACACATGCACGCACAAACCACAAAGTAAGACACACAGACACATGCACGCACAAACCACAAAGTAAGACACACAGACACATGCAGGCACAAACCACAAAGTAAGACACACAGAAAAGCCTCTGTTCTGGAGCTCACCCTCTGGTGGGCTGTGTGTGTTTGTTTTCTAACACGGTAATGATCGTGGAGCTTTGATCTGTGCGTTACGTATATATACAGCTGAATGAAGAGTGGAGACAGACATCCATGACCCTGCAGGAGTGGTGGAATGGCGAGACTTGTTCGCCAGAGACCCAGCTTTGATCACTGGCCAGGGTTAGCATGACTCGCCTGCCCCTCAAATTCACTATGCTGGTATGGGAAGTTTGCTTGTCCAGTGTGAACCATCGCAAACTGCTCTGGAGCAACAGTCAGAGTAACGACCACCGGACTGCTAGTTGAGCACAAATGCAGCAGGGACAGACACTATAATATATTGTCAGAGCCACAATTGCTATGGGATGTATTATGCTAGATGTACAGTGCATCCTGCTACTGACCTCAGAGCTCAGTGACACTTGGAAAGAGTTTGTGAGGAAGAAACAGTCGCTAGTGTGGCAGGCATGCATACAGGCCCAGAGAGACAGACACCCATGCACCACACACGTACATAGACACACTAACACACAGCCTCTGTTCATGACACTCTCATGAGATTTGAAAGTAAAGAAGACCACAGAGCGCATCTCAGAGATGATAATCCCTTTGGCAGAGAAAGCAGTGAAACGGTAGACACTGATGACTATCACACACTTTGTGGAGCAGAATGAGGCTAAGGCACCTTGGCTACTATGGGAAAAAAAGATGTGGACGGAGTATGGATTTAGTCAGACATTTCAGCTCCACACAACCTTCATCTACAAACCCCAGCTGAAGGACTCAACCAACGTGGCTGCTGTGATAATACACTAACACTGAATTCACTGTTTAACTGCCAGTAATTTACCATCTAGGAGTGTGTGTGTGTTTTAGTGTGTCTATGTATGTGTGCAATGTGTACTAAGTCTATGTTGGTTTTGTGTATACGTATGAATGCACATGATTTTTCCTTGTTGTGTATGATTGTGTGTGTGTGTGTGATTGTAATACACGAACATGAAAGGCAACATGTGAATGTATACGCTTATTACAGTATGAATGCCCTGTCCCCAGTAGGACCCTCGTAGGGGTGGTCCCTCAGTTCTCTGGTGCTCATAAAATCACTCCTAAGTGCCTGTAATTTCTCACGCTTCATCAGTACTGTAATCTCTGTAGACTCCCTCAGAAGAACATGCTATAACAGGGTACATTGGGGACCAGGGGCTGGCAAACAAAAACATCATTAATCCAGTGACCTCGTAGCTGCAGGAACTGGTTTGCTGGCTGTTTGATGACAGACTTGAAATAGGGGGTTGGGCTGGTGGGGGGACTGGGGAGGGTTGTGAAACAGGAAACAAAAGGTGGCCTGGTCCCTAAACCTACAGTATCAGGTTTAGGTATTTCAACAAATGCACAGACATTTGGAAAATCCTGTATGGAACCATTTGTGTGTTTGCCAAACTGAGGTTTCCCTGTAGTGAAAATATTTACTTAGAAAAAAAGAAACTCTGAAAGTATTTATTTCAGTGCAATCCTCTGCCATGTCCTAAATGTGGGTTATGTGCTTTTTGGCACTCTGAGGCACCATTGGCAGCACAGTGAGCGAATGGTTGGATCCAAAGTTCCATGGCTCAATACTCTTTGGGTTCTAAGTCCTGGTCCTGTTGTCGTGTTAGTGATCCTCTGGTCTTTTTATGAACCTTTTTAATGGTCTGATACAGGGTCTGATATGGCCTTGTTTCTGATCTAACCTGAATATAACCTGAATCTAACAGATAAATGAAATGTTGTTGCCACCTACTGAATAAGGTACATCAACATAAGACCTAATGAAAAGCTCAGGAAAATATTTCTGATTGTGTGTGTGGTCACTGGTCAACAGTATGAGACCAGGATTGGTCTGGATCACCTGGGGGTAGTCAAGCTGAGTGAAAGTTAATGGGGTAGGGGGTCTATAGAGGGTATGGGGGAGAAAGAGGTCATGGCCTTTAATCGTCTCGGTCCTGACTCCCCAGACCATGGTGCTGACAGGGAGGTCAGGAGGGGACAGGAGGGGTAGGGGGGCTGGGGGCACACAACGACCGTCTCAGTCCTCTTGTCACGTCATCCAATAGGTCCACCTAGACTTCCTACTGGCACTTCCATAGGCCTGTTCTTATATAATGTCAATGGGTCTTAGAGCACCGCTGGAACATGACACAAGGCTACTGGTTAGACAACCTCTAATACAAAGGTGAACTGAGAAACAAATACACAAACAGACGAGGAGAAACAGATAAGAATTTGAAAGAATATGAAGATGAGTTACTTCAAGTCTGGTGTGATACAGAAATAAAGGACAATTTCCAGTCTGTCTAGGCCTAGCCTCCTACTAGAATATACTGTGAGAAAAAAAAGTGTTGTAATAACAAATTAAAAAGGTTTGGTCTCTTTAAAAAGAGAAATCTACATAAATAAGACACAGTTTAAATGGAACATGGAACGCAGAGCCATAATGCTGAAGGAAGTCATTATGATAAGCAAGAGTTACAAACACTGTAAACAACACTATCACAATGCGGACACAATGCTGATTAGAAAGAAAGGAGATTTGTTCAAGGTCTGCATCCAACAACATACACAGTCCTTCAGACAGTCAATACACACAAACAGACACAGTGTACCTGAATACTTGATAACACTAATCTCTGTTGTGCAGGGTGAAAGTCAACCAATCGAGGTGGGTGATGTATTTCTCCCTCATTAATGGTCAGAGATTGAGTTTGAAAGGACGCATAATGTATTTTTGTACACTCTCTCATCCAGCATTCACGTGTGAAGTTACTAAGACTGTGTGAAGTCCTCCTGCAAAGATGGTTTCTAAATACATAAAGGTATACTTTTTAGTTAATTCATCATACTCTGACATAGATAGGAAGATCGCAAGGCTGCTGGCCCACACGGCATCCCAAGCCGCGTTCTCAGAGCATGTGCAGGCCAGCTGGTTGGAGTGTTTACGGACATATTCAATCTCTCCCTATCCCAGTTTGTTGTCCCCCACTTGCTTCAAGATGCCCACCAGGGTTCCTGTACCCAAGAAAGCGAAATAAATGACTATCGCCCTGTAATAGTCACTTCTGTTATCATGAAGTGCTATGAGAGGCTAGTTAAGGTTCATATCACCTCCACCTTACCCGACAAACTAGACCCACTACAATTTGCATACCGCCCCAACAGATAAACGGATGACGCAATCGCCATTGCACTGCATACTGCCCTATCCCATCTGGACAAGAGGAATACCTATGTAAGAATGCTGTTCATCGACTACAGCTCAGCCTTCAACACCATAGTGTCCTCCAAGCACATCACTAAGCTCGGGGCCCTAGGTCTGTACACTGCCCTGTGCAACTGGGTTCTGGACTTCCTGACGGGCCGACCCAAGCTGGTGAAGGTAGGCAACAACACCTCCACTATTCTGATCCTCAACACGGGGGCCCCACAAGGGTGCGTGCTCAGCCCCCTCCTGTACTCCCTGTTCACCCACGACTGCGTGGCCACACACGTCTCCAATTCAATCATCAAGTTTGCAGACAACACAACAGTGGTAGGCCAGATTATCAAAAACGACGAGACAGCTTACAGGGAGGAGGTGAGGGCCCTGGCAGAGAGGTGCCAGGAAAATAACCTCTCCCTCAACGTCAACAAAACAAAGGAGCTGATCGTGGACTTCAGGAGACAGCAGAAAGGGCACGCCCCCATCCACATCGACGGGGCCGCAGTGGAGAGAGTGAAAATCTTCAAGTTTCTCTGCGTGCGCATCACTGACAACAGTGCCTCTTCAATCTCAGGAGGCTGAAGAAATTTGTCTTGGGCCCCCAAGGAATGGCCTGTTCCCCCTGCTACCATCTAGAAGCTGGAGACAGTACAGGTGAATCAAAGCTAGGACTGAGAGACTGAAAAACTGCTTCTATCTCCTGGCCATCAGACTGTTAAATAGTCTCCACTAGCCAGCCTCCACCCAGTACCCTGCCCTGAACTTTAATCACTGTTACTAGCTGGCTACCACCTAGTACTAAACCCTACACCTTAGAGATTGCTGCCCTATGTACATAGTCATTGAATACTGTCACTTTAATAATGTTTACATCATGTTTTACCCAGTTCATATGCACATAATGTATCCTAGTCAAGGCTCATCCTATATAACTAATGCTATACACACCTTTACTATTCATATACTGTCCATAATGCCATCATATACCTATATATATTTTTATATTCCGGACTCTGACATTGCTCGTCCTGATGTTTCTTAATTCTTAATTCCTTTCTTAAAATGTTTTGTGTATGTCTGTATTGTTTTGTATTGTTAGGTATAATTGCAATGTTGGAGCTAGAAACACAAGCATTTTGCTGAACCTGCGATAACATCTACAAAATATGTGTACACGACCAATACAATTTGATTTGATTTGAGGTTAGGAGGTATATGAGATCTTCAACAAAAAAAGTGCAATCCCACTGGATAAAAACTGGTTTAATCAACATTGTTTCTAAATAATTTCAACAAAAACATTTAATGTGATGATGTTGAATCAATGTGGAAAACTGAATTTTGTATTTTTTCACCCAACTTTTAACCTAAATCCAATGATATGGTGAATGTTGGGGGGGATTTCACGTTGAATTCACATTATTTGACAACTCAACCAAATGTAAATCTAAACCAAATGTTGAACTGTTCCCAGTGGAATATGTTTAGCTAAGGATAGCAAGGTCATCATATTCTTGTGCACATGCACGCACACACACTTGCACATACAGAAGCAATAAAGGGAATATGGGGGCAGCAATTGGATCAGAGTACCATAGTTCCTTGAGAAGTTATTTTAAAGTAGTGGAAACACAATTGCTGATTTTGCTCAGTGTTGGCCCTACAGCAGTAACTGATATTATACACCCACCATGAGTGGGTTCCTACTGTTAGACCAACACTTTTAGCTTCTATCATAAGCGGTTCATAAAACTGTCATTATAACTGTCACAGCGGCATGACCCAAACCATACCCAGGTAAGCTAGTTTGGTAGAGGTACAGTAGGTCAACCCAATTAGCCTAGCAGAAGTGTATGTGATGCGTCAAAGGAGTGCAAAAGGGGGTCCATTTCCTGTAGTCCACAATCAGCCCCTTTGTCTTGCTGATGCTAATGTGGAGGTTGTTGTCCCTTCACCACACTGCCAGGTCACTGACATCCTCCTTAAAGGCTGTCTCATCTGCATCTGTGATCAGGCCTACCACCGACGTGTCGACAGCAAACTTAATGATGGTGTTGGCGTCGTGTGTGGACACGCAGTCATTCCTTTTGTCCAGGTGGGAGAAGGCAGTGTGGAGAGCAATAGAGATTGCGTCATCTGTGGATCTGTTGGGGCAGTATGTGAATTGAAGAGGGTCCAGGATGTCTGGGATGATGGTTTTAATGTGAGCCATGACCAGCCTTTCAAAGCATTTTATGGCTACATATGTGAGTGCTATGGGGCGATAGTCATTTAGACAGGTTACCTTGGCGTTCTTGGGCACAGGGACTATGGTGGTCTGCTTGAAACATGTAGGTATTACAGACTGGGTCAGGGAGAAGTTGAAAATGTCTGTGAAGACACTTGCCAACTGGTCAGCACATGCTCTGAATACGCGTCCTGGTAATCCGCAAATCTTAACCTATTTAAAGGTTTTACTCACATCGGCAATGGAGAGCGAGATCACACAGTTGTCCGGAACAGCTGGTGCTCTAATGCATGGTTCAGTGTCGCTGCCATCAGCTGCCATGACTGTTTATGACAGTATGTTATATAATTATCTGAATTAATCATAGATAAAAGCAATGTTATGGTGGAAATGTAATAAAGCTTTCAACTAGTCCTGTCAAATAGGCATACATTACACTGTTTATATATATATATATATATATATATATATATATATATATATATATATACACTACCGTTCAAAAGTTTGGGGTCACTTAGAAATGTCCTTGTTTTTTAAAGAAAAGCACATTTGTTGTCCATTAAAATAACATCAAATTGATCAGAAATAGTGTAGACATTGTTAATGTTGTAAATGACTATTGTAGCTGGAAACGGCAGATTTGTAATGGAATATCTACATAGAGGCCCATTATCAGCAACCATCACTCTTGTGTTCCAATGGCACGTTGTGTTAGCTAATCCAAGTATATCATTTTAAAAGGCTAATTGATCATTAGAAAACCCTTCTGCAATTATGTTAGCACAGATGAAAACTGTTGTCCTGATTAAAGAAGCAATAAAACTGGCCTTCTTTAGACTAGTTGAGTATCTGGAGCATTAGCATTTGTGGATTTGATTACCGGCTCAAAATGGCCAGAAACAAAGAACTTTCTTCTGAAACTCGTCAGTCTATTCTTGTTCTGAGAAATGAAGGCTATTCCATGTGAGAAATTGCCAAGAAACTGAAGCTCTCGTACAACGCTGTGTACTACTCCTTTCACAGAACAGCGCAAGCTGGCTCTAACCAGAATAGAAAGAGGAGTGGGAGGCCCCGGTGCACAACTGAACAAGAGGACAAGTACATTAGAGTGTCTAGATTGAGAAACAGACGCCTCACAAGTCCGCAAAACACCAGTCTCAACGTCAACAGTGAAGAGGCGACTCCGGGATGCTGGCCTTCTAGGCAGAGTTCCTCTGTCCAGTGTCGGTGTTCTTTTGCCCATCTTAATCTTTTCTTTTTATTGGCCTAGAAGGCTCTGCTTAGAAGGTCAGTATCGAGCAGTCGCCTCTTCACTGTTGACGTTGAGACTGGTGCTTTTCTTTCAAAAACAAGGACATTTCTAAGTGACCCCAAACTTTTGAACGGTAGTGTATATATACATAGGCACATTGAAGATATAAAAATAAATAAATAAAAATAAGAAGAACCAAAGTAAAGACCTGATCAACTTTAGATTTGCATATGTTTGTGGTTACTGTTAGTCATCCAAAGTTAGAGGACAGAGGGACTTCAAAGTGCATGAGCATCCTTCACAAAATATGTAGCTTCTGGTAACAAACTTTGAACCAATCAGGACGCCTGCTAGTCTTGCAGCAAGAGTGGAAATTTAACCTGGACCGAATTACAGAGAACACCCCGCTGCAAACTCTCGTGTCTGTGCGAAAACAGACAATAGTCATTACTTTCCCCGCTGGCATAGTTTCTAATGATCACATTAGGGATCCGTTCAGAGCAATGACAATGTTGGGAATGTATGTGCCAGATAGATTTGCTTTGAAATCGTCTAATGTCCAGGATGGAATCGGGCTTTACACGGCGAGACGAGTGAAAAAGGTTTGTTTTTTTGGACAGGACAATTTTGTATGTTTTGGGCATGAAGAAACGTACCAACGTGCAAAACCCATTCGGTGAATGGGAGAATTTCTGTTCGTGTTTTGGGATCTTTTTACGAGTCGCTCCCAAAATCTCAAGCCATAGCCTACTTTAATGCTGCTCTGAGGTGCAGTGCCACGTAGATACTGTAACTAGCTCACTCCATAACAATGTTCACTTAGATCTCAACTCTCGTGTGTTACACAGTAACACGTGTTGATACATATTGAACACTTACTAATTTACGTTTCCTATGCTGTCATTTAACTTGCATACTCAAAATGTACACTATTGTAACCAAGTTAACAATGTTACAAACAATGGTGGTTGAAAATGGTGCAAACAATGTTTTTTACTGAAAGTTATTAAACACTGCAAATGACCAGGTTACCAAACGTTATTCATTAGGCAATCTCACATTGGTCAAAACTTTGAACATGAAGGCTTCATTCATGAGGAGCACATCTTGACCACACCCCCTCTTGTAGGGTGTTTGAACTAGGCTACTACAACTAGTGGGTCCAAAGTGAAACGCATAGGATGGATTCATGAACAATACTATTTATTATAATACTATAGTCCTATACTGTTTTACAATGTTTACTACTACATTATTTTTGGCATCTATTCCATCGCACAATTTATATCTGATTGCCTTCACATAGCCCCTGACAATTCTGGAAAATACCTCCAGTAAAAAAGAAAGACAAGAAAATGAATATCTTGTATCCTCAAATTCTGACAACGTGTGTTTTCTACAAGGGGGAAAAGTTTGGCCCTTTTGCTGGAGAGAAGAAACTACCGAGTGAGCTGGATGAGAGCACAGACACCAGACTGATGTGGGAGGTGATACTAAAACAGACTACCTACACTCCTTTAACTCTGCAGTCACAGCACAGCATGTTTCTCCTCATAAGCACAATAAATGGATGCTAAATGAGTATACTTTTATATAATACAATAAATAATATTTATTTCCATTGTAGGCCTACTATTGAAATGAAAGGGTAAATAGTTGAATTCTGTGGCAGTTCAGATACAGCACAGGTGATGCTTAATTGGAGCTTCTAGTTTGATGCACATACACTTGTTGACTGTAGAGTCTTGTTTTTGTAATGAATCTTGGTTTGGCAAACTCCACCCGCATTGTGTGCCTTTGTTATTCAAAGTGCAATTATGTTTTATCCCCATCATGAGGTTTTGAATTTATTTGAGATAAGGGACAGTTTTAATTAATTTTAATTTCAGATCAGTGAGATGATGTTTATTTTCTGTGTAGTTAAAAGTACAAGTAATTGATTATATGTCAGCCATAAAGAATTCAGGTGTGGTCTGAAATTGTACACTGAACAAAAATATAAATGCAACATTTAAAGTGCTGGTTTCATGAGCTGAAATAAAAGATCCCATAAATGTTCTATATGCACAAAAAGCTTATTTCTCTCAAATTCTGTGCACAATTTTGTTTACATCCTTGTTAGTGAGTATTTCTCCTTTGCTAAGATAATCCATCCACCTGACAGGTGTGGCATATCAAGAAGCTGATTAAACAGCATGATAATTACATAGGTGCACCTTGTGCTGGGATCAATAAAAGGCCACTCTAAAATGTGTAGTTTTGTCGCAGAACACAATGCCACAGATGTCACACGTTTTGAGGGAGCGTGCAATTGGCATGCTGACTGCAGGAATGTCCACCAGAGCTGTTGCCAGAGAATGTAATGTTAATTTCTCTACCATAATCTACCTCCAACGTCATTTTAGAGAATTTGGCAGTATGTCCAACCAGCCTCACAACCGCAGACCATGTGTAACTAGGCCAGCACAGGACCTCCACATCTGGCTTCTTCACCTGCCTGATGGTCTCAGATGAGCAACCCGGACAGCTGATGAAACTGTGGTTTTGCACAACCGAATCTACAAACTGTCAGTTGTCCTCACCAGGGTCATGACCTCACTGCAGTTCGGCATCGTAACCAACTTCAGTGGGCAAATGCTCACCTTTGATGGCCACTGGCACTCTGGAGAAGTGTGCTCTTCACGGTTGAATCCCGGTTTCAACTGTACCGGGCAGATGGCGTCGTGTGGGCGAGTGTTTGCTGATGTCAATGTTGTAAACATAGTGCCCCATGGTGGCGGTGGGGTTATGGTATGGGCAGGCATAAGCTACGGAAAACTAACACAATTGCATTTTATCGATGGCAATTTGAATACACAGAGATACTGTGATGAGATCCTGAGGCCTATTGTCGTGCCGTTAATCCATCGTCATCACCTCATGTTTCAGCATGATAATGCATGGCCCCATGTCGCAAGGATCTGTACACAATTCCTGGAAGCTGAAAAAGTTCCAGTTCTTCCATGGCCTGCATACTCACCAGACATGGCACCCATTGAAGTGTTTGGGATGCTCTGGATCGAAGTCTACGACAGCGTGTTCCAGTTCCCACCAATATCCAGCAACTTCGCACAGCCACTGGAGAGGAGTGGGACAACATTCCACAGGCCACAATCAACAGCCTGATAAACTCTATGTGAAGGAGATGTGTCGTGCTGCTTGAGGCAAATGGTAGTCACACCAGATACTGACTGGTTTTCTGATCTACGCCCCTACCCTTTTTTAAGGTATCTGTGACCAACAGATGCATATCTGTATTCCCAGTCATGTGAAATCCATAGACTAGTGCCTAATATTTTTTTTTTAATTGACTGATTTCCTTATATGAACTGTAACTCAGTAACATCTTTGAAATTGTTGCATGTTGCATTTTATATTTTTCTCAGTGTAGTATAATCATCTAGTAATCTATAACTGTCATGTTATATTGGATAGAACCACATTGTTTTATATTACAGGGTTTTTCATGGCAACTGTGATTTAGTTTGTAAACAGCATCTCCAGATGAACACAAAGCTAGATCAAGAAGCTAGGTCTGTATGGAAGTGAGATGTTAATTCCAGCCAACAGTATTTCATGTCCTTGATAGGCATGTCTGTTTTCCGTTTCAGGTCCGAGGTAATAAAGGCGATGTGCTCTATGTTTTGGATGCCAGTAACCCTCGCTATGCCAACTGGCTGCGTTTTGTCCATCAGGCGCCATCACAAGAGGAGAAGAACCTGGCAGCAATCCAGGTACAGCCCCACGCTGAAGATAGTAACACCTTCAGACATATCTACAGGGAGAGACACAGATACAGCTGGGTATCAGCACATATCTCTGAGAGAGAAGGGGAGAGAGAGAGAAATAAAGAGAGAGAAGATGGACATCAGAGAGAAAGACTAGAAGAGAAGCGAGGGAAAGTTAGTGAGAGTGAGTTGAGATGGGTAGTGAGAGTGAAATGAAGGGGAATGTGGATTTTTTTGTTTTGTCTGCCGTGCAGACAGCTTGTAAGATTGCACCATGTGTTACTGATCAAGCCTGCCATATCAGAAGTAGATGTGATGGTGGTTCTGTCTGATGACTGTATGAGATGAGGCGTCTTTCACAGCTGTAAGTAACTCTCTCTCAAAGTGTCTGAACTTCTTATGAAAATCTTCTCTAGTGCTTTGTGCATCCCTTACATTAAAATGTAACAAAACATGTCAGTCTGTGATTAAGATCAGATGAATTATATCCATAAACCCACAAACACATACAACCCATACACAATCAGATCTATTGGCCAAAGTCGTGAACACACACACACACACACACACACACACACACACACACACACACACACACACACACACACACACACACACACACACACACACACACACACACACACACACACACACACACATAAGTCAGGGCTTGGCCTGGGACATCTCAGCTAGAGGAAAAAGAAAAACCGTGGTAGAAGGGAAGTAGAACAGAACCTGTGATCTTCTGGCTGACTTTCTGTCATTAATGCCAGAGTGCTAAAGTGATCACTTTTTCAAAGGTCATTCATGTGTGTTAGAGCTCTGTGTTACATCAAAAGTTTCATTTATTGTGTTTCTCTGTTAAATTAATATAAATGTGTATTTATAAATGCCTTAGCCAAAAGAAAATGACGCTTTGATTTGATTAGACCGTGACCTTTAGGATGTGGAAGTTAATGACGACATGTTTAGGAGTTGGAGTGTTTGACCTTCGACCTTAATCAAGCCTCAGCAGACGAATGTCTAGGTTTATTGAGTTCAACCTTCAGCTACCCCTTTTTTCCTGTGTGTGTGTGTGTGTGTGTGTGTGTGTGTGTGTGTGTGTGTGTGTGTGTGTGTGTGTGTGTGTGTGTGTGTGTGTGTGTGTGTGTGTGTGTGGGGGGGGGGGGGGGGGATTATGGTTCTGATCTCTCAGGACGGAGAGAATATATTCTACCTGGCAGTGGACGACATTGAGACAGACACAGAGCTGCTGATAGGCTACCTGGACAGTGATATGGAGGAAGAGTCAGAGGAGGAGGAAGAGGAAATCATCAAATATGAAGATGAAAACAGCAAAGATGCCAAACATCTCGTTGAAATGGGTAAATGCCTAACAAAGTTTTACCTAAACCTTCATAAACAGTGTTTTGTCAGTCCAACTGTTTATGCTTGAAGTGTGTAATGCTTGCACACAGCTTATACTCACACATAGCTGATACTTGATACTCACACATAGCTGATACTCACACACAGCTGATACTCACACACAGCTGATACTCACACAAAGCTGATACTCACACATAGCTGATACTTGATACTCACACATAGCTGATACTCACACACAGCTGATACTCACACACAGCTGATACTCACACAAAGCTGATACTCACACACAGCTGATACTCACACATAGCTGATACTCACACACAGCTGATACTCACACACAGCTGATACTCACACAAAGCTGATACTCACACACAGCTGATACTCACACAAAGCTGATACTCACACACAGCTGATACTCACACAAAGCTGATACTCACACACAGCTGATACTTGATACTCACACATAGCTGATACTCACACACAGCTGATACTCACACACAGCTGATACTCACACACAGCTGATACTCACACACAGCTGATACTCACACACAGCTGATACTCACACACAGCTTATACTCACACACAGCTTATACTCACACATAGCCGATAATTGATACTCACACACAGCTGATACTCACACACAGCTTATACTCACACACAGCTTATACTCACGCACAGCTGATACTCACACACAGCTGATAATTGATACTCACACACAGCTGATACTCACGCACAGCTTATACTCACACACAGCTTATACTCACGCACAGCTGATACTCACACACAGCTGATAATTGATACTCACACACAGCTGATACTCACGCACAGCTGATACTTGATACTCACACACAGCTTATACTCACACACAGCTTATACTCACACACAGCTGATACTCACGCACAGCTGATACTTGATACTCACACACAGCTGATACTCACACACAGCTTATACTCACACACAGCTGATACTCACACACAGCTGATACTTGATGCTCACACACAGCTGATACTCACACACAGCTGATACTTGATGCTCACACACAGCTGATACTCACACACAGCTGGTACTCACACACAGCTGGTACTCACACACAACTGATACGGCTACATGTGTGTGTAATGTGTAATAATGACTGTATGTGTGCAGAGCTGGTGATCAAGAAGGAGGACCACCCGTGCCTGCTGTGTGAGAGCAGCTTCCCTAGCGAGGAGATCCTAGCAGCCCACCTCCAGAGCCTGCACCAGAGACCCAGTACTGAGGAGAAAGAGTACAAGTGCAGGAACTGTGGCAAGAAGTTCCCCATCAAACAAGCCCTGCAGCGCCAGTGTGTAGCCTACATCATCTCTCTACTCTACTTACCTGACACTCTATTGAGTTCCACAGAAGTATGCTACCAAGTGGATCATATAGTGGAACTGATAGATTTGCACACACGCAGTACATTTTCTTACACCTGAAACAGCCTCTTTATTCGTTTCCTGGTATAGGACACCTGGAAATGTAGTAGTATTGCTGTTCATATCTTTATAGCCTACTCCTATCTGACTCTGTATACCTCCTTCATTTTGCCCTCAGTGTTCTGCACTGTGCAGAGACCCTGGGTCCTTCAGGAGACTCTTCCAGAGCACACCACCAGTGTTCCCTCTGCTACATCACCTTCAGCTCAGAGTCCAGGTAGGCTTACATAACTAGATACGAACATACACACTAGCATAATATATATACAGGGGCTGCCATCTGTTCCTGTCTGAGTTCCTGTGTATTTGAGTGACTGTGTCTGTATTTTCTGTGTGTGTGTGTGTAGTTATGACCAGCACAAGGAGGCGTGTAGAGGAGACGCCAGGTTCATCTGTAAGGCTGAGAGTTGTGGGAAGAGGTTCAAGAGCAAAGACTCTCTGAAGAAACACAAAGGGAACGTCCACACAGGTTGGTCTCCGTCTCACAGACATGTATACAGACACATAGTCCACACTGGTGATGAAGTAAACTCAGCAAAAAAAGAAACGTCCCTTTTTCAGCACCCTGTCTTTTAAAGATAATTCGTAAAAATCCAAATAACTTCACAGATCTTCATTGTAAAGGGTTTAAACACTGTTTCCCATGCTTGTTCAATGAACCATAAATAATTAATGAACATGCACCTGTGGGACGGTCGTTAAGACACTAACAGCTTACAGACGGTAGGCAATTAAGGTCACAGTTATGAAAACTTAGGACACTAAAGAGGCCTTTCTACTGACTCTGAAGAAGAAGAAAAAAGAAAGATGCCCTGGGTCCCTGCTCATCAGCGTGAACGTGCCTTAGGCATGCTGCAAGGAGGCATGAGGACTGCAGATGTGACCAGGGCAATAAATTGCAATGTCCGTACTGTGAGACGCCTAAGACAGCGCTACAGGGAGACAGGACGGACAGCTGATTGTCCTCACAGTGGCAGACCACGTGTAACAACACCTGCACAGGATCGGTACATCCGAACATCACACCTGCGGGACAGGTACAGGATGGCAACAACAACTGCCCGAGTTACACCAGGAATGCACATTCCCTCCATCACTGTCTGCAATAGGCTGAGAGAGGCTGGACTGAGGGCTTGTAGCCCTGTTGTAAGGCAGTTCCTCACCAGACATCACTGGCAACAACGTCGCCTATGGGCACAAATCCATTGTTGCTGGACCAGACAGGACTGGCAAAAAGGGCTCTTCACTGACGAGTCACGGTTTTGTCTCACCAGGGGTGATGGTCGGATTCACGTTTATCGTCGAAGGAATGAATGTTACACCGAGGCCTGTACTCTGGGGCGGGATCGATTTGGAGGTGTAGGGTTCGTCATGGTCTGGGGCATTGTGTCACAGCATCATCGGATTGAGCTTGTTGTCATTGCAGGCAATCTGAACGCTGTGCGTTACAGGGAAGACATCCTCCTCCCTCATGTGGTACCCTTCCTGCAGGCTCATCCTGACATGACCCTCCAGCATGACAATGCCACCAGCCATACTGCTCGTTCTGTGCGTGATTTCCTGCAAGACAGGAATGTCAGGTTTCTGCCATGGCCAGCGAAGTGCCCGGATCTCAATTCCATTGAGCACGTCTGGGACCTGTTGGATCGGAGGGTGAGGGCTAGGGCCATTCCCCCCAGAAATGTCTGGGAACTTGCAGGTGCCTTGGTGGAAGAGTGGTGTAACATCTCACAGCAAGAACTGGCAAGTCTGGTGCAGTCCATGAGGAGGAGATGCACTGCAGTACTTAGTGCAGCTGGTGGCCACACCAGATACTGACTGTTACTTTTGATTTTGACCCCCCCTTTGTTCAGGGACACATTATTCCATTTCTGTTAGTCACATGTCTGTGGAACTTGTTCAGTTTATGTCTCAGGTTTTGAATCTTGTTATGGTCATACAAATATTTACACATGTTAAGTTCTCTGAAAATCAACGCAGTTGACAGTGAGAGGACGTTTCTTTTTTTGCTGAGTTTTGAAACAAGTATCTGCCTTGATCTTTTAGCAGTCTGGTCAGTATAGGAGTGTGTAGGTGAGGGGGATGTGATGTAGGCTCTATAAATGGGGCACACATGACTCGTAAATAAATGGGTCGTCCCATCAATTCTGTGCTTTTTGAGAAGTGTAACTTGGTCCAAAGAAACATTTGATTTCACAAAATGTTAACATTGTTATAAAGAGCACATGGTTATCCTAATAAAACATGTGTTTTCCCATTTCGAGGTTAAATTAAATGAATTACAAAAGTAAGTGCCTATTAAATGCCAAATAAAGTAACGGGGTTGATCGTAACAGGGTGAACCTTAAATCAACTATGAGTCCCGTCGTGACTGGGGGAATGGAAGCTTGTTGTGTGCAACAGGCAGTGGCAATTGAATGCAAGCTTCACAAAATATATATAAACAATTTATATTTAAAACATTTCTAGCCTGTGCGTAACATGGTTGACGTGTTATGCTCGACCTGCTCAGTTTTACTCCACAAAACACCAGAAAATGGCCGAACAGAGTAGAACCAGCTCACCTGCTTTTACACTATAATTTTCAATGTTTCTTACATTTTTCTTTTTTTAAATGAAAAGTTTTACCATATTAAATTGAGAGTTCGGTTCACGTAACAGGGTTGACTTTAAAATGAGGGACAGATGTAAATTAATCCCTAATCACATGAAATAAATAATCATCTTCAGAAATTAATTTGTCTAAGCAACAAAATAACTAGGGATTTACAATCATGGTGGGAACTTGGAGAAATGTTGGGGTTAAGTGGGTTAGAATCTTCCTAGAAGTCACAGAGGGTGCATGGAGGGACATAGAAATTCAAAATGTTGTTGAAATTATGTGGAAACAACGTTGATTTAACCAATGTGTGGGCAGTAGATGCAGACAGCCTTCATTAGTGACCCTGTCATGTTTATGTTACATCTTGGTTGCCCCCGACAGTCAGAAGAGAACATACATCTGGTAATTAAACTTTGACCTCAAGTGATTATCTGATAGAATGTGTGTATTTTCTTCCGATGGAATTGGCTTTGCCATGAGGTGAGTGATTATGCTGTTCACTAACATGTGGAATGCCCTAACCATTGTTGCTATTGCTAGCCACCACATCATCACAATGTAGATTGAGGCATGAAGAGCAGGATTGGTAACTCTGCTTGTCCAATCATTGTTTCAGGAAGTTCCAGGCGGAAACTCATGTGCACCATCTGCAACAGGAAATGTTCCTCCTTACTGAACCTCCAGGAACATCGCAAGGTCAGGCTCCTACCTACTACCTCACTGTCTCACCTTTTCACTGCCTCTGTTTTACATGTATTCCTAGACACGTTTTGATCCTTCAGAGATCTGGAAGGACTGGATAGGTGTAAGGTGTATGTTGTAATGGCTCCCAGTCCACTTAGCCCTCTGGTGTCTGGGGCCAGGGGCGTGTGGTTGGTTTCAACTGGCCATGTCTGTTCCTTTAAGCTCTATTTCCACCATATCCCTCCATCTCTTTTTGTTCCATTCCTTTGTTCCTGTCCCTTAATCCCACGCTCTGTCTCCTGTCTCACTCTTCTTCTCTCTCAGTAGGAGGTTGGCTTTATGTTCAAGATGTTACATTTTCAGACCGTGTGACAGTAGAGAAAGGTTGGTTTTTATTTCACAAGCTCATCCCCACAGACTCTCATGAAACTTAAGAGGCATGGTGAGTAGACAATAAGGCTTTAACCGTGGCGGCAGGATTCTACCTCTCAGAGATGGACCCTGAAAAATGACAGAACCACAGGACCATTATATTATATTACTTTTAGAGATTAATGGAGGTAAGGTATTTCTATCACAAACTAACTCACAGTGAAGCATCTTTATATGCTTGAAGTGAATTATCTTGGAGAGTATATTTGCAGTGAGTTATTTGATTGTCTTGCAATTGGTTTCGCTTCCCATCCAAATGAGTATTTTATATTTATGACCCGTGAACCCAGCTGGTGTTTGGGTGAGGTTTCATGTTCCCTGTCAACTTTGATCCAATAGATTAATCAGAAGACATTAATCCACTCTAATGAACTGAACAGGGTCATAAGAGATTCATAATGAACACACTTCATCAGCAAAGGTTGTGTTACTGTTAATCACTTAGACGTTTTTAGATAGTTCTGGAACAGATCAACCAACCAACCTATCAGTCAATCAATCAGGTTTTTCTTATCTCCAAACTTCCACCCAATGTATTTGAAAAGGGAGAGTACATTGCCCTATTCTGACCTTTTCATGCTGCCAGTGCCAGTCCTATCAATTCTATATATGGCACATGTGAACTTGAAAAAGGTTTAAGCAAGCTTTTCTGTATTACTGATGCTCAAATCATCAGTCTTTGTCTGTGAGAGAGGCTCTTTCCTCATTGACAGTAGACACCGAAAATGTGTATTGATACAGGGAGATTTGTGTCAGTTGCCACCCGAATTCAATCAATGCTTCATTCTTCTCTTGTATGAAGTAGTTTATTTAGTCATACTTACACAGCTCATATGTTACAGATGTCATTGGAACAGTCATGTGCTGAGGTTCAAAAGACATGAAGCAAAGAAAGAGAAAACATTGTTGGGCCAAAGTTCTATAGAACAGAAGACTTGTCACAGCTGAGCGAGAGACAGACACTTCAGAACCCAGCATTATGATTCGCACAAGAGCACTCAAACTTAGCATAATGATATGTTTGCACAAAAGCTACTTAAACCAGTCATTATTAGAATTAGCCTGGACTGCTCAATCTTTGAAGCTCTGAGCAGAGGAGCAATTCAATCTTAGCATATTGTAGCATTAGGCAGAACAGCTATCAAATGTGCTATTATTCAAATCATGCTGAGAGCAGGAGAAGGATTCAAACTTTTCAGCAGTTTAATTATATTTCTGTGTGCAGACGTAGTTGAGCAAGAAGTGAAAGAGTGTGTGTATGTGTGTCTGTGAATACTCCTCTGCCTGCAAGTGTGGAAAAGGTTACACATCAAGGTCATACATTGTCATTTACAGAACACAGCGTGCAGCGAAATCCACGATGTCTGTCTCTTACATAACCCCCTGTATCTGGTCTGTTGGCTAATTTATGTATCTCCAGGTACATGAGATATTCGACTGTGCTGCCTGCGACAAGAAATTCATCTCGACCAATCAGCTCAAGCGCCACATGATCACTCACTCAGGTAAGACAGCACACACACACACACACACACACACACACACACACACACACACACACACACACACACACACACACACACACACACACACACACACACACACACACACACACACACACTGTATACTCTCTCTCTCTCTGTTCCTGGTTAGAGAAACGTCCGTATACCTGTGAGATCTGCAATCGTTCGTTCAAGCGTCTGGACCAGGTGACGGCCCATAAGATCATCCACAGTGAGGAAAAGCCCTACAAGTGTAAGCTGTGTGGGAAGGAGTTTTCCCACAGGAACGTCTACAAGAACCACAAGAAGGTGAGCAGGGAACGGGGAGGGTCAGAAAGCTGTAGTCTCTTTTCAGAATAAAAGGTGGATGTGACAGATTTAAATGGGTGGTTTTTAATATGCAAGTTTTACTGATGGAGATAATGCTGAAACTTAACAAGCACATACATACACAAACTAACATACAAGCATACTCTCACTGCTTCAGAGCTAACATTGTTAGACGTCTCTTCAGTTTTTATTGGGTTTCTGTGGCGTCTGTGGCCTGTCTCCCCCTGAAGACTCCCATGTTTACTTAAGGGAACAGGGTGTCACTCAGACAGACATGTGGGGGGCAAAGCGGGGTACACATAAACAAATGTACTTTGAACCTTAGCCACTCAAACTACTTGTCTTCATCAAGTCATCATACCAAATCAGCCATGGAGCCTAACCCTAACCCTAACCCTAACCCAAACCCTAACCCTAACCCAAACCCCAATGCTTACACATCTGATCCCACATCAACACAGAGACAGGAGACAGCGCTCAGATTGAACCAAGAGAAGAGATGGAGGGGAGGTTTAGAGGGAGTGAGAGAATAGATGAGATATACAGTGCATTCAGAAAGTATTCAGAGCCCTTGACTTTTTCCCCATTTTGTAATGTTACAGCTTTATTCTAAAACGGATTAAATTATTTTTTCCCCTCATCAATCTACACACAATACCCCATAATGACAAAGTGAAAACAGGTTTTTAGAAATTTGTGCAAAATGATTTACAATAAAAAACAGAAATACTAATTTAACAATTCAGACCCTTTGCTATGAGACTCGATATTGAGCTCAGGTGCATCCTGTTTCCATTGATCATCCTTGAGATGTTTCTACAACTTGATTGGAGTCCACCTGTGGTAAATTCAATTGATTGGACAGGATTTGGAAAGGCACGCACCTGTCTATATAAGGTCCCACAAAACCAAGCCATGAGGTCGAAGGAATTGTCCGTAGAGACAGATTATGTCGAGGCACAGATCTGGGGAAGGGTACCAGAAAATGTCTGCTGCATTGAAGGTCCCTAAGAACACAGTGGCCTCCATCGTTCTTAAATGGAAGAAGTTTGGACCCACAAAGAAACTTCCAAGTGCTGGCTGTCCGGCCAAACTGAGCAATCGGGGGAGAAGGGCCTTGGTCAGGGAGGGGACCAAGAACCCGATGGTCACTCTGACAGAGCTCTAGAGTTCCTATGTGGAGATGGGAGAACCTTCCAGAAGGACACCACTCTCTGCAGCCCTCCACCAATCAGGCCTTTATGGTAGAGTGGCCAGACGGAAGCCACTCCTCAGTAAAAGGCACATGACAGCCGCTTGGAGTTAGCCAAAAGGCACCTAAAGGACACTCAGACCATGAGAAACAAGATTCTCTGGTTTGATGAAACCAAGATGAAACTCTTTGGCCTGAATGCCAAGCGTTAAGTCTGGAGGAAACCTGGCACCATCCCTATCGTGGTGGCAGCATCATGCTGTATTGATGTTTTTCAGTGGCAGGGACTGGGAGACTAGTCAGAATCGAGGGAAAGATGAACGGGGGCAAAGTACAGAGAGATACTTGATGTAAACCTACTCCAAAGTGCTCAGGACCTCAGACTGGGGTGAAGATTCACCTTCCAACATGACAACAACCCTAAGCACACAGCCAAGACAACACAGGAGTGGCTTCGGGACAAGTTTCTGAATGTCCTTGAGTGGCCCAGCCAGAGCCCGGACTTGAACCTGATCGAACATCTCTGAAGAGACCTGAAAATTACTCTCCCCATCCAACCTGACAGAGCTAGAGAGGATCTGCAGATAAGAATGGGGGAAACTTCCCAAATACAGGTGTACCAAGCTTGTAGCATCATACCCAAGAAGACTCAAGGCTGTAATCACTGACAAAGGTGCTTTAACAAAGGATGAGTAAAGGGTCTGAATACTTCTGTAAATTCGATATTTCCGTTTTTTATTTGTGTTACATTTGCAAAAAAATTGCTTTGTCATTATGGGGTATTATGTGAGGGATGAGGGAAAAAATAATTTCATCAATTTTAGAATAAGGCTATAATGTACCAAAATTTGGAAAAAATCAAGGGGTCTGAATACTTTCCAAATGCAGTGTATTTAGGGGGTGTCAGGGCCACACATTAGCTCTGTTAGCTGTTCTCACGAACTGACTGCATCATTAAATACTTATTTACTCTATATTAGTCAATTAAATAGAAAGGAAAGAAGGTGTATGTTTTGATGGTCAGCTAACTGGTATGTTTATACCAAGATATGTAGAGAGGGGTAGTCAGAGGTAGTTTTCAGTGATGCTGTGTACCTTAACCGTAAATGCTGTCCTGTTCTTTCTCCAGACTCACTCAGAGGAGAGGCCGTTCCAGTGTGAGGAGTGCAAGGCCCTGTTCCGCACCCCCTTCTCTTTACAGCGCCACCTGCTCATCCACAACAGTAAGTATGAGTTTGTTTGTGTGTGTATCTCTGTGTGAGACTGTACGGACAAACGGACGGACGGACGGACACAGTGGTCCTCCTAGTCCTGAGTGTCACAGACAGACAGACAGACAGACAGACAGACAGACAGACAGACAGACAGACAGACAGACAGACAGACAGACAGACAGACAGACAGACAGACAGACAGACAGACAGACAGACAGACAGACACAGACAGACAGACACAGTGGTCCTCCTAGTCCTGAGTGTCATAGCCAGACAGACAGACACAGTGGTCCTCCTAGTCCTGAGTGTCATAGCCAGACAGACAGACACAGTGGTCCTCCTAGTCCTGAGTGTCATAGCCAGACAGACACAGTGGTCCTCCTAGTCCTGAGTGTCATAGCCAGACAGACACAGTGGTCCTCCTAGTCCTGAGTGTCATAGCCAGACAGACACAGTGGTCCTCCTAGTCCTGAGTGTCATAGCCAGACAGACACAGTGGTCATTGAGGACTGAGGAGCCCTACAGACAGTTGGTCTTGGCAGGATGGAGTCCTGCATGGTCTCCCAGTCTAGACTGATGACACAGAGATTGTGAAGCTCAAGGCATTTCCTGCTTGTGTCTCTGGAGACAGATCACTATTCACACAAATCACTAGGATACTGGGCCATGAGGCTGAGACTGGTATTATGTATCGTGTGTGCGTGCGTGCGTGCGTGCGTGCGTGCGTGCGTGCGTGCGTGTGTGTGTGTGTGTGTGTGTGTGTGTGTGTGTGTGTGTGTGTGTGTGTGTGTGTGTGTGTGTGTGTGTGAAGAGAATAAGAGAAACAGCATGTGGGAAGAAAGTATGGTAAAGTCTGGGGAGCCAGGCCCAGCCAATCAGAATTCGTTTTTCCCCACAAAAGGCCTTTATTACAGACAGAAATACTCGGTTTCATCAGCTGTCCAGGTGGCTGGTCTCAGATGATCCCGCAGGTGAAGAAGCCGGACATGGAGGTCCTGGGCTGGCATGGTTACATGTGGTTATGAGGCCAGTTCGACATACTGCCAAATTCTATTAAACAATGTTAGAGACGGTTTATGGTAGAGAAATGAACATTAAATGATCTGGCAACATCCCTGGTGGACAGTCCTGCAGTCAGCATGCCAATTGCACGCTATTGTGTTGTGTGACAAAATTGCACATTTTAGAATGGCCTTTTATTGTCCCCAGCACAAGGTGCGCACCTGTGTAATGATCATGCTGTTTTATTAGCATATTGATATGCCACACCTGTCAGGTGGATTATCTTGGCAAAGGAGAAATGCTCACTAACAGGGACGTAAACAAATTTGTAAACAACATTTGAGAGAAATAAGCTTTTTGTGCATATGGAACATTTCTGGGATCTTTTACTTCAGCTCATGAAACATAGGATCAACACATCACATGTTGTTTATATTTTTGTTCAGTATATACCGTAAATTCCCGACTATAAGCCGCAACTTTTTTCCCACGCTTTGAACCTTCGCGGCTTAAACAATGACGCGGCTAATATATGGATTTTTCCCGCTTTCAATTTTCTTTTCTCCAAAAAAACACATTCTGTGACGTGCTCAGTTTTTTGGCGGCATGAAGCTTTCATTAGACCAATGAAATTGCCGAACGGGTTAAGGTCAAATTACTTTTTTGTTTACTGTTTAGATTAAATCGAGCGCTCTCAAATTTCCCATCATTCTGTTTACGGTAGTCATTTTGTCACCCTCATCATGGCAAAGACACGGAGAAATGCATATGATGCAGCTTTCAAGTTGAAGGCGATTGATCTGGTTGTTGGAAAAGGAAATAGAGCTGCTGCATGGGAGCTTGGTCTTAATGAGTCGATGATAAGACGTTGGAAACAGCAGCGTGAGGAATTGACTCAGTGCAAAAAGACAACTAAAGCTTACTGCTAATTTTTTATTTTTTGTTACAAGCCGTGTTTCGTTAAAGCCTATTTATTTTTGTTACAAGCCGTGTTTCGTTAAAGCCTGTGTAAAGTTAATTTGTTTCAATGTACCGGTAGGCACCTGCGGCTTATTTATGTTCAAAAGAATTTTTTTTTTTTAAATTCATTGGGTGCGGCTTATATTCAGGTGCGCTTAATAGTCCGGAAATTACGGTATACGGAGAGAAAGAGACTAAATCTCTGTGTATTTGTTTGTGTGTTTATGTGATGTCTCTGTCCACTTATGAAGAACAGCTATCATATCATTTTCACTTGAAATAAAGATTACACCTTTAAGTAGGGTCAAATGTCACTCAGTCGTAAGCCCTCAGTGTGTGTGTGTGTTTGAGTATCCGTGTGTGTCCACGTGTTTCTGAAGGCTTTATTGAATGAACAATAGCCCTTCATCTCTTCTCATAATCAATCATGTTTGTGAATGACTTAAAACCTCAGCATTAATGAAGCCAGTATTTAAAGGAATCCCTGACATGAATATTCATGGAGGGAAGGTTTTTATTGGACCACTAGAGCGTTAATGGACACAGGCGTCTACTTGTGTCCCACTTTATTGTTCTGACCATCATGTTCGTTGTTCGTAATGGGAGAATTAACACACGTCTGGAGCCAATGCTCACCCTGCCAAGCAAACACACACTATCCAAACCACTGATCCCCCTGTAAAGCACTTCTCAACAATAGCATCTGTTGTATGGAGTCACTGAGTTAAGGCGTGAGGAATAACATCATGCTGTAGTTTATATGGCTCTGGTTGGGAACAGCTGAGAGTTCTGCTTTTGTTTAATGTCAGAGTGATGTCTGGTGTTTTTTACGTTTTTAAATGAATGAATCATTTAAGTGCTGGTTGCTATTTTTTGTATTTTATTGCTGTTAAATAAGAGACCCATTCAAAGAGCAGGCAGCTGTGTATGTTCAGCGTCCGTCTGTTTCTGTCCTCTCCTGCAATCTGTGTTACTAGGGAAGGATTCAAAATGAGTGTCATTTTAGAAAAAGGTAAACAAATAAGTACTGTCCAGAACATTTGAAAATAACATTGTGGGGAGCAGCAGCGTAACACACAGTGTTCTTTAGCCCATACAATTATCCTGTAGAAATAGTTCTCAGTCCTACTGTGAGGGATAGTTCTGCTTTTAGAAGCAGAATAATGGATCCATCTCTTTCTTCTCCCTAGAAAATAAGAGGGTGCAGAAAAGAGACTATTGGAAAGTGTCTCTTTCTTTACTGTCATCTTTTGTCACTTCTCCAGGTGAGAGGACATTTAAGTGTGACCAATGTGATGCCACCTTCAAGAGAAAAGACACGCTCAACGTGCACATCCAGGTGGTGCACGACGGACACAAGAAGTACAAGTGTGACCTGTGTGAGAAGGCCTTCGTCACCCCCTCTGTTCTCAAGAGCCACAAGAAGGTGAGTTCAGCAATCACAGCCAGTCTGACACACTGTAGAGCAGTCCAGACATTGTCAATCTTTCCCAGAGAAAATCCTCTTTCAAATAATTATCCTCTGTGTGTGTGTGTGTGTGTGTGCGCGCTTAAAAAAAAAAAAGAATTATATGTATGAATGTCCTTCAAAAGTTAAATGAAAGTATAGGAAATTGAGATTGCTGTTCTTGTTATCTCTCTTAGGAACTAGGCTACAGTATATAGTCATCCTCCACCGTTGTTCCCCATGCAGCCCAGGAATCATCCGGTCTCTGTTTGTAAATGACACATGGCATTTAGTCCATTAGCTCCACAGGGTTTCAAAGCACAGGACAGATCCCAGAGCAGATTACCAGCCTCAATATAACATTGTCCGCTTTAAGAACTGTTTCTTGCCACAGAAAGACTAAAACATAATATGGCCTTAGTACAGTAGGACTGAAGACAGACAGGCACATGAGTTGTCTCTCTCCGGTCGGCCGATGTTCAGAAACTGTGGACTTCTGAGAGAGAGCTCTGCTCTGGCAGTGATTAAAGACAGGTGGCTGAGCCCAAGAGACCTGGCTGGGACTGAACACTGGGTGTCCCAAATGGCACCCTTTGTCCTATATAGTGCACTACTTTTGGCCAGGCCCTGGTCAAAAGTAGTGCACTATATAGGAAATAGGGTGCCGTTTCAGACGGGAAAGACACTGAGTACATGGTGCACTGTGTTGTACTACACTGTAGAGAGCACAGTCTTTATCCTCCATTTTCTATTCTGCTCATGACAGGAGAGTAAGGATTGTCTTGTTCCTGTCATCTGAGTTTCTTTTCCTCCAGGTGCTGTCGGAGTGTCCTCCACTGACAGGTTGATCTGAACATCAACAGTAATGATGTGTTTCTCTGGCAGCCCTAGTTTAGTCTTCCTCTCAGAACATCCTGCAATTGGCGTAAACATTATTCTTGAAGTCAGAGTTGTGTATAGGGGAGACCGGGGACAATTGTAAAATGTTTTGTATTTTAGGCCAGTCATTTTTTGATATAAGAAACATACATATGTCTCCTAATCGTTCATACTCTTTATAGGTCTGTACATGAAGCAGTCAGATAACAATAGTAGATTTTAATCTGAAAAGTCCAGACGTTACATTTGCCCCTTGCCAAGGGCTGGGGCCAAATGTAACACCTAAAAAATAAACCCCAAAAATCACTTCACTTCAAAAACATTCATGTTTATGAATTATCATAGACATATGTAATGATTTTGCAAGAAATATTATTATTTCTATTTACGTAACCAATATTTACAGTAACACCCCTGTTTGTGCATGGCCATTGGGTTCCTCTCAAAACATTTGAATAGTTTGATGGTGCTCAGTGATATCTGTTTACAACTTCTTTGGCACTCTACAGGAACCCAAGGCTAAAGTTAGTTTTTGTATAATGAATGTGTAATTCATACAATCCTAAGTAAAAAAAAATGTAAAAAGCATAATTTGGCTGCTTGGCTCAGGTTCATTTTAACACTGCGTTACAATTGCCCCCAACCCAGCAGCCATGACAACACCTCATGTGCCTAGCAAGAGACAACAATAGTGACACATGTCAATCATGTCAATGTTTAGTCAACATACAGTATAGTGATACAAATTATGCTAGTTTGAATTCTTGAACATTAATGCTCAGGACAGTAAAAGAAAAATACAGCTGGTCGAAAAAACTAAAACAAACATTTGCTGATAAAGGTGCACATAGTGAGAGCAGGGAGAGAACCTGAATGGCATGTAATGATAGACTTTCATCACTCTAGCTTGTTTCTGTGGAGAAATTCAAGGTTTAACATTTGCCCCCTGTCTCCCCTACATGGAGCATGTGTTTTCTCGCTCTGTGAACCATCAGATCCTCCTCTCCACCCTCAGGGCTGGGCGTCTCAGGCTCTGCACACTCTTGGATTGCATCCTACCTGGCAGGCTGCTCCTACCAGGTGACATGGAGAGGATCTGTGTCTGCACCACGTAGTCTCCTCACTACTGGTGTCCCCCAGGGCTCTTGGTCATTTCCTTTTCTCTCTCTACACCAAGTCCCTCGGCTCTGTCATATCCTCACATGGTCTCTCCTATCACTGCTATGCGGATGACACTCAACTACTTTTCTCCTTCCCCCTTCTGACACCCAGGTGACGACACGCATCCCTGCGTGCCTGGCAGATATTCAACTTGAATGTCGGCCCACCACCTCAAGCTCAACCTCGACAAGACGGAGCTGCTCTTCTTTCTGGGAAAGGACCTGCCAGCTCAAAGACCTCTCCATCACAGTTGACAACTCCACAGTGTCACCCTTCCAGAGTGCAAAGATCCTTGGCGTGGCCCTGGACAACACCCTGTCGTTCTCTGTAAACATCAAAGCAGTGACTCGCTCCTGCAGGTACAACATCCGTAGAGTACAACCTTTCCTCACACAGGAAGTGACGCAGGTCCTAATCCAGGCACTTGTCATCTCCCGTCTGGACTACTGCAACACGCTGGGCTCCCCGCTTGTGCCATCTGTCACGTCCTGATCAGTAATAGGGGTTATTTGTTATTGTAATTTGATCAGGACGTGGCAGGGGGTGTTTGTTTTATGTGGTTCGGGCTATGTATTTAGGTAGAGGGGTGTTTGGTTTATGTGGTTTGGGGTTTGTTAGTCTATGTTCTATGTTAATGTATTTCTATGTTCTGTCTAGTCTATTGTAGTTCTTTGTTTAGTTAATTGGGGTTGGACCTTCAATTGGAGGCAGCTGGTTATCGTTGCCTCTGATTGAAGGTCCTATAATTAGGAGTTTGTTTGTCATGGGATTTTGTGGGAGATTGTTTCTTGTTTTGCGTTATGCCTGACGAGACTGTCTAGTTCGTTTGTTTTTGTATACGTTGTATGTGTTTTCCTTCTTCACTCAATAAAAAGAAGATGAGTATACATTTTCCCGCTGTGTTTTGGTCTACACCCTACGACACCCGTGACAGAATCTCCCACCAAACACGGACCAAGCAGCGGAGGAGGGAGCTGCAACAGAGCCCAGTGAAATCATGGACATGGAGGAAATTCTGGACGGGGCTGGACCATGGCACCAGGTCGCCCACCGGAGGAGATAGAGGCAGCCAAGGTGGAGCGGCGCCGGTATGAAGCTTTGTACGCGCCGATGGGGAAGCACGAGAGGCACCCCCAATAAAAAAATTTGGGGGGCACACGGGTAGTTTAGCTGGGCCAAGGGTGAGCCCTAAGCCAGCTCCCCGTGCTTATTATGGGAAGCATTTGGAGTGGAGAGCGCCGGAGTATGCGGTAGTGCGCACGATCTCGCCCATGCGCACGCACAATCCGGTTCGAGCGATCCCAGCCCCTCGCAGGTGCCGTGCTGGAGTGGGCATCCAGCCTGGAAGGAGGATGCCTGCTCAGCGCATCTGGCCACCAGTGCGCCTCCTAGGCCCAGGCTACCCTACGCCTGCTATGCACGGCAACCATCAGGCCTCTTCACAGCCCAGTTCGCCCTGTACCAGCACTCCGCTCGTGCAGGGCTGCTATTTCCATCCAGCCAGGACGGGTTGTGCAAGAGGTGCGCTCCAGACCTCCAGTGCTTACCCATGTCCCGGTGTATCCAGTTCCTGCTTCTCGTGCTGACCCTGAGGTGCGTAGTCTGGCGTCTCCTAAACCAGCACCAGGCTTCCAGTGCGTCAGCCCAGTCCAACTGGTCCTGTTCCTGCTCCCGGCACTAGCCCTGAGGTGCATGTCCCCAGTATGGTACATCCACTACCAGCCCCACGCATCAGGCTTTCAGTGCGTCAGCCCAGTCCCGAGCTTCCGACGAAAGTACCTCGTCCAGAGTGTCCGGCAACAGTGCCTCGTCCAGAGTTTCCGGCAACAGTGCCTCGTCCAGAGTGTCCGGCAACAGTGCCTCGTCCAGAGTGTCCGGCAACAGTGCCTCGTCCAGAGTGTCCGGCAACAGTGCCTCGTCCAGAGTTTCCGGCAACAGTGCCTCGTCCAGAGTGTCCGGCAACAGTGCCTCGTCCAGAGTGTCCGGCAACAGTGCCTCGTCCAGAGTGTCCGGCAACAGTGCCTCGTCCAGACTGTCCGGCAACCAGGAGAGACGGCCCACTGTCCGCAACCAGGAGAGACGGCCCACTGTCCGCAACCAGGAGAGACGCCCTACGGTCCGGAGCTCCCAGAGTCGCCCTACGGTCCGGAGCTCCCAGAGTCGCCCTACGGTCCGGAGCTCCCAGAGTCGCCCTACGGTCCGGAGCTCCCAGAGTCGCCATACAGTCCGGGGTTGACGGAGAGGGACATCGCTGTAGAGACGTTATGTGAGTGGAGTGAGCCAGGGGTGGAGCGGGGTCTGCGTCCAGCTCCTGAGCCACCTCCTGAGGGGGGAGTATTGGGGAAAGGGGGGGTGTTGCAGGAGCACCGTCGGTGACAGTGGCCACCCTCCCTTCCCTCCCATGTAGTTTTGGGATTTATTTTGTTTTGGGGGTTATTTTGGGTTATTTGTGTGAGGTGCATCCGGGGTCTGCAGTACCGGTATATTATTTTTGTTTTGTGTGTGAAGAAATGACAGCGGTGTCAGCCAAGTTATTAATGTCACATCCATATTACAAGGATGGTTTAATGATTACGTCTAACCCCAATACCTTGAAAAGTTTTGTTTTGGAACATTATGTTCCATAGGGAAAACTATATGAAGCCTTTTAGGAAGTAAGAATACCAGTGATATTTCTCCTTGTCCTACAAACAACAAACCAAACAATTGTACATTGAGGCATCTGGAAGACATCTGTCCGTGTGTGTGAGAGAGGGAGAATGAAGGAAAGGGCTTATGTAACATAACGCCGGTGGCGTGGGATGCAGGGGGTGATGGGGGATGGAGAGAAGAGGAGGATAGAAAGGGGGTACTCCTGTCTATATTGTTGTACTGCTGTTTAAACTGTCACTCAGCATTTGAGCATCTTATACTTGTGTTTATTCTGTGGAATTGACATCAGGCCAGCAGCAGAATTCACAACATACCTACCTTTCAGCAGAGAGTAAGAAAGAGAGGGAGTGAAGGAGAATGAAGGAGGAAAGAAAGAGGGTGAGAACATTTAGGCTTGCTGGGGGGGTGCAGCACGCTCCTCTCTTTGTACACATTCTCCTTTGTGCGTACATATAGTGCCTCCCAGTCTGGAGCTCAGAGAAAAGACTGACCTGAGTGTGTTTGAGAAGCAAGGGGAGAAAGCAGGATGAGAGGGAGGAGGAGAGGAATGCAAGCAGAGCAGATCTATCTGGTCTCCATCCTGCCCCTCACCCTCCTGGCTCTTTGACTCTAATGAGAGGCCTGCATTGTTTGGATTCTTTAATCCAGCTTCCAGGAGAAAGACTTCAATGAAACCACTAGTCAGCCTGTAGGGTTCCCATGTAGAGCCTGTAGAATTCTCATTGGAGAGCCTGTATTATTATTTGACCCTGCTGGTCATCTATTAACATCTTGGCCATGTTATAATCTCCACCCCTCATAGCCAGGTTCCTCTCTAGGTTTCTTAGGTTCTGGCCTTTCTAGGGAGTTCTTCCTAGCCACTGTGCTTCTACACCTGCATTGCTTGCTGTTTGGGGTTTTAGGCTGGGTTTCTGTACAGCACTTTGTGACATCAGCTGATGTAAGAAGGACTTTGTAAATACATTTGATTGATTTAGTTATTGATTGTAGAGTTCAGAGCCTGTATAGTTCTCATTGGAGAGCCTGTAGAGTTAGGAGCCTGTATAGTTCTCATTGGAGAGCCTGTAGAGTTCAGAGCCTGCATAGTTCTCATTGGAGAGCCTGTAGAGTTCAGAGCCTGTATAGTTCTCATTGGAGAGCCTGTAGAGTTCTCATTGGAGAGCTGCAGAGTTCAGAGCCTGTATAGTTCTCATTGGAGAGCCTGTAGAGTTCAGAGCCTGTATAGTTCTCATTGGAGAGCCTGTACAGTTCAGAGCCTGTATAGTTCTCATTGGAGAGCCTGTAGAGTTCTTATTGGAGAGCCTGTATAGTTGTCATTGGAGAGCCTATAGAGTTCAGAGCCTGTATAGTTGTCATTGGAGAGCCTATAGAGTTCAGAGCTTGTATAGTTCTCATTGGAGAGCCTGTAGAATTCAGAGCCTGTATAGTTCTCATTGGAGAGCCTGTATAGTTCTCATTGGAGAGCTGTAGAGTTCAGAGCCTGCATAGTTCTCATTGGAGAGCCTGTACAGTTCAGAGCCTGTATAGTTCTCATTGGAGAGCCTGTATAGTTCTCATTGGAGAGCCTGTATAGTTCTCATTGGAGAGCTGTAGAGTTCAGAGCCTACATAGTTCTCATTGGAGAGCCTGTACAGTTCAGAGCCTGTATAGTTCTCATTGGAGAGCCTGTAGAGTTCAGAGCCTGCATAGTTCTCATTGGAGAGCCTATAGAGTTCAGAGCCTGTATAGTTCTCATTGGAGAGCTGTAGAGTTCAGAGCCTGTTGTCGTGTCTTTGGCTATGCCGGATTAAGTGATATGACATGCTAACTTATAAAATTATTTCTCTGTAATTAATATTACCTGATTAAGCTAATCATGTAAATGTAATTAACTAGAAAGTCGGGGCACCACGGAAGAACGTTTATAGAGCCGTTATCTTCCGAATAAACTCTTAAAATACTTTGTAATATTTTACATCGATAGCAGTCAATATTAACCCTTGTCTTATTTTCAGTCTCATAATGAAAGTTGTAAATTCTTGGCTATCTTCACGAACCCTGGCTAACAAGTTGAATCAGCAAAACAAAATTGGGTTTAATTATTTATTTACTAAATACCTAAACTAATCACACAGAATTACATATACACAGAATACAAATGATGTCATACAGAAAACGTCCTGGTGGACGGAACCTGTATCATGGCTGGTTACACAAAGGAAAGGGGGTTGGGCTTGAATGAAAGAGCGGGAAGATTTAGGAACAGAGAAACAGCAGCTAGGCTATCGTAAATACATTATCTTATGCATTCTAAATTACCGCCCATTTGGAAAAGGAAAATGCAATAAATATTTACTCTGAGCTGCGCTTCGGTAGATTGGTCGTAGATGCTGGCCGGGTTGGCCAACAGATCTTCCTGTAAACTCTTAAGAATGTCTCTGGTGGTAAATTGGATACGTGGTGGTATCTTCGTCCGTCTGTTAGACTGGATCCGTCGTCCGTCCTTTCCTAGCCCACGTCTACAGCGGCTAGGAAGTATCACTTCTGTAGTGAATAAGCTCAAAGTTCATACCATTCGTACCATAGCTCACGCCGAGGTTGGCTTAGTTGACATGTGTGTCCTTCTAACGTAGAGGCTGCAGACCTCCCGTACTGGAACCACCTGGTTATCTTTTCGTCAAAGGCTTATATAGTGGAGAGGGGGGAAGGATGTGTTTCATCGTTTATAACCCCTCCTCTTCACAGGGGTGGGCCACTGATCAAGCAGGGCACTTTCCTTATGAAAACCCAATTCTCTCATTTGGAAGCTAAAATTACATTTAATCTCCTAACAAACAATTTCAATATCAAACATTTCAATTGCATAACAATTCCATGTTACTCTGATAACTAGAGAGTGTATACTTTCTCAGGTACCGTTTATGTCGTCCTGTCATCAGTCATAATGTCTCAGATGACAAGCGAACTGACATACATACTCATTACGTTATCAAGCATATTTCCAACTGGTTTTATTACCAAAATATGGTTCCTTTCCCCATTTGTTTGATGTTCCCAGACTCTCTATATTTAACAGGACAGCAGTCCTTCAGTAGGGTCAGTAAGAGAGGGGAAGGGAGAAAGGTATTTATGGGGGGGGTCATAAACCTTACCCACAGGCCAACGTCATGACACTGTATAGTTCTCATTGGAGAGCCTGTAGAGTTCAAAGCCTGTAGAGTTCCCATTGAAGAGCCTGTTGAATTCAGAACCTATAGAGTTTAATTGGAGACCTGTAGAGTTCAGAGCCTTTTGAGTTCCCATTGGAGAGCTGTAGAGCTCAGAGCCTATAGAGTTCTTATTGGAGAGCTGTAGAGTTCAGAGCCTGTATAGTTCTCATTGGAGAGCTGTAGAGTTCAGAGCCTATAGAATTCCCATTGGAGAGCCTGTAGAATTCAGAGCCTGTATAGTTCCCATTGGAGAGCCTGTATAGTTCTCATTGGAGAGCTGTAGAGTTCAGAGCCTGCATAGTTCTCATTGGAGAGCCTGTAGAGTTCAGAGCCTGCATAGTTCTCATTGGAGAGCCTGTATAGTTCAGAGCCTGTATAGTTCTTATTGGAGAGCCTGTATAGTTCCCATTGGAGAGCTGTAGAGCTCAGAGCCTATAGAGTTCTTATTGGAGAGCTGTAGAGTTCAGAGCCTGTATAGTTCTCATTGGAGAGCTGTAGAGCTCAGAGCCTATAGAGTTCTTATTGGAGAGCTGTAGAGTTCAGAGCCTGTATAGTTCTCATTGAAGAGCTGTAGAGTTCAGAGCCTATAGAGTTCCCATTGGAGAGCCTGTAGAATTCAGAGCCTGTATAGTTCCCATTGGAGAGCTGTTGAGTTCCCATTGGAGAGCTGTAGAGTTCCCATTGGAGAGCCTGTTGAATTCAGAACCTATAGAGTTCAGAGCCTTTTGAGTTCCCATTGGAGAGCTGTAGAGTTCCCATGAACACCAGTGTCTAGCAGCAGTGTGGTCTGGTTTTTCAGTGGGGTAGATGCTCCCAGTGCTGAACAGGGTCTCTGGTTAAATGACTGACATCAAATATTTGTCAGAAGACCACCCTTGAATTCACCCTGCATACGGTCGACTTTGTCTTTTTTGTTGTTGTTGACAATATACAGTACATTAAACAACTTTGATCATTTATCCAACACTTTATTAAAAATACTTTGTAAATGGTATATAACCATGGGGCATTTAACTGGACTTTAAGAGCTTCTCTGTTTAGTATCCAAGTGTATTAGCAGTGCTCATAGTATCCAAGTGATGGGTATGCTCTACCAGTGATCACTGTGTGCTCTGTAATGAGGCAAAGTTGTACCACTTCATGTTCCAATTGTCTTTCCTAAATACAAACAATATGTTTTCTGATCTTTTCCATACCAGACGCACACAGGGGAAAAGGAGAAGATCTGCCCATATTGTGGACAGAAGTTTGCCAGCAATGGAACTTTGAGGGTTCACATCCGCAGCCATACAGGTCAGTAGGCCTTCCATAACCGGTCATTTGGACAATTTCAACTATATTGTCCTAATAGTTTGGTTAAATTCATCAACTGTCATTGAACGTCACAAACTGTAAAACGGTGTGAGATCGACCAATCCAGTCTACCAGATCCACCCTACCAGCCCGCTAGCCTGCTCCCCAGAGCCCAGAATGGTAACAGTGTCCCAGAGTGTATGTTCATTAAACCGCCTTGAACTGGAGAGCTACACATTCCTGTGTGTTTCCTTACCAACAGACTAGTGCACAGACCTGGCACAGTCACACACTCCTTCCATCTACCCCTCCCTCCCTCCCTTTCTTTTTATTTCTCTACTTCTACTTGTCTTTTTGGCTCTTGCCTCTCTCCCACTTAGACTCTCCCCTGTCTTTCCCCACCGATCTTTCCTGTTCTCTCCCCTGTCTTTCCCCATTGATCTTTCCTGTTCTCTCCACTGTCTTTCCCCACCTATTCTTCCTTTTCTCTCTCCCCTGTCTTTCCCCACCTATCCTTCCTTTTCTCTCTCCCCTGTCTTTCCCCACCTAGCCTTCCTTTTCTCTCTCCCGTCTTTCCCCACCTATCCTTCCTTTTCTCTCTCCCCTGTCTTTCTCCACCTAGCCTTCCTTTTCTCTCTCCCCTGTCTTTCCCCGCCTATCCTCCCTATTCTCTCTCCTCTGTCTTTCCCCACCTATCTTTCCTGTTCTTGTCACGTCCTGACCCTAGTAAGATGTCATTTTCTATAGTAGAGTAGGTCAGGGCGTGACAGGGGGTGTTTTGTGTTTTTCTATGTTTTCTATTTCTATGTTTAAGTTCTAGTTTTTATATTTCTATGTTGGGTTTGTTTGGGTTAATCTCCAATTGGAGGCAGCTGATCCTCGTTGCCTCTGATTGGAGATCATATTTAAGTAGGGTTTTTTTCTCTTCCTGTTTTGTGGGTTATTATCTTTTGAGTAGTGTTTGTTTCTCTCTGCGTCACGGTTTGTTGTTTTTGTATGTTCAGTTATTTAGTGTATTGCATTACGTTTCACGAATAAATACAAATGTGGAACTACAAACACGCTGCATTTTGGTCCGATCCTTCAGACAGCCGTGACAGAATAACCCACCATAAAAGGACCAAGCAGCGTGGGAGAGAATGGACCTGGGAGGAAGTTCTGGACGGCAAGGGATCCTGGACATGGGAGGAGATCCAGGCTGGATGGGATCGCCTTCCATGGGAACAGGTGGAGGCAGCGAGAGCAGAGCGATGACGAGAGGAGCCACGATACCAACGGCGAGGCAAGTGCGAGAGGCAGCCCCCAATTTTTTTTTGGGGGGGGGCACACGGGGAGATTGGCAGAGTCAGGTTGGAGACCTGAGCCAACTCCCTGTGCTTACCGTGGGGGGCGAGTGACCGAGCAAGCACCAAGTTATGCTGAGATACGCACTGTGTCGCAAGTGCGCAGCTACAGCCCGGTGCGCTCGGTGCAAGCTCCTCACAGGTGCCGTGCTAGAGGTGGCATTCAGCCAGGAAGGAGTATGCCTGCTCAGTGTTCCTGGTCTCCGGTGCGTTTTCTCGGCCCTGGTTATCCTGTGCCAGCTCTACGCACGGTAACCCCAGTTCGCCAATACAAACCTGTGCGACCTGTCACAACGCCTCGCGCTTGTCGGGCTACGGAGGTTATCCAGCCAGGACGGGTTGTGCCAGCCATAAGCTCCAGATCTCCAGTGTGCCTCCATGACCCAGTCTACCCTGTGCCTGCTCTGTGCACCTGGCCTCCGGCGATGCTCTCCAGTCCGGAGCCTCCAGGGACGTTCCCTAGTCCAGAACTCCCAGCGACGTTCCCCAGTCCGGTGAGACCTATTCCAGCTCCACGAAGGAAGCCTCCAGCGACGTTCCCTAGTCCAGGACTCCCAGAGACGTTCCCTAGTCCAGGACTCCCAGCGACGTTTCCTAGTCCGGTGAGACCTATTCCAGCTCCACGAATGAAGCCTCCAGTGATGATCTATGGCCCGAAGCCTGTAGAGAGGATCCATGGCACGAAGCCTTCAGTGATGATCCATGGCACGGAACCTCCTGAGACGGCCCGCAGTCCGGAACCTCCTGAGACGGCCCGCAGCCCGGAACCTCCTGAGACGGCGGCCCGCAGCCCGGAACCTCCTGAGACGGCGGCCCGCAGCCCGGAACCTCCTGAGACGGCGGCCCGCAGCCCGGAACCTCCTGAGACGGCGGGCCCGCAGCCCGGAACCTCCTGAGACGGCGGGCCCGCAGCCCGGAACCTCCTGAGACGGCGGGCCCGCAGCCCGGAACCTCCTGAGACGGCGGGCCCGCAGCCCGGAACCTCCTGAGACGGCGGGCCCGCAGCCCGGAACCTCCTGAGACGGCGGCCCGCAGCCCGGAACCTCCTGAGACGGCGGCCCGCAGCCCGGAACCTCCAGCGATGATCTACAGTCCGGTTCCTCCTCCGAAGATCCACGGTTCGGTGGTACTAGAGCAGAGGGATCAGCGGGTGGAGCGGGGAGTACGCCCAGAACCGGAGCCGCCTCCTATGCTGGAGGTTAAGGTTATGTGGACTGCATTTGAGCCGCCATAGACAATTATCACCCTCCCTACCCTCCCTTTTGTTTTGTGGTGTTTTTTTGTTGGTTTGTTGCATTCGGAGTCTGCACCTTTGGGGGGGGGGTACTGTCACGTCCTGTCCCTAGTAAGATGTCATTTTCTATAGTAGAGTAGGTCAGGGCGTGACAGGGGGTGTTTTGTGTTTTTCTATGTTTTCTATTTCTATGTTTAAGTTCTAGTTTTTATATTTCTATGTTGGGGTTGTTTGGGTTAATCTCCAATTGGAGGCAGCTGATCCTCGTTGCCTCTGATTTGAGATCATATTTAAGTCGTTTTTTTTTCTCTTCCTGTTTTGTGGGTTATTATCTTTTGAATAGTGTTTGTTTCTCTCTGCGTCACGGTTTGTTGTTTTTGTATATTCAGTTATTTAGTGTATTGCATTACATTTCACGAATAAATAAAAATGTGGAACTACAAACACGCTGCATTTTGGTCCGATCCTTCAGACAGCCGTGACAGTTCTCCTCTTGTCTTCCCTGTATGTGAGATTGAATCCTCACTCCAGTCATGCCACATACATGCTCTCAGGCTACGTAGCTCCCAACAAACAATGGTGATTTCCCTTCCCCAATCCCCTTAATCTCTAGAATGTGTTTGCAGCTTTTTAGTACAAAAGATTTTCCATGGGCTTTTCTGCCATTGAGATCCAAAGCACACACATCACTAGTGCATCAATCACTATCACGACCATCACTACTACCACTGACCACCATCCAATTTAATGAATTATGTCCCATCTTCCAGTCATATCTACCTAATCAGGGCTCTATGATTAAGCAATCAAATGCCTTTTGACTGTTTTTATAATGTGCTAATTTATCTATAACTAAATATCTATTAACCTAATGCCTATTCCTACTTATTTAGGTAAGGATTTAGTCTGAAACCATTTCATTGCTAGCTCAGTTCTACTCACCCTCTCTATAGGTTCCAAAGGCACAAAATAAAGAGTGTGTGTGTGTATTTGGTGTGTGTGTGGAACATGGATGAGGCTGTTTGTATTTATATAGAATAAACAAAAGAGCGGGGCTGTGGGGGAATGCAGCGGGAGGGGTGGGAGCGGAGGGGACACCTCAAAGAAAGAAAAGAGGAAGGAGAGAAGAGAGAGAAGACCACTCCAAGAAAGCATACAGCGGGATGACCCTTGACCCTGACTGGCTGTAACTCTGTCCTCTCTTTCTATAGCCCAGAACTCACTTGCCCAAGCTTTTGTTGTTTCTTGTGTAAAGAAAGTTTAGGAAAAGTGTGTTATTCCCATAAAAAAAACCTCAACAAGGCTAATTTTGTTCTCTCACATTGAGGAGTTATTTGTTGGACATACATACTGTTCTTTCCAGAACAGCTTTGAAGTGTTCGTTAGTGTAGCATTATGCATGAAATATACAGGGAATGCATAGTGTGGGCTTACAAGTGATGCTGTATGAACTGAACCAGTAGTGGGCGTATTTTAATTAGGGTAGAGATTTTAATTGGGGTAATTGGGGTAGAGGAAGACAGAGGCATGACTAGTGCATGTCTATTTGGCTTTGTTAAGTACAGTTAAAAAGGAAGGACACTTATCATGTTCTGTAAGACAAACTGTGTAAAAAAACAAGACATTTATGAAAGACTTGTGTTGTCTCTGTACACTACTAGGTGTCGTTTTGTTCATGTGGCTGCTAGTTCTGTAAATAAACCTTTAACGTGGCATCTCTCCCTGTCAATCATCTCCTTAAAGGAAGCCCCCAGCTGAGGTTAAAGGCCTGTATGTTGACAGCCTCTCTGGATGGTACTAAGTTAAAGCCTGGTATCCTTTGTTTTACCAGTGTCCCTTCACAGGAACATCACAGCTTCACTTATTTACCTGATAAACAATAAACACACTGGATACTTTGCAAGGTTTTGTCACAGCAGGTTTTTTCCCCCGGGAGCAGTTATCACTGCACACTGGTAATCACTGTTTCACTGGACACTGGTAATCACTGTTTCACTGGACACTGGTAATCACTGTTTCACTGGACACTGGTAATCACTGTTTCACTGGACACTGGTAATCACTGTTTCACTGGACACTGGTAATCACTGTTTCACTGGACACTGGTCATCACAGAATTGCAAAAAATATTTTGGAGAGGTTATGTATAAATTCTAATAATTGAATTTATAGCACACTTTGAATTGAAAAACCATCGAAGTGCTCCATTGAATGCGCTAATAGTATGGCCTGTTTATGAGGAAATGAATGGCCATCCCATTAATTTTGGATGTTGTTTGGCTAACACATAGTAACATGGAATTTAGCTGTTGATTGATTCACAAGCATTATTCCAGGCAGACAGAGCGGGTGGGACACTTCTCCCCAGAGTACTGCTGGTGATGTCATGGGCATCCAGGGGACCTCCTCCACCAAACTCCATGTCTGAAAGTCCCAATCAGAAATCCTTCCATTCTAAATTGAAAAGTGGAAGGGGGTGGGGACATTACAGGTGACTCCAGAGAAAATTAAGTATTAATTCACCAGATGATTCATCTTGGCATAAAACTGGTGTAAATGCAAATGAGCATAAATAGATAATTGGTCAGTGTGACTGAGTTTTCTACAGTGTGCAGTGATGTTATATGGTAGTCCTGGGGTTGACCAAGGTGCTTACGCCAAAAGAAATGTTTACAAAACCCAGTGGCCTGAGTGTTACTGACATCATAGCAAATGTCATAGTTTAACGCTCGCAAATTGTCACTTATGGAATTACCCAGTTCAACTATTTAGTGTCTCTAAACAGAGAAGTTCTTTGTGAGATTTTATATTTTGGATTACGTTTCTGGAATTGTAACATTTAGGGTTCCAAATGTATGATTGGCTCAACCTACGTACATTAAAATGGTGAACTTTACAGTTATTGGTTAAACATAGAGATTAATTAGTAGTTTAGTTTTAAAAAATCTGTGTCCTCTGTGCAAGATACAAGAGAAGTAAAATGTTTGAGTCATTCCACCCATGATCCATCCCTCTGCATGATGTGTGTAAAGATATGGTACTGTATGTCATTATAAAGACAGTGAAGCAGATGTCTTGAGTTTCCCTCTGAGAGTCCAGACCAGAGTGAGGAGTGGCTCTGTGTCTTCTGGACTGAAAACGATGGATAATTCTACGGGAAATGTACTCTGCTGGAGACCAGTGTCTTGACAGTTGTTAAGTATGCAGTAGTGTCTCTGGTCACAACATGCAGTTCAAATGTACATCTGGCAGACCTCTGCAAAACACTGAAGGACCACTTATTTATGTCTGTTTGTCTCTGTGTTTTTGTCAGCCTGTAGGGACATGATGTCATGTTGATATCTGAGGTCCCCTGGTTATAATAGTACAGTCTGTCCCAGAGACAAGTTTCTCTCCTCATCTCCTCCTCTCTTAAGGCCTAAGGAGGATAGTTTCCACAGAAAAAGTTAAATGGTGAGGGTAGTTTTAAGGTATGGATCATTGTGGTGTGTGGTAGAGCCGAGGGCAGAGCGTGAAGTTCTGTGATACAGGTACTCTCACATGGGCCAGTTTAAGAGAAATGTTTGAGGAAGTAGAGCAGTCTTTGGGGGCCCTGGCCATAATGGCAAGGCCAAGTGTAAAGTTGTTGAGTGTTTCTGGGGCTGATCAAAGGCAAATTGCTTATCGGATAAAACAGATCGATATCACATTACCTCAGTGGCCCCTGCTGGCATGCAGAGAGAGAGAGGGGCCGGGGAGCGCCAGTGTCTTGTTGGACTGGAGGAAGCCAGGAATACATTTCTGATGGACAGCGATAATGTCTTTCAGACTAGGGCCTGGAGCTACAAAGCGTTCTCCGTAACACGAACGCTGTGTGGCAGACATGCGACGAGCAAGACCATCTGCTTACCAGACACACACACACACACACACACACACACACACACACACACACACACACACACACACACACACACACACACACACACACACACACACACACACACACACAGGCACACTGTTAGGGGTGCCAAACGGATCGATTAGCAGACAAGGGGTGTAAGGAGCACAGTGGGGGGTGGGTGGCAGAGAGACACCCAGGGTCACAGAGAGATGGTGTCCCATTTCAGCGCATACTAAATCAATTACCATCTCCACCACACAGATCCCAGCCTCACCACATAATCCCCAACAATCTAGATAATAAGTGAATGGTTTCCAGTTACATTAGTGTTCAACTGAAAGGACATAGCGCCTCTCATATGAACCATGCCACCTCAAGGAAATGATTCCTGAAATGATCGCTATTGGTTCTGGTCCATGTTTGTATCCTGTAAAGGATTGAGCTGATCTTTTCGGGGGTATTCTGGTCATCAGGCATGTGTTAGAGAGAGCTGGTCTGGTTTGGTGTGAGTGGTGCCAAAGGGTTGGGGTTGTGTGTCAGTCAACTGTGGAAGGAGGATAATGTTACTGAACATTTACGTAAGTTTGATCATAGTGACCACATTGTACCCTGCTGTTAACAATGGTGAGGACTAATGCTCCGTTTGCAGAGTGGGGTGTCTGTACAGTATATCAGTTTATACTCAGCCGCTCCTCTGCCCCTACTGAGAGGGATGCGCTGCAAGCCGCAGAGCAGAGGCAGTCAGAGCACACTACCACACTGTATCAACCATATTAGAACACACGCCTTCTCCAGGGCTCCCCAAGGAAAGGACCAGCCTTAACCTGATACCCCACTATGCTACATAACAGACAGATTCTCTCTCCTCTGTGAGAGATGGCTCGTCTGGGATTCTGATTTTCCTGTTTGTCAACAAAGGCATCCTAGAGGCTGAAATTGAGCAGAACAGGGATTTATTCGGAGGTTGTGATTTTGAGCTGTCCTCTCTGCTCATGTTTCTGAATGTGTGATCATTCCACACTTTACATGAGGCCTGTTGTTAACCCTTTACAAGCTATATGTTGGATGGATAAGACAGGACGGTCTGGTGTGCCCATTCTACCTCTGTGGCCACTCCTGGTTTATGGGGTTTTGGGTCTCCCGAGCGGCGCAGTGGTCTAAGGCATTCAGTGCCAGAGGCGTCAATACAGACACCCTGGTTTGAATCCAGGCTGTATCACAACCGGCTGTGATTGGGAGTCCCATAGGGCGATGCACAATTGCCCAGCATCGTCCGGGTTTGGCCGGTGTAGGCCGTCATTATAAATAAGAATTTGTTCTTAACTGACTTGCCTAGTTAAATAAAGGTTAAATTAAAAAAAAGAACATTTATAAGGACAGCAAAGTGATAGCTAGCCTGGTTTTAATAAAAATGTACTGGGTTGGAAGAAATGGGCAGACACACAGACACAAATGAAAACAAACCAGTAAAATCCCACCCTTGAGTTAGAGGAGACTTAAACAGATTTGACACTCTGAAACATGACAAATATATATTTTTTCCTCCCAGAAAATGAGTGAATCTGTAAAAGATGCAGACTTGCTGGCTAGTCCACTCCCAATGAAGTCTGGTAATGGAAGACCGACAGCAATAGTGTTTAACCCAAAACCACATCATTTCGTACAGCACAAGGTGGATGTGAATGGCATTCACCTGGAAGCTCAGTTTAAAACCGGTCTAAGTTGTGTCTGTGGTGAAATAGACCCAAACAGAGCTAAATGTTTGTTATGGGTGATATTTCTCTGCTGTGTACTCTTTCTCTCTCTCGGGTGGTTGTGGTTCCTCTGATTGAATAAGCATCCCTGCATGTTAACTCTCCGTCTCCCTGGGACACTCAGCTCATTAACCTTATTACATACAAGAGCAAAATATCTCCCCCATCAATTCCTCCTCTATCTGATTAAAGAAACTCTCTTTTTCTCTTTGACAATTAGTCACTAAAGAGAGATTATGCTACAACAAAGTGAATGAGAAATTAGATTTTGGTACCCGCAAGGACACACACACACAGAGTAATCTGTATCCCTCTTAAGGCAGTGTTTTATTAAGTTACCATTTAGCTGTTTCACGTCTCCCCCTGGATCTGCTCCATTAACACCAGCAGGAGCAGCTCTTGTTCAGAAGGGACTCATTCTGTCCAAAATACCCTGATTCCATTACCCCAGAAATGAGCCAAATTTCACTGTCTTTAGTTTCATACCTTGGTGTTTCCTTGTGTTACCTGGTCGTGACTGTTGAGGTGTAGTTAACAATAACTTACTGTGAGCCTCTGTGAAAGGAATATTCTGCCTCTGACTTCAATAGTTCAGAACCAGTAACATAGCTGTGGTGGAACCCCAAAATACTTCTTTACATGTATTGTACTGTATTTTCCTTTGGAACGGTTATTTTCGTTGCGGTTATATGGGTTACCTCATCTTCCATATATAGGTTGGTAATCAGTGCTGGTAATCAGTGCTGGTTGTGCTATCTGGGCTGAGGATCAGCTCTGGGGTAAATACATCCACGTGTCTGCTGGCTCTTTGACTGACAGCCTGTCACATCATCTTTGCCATCTTACGGAGCGTGCTCAGATAGGAACTCAGGGAGTTAGGCTGGCCTGCCTTTGATCCATTGGGCCCAGGCTCAGCTCAGCTACACTGGGCCAGGCCAGCTTGTGTATGGGTTGTAGGGATGTGACAAATGGATAATTTTTCTTTACGTTTAAACAGGATTTAAAAATATATTTTTACTATTAAAACGATAAGAAAATGTCATAAAATAAGGGTGACCCGGGATGAAAGGACACTATATATAGAAAGGTATGTGGACACCCCTTCTAAATTAGTGGATTCGGCTATTTCAGCCACACCCATTGCTGACAGGTGTTTAAAATCGAGCACGCAGCCATGCAATCTCCATAGATAAACATTGGCAGTAGAATGGCCGTACTGAAGAGCTCAGTGACTTTCAATGTGGCACCATCATATGATGCCACCTTTCCAGCAAGTCAGTTCGTCTAATTTCTGCCCTATTAGAGCTGCCCCTGTCAACTGTAAGTGCCGTTATTGTGAAGTGGAAATGTCTAGGAGCAACAACTGCTCAGCCGCAAAGTGGAAGGCCACACAAGCTCACAGAATGGGACCGCCGAGTGCTGAAGCGCGTAGGGCGTAAGAATTGTCTGTCCACGGTTGCAACACTCACTACCGAGTTCCAAACGGCCTATGGAAGCAACGTCAGCACAATAACTGTTTGTCAGGAGCTTCATGAAATGGGTTTCCATTGCTGAGCAGCCGCACACAAGCCTAAGATCACCATTCGCAATGCCAAGTGTCGGCTGGAGTGGTGTGGAAACACTTTCTCTGGAGTGGTGAATCATGCTTCACCATCTGGCAGCTCTGATGGACGAATCTGAGTTTGGCGGATTCCAGGAGAACACTACCTGCCCCAATGGATAGTGCCAACTGTAAAGTTTGGTGGAGGAGGAATAATGGTCTGGGGCTGTTTTTCATGGTTCGGGCTAGGCCATTTAGTTCCAGTGAAGGGAAATCTTAACACTACAGCATATAATGTCCACATACTTTTGGTCATGTAGTGTTACACGTTCCTAATGTGGAGGAAAACCTCCCTGCAAAAAACTGCCCAGTCTGACAATGTTTCACCGAGTTATCAACAAAAAGGGGTTTCGAGCGATGTAAGTTTAAAAAAAAATGAACTGGAAGTGTTTTTCAGTTGTAGAGTTGGGTTTAGTTGTTTAAGGTTCGAAACATACAGTATGTAATTTTCTTAACCTATCTAGTGACTAAATGGCAGCACAGGTATCAAGTATCATGCTAGCTAGCCTTGGGTGTCAGCCTGAGAGAAGTTACAGGAGAGAAGGGTGGGACGAAAGTAACACAATATAAACCGATGATCTGTAATAAAATAAATACAATTTAAGCACAGGCCATTGTCTCCTCTAGTTCATATTGCTTTTATAATGTTAGCTAAATATCAACAAGTGAGTGTTTTGGAAAATTACACATGCAACAATTTCAAATATTTTACTGAGTTACAGTTCATATAAGGAAATCAGTCAATCTATGGATTTAATATGACTGGGCAGGGGTGCGTAATGACCTGTGTAATGATCATGCTGTTTAATCAGCTTCTTGATATGCCTTGAAGGGCATAGGCCCACCCACTTGTCAGACAGGCCCACCCACTGGGGAGCCAGGCCCAGCCAATCAGAATGAGTTTTTCCCCACAAAAGGGCTTTATTACAGACATAAATACTCCTCAGCACCCCCCTACCCCCACTCAGACGATCCCGAAGGTGAAGAAGCTGGGCTGGCATGATTACACGTGGTCTGTGTTTGAGGCCGGTTGGACGTACTGCCAAATTCTCTAAAACAACGTTGGAGAGAACTGAACATTCAATTATCTGGCAACAGCTCTGGTGGACATTCCTGCAGTCAGCATGCCAATTGCACGCTCCCTCAACACTTGAGACATTTGTGGCATTGTGTTGTGTGACAAAACTACACATTTTAGAGTGGCTTTTTATTGATCCCAGCACAGGGTGCACCTATGTAATTATCATGCTGCTTAATCAGCTTCTTGATATGCCATACCTGTCAGGTGGATGGATTATCTTAGCTAAGGAGAAATGCTCAGTGGGGTCGTGCATTAAAATGCTTAAACATGAGGTGATTTACAGTTGGACGCAATCGGTGTACGAGTCTTAAGACATCTGGAATCTGCTTCGTTGGTGCAAAAATGGGCAGGTGAAATTTTGTCCCGAAGACAACCGTTAATTCACATTGACTCGTGTTCCTTCCATTTGTTATGTGCATTACCGACTCACAACAAAAAAGAAACCTAGCCAACTTCTCCCTACATTCTCTTTTCCCTCCGTTACGTGTCTCTCACTCAATTTCGATTTGACCGCTCCCTCTACACGCATGGGTGCTGCGTACACAAGCTCTATAGGGCTACAGAAATGACTGTCTATAAAAACCAATCTAATTGATGGGATACGCAAACCAAACTGTAGACAAGCAGCATTCCTTGCCAAATCATTCCACCTTTATCAGAAATTCAAACTGGACTGTTTGATTGAAGTATGGAATTATGTGTTCCAACCACAAGCTGCAGTTTTGGAATAATAGATGACTCGTCTATTTTAGTATTTTTTTGCAAACTGCTAGTGTGCCATTTAGAATAGGTTAGAACGTAGGTAGATTCCAGACTGAAATATGCAACAGAAACATGGTTTTGATGAAGACAAATAGCATATTCATTAGTCTAGGGGCCTACTTTGTTTCATGTTTAACAAAAGCTTAAGCTCACAAATCAAACACAGGGCAAAAGAAAACACATGCGGGTATCACCTGGTAGAAAAGTGAAGAATTTTTACTTTCTAATGTTAACTAATTAACATTTAATGAAATTGTATTTGTCACATGCTTCTTAAGCAACAGGTGTAGACTAACAGTGAAATGCCCATCAATGCAGAGAGAAAAATAGAAAAATAATAACACAAGGAATTAATACACAATGAGAAACGATAACTTGGCTATGTACACAAGGTACCAGTAACGAGTCAATGTGCAAGGGTATGAGGTAGATAGGTACATATATAAACTCAGCAAAAAAAGAAACGTCCTCTCACAGTCAACTGCATTTATTTTCAGCAAACTTAACATGTGTAAATATTTGTATGAACATAAGATTCAACAACTGAGACATAAACTGAACAAGTTCCACAGACATGTGACTAACAGAAATTGAATAATGTGTCCCTGAACAAAGGGGGGGTCAACATCAAAAGTAACAGTCAGTATCTGGTGTGGCCACCAGCTGCACTAAGTACTGCAGTGCATCTCCTCCTCATGGACTGCACCAGATTTGGCAGTTATTTCTGTGAGATGTTACCCCACTCTTCCACAAAGGCACCTGCAAGTTCCCGGACATTTCCGGGGGGAATGGCCCTAGCCCTCACCCTCCGATCCAACAGGTCCCAGATGTGCTCAATGGGATTGAGATCCGGGCTCTTCGCTGGCCATGACAGAATACTGACATTCCTGTCTTGCAGGAAATCACGCACAGAACGAGCAGTATGGCTGGTGGCATTGTCATGCTGGAGGGTCATGTCAGGATGAGCATGCAGGAAGGGTACCACATGAGAGAGGAGGATGTCTTCCCTGTAACGCACAGCGTTGAGATTGACAACAAGCTCAGTCCGATAATGCTGTGACACAATGCCCCAGAGCATGACGAACCCTACACCTCCAAATCGATCCTGCTCCAGAGTACAGGCCTCAGTGTAACGCTAATTTCTTCGACGATAAACGCGAATCCGACCATCACCCCTGGTGAGACAAAACCGCGACTCGTCAGTGAAGAGCCCTTTTTGCCAGTCCTGTCTGGTCCAGCGACGGTGGGTTTGTGCCCATAGGCGACGTTGTTGCCAGTGATGTCTGGTGAGGAACTGCCTTACAACAGGCCTACATGCCCTCAGTCCAGCCTCTCTCAGCCTATTGCAGACAGTCTGAGCACCGATGGAGGGATTGTGTGTTCCTGGTGTAACTCGGGCAGTTGTTGTTGCCATCCTGTACCTGTCCCGCAGGTGTGATGTTCGGATGTACAGATCCTGTGCAGGTGTTGTTACACGTGGTCTGCCACTGCGAGGATGATCAGCTGTCCGTCCTGTCTCCCTGTAGCGCTGTCTTAGGCGTCTCACAGTACGGACATTGCAATTTATTGCCCTGGCCGCATCTGCAGTCCTCATGCCTCCTTGCAGTATGCCTAAGGCACATTCACGCAGATGAGCAGGGACCCTGGGCCTTTTTCTTTTGTTGTTTTTCAGAGTCAGTAGAAAGGCCTCTTTAGTGTCCTAAGTTGTCATAACTGTGACCTAATTGCCTACCGTCTGTAAGCTGTTAGTGTCTTAACGACCGTTCCACAGGTGCATGTTCATTAATTGTTTATGGTTCATTGAACAATCATGGGAAACAGTGTTTAAACCCTTTACAATGAAGATCTGTGAAGTTATTTGGATTTTTACGAATTATCTTTGAAAGACAGGGTCCTGAAGAGTTTGGATATGGGTAAAGTGACTAGTCAACAGGATAGATAATAAGCAGTAGCAGCAGCGTATGTGATGAGTCAAAAGAGTGAATGCCAAAGGGGTCAATGCAGAAAGTCTAGGTAGCTATTTGGTTAACTATTTAGCAGTCTTATGACCTGGGGGTAGAAGCTGTTCAGGGTCCTGTTGGTTCCAGACTTGGTGCATCGGTACTACTTACCATGCGGTAGCAGAGAGAACAGTCTATGACTTGGGCGCCTGGAGTCTTTGACAATTTTTAAGGCCTTCCTCTGACACCGCCTGGTATAGAGGTCCTGGATGTCAGAGAGCTCGGCCCCAGTGATGTACTGGGCCGTATGCGCTACCCTCTGTAGCGCGTTACAGTTGGATGCCAAGCAGTTGGCATACCAGGCGGTGATGCAGCCAGTCAAGATGCTCTCTATGGTGTAGCTGTAGAACTTTTTGAGGATCTGAGGATCCATGACAAATCTGTTCAGCCTCCTCGGGGGAAGAGATGTTGTTGTGCCTTCTTCACGGCTGTGTTGGTGTGTGTGGACCATGTTAATTCCTTAGTGATGTGGACACTATGTCTCAACTCCCATTATGTAGTGAATAACACCCTGTTGAAACAGGAGTAAATGGTGAAAAGCGATATTGATGAGAAAGACGCACCTGTTTCAGTAGCGCAAGTCGCATGTCAAATGGAGCTTGCAGTCCTCCATTTAGCAAATTACCTTGAAACTATAGTAGGCCATTGACATTGGCTGCATATCAACTATAGTAGGCCATTGACATTGGCTGCTTATCAACTATAGTAGGCCATTGACATTGGCTGCATATCAACTATAGTAGGCCATTGACATTGGCTGCATATCAACTATAGTAGGCCATTGACATTGGCTGCTTATCAACTATAGTAGGCCATTGACATTGGCTGCTTATCAACTATAGTAGGCCAATGACATTGGCTGCATATCAACTATAGTAGGCCACAGACATTGGCTGCTTATCAACTATAGTAGGCCACTGACATTGGCTGCTTATCAACTATAGTAGGCCATTGACATTGGCTGCATATCAACTATAGTAGGCCACAGACATTGGCTGCTTATCAACTATGGTAGGCCACAGACATTGGCTGCTTATCAACTATAGTAGGCCACAGACATTGGCTGCTTATCAACTATAGTAGGCCACTGACATTGGCTGCTTATCAACTATAGTAGGCCATTGACATTGGCTGCATATCAACTATAGTAGGCCATTGACATTGGCTGCTTATCAACTATAGTAGGCCACTGACATTGGCTGCTTATCAACTGCAATCATTCCTGTAATCAGCGCTTTTTTCCCCACATTTTAATGACGATGATTTGTGGAACGCTTTATATCCGTGGCAAATTATTTGAAAGATACATCCACGTTTCCTAACGTTACACCATTGTTGCGTTAGGTTGGCCTATATGTTACATTTTTCCCCTTTATGATGATGATCGGGACCTGTTAGTGGTAGTTTTGTGATAACGACAATGTGATTTAAATTTTGAATTTTTTTCTTAACGTTAACGATTCAATTTGGTTTAAATGTTTTAACGTTCACACCCCTAATGGATTGTAGTGTGTCCTTACTCTTTGACTCTGGTCTTTCATGTGACAAGCGGTACTACTGATTGTGGGGGCTTTTCTCACATGACTAATAATAATACTTTTCTCAGATTAAACTCTAGGCAGATGTGTGTTACATTTATTAAGATAAAGTGGTATTTTACTAAATCTGATTCTGAGAAGGCATGTGGGGGTTCTGTTAGCTTTGCTTCATCATTGGACGATGAGGGTCTTCTCAGAACACATCTACATTAAAATAACCTCGACCCCAAACCTGAGACCCATAGAATCCCATCGTCGTTAGTTCCTGTGAGGACCTACATCCGGGAGAAGAAGAGTTTCCCTGCATGGAGGAGCATCAGAAACACATCAGAGGCAGCATGGCTGAAGGCTTTTCAACCAGATTTATGCTCTAGCTAGCAGGAGGCTCAGTGGCAGAGTGCAGTGTAGTGCATCGGGGCAGGGCTGGCATAAGCATGTAGACCTCAGCTCTCTCGGTGGTGCTGCATAAGAGCTGGAGGCCCTGCTCTGTATGTGGCCGGCCGCAGCACAACACCTTAGTTTTTCTCCCTCCCTTTCTTCATACCTCCAATTCTTCTTTTAAGATCTGCTCTATTTGGGGTGTGAATATTTATGTAAATTCGATATTTCTGTATTTAATTTTCAATACATTTGCAAAAATGTCTAAAAACATGTTTTCACTTTGTCGTTATGGGGTGTTGTAGATGGGTGAGAAAAAATATTTAATTAATTTTGAATTCAGTCTGTAACAACAAAATGTGGAATAACTCAAGGGGTATGAATACTTTCTTAAGGCACTGTATGTACTGTATGTCTAATGTTTGATCATCATATAGTATTTTGTGTTTCAAAGAGTTTGAAGTGTGTAGTGTGTAGTGAGTAGTGTGTAGACAAATGTATGTCTTAACTACTTATCTTAACTACTTAAAAGCATATGTACACTGTCTTTGTAGTATGCTCTGGGTCATTTTTTTGTTTCCTTCTCTCTGATGTGTGTTGATCCTTCTGTTTTCTCCGTAGGTGAGCGCCCATACCAGTGCCCCTACTGTGACAAAGCATTCAGCAAGAATGATGGTCTGAAGATGCACATCCGCACACACACTCGGGTAAGTCTCCACACCCACTCCTCCCACACTCCCCCCTCTTTTTGTTCCAGGAACAGTTTGAGGTGTTGGTGTTATCCTGCCCACATGGAAATTATTGTATTTCCCTCGTCCTCCCGACAGCACTGTGTGTGTGTGTGTGTGTGTGTGTGTGTGTGTGTGTGTGTGTGTGTGTGTGTGTGTGTGTGTGTGTGTGTGTGTGTGTGTGTGTGTGGTGTGTGTGTGTGTGTGTGGTCGCATATGTATGTCTTTATGTATGTGAGTAAAAGAAAACTGTCATGAAAGCCAGGGAATAGCAGTAACATTTTGGAGCTGTTTTCGTTGACGGGGGTTTTTAACCTCTAAACCAGCTGGCCATTAGGAAATAACTTCTGACCACAACATGATTTATGATCTATTCAATAAGTCACATGAAATATCCTGAAGCATACTTTTCTCTTTTTATAGATGTAGGAAAATCTGCACACGCTACTGTTTTTGTGTGTGTGTGTGTGTGTGTATGTTGAGTATTTCCTGACATACCAACTCCTAGGTTTCCATAAAGTCTTATCTCTCCATCTCCAGTACTATGCTTTGGTTGATGTGCTCAGTGCTCAGCCAAGCTGTAGAACGTAACACACCCAGGAATAGAGGTTCACACACCTCTGTTAGGCCGCCAAGCAGGGAGGGAGCAAGAGAGGAGTCCTGTCTTGCCAGTCATGGTCTAGCTCTGCAGACATGAATGCTGAAGGTCTTTTTTCCAGTGTGGTGATGCCAGGACCCTCACTTAGGCTGCTCCCACAGTGAATTTCTTTATGACTGGGGAGGATAATGAAGACTACTTAGAGCTGTAGATGGTAGACTAGAATACATCCACATCTCATATCAATCTCATGCAGTCTTATTGAAAGACAGTCATTGGGTTCCTGAATGTATATGAGCGGAGAACATGACAGGTATCGTTGGTGTTGATATGATGAGCAGGTACAGTGCATTTGCAAAGTATTCAGACCCCTTGACTTTTTCCACATTTTGTTACGTTACGGCCTAATTCTAAAATGGATTCAATTGTTTTTTTCCCTCATCAATCTACACACAATACCTCATAATGACAAAGCAAATAAAAAAAACTTAATACACATTTACATAAGTATTCAGATCCTTTACTCAGTACTTTGTTGAAGCACCTTTGGCAGCGATTACAGCCTAGAGTCTTCTTGTGTATGACACTACAAGCTTGGCACACCTGTATTTGGGGATTTTCTTCCATTCTTCTCTGCAGATCCTCTCAAGCTCTGTCAGGTTGGATGAGGAGCGTTGCTGTACAGCTATTTTCATGTCTCTCCAGAGATGTTTGATCGGGTTCAAGTCCGGGCTCTGGCTGGGCCACGCAAGGACATTCAGAGACTTGTCCCGAAGCCACTCCTGCGTTGTCTTGGCTGTGTGCTTTGGGTTGTTGTCATGTTGGAAGGTGAACCATTGCCTCAGTCTGAGGTCCTGAGCGCTCTGGAGCAGGGTTTCATCATGGATCTCTCTGTACTTTGCTCTGTTTATCTTTCCCTCGATCCTGACTAGTCTCCCAGTCCCCGTCGCTGAAAAACATCTCCACAGTATGATGCTGCCACCACCATGCTTCACCGTAGAGTTGGTGCCAGGTTTCCTCCAGACGAGACGCTTGGCATTCAATCTTGATTTCATCAGACCAGAGAATCTTGTTTCTCATGGTCTGTGAGTCCTTTAGGTGCCTTTTGTCAAACTCCAAGCGGCCTGTCATGTGCCTTTTACTGAGGAGTGGCTTCAGTCTGGCCACTCAACCATAAAGGCCTGATTTGGTGGAGTGCTGTTGAGATGGATTTCCTTATGAAACGTTCTCCCATCTCCACAGAGGAACTCTAGAGCTCTGTCAGAGTGACCATCGGGTTCTTGGTCCCCTCCCTGAGCAAGGCCCTTCTCCCCTGATTGCTCAGTTTGGCGTCTTGGTGGTTCCAAACTTCTTACATTTAAGAATGATGGGGGCCACTGTGTTCTTGGGGACCTTCAATGCTGCAGACATTTTTTGGCACCCTTCCCCAGATCTGTGCCTCGACACAACCCTGTCTTGGAGCTCTACGGACAATTCCTTCGACCTCATGGCTTGGTTTTTGCTCTGATATGCACTGTCAACTGTGGGACCTTATATAGACAGGTGTGTGCCTTTCCAAATCATGTCCAGTCAATTGAATTTACCACAGTTGGACTCCAATCAAGTTGTAGAAACATCTCAAGGATGATCAATGGAAACAGGATGCACCTGAGCTCAATATCGAGTCTCATAGCAAAGGGTCTGAATATTTATATAAATACTTTTCTTTTGTATTTACATTTTTTGGGGGAAAAACCTGCTTTCGCTTTGTCATTTTGGGGTATTGTGTGTAGATAGATTTATTTTTATATTTTTTTCAATTTAAGAATAAGAATGTAACTTAACAAAATGTGGAAAAAGGGAAGGTATCTGAATACTTTTCGAATGCACTGTACGTGTGACCTGACTCAGAGCTCAGTGTTGTAAGAGGAAGGGCATGGTCACACTGGTCTCTCATGAGGTCATTTCCTGCCTGTGCCTCTGCACTACTTCTCTACCCACTGATGTTCTCCACCACTTCACAGCTTTCCATGAGCTATGTGTGTTGAAGTGTGTGTTTGTGTTTGTGGTTATAGCCATATGGGGCTGTATATTCATATATACAGTATTTATTTATGACTTTTAACATGATCATTAATTCATATGGGTATGGCCTGAGGGTTTTGTTGACATGTTTCAAGTACATTTCCTGTTTGCTCAAGCACAAACCATTTCATTGCACCTTATGAACCTGAGCTGCAGGTACAGTATAAAGCTTCTGGCCTGAAACGGTACAGTGGAAACAGGCAGCTGGCGGGACCGGGAAACTCCTATCAGTTCCAATTCTCTAGAGAGGACTTGATGAAACGTTAATGTTTGAATTGAGACATGGCTTTGTGTGTTCCCGGCTCTGTCTTTGCTCAGTGTACGGTGACTGCAGTAGTGAAATATGGGCTGAGCTGTGATACACAGCAGAGAGCTGGACGATGACATCACTACTCAGCAGAACAATGCCATTTGGCTGAAGGAGCTCCAGCTCAGTGTTAATGTATAGTTTAGAGATGGATCCATTTAGAGTTGTGTGTTTATCCCACATCCCAAACCATCTGCAACAATGAGAATACATGTGATTCCTATAAAGCTGCTGACATGTTGCCTGGTCAGAGATTTTTATTAATCTCTTTAAGGTTCTGTGATGTGACAAGAGTGATCTGACTGAAAACACACTGATTAACATTCCACTGGTTCTCTCTGTGGGGTTGCCTGTTCGGTTTTGTTTGACTTTGGCCTAGAGTTCTGATAGTTCCAACATAATCTTCCAAGCACTTCTGTTTTCAGTTTGAAAACCTCTAAAAGGGTTTTACTGTAATACTTTTCCATTGGTCAGTTTCAGCTGGCTCCTATTGATCCAGTATAGCAGTCTCTGATTGGTTAATCACAGCATTAAGTGATCGGACCAGTTGAAATGGGTATTAGCAATATGGTAGGTGCTCCGCTTTGCCCTCTGGTAGGCTAGGTGAATTATCATCATATAGCTAATACCTCTCCAATCCTTTCAGAGCTATACGAAGTGCCTAGTGGTATAGGGGCAAGGGTTTCATTTTGTATTGGGTAACAGAAGATGAGGACATCCCATGTGGCCATGTTGGTTTAGAGATGACCATTGACCACACGTTTGATATGAAATGTGATCCTCCTGCCTCTCTCAGAGTAAATAAACAGAGCTTTATCCCTCCATTCATAACCCTGCTGACTCCTGAGGGGCCAGATTCAGAGGTGAGCCAGTCAGAGGGTCAGGTCAAAGGTCACTAGGGTGGACAGCTGCTGAAGAGCAGAGGTCACCAGGTACAGATGTTAGATGTTACTGGGGCCACAGTGATGCATTCTGCGTCTTCCACATCACCCCTCTACATCCATGTGTTTCCTAAACTCTGAACTTTAACCCTTTTTGGGGTTTTTGTATGTCATTCAGGGGGGAAGATTTCCCCAAAGTGGGAAAGTGATGCTTTATTAGAAAAGCAATACCTGTTAAACTAGCCGATTTTACTGGTGGTTTACAATACACAGACTGTCAATAATGTTCTGGTTTGACCTCCACGCCCAAGTTTCTCACACACCCCCATATACTCTGTTAGGCGTCTCTATTTTTCTTTCTCACTCACACACACAAACATACTCATGCAGACATGTGCATTGAACCTGATCTGTACCTCCTTTTGTGTCCTGTGTCTCTGGGCACTAACTGTGTCCCGCCCACATGATAGCCCTTTTCCCAGGACCCTAACTTCCTGCATTCACCTCGTACCCTTGACGACTGATCCATAAATGGGTAGAAATTTCGCTATCAGTGAGTCTTGTCAAAGACTGACACCCAAACAAGAAGTCTTGCTATATGTCTGTGCTTATTATTTAACTCTAACTAAGCTTTCAAGTGTCAAAAATATTTCCCAGACACACACCTAGATTGAGAACACACACACACACACACACACACACACAGTAACACACCCACAGAGCGATAACTGCTTTTGAGTGACACCCAGACAGGCCTCTGAAAGGCACAGAGGAAATGTTCTTTGGTAAACTGATGAGGTGTGGAGACAGGAGTGATATTCTACAGCCCGTGTGAGCCAGTGCACTGATATATGTTCAAAGGGCTTTTCTGTGCCATGTTTTGCTTACGCTTTAGAGGATCCATGTGTTCCTTAGGGATCCATGTGTTCCTTAGGGATCCATGTGTTCCTTAGGGATTCAAAAATCAAAAAGATGTGTTCCTACGCTGGTCATTTCTTCCCTACTGCAGGGGCTGTACAACCTCTCATTTCATATCTTCATAAACTCACTGGGGAGCGGCGGGGTGTGAAGTGAGAGGATATGAAAGTGTGTGTGTGTTGGTACTTTTTTGGGATGCTAAATGTTATCCAGGTTTCTTCCATGTGTGAGAGAGTTCATTTGTGTTTCAGTATTTGTGTACAGTATACAGCAGGGGTAGGCAGCTAGATTCAGATGTTCAAATACAGTAATTTCATTGAGACACGATCACATATTTTTTTGGTACTTGGGAACAGATTTCCAAAATTAAACTCCTTTTTAGCTGAATCCTTGGTGATTTTACAGTTTATAAAAATAAACATTTGCAGGCCAGTTTTGGCCCGCGGGCCACCTGTTGCCGACCCCTGGTATACAGATTAGCTGTGTGTTGAGAGGTGATCTGTCTGTAAAGTGTGTGTTTGTCTGTGTGTCCCTGCAGGAGAAGCCATATAAATGCAGTGAGTGTAACAAGGCCTTCAGTCAGAAGAGAGGTCTGGACGAACACATGAGGACCCACACCGGAGAGAAACCCTTCCAGTGTGATGTGAGTCTCAAACCACCTTATTCTGGACTCTAACCCTAACCATAACTCCAAGTGGTGTGTGTGTGTGTGTGTGTCCGTGTGTGTGTGTGTGTGTGTGTCCGTGTGTGTGTCCGTGTGTGTGCGTATGTTTATGTCCATATATGTCACAGTATGTGTGTGCTGATGCTCTGCTCAGCCAGACTGTGGCACGTGGCCAGATGTGGGCTAAAACTCAATATGAGTAAGATAAAGATCTCTCTCCTCTGGAGAGGCATAGTCGGCTGATCTCAAGTAAACACAGTGAGAGGATCAGAGGATCAAAGGATCAGAGGATCAGAGGGAGAAATGACCCTCTGTTTATAATACCACAGGAGTAATAATGATTCTCAGAGAGAGAGAGGAACACGCGACCATGGATCCTGATGATGCTCTGGAAGAAACTTTTAAGTCGAGTTAAAGTTTCTGGATCCTCCTCACTTTCCTCTAACCATGTCTAGAAGTTGAAAACATCTTTCCTTCCACTGTTTTTATTTTGTTTCATGGAAGAACCACACTTGTGTCTTTTTAAGTTAAGAGAGTTTTAAATCCTTAAGCCAATCAAATTGGCTGTTTCCTTAACCCTCAGAACTGTCTGACATGACGGGTCCTTTAAGCTCAAAATGGCTGGGTTAGCACTAGGGGTTTTGGGAAACGAAGGCTATCTCAGTTAAGGCCATTTCTTTATTGTAATAATTTCCTGGCCATGTTGGAATTCAGTTGATGAAATTCTTTGTTGATTCAGTATTAAATGTATTGAGCGCTATTTTTCTTTGGTATCTCCAGCCATCTATGTGTGATGATGTGTATCACAAATTTGATTAAACCGGGTTGATGACGTAATCACAGAAACACACACACACTCGGTCACAGAAAGCCGTAGATTCTCTGCAGGTGGACTTTAGGGTACTTCTCCATGGTTTGTATTTTGAATGGAGAATACAGTATTTGAGTGTGAAGAAGACATGCTGGGAGCCTGAGTCCATGTGGGGAACTGCTGTGCTCATGCCAATGCAGGATTAATATGATTGATAGTTTGACATGGAGTCATTTGTAGGGTGTAAAATGTATCATTTGTGATGGATGTTTAGTTTAATTTATTTCCTCCTTGCTTTACTGGGAAAATATGATTTCTGCCTTGAAGCCTTCTCTCATGTAATTGGTTCAATTAGCTGGCTGTACCCATAATAGGGATTTGATAGCTTAATATTCCTCTGCAGCATAGTCCTTTAGTTTAGGACTAAATTCATTCAATATGATCCGCCAGAGACCTACTAAAACAGAGATTTGTATGTACCGTATTTTAGGTGTGATAATTCCCATCTCTAACAGAGCTAACTAACACACTTCTCTTTCCTCTGCTCTCTGTAGGTGTGTGATCTGTCGTTCAGTCTGAAGAAGATGCTGAGCAGGCACAAGCTGACCCACAACCCCAACAGGCCCATGGCAGAGTGCTCGCTGTGCCATAAGAAGTTCACCAGGAATGACTACCTCAAAGTACACATGGAGAACGTTCATGGAGAGACCGAGGGCTAAGGAACCCATCTATATCAGACAGTTTACTAAAGATAAAGATACAGTATACCATATTTACAATGTTATACACTTGCTAGGCATTTCATATGTAGCAATAAGCAGTGTTTTTTGCTATTAAATACTGTATTTGCAAATGCAGAATATGGAAAAGATACATTTAAATATTGAAACAAATCCTGTACGTATGAATTATGGAGTATGAACATTAGATATTAAATTCACAGGGGTTTTTGGATGAGGCACAAGACCCACACAGTTCTGATCTGCTTCCAAACTGCCCTTATCTCCCTGTTTGTAGTTTACATTCAATTTCATTTTGATATGAAAGTTTGGGATTGACATTTCCAGACAATGCAGCACAATACAATAACTAGCCTAGCTCAAAAAGTCTCTATCCCACTGTCTGCATCTAGGTTCCCACCTCGTGCCAACCATACAGTGCCTTTGCCACCTCTGCTGAGGTGTCTTAGTCTGCCACAACTATTGTGACCAGGTAAAAACTTTCCAAAGAGTTTCCAAGCCAAAGATGTTTACCAAACACAGCCAGCCTACTCCCTTCCTCCAGCCCACACATTGCCTGGAAATGCATTTCATTACCGTTGTCAAAGTTACTGTTACGGTTTGTCAAAAGAAGAATGTTTTTTATGGTTATTTCATATTCTGAGGGACCAAGTAGTTTCTTTGTGTTTACACTCCTGTTTTTGTAATCCTGTATGTTAAATGGGAAATGTATTTAATGGATGGTGCAGTTATGTTTGTTTCTCTGTAGATTTTATATGACCAGACCATAGCCTTCCTGTATTCCACAGACTGTTACACATTCCCTCTCTTTTACTATTCATCTCAAACTGTGAATAATTCACATCACACTTCCATGTTTTTACTTCATAAAAACCTCATTACCTACAAAACAGACATTTACTCTGTTCATTCTAAGTGTGAGTTGGTTAACTGTTGACGTTGGGGTATTTCGGAAACGCTTTGGAGTTGGTTAAAATGGTTGACTTTGTTGTTGTTAATTTAACCCTTATTCTTGGGTTGGCTGGGAGTCTGCTGGGAACCTGAGGTAATTGAAGTGTTTTTTTCAGAGGCCACAGTCATCACACCACCTGATCTAAAGCCACCCACTAAAGAGTCTCTCTGATGTTTGCTCTACTCTCTGCTCTCTCTATAAAGGGACTCACTCTGACTCATTTCTCAAACTCATCCACTGCTGATGCTCCTGAAGGGCTCAACAGCATTGGTTTGTAGCGTTTACTGAGTCTGTGAGAATCTCCTGAATGGCAGTTGGATGCTTGAGCTGGAAGTCTCTCTAAACTTGTCATCAAATAGGCTGCGGTGCTGTTGGAGTGGCTATAAATCCTGTCATGTTTGACATTCAGTCTCCTCGAAATCACACTCCGGTTTATAAAACCAATAGTCGGTATGTCTATTTTCTGTGTTTGGGTGCTAGTTTATGTGGATATGGTGTAAAATCAATCAATATATCAATGTAGAAAACTAGTAACACTTATCCCCCCAGAGACTGATTAGGCCTATGCTGCTTTTGCTTTGCTAAACTCATGGGAGATCATGGATATGGAATGAGACACATGTGCCTCTACAGGCGCATCTCCACCACTCACACACCCAGTGTCCCTGAGGACTGTGGCGGCTGGCTGCTCTGCAGTGTTCTCAAATCAGATGTGGCCATGTTAACCTCTACTCCCTCTGGAACTGGTTTCACCACATGGTCGTCCAGGCAGGGAGTGGCTCAGGCTGCACACAGGGCCCTGGCCCACGCTCCCCACTGGTCCAGCTGTGCCCGCCGCCTGTGCCCGCCGCCTGTGCCCGCTGCCTGCTCTTAGTGGTCAGGCCTCAGGGCCGCGCTGACGCTCTCAAACACAGTGGCATTTTAAAAAAAAACATCCAAACAAAGTATAGATGCTTTTTTCAACCGTGGAATAGTCCTTTCCTTCTACACCTCAACGCAGAGGGTTAATGGCTCTAAAAGATGTTGGCTATTCCCTTTTCTTGGGACAGCCCCCACCGCCACATACAGAGCATGCACACCGGGGCTCCCAGCGACTCAATGTGTTTCTAATTGCATGTTTTTACTGGAAGCCCGAGTTTCCTGCTGTTCCTCCCCATCTGAATATGGCCAGACTGGGACCAGACCAGCGTCCACCCACTGCTCCCCGCACCAGTCAGCCACGCCCACCGCCCTGCTGCACCGCCATGGAGTGTCATTACCACGCCAGCCGGGGTTTATGGCAAAACCACAGTCATGTTGGGAATGACACGGACAAAGTTGTCTCAACACTGTGTTTGGCCGCTGTTGCCGTGGTAACAGATAGTCTGGAACACTTCCGTGACCAGGGGAATGCACAGTTGGTGGGTGCCCTGCGTGAAGGGTGCCATCCATGGGCATTTTATATGTATAGGGAGGGTGTGCGGGTCTATTCTGGGTGTCCGTTCCAACATTCCTGGACATTCCTTTAAAGCTGAGGGCCTGCGTCCATGGAAACCAAGGGAGTGGTACTCATGGGTAGCAACAAACCCTTATGACCAAAACCACTTAGAGGTCAAGAATTTGACAGTGAGTAACACAACACCAGCAGAAAAAAGAGTAATAGAAAAATGTAGTAAAGATAATTGAAAGTTATAGGTGGAGAGAGATGGAGAGAATAAAAAACAGGTTGAAGTTAAAGAACAGATTGGAAGTGAAACATCTCTGGTTTTACCTCAGAGCCTCTGCTGGTTTAAGAAAGCACTGCAGCAATACAAACTCATCACACTAGTATGAATCTGTCCTTGTTGTGCGTGTACGTGCATGCGTGCGTGTGTATGTGCTTGCGCATTTGCTTGTAATCCAAATCCTCTAACATAATTCAGCCCAGTATCACAAGCATGTTGCATTTCAGTGATGGTCTTGAAAAGCCTTCAGTTTAAAAGGAGGATGCAGAGAACTGAGATACATTAACAATTATTTTCCTGCAAATAACCTGTGAGAAAGGAATAGGGGTTTCTCACATTGTTTGAGAAGATGCAGATTGGAGGGCAGATATTGTGTCCTTATTCTTTACCCTGTATCTGCCAGGATGTGATTTGAACAAATTGTCTCAGACTCCAGGCTGAAGCTGGGGCCCGTGAGAAACGCAATGAATGTGACAATGTACAGAGAACAAATCTGAACAGGCATTGTCCCAAAACAGAATGTTAAAGTTCAAGAATTTCAGCTTATATACAACTGTTTCCCCTGTTCTGTCACATATTATGTTCCTTCTGAGCAGTAACTGTATTTGAGGCCTGGGTTATACACAGGCTCTAACCAATATCTGGCAAATGTGTTGAGGTTTCTCTTGATCCAACAAACTCTTCCCCTCTTTTTCTCACAGTGGAGAGAGGGAGATGATGAAAGAGGAGAATTGGACAGAGGCAGGATGAGAGAAAAGCAAAATACCACAGAAAACCTGGATGTTGATAATGAATGTTGGGAGAGTAAAAGGCATCAGTCAGTAAGTCCACCTCTATAGCCCCAGTGGTCTTCAGTCCTGTCATCAGGTGCATTGAGTCTGCCTTCACCGTGCAGTGTCATTAGTGACCACAGCCCTGTCTGCACCTTACAGGCGGTTGACTGGGAGACACTTGGGAAATGTAGTCAAGCACACTACTGACTTGCCTAGTTAGTTAAAGGATAAATAAAAAAATTACAAACAATTATACCTAAAGAAAAGGAAAATCTCCACTAACTCAACTCTATTCATTTTACACTAACAAAGACATATGTGTCCTTCAAGATAAGATCTTTGTGGAGAAAACTACATACAGTATATAGATAAAATGACAAGGGTTCAGACATCACATAACACGATTTAAGTTTCTCCATCCAAAATGTCCTTAACAACAAATCCACTACTTGAACAGAAGATCCTATCAAATTCTGACCGGTTGCCAAGGTTCGTTGTAGCTCAGGAAACTAGAAACAAATGTCAAGAGCCGCCGCATAATCTAATTCAACGCGTTCTTTAATTCATTTTGAATGCTGCTGCTGTGTAGTGGATGGCTCTCCTCTCTAAACCAGAGCCATCTTTCAGGAATCCCCTTCTTATTCCCTTTCCACCGAGGTTCACTCATAGCTGTTCTGGGATTTATCGCTAGGTGATTGGTGATGACAGAGATGTCTTCAATGGTCTAGTCAAAACATTTGTGTGAACGTGGTGAGAGATCCACCATATTTCTTCTCTTTTGCTTTGGTCAGACAGTTACTCGTCAATTTACCTTCCTCTTCCCTCTCCTTCATTCTTCCCTCTCTCTTTCTTTCTGTTTCTCTGCCCTCCCAAAACCGCCTTTTAAGGTTTGGCTACATTGAAATGCCCAACACAAATCTCCTAAGAACACACACAGAGACATACACTGAGGCCCTTGGGCTCACTCACTCATACAGACATGCACAATAGCACTGGTAAATATAGTCCTTGACTGACTCGCACCATTTGTGCCTTGATACATGATCAACACAGGAGCGAGCGCACAAACAAATAAATACATGTCATGTTGTGTAGTAAACTACACATATAGGGTTGTTGTTGTTTGAGAGTGGCAGGAACGAAAATGTAGAGAGTTGTATGTTAACACTGACAATGCTGTAGTTGTCCCTTTGCAGGAGGAAGTTCTCTTTTTCGGTTTGTTTTTGTGTTTGAAAGTTAGCTGGTTTCCCAGAATCCCACGTGTGAGATTTACTTAACACCAGACTGAAGGTTTGTTTCAGAGCAGAGAGAAGCGACCCTGGGATACACACCTTTCATGTGGTGATTTACCCTGTGCTGAAAACACACACACACACACACACAGAGACGCTGAGAATGGCCTCCAGTGTCTCTGTTCTTTATGCGTGGCTATGTGAGGTGAGACAGGGTCTCTGTCTGAGCTCTTTACATTAGGCATGCTGAACCTGCTACTCCCAAACCACACACAGGCAGACACATACGCACACTGAATGGTAATTCCCCCAGCATACAGGGACATCGTGCAAGGGGAGTGACTCTGCTGTCAGAATGAACACCTGCCTGGGCCATCTTTCACAGGAAGTTATTGGTCAAACAAATGTAATGGATCCAGTGTTCCTGTCTTGTTGTTTGAGCCATTTAACTGTGACCGTATCTGTCTAACATATTCAAACACAGTTCTCACACGATTCACATAAACATAAATGCACACACACACTCGTGCAGACACGCACAAACACACAAACACACAAACACGCGGTAACAGCTACTGTGGAGTGGAGACAGATGAGCAAGGCCGAGGTCCTGCTTCATAAAAGATGCCTCACTCCCACACACATTGTGGCTTCAGTGCTTTGCAAACACAGCCTGCCTCTGTTGCACTGAGAGCTGCTTGTCTAAACACACACAGTGCTGTTTATTCTGGGGACGTCAAGGGGGACATGACATTATGACGCCAGTATCGTCACATCAGATGTGAGTTGGCTGCCCCATACTCAATATTCTACTTTAGCCGCCATATTGAATTTGGGGCCAAATCCATGTTGGCCCCTGGACATAATTTAAAGACTATGAACTAAAGATGCCAAACCAACTGAGAGACTTTCAACAGTAAATGGCTGGCACCTGTTTATTACACTCCAACTAAAGATAACAGTACTGCAAAAGACAGCACTATAACAGTACTACAAAAGACAACACTATAAGAGTACTACAAAAGACAGAACTATAACAATACTACAAAAGACAGCACTATAACAGTACAACAAAAGACAACATTATAACAGTACTACAAAAGACAACACTATAACAGGAATACAAAAGACAGCACTATAACAGTACTACCAAAGACAACACTATAACAGTACTACAAAGACAGCACTATAACAGTACTACAAAATACATCACTATAACAGTACTACAAAAGACAGCACTATAACAGTACTACAAAAGACAGCACTATAACAGTACTACAAAAGACAGCCCTATAACAGTACTACAAAAGACATCACTATAACAGTACTATGAAAGCCAGCACTATAACAGTACAGTAGAAAGGTAATTCTCTCACAGTACATTGACAAGGTCAAAAAACAGCAGCAGCACACATGAATGAGATCAGATAGTGCTCTCCCTTACTGCCTCTGTTACTTCCATAGTGAGCAGGATTCATGAGACAGAGACAGAGAGAGAGGCTGACCTGGGGACAGAGTGGCCGGGCCCCTCGCACAACCATCCATTATCCCCTTGTTATAAATACAAACTTTGTCCACACTCATCAACTGGAAGAAGATGTGGAAAATATCAAGCTTCTGTGTACTACAAACCACAGTCAATAGCTGATAGCATCATGTGAATCATGTTGGCAAGGAAGGAAAGAATGACACACAACAGAGCACAATGAAGGGTTTAAATACAGACAAAAACATGAAACAGCTACTGTTGTTTGTGTTCATCAGACGACAACATTGAATCTGAAAACAAATGAAAGACGCCCTGATTCCATCCTCAGGTTTCAGCGGTTGTGACTGAGACCATCTATGTCCTTGAGATAGTCTTTGATGAGGTGGTGTAGACCAGGGCTCTGACCGTTTATGTCTATGTCCTTGAGATAGTCTTTGATGAGGTGGTGTATACCAGGGCTCTGTGTCTAAACCACAAACTTCACTCGCTCTGCTTCAATAACTCACAATGGTGTGTTTGTAGGACTTTCTGCTTGTTTCTCCCCGTGAATGTGGGCAACCCATATATTTAACCTCTGCAGCAAACCTTTACAATCGCTGATCTCACATCTCTCTATCCCGCCACTCAGTTTAAACTGATACCATCACCAGTTTACTCATGTACAACACAACTGTGCACCGTTCACACTGGGCAGCACTATACCACTCGGTAAGAACCATTTTGATCAGAGCCATTTTAAATGGTGTGTTCTTCACGGCCAATGAGCAGCGAGCGCCTCCTCCCAAGCTCCATTAAGCATGAGCATTTATCAGCTCTGAACATCGCTGGCCACAGGTGTGTTCTGACCCACCAACCAGGGCTCCGGGGGGAGGCCAGGCGGCCCACCAACCAGGGCTCCAGGGGGAGGCCGGGCGGCCCACCAACCAGGGCTCCAGGGGGAGGCCGGGCGGCCCACCAACCAGGGCTCCAGGGGGAGGCCGGGCGGCCCACCAACCAAGGCTCCAGGGGGAGGCCGGGCGGCCCACCAACCAGGGCTCCAGGGGGAGGCCGGGCGGCCCACCAACCAGGGCTCCAGGGGGAGGCCGGGCGGCCCACCAACCAAGGCTCCAGGGGGAGGCCGGGCGGCCCACCAACCAGGGCTCCAGGGGGAGGCCGGGCGGCCCACCAACCAAGGCTCGGGGGCGGACCGGCGGCCCACAAACCAGGGCTCCAGGGGGAGGCCGGGCGGCCCACAAACCGCTCCAGGGGGCGGACCGGCGGCCCACCAACCAGGGCTCCAGGGGGAGGCCGGGCGGCCCACAAACCAGGGCTCCAGGGGGAAGCCGGGCGGCCCACCAACCAGGGCTCCAGGGGGAGGCCGGGCGGCCCACAAACCGCTCCAGGGGGCGGACCGGCGGCCCACAAACCAGGGCTCCAGGGGGGAGAGGTAATAGGACAGGGCTGTACAATACAATGCTGTGGCCTCAGGGCTCGGGGCTTGAAGGCCTATATTCTAGGTGGAGTAGTTACACTGAGGATGTATATTGTAGGCTGATGATACAAGATATACTAGATAAGTACATTAAAGAATATCAGCACCCACAATCTAACTTGCAGTTTTCTCATAACCTCACATGTAACTCTGTAAACAATTTCTATGGAGTTAACTTACATAATTCAAAACCCATTCTGATCTATGAATCCTTAGACTAACGAAACAAATTATGTTCAGGTAAACAATTCAATAATCTAATCAAAAACCTTCCATAATGCACTGATATGTTCTACATAGGTGGAGGCTGCATGGTGTTTCCGTTCATTCTTCTGCGTGGAACAACCCACTACTTAACAGAGACTGTTGTGATTTAGAACATTCAGCAAAGAGTTTTCATTTCCAATAAATCTCTCACTCCATAACTTCATAATACGTTTGTTTAAGATGGAGTTGTGTGGCTTTTCAAAGCTGCTGAAAAGTCATAACTTATCCGCTGACATACATATTGTTCTATTTGCGTTCGATACTTTTCATGTGTCCTCGCTGCGTCTAAGATAACTCAACTCTCGATGGCAGTTGAGCACATTTGTTAAAGGATTAACATTAATTTAACAAATTTTCTAAATAGTTTATCATCTTCAAAGCTTTGCCAGTTAGTTTCAGTAGCCTCTTCTCTCGGGCTCTACTGCTGTGGAAGTAAACATGACTTTAAATTGTAGTTTATGCTTATATTACTGAGCTTTAACTCTAAATACCAACATAGCTTTCTTTCCCCCACCTGTTTGGATAATTGAGATGGGCTTCAGAGAGGTCTTGTTTACAGTTGGATCATCATGGAGAGGTGCTGTGTTTAGAACGAAGAGCACGCTCTACCCCAGGTCACCTCCTCTGACGCTTTTGATTCTCCCTCTTTGTTCTGAGATCTGAAATGTGTTACAGTTTGAGTTTCATTAAAAGCGTATCCTGAAAGTGGATCCGTCCCTTTGTACATCAACAGTAACTGTGTACAATCAAACTGGAAGCAGGCTGGCCTCTTCTGGGGGGGATGTTACATCAGTGGTGTGTGTCAGGATCCCAACGTCCTAACATTTCACCCGAAAGTTCTGAAAAGGTTGGAAAACAATAACCTTTTTGAGAAGTCAGGACTTTCTTCAGGTCCTGAATTTGTTTCAATGCTATTTTAAGCTTAAGGGTTAGGTTTAGGGTTGGCGTTAAGGTTAGGGTTAGGGCTAAGGTTTAGGGTTAGGTTAAGGGTTAGGGTTAAGGTTAGGGTTAAGTTAAGGGTTAGGGTTAGGGTTAGGGCTAAGGTTTAGGGTTAGGGTTAGGGTTAAGGTTATGGTTAGGTTAGGGTTCAGGCTAAGGTTTAGGGTTAGGGTTAGGGTTCGGGCTAAGGTTTAGGGTTAGGTTTAGGTTTAGGGCTAAGGTTTAGGGTTAGGTTTAGGGTTAGGGTTAAGGTTAGGGTTAGGGCTAAGGTTTAGGGTTAGGTTTATGGTTAGGTTAAGGATTAGGGTTAGTACTAGGTTTAGGTTTAGGGGCTAGCGAAAATAGGATTTTTAATGTCAAACAGTTTTTACACTCCAAAAAGTCCACTCCAAAAAAAAGTGTGTGTGTGTCTGAGTGCCTAGGAGTCAATCTAGACCAGTGTCACTTTCTTCTGTGAAACAATATCCTAGTCTAACATGGCCTAGTGACTACACATTTATTCAGTGTGCATGACACTGATATTGCTATGTTGTATGTAGGAAAGGTTGGCTTTACTTAGGTTGCAGCCACACCTGTAGAAAGCAAATGGCATTAAAGGGTTGATTCTAAACAACTGTCCTAAACACTTTTTTGGGGTGCAGACCCAGATTTCCCAAAATGCCCTACCTTTGAAGGTGGTGAATAACAGAATGACTTCAATTGACTTGACTGCTGTTGTGGAGGTCTTGGTTTCCCTCTTCACATCACAGGAGCTTCACAACCCACCCATGGGAAAGCAGAGCAAATAAATGGCTATGAGAATGTCTATGTATCAAACACACAGAAGAGCTTCCAGATGTGACATGTCATCATCAAGGACATCCAATGAAGGGGGGATGAGTGACAGGCTCTCAACAGTGGACTGAAACATCACTCAGGCAGAGAGAAAAATAATCGCCTCTTCAATGGCAACCTGTGAGTGTATCTATCAACACAAGGGCATGTTTCAGTGTTTAAGTGCACTGATTGAGTCTGGTATGTGTGTCCTGTTTTGGTAGGTGATAATGTTTATTTTATGGATAACACCAGTGTGCGTGCATGTGTGTGTGTGTGAGGTCCAATTGGAGACCCCTCACTCAGCCCTGTAGCCATGGCACAGAGACTTGCATCTCTTGAAATCACCTTTATGTGGAGTGACTTTTTGCACCGCTGGCGACAATGCAATCCCACTCTTTATTTGAGGGGGAATTCCAACCTGAGTGAAGCGTGCATAAACGGAACATAATTCCATTTTGATGCACTTTTCTCTCTACGCGTATTCTGACCTTGAACTTATGCATGAGAATATCATGCTATTCACCCGCTATTCCTTTGGGGTGGATATCAAAGAAATGAAGGTGTGGTGGAGGTGTGTTTACGAATACGCCCTATTCTGACCGTGACTTAATTCATTCATAATTCCACCTCCTATCAAAGTGTAACAACATACACTACATGACCAAAAGTACATGACTCGTCGAACATCTCATTCCAAAATCATGGGCATTAATATCAAGCTGGTCCCCCCTTTGCTGCTATAACAGCCTCCACTCCTCTGGGAAGGCTTTCCACTAGGCTTTCCATTCAGCCACAAGAGCATTAGTGAGGTTGGGCACTGATGTTGGGCGATTAGGCCTGGCTCGCAGTCGGCGTTCCAATTTATCCCAAAGGTGTCCGATGGGGTTGCGGTCAGGGCTCTGTGCAGGCCAGTCAAGTTCTTACACACAAATCTCGACAAACCATTCTGTATGGACCTCAAGTTGCCACAAAGTTGGAAGCACAGAACTGTCTAGAATGTCATTGTATGCTGTAGCATTAACATTTCCTTTCACTAGAACTAAGGGGCCTGAACCATGAAAACAGCCCCAGACCATTATTCCTTCTCCACCAAACTTTACAGTTGGCACTATGCATTCTGGCAGATATCATTCTCCTGACCTCCATCAAACCCAGATTCGTCTTTTGGACTGCCAGATGGTGAAGCGTGATTCATCACTCCAGAGAATGCGTTTCCACTGCTCCAGAGTCTAATGGCGGCGAGCTTTACACCAGTCCAGCCGATGATTGGCATTGCGCATGGTGATCTTAGGCTTGTGTGTGGCTGCTCGGCCATGGAAACCCATTTCATGAAGCTCCAGATGAACAGTTCTTGTGCTGATGTTGCTTCCAGAGGCAGTTTGCAACTCGGTAGTGAGTGTTGCAACCATGGACAGACAATTTGTGGTAGGTGATAATGTTTGTTTTTATGGATAACACCAGTGTGTGTGTGTGTGTGTGTGTGTGTGTGTGTGTGTGTGTGTGTGTGTGTGTGTGTGTGTGTGTGTGTGTGTGTGTGTGTGTGTGTGTGTGTGTGTGTGTGTGTGTGTGTGTCAGGACAGCCCCGTATCCTGGAGACAGGAGGCCATAACAGTTCAGCCCGGATTTAGCACCATCCTTAAACTATTCTGAAGTAATTATGAGGCACTAAGGTCCCTATTCAGATTTACGCCTTTCCTACGCAGGCCTTTCCGCAGGCCTTTCCTACGCAGGCCTTTCCTACGCAGGCCTTTCCGCAGACCTTTCCTACGCAGGCCTTTCCTACGCAGGCCTTTCCTACGCAGACCTTTCCTACGCAGGCCTTTCCTACGCAGGCCTTTCCTACGCAGACCTTTCCTACGCAGACCTTTCCTACACAGGCCTTTCCTACGCAGGCCTTTCCTACGCAGACCTTTCCTACGCAGACCTTTCCTACGCAGGCCTTTCCTACGCAGGCCTTTCCTACGCAGACCTTTCCTACGCAGACCTTTCCTACGCAGGCCTTTCCTACGCAGGCCTTTCCTACACAGGCCTTTCCTACGCAGGCCTTTCCTACGCAGGCCTTTCCTACGCAGGCCTTTCCTACGCAGACCTTTCCTACACAGGCCTTTCCTACGCAGGCCTTTCCTACGCAGGCCTTTCCTACGCAGGCCTTTCCGCAGGCCTTTCCTACGCAGGCCTTTCCTACGCAGGCCTTTCCGCAGGCCTTTCCTACGCAGGCCTTTCCTACGCAGACCTTTCCTACGCAGACCTTTCCTACGCAGACCTTTCCTACGCAGGCCTTTCCTACACAGGCCTTTCCTACGCAGGCCTTTCCTACGCAGACCTTTCCTACGCAGGCCTTTCCTACACAGGCCTTTCCTACGCAGACCTTTCCTACACAGGCCTTTCCTACGCAGACCTTTCCTACGCAGGCCTTTCCTACGCAGACCTTTCCTACGCAGACCTTTCCTACACAGGCCTTTCCTACGCAGGCCTTTCCTACGCAGACCTTTCCTACGCAGACCTTTCCTACACAGGCCTTTCCTACGCAGACCTTTCCTACACAGGCCTTTCCTACGCAGGCCTTTCCTACGCAGACCTTTCCTACACAGACCTTTCCTACACAGGCCTTTCCTACGCAGGCCTTTCCTACGCAGACCTTTCCTACACAGGCCTTTCCTACACACTTCTCAGTAGTTGGCATTCAGACTTACCTTATGCAGGTGTGTAATGGGCTTTTCAGGTGTGGTTCCATTGTGTGTGCTGAATAAATGTAATTCAACCTCTGAAAACCGTCCCGCTTGCTGGCCAAAAGATTTTCTCATGGAGTTTTCATTCAATAAGGTTTTTAGTACATTTATCTAAAGCCATCTCTTTAAATACAGTATACTTTTCATTTTAATTTTCTCAACAGACTCATTAGAATATATACTGAGTGTTTAAAACATTAGGAACATCTGCTCTGTCCATGACAGACTGACCAGGTGAATCAAATCAAAATCAAATCAAACTGAATCCATGTGAAAGCTATGATCCCTTATTAATGTCACCTGTTAAATCCACTTCAATCTGTGTAGATGAAGGGAAGGAGACAGGTTGAGACAATTTAACCATTGGATTGTGTATGTATGGCCTTCAGAGGGTCAATGGGCAAGACAAAAGATTGAAGTGCCTTTGAACAAGTTATGGTAGTAGGTGCCAGGCGTACCAGTTTGAGTGTGTGAAGAACTGCAACGCTGCTGGGTTTTTCACTCTCAACAGTTTCCCGTGTGTATCAAGAATGGTCCACCTGGGATAGGATAAAGTAATCCTTCTAACCCCCCCCTTAAAAGATTTAGATGCACTATTGTAAAGTGTTTGTTCCACTGGATATTATAGGTGAATGCACCAATTTGTAAGTCGCTCTGGATAAGAGCGTCTGCTAAATGACTAAAATGTAATGTAAAATGTCCACCACCCAATTGACTTCCAGCGAACTTGGAGCCAGCATTCCTGTGGAAAGTTTTTGACACCTTGTAGTCAATGCCTGACAAATTAAGGCTGTTCTAAGGGCAAATGGGGGTGCAACTCAATGTTAGGAAGGTGTTCCTAATGTTTTGTACACTCGGTGTATATCGAGAGAATGGGTTCAGCATAGGGATCAATGAAAGAAAGCCATCTAAATAGATGCATATTCATCTCCTTTGCAGCACCAATTGTAGGCTACTGCACTAAAGTGACAGTTATTATGTATGTTGGTATTATTGACGATGGCTACTGACAGTGGCTAATATTTAATATGATAGAAATTCTTTTTTTTAAATACTGAAAAGTCCAGGCATATAATTAAAACATTCTAGAGTGCATAAATTAACTTGGTAAGTAAGGCACTAATGTCAGTGCTCTCAGGTTTCCATAGAATACAGCCTCGGCTTGGGTCTCCAAATTTCAGCCTCGCAAATTCTGAAGCCATAGGCCTAGAATTACAATTCTGAATAACGACACAGCTATTTCTACTTCACTTTGTGAAAAAGAGGCCGAAATACCTGTCATGTTGACATGTTTTTCCATTTGCTGAAATATGACTAGTTTCACATTGTCTCCAGCAATCATAAGACAGATCTGAAACAATTGTCATTTATATTTACAATTCCCTTATCCAGACAGCTTGCTCATTTAAATAGATCTTATCAAGAGCTCTTATCAATTAGTAAATAACAGTGCATGGTGTAACGATCGTCTGACAGAGGGGACCAAGATGCAGCGTGGTGAGTGTTCATATTGAAGTTTTAATAATACGAAACACTTGAACTTGAAACACTTGAACTTAAGACACAAACGACCACCAACAGTTCTGTCAGGTGCAAACCACACAACAGAAACAACTACCCACAAAAACCCAAAAGAAAAGGCTGCCTAAGTATGGCTCCCAATCAGCGACAACGATGTACAGCTGTCCCTGATTGAGCCATACCAGGCCAAAACAAAGAAATACAAAAACATAGAAAAAGGACATAGAATGCCCACCCTAGTCACACCCTGGCCTAACCAAAATAGAGAATAAAACCCTCTCTATGGCCAGGGCGTGACACATGGATAATGGTGTTATTTCTATCAGGAAAAATACACTATACAGTGCATTCAAACCCCTTCCGTTTTTCCACATTTTGTTACATTTCAGCCTTATTCTAAAAAGGATAACATAATTTTTTTCCTCATCAATCTACACACAATACCCCATAATGACAAAGTGAAAACAGGAAAAAAAACTGAAATACCTTATTTACGTAAGTATTCAGATCCTTTGCTATGAGACTCGAAATTGAGCTCAGGTGCATCCTGCTTCCATTGATCATCCTTGAGATGTTTCTACAACTTGATTGGAGTCCACCTGTGGTATATTCAATTGATTGGACACGATTTGGAAAGGCACACACCTGTCTATATAAGGTGCATGTCAGAGCAAAAACCAAGCCATGAGGTCGAAGGAATTGTCCGTAAAGGGTGCCAAAAAATGTCTGCAGCATTGAAGGTCCCCAAGAACACAGTGGCCTCCATCGTTCTTAAATGGAAGACGTTTGGAACCACCAAGAATCTTCCTAGAGCTGGCCGCCCTGCCAAACTAAGCAATCAGGGGAGAAGGGCCTTTATCAGGGAGGGGACCAAGAACCCGATGGTCACTCTGACAGATCTCTAGAGTTCCTCTGTGGAGATGGAAGAACCTTCCAGAAGGACAACCATCTCTGCAGCACTCCACCAATCAGGCCTTTATGGTAGAGTGGCCAAACGGAAGCCACTCCTCAAAAAAGGCATATGACAGCCTGCTTGGTGTTTGCCAAAAGGCACCTAAAGACTCTGACCATGAGAAACAAGATTCTCTGGTTTGATAAAACCAAGATGAAACTCTTTGGCCTGAATGCCAAGTGTCACGTCTGGAGGAAACCTGGCACCATCCCTACAGTAAAGCATGGTGGTGGCAGCATCAGGCTGTGGGGATGTTTTTCAGCGGCAGGGACTGTGAGACTAGTCAGGATCGAGGAAAAGATGAACAGAGCAAAGAAACCTGCTCCAGAGTGCTCAGGACCTCAGACTGGTGCAAAGTTTCACCTTCCAACAGGACAATGACCCTAAGCACACATCCAAGACAACGCAGGAGTGACTATGGGACAAGTGTCTGAATGTTCTTGCGTGGCCCAGCCAGAGCCCGGACTTGAACCCGATCGAACGTCTCTAGAGACCTGAAAATAGCTGTGCAGCAACACTCCCCATCCAAACTCACAGAGCTTGAGAGGATCTGATCAGAAGAATAGGAGAAACTCCCCAAATACAGGTGTACCAAGCTTGTAGCGTCATACCTAAGAAGACTCGAGGTTGTAATCGCTGCCTAAGGTGCTTCAACAAAGTACTGAGTAAAAGGTTTTTACTTTGTCATTATGGGGTATTGTGTGTAGATTGTTGAGGGGGAAAAAACAATGTAATCAATTTTAGAATAAGGCTGTAACCTAACAAAATGTGGAAAAAGTGAAGGGGTCTGAATACTTTCTGAAGGCACTGTAATGAGAAACTGAAATATCAGTCTTCTGTGATGTATATAAAGTGTAATATTGGGATGCAAACAACATTTTTAATACATTTCATAACCATTTGTGGGAGGTGTATACTTTTGTTTGAAAGTAGATTTGTTTAAGACTACCAAGAAGCACTCTGTGTGACCCTAATTTAACCCACTGCAGTAAAAGGTTAACGAGTCACATAACAGTTTCATTGACTGTGTGTAATAATTGAATAACTTCACCATGCTCCAAGGGATGTCCTTTACCCAGCTACTGATAAGTGTCCTTCTTTGAGAGGCATTGAAAAACCTCCCTGGTCTTTGTGTTTTAATCTGTGTTTGAAATTCACTGCTCGACCAAGGGACCTTACAGATAATTGTATGAGTGGGGTACAGAGATGAGGTAGTCATAAAAAAATCATGGCAGTCCTTTCCTGCAGTCAATGACCAGATGAGAAAAAATAAGAAACCCGTGCCCTCTTTGGCCTCACGGGGGGAATTTTATTAATATTTTCCATAATTTCATAATGAATAAAGATTATTTCAACTCTATATCTGACATGGTACAGGTGGATTATTTTCTTTGGCCCCTAACCATGTGTGTATGGTGTATACTTTTGTTTCAAAGTAGATTTGTTTAAGACTACCAAGAGAAAAACTGATTTAGCCCACTGCAGTAAAATTAAGCACATTTTTACTCCTGCACTTATTTAGGCTTGCCGTAACAAAGGGGTTGAATACTTTTTGACTCAAGACATTTAAGCATTTCATTATTAATTCCTAAAAAATTCTAAAAACATAATTCCATTTTGACATTATAGGTTATTGTGTCTAGGCCAGTGACACAAAATCATAATTTAATACATTTTAAATCCAGGTTGTAACACAATAAAATGTGGAAAAAGTAAATGGGTGTAAATACTTTGAAGTAAATGTGTGCTTTTGAGTAACAGATCTAGCTCTAAGTGGCTCATATGGAATGTGTCATCAGACAGGGGCACTCCAGAGTAAGGAGACTGGAATGTGTAATCAGACAGGAGAACTCCAGAGTAAGGAGACTGGAATGTGTAATCAGACAGGAGAACTCCAGCGTAAGGAGTATGGAATGTGTCATCAGACAGGGGAACTCCAGAGTAAGGAGACTGGAATGTGTAATCAGACAGGAGAACTCCAGAGTAAGGAGACTGGAATGTGTAATCAGACAGGAGAACTCCAGAGTAAGGAGACTGGAATGTGTAATCAGACAGGAGAACTCCAGCGTAAGGAGTATGGAATGTGTAATCAGACAGGAGAACTCCAGAGTAAGGAGACTGGAATGTGTAATCAGACAGGAGAACTCCAGAGTAAGGAGACTGGAATGTGTAATCAGACAGGAGAACTCCAGAGTAAGGAGACTGGAATGTGTAATCAGACAGGAGAACTCCAGAGTAAGGAGACTGGAATGTGTAATCAGACAGGAGAACTCCAGCGTAAGGAGTAGGGCTGCTGAATTCCTGAGCTAAAGAACAGGTCCAGACCAGACAGCCGGTCCCTGTGGTGACACAGCTCCACTGGGGCTCACACACACTGGGGGAGAGGATTAGCACATTACACCTACCCCGGGTACTCAGTCAACCTCCTCAGCCAGCAGGTCAACACCAAGACATACCTCCATTACGGCTCAAAGGGCATTAGGGAAAGGATTAGGGCCAGCAGTTTCATGCTGGGCACAAAGTCACTCTCCCAACAGCCAGGCGGGCAGGCAGGCAGCCATATGTCAGCCAGATGCTGCCGGCCTCACTCCTTTCAAAGAAACAATTAGGGACAATTATTGCAACATATAAATTAATTTCATCCATGATTAAAATGTTTGGTGAAGGGGGGAGCTGGACTGCACTGCCAGGTGGTTGTAATCTTGATGGCAGTCGCAGTGGGACTTTAGAAAGAGAGATGGAGAGAAAGAAAACCTGTCAAGCTGTTTATTCAGGCACTTGTGTGTCGGGTCAAGTGTCCCCCCCTGCCTTTCACGTTCACCCCACCGGCAAAGGCATCTGCCCTCTAGCTAATACTGCTTTAATGGAGGTCATTCATTTTAATAGTGCCTCATTTCAAACTCCAATAGTTAAGGCATGTAGTGCTCTCGTCTGGGTGGTAGTATTGCAGCAGGAGTGAGGGCTAGCTCTCCAAATAAACAGTCCCCCGCGAGCAGCAGGCGTCTCAACCACGCCGTAATCCACCCAGCGGCTCAGTTCACGGTCACAGAGGGGGGAAACGCAGCCCTGCGCCTCTGAGAAATCTAAACCATGTTAGGGAGATGAAAACCACATTTGGGTAAGTGGCAAAGAGTAGGATGACAGGGTGACTGGAGCTCAGAGCACTCACTGGATAACAGAACAATCAAGTGTAATTGTACTTGAAATGTGGAGAACACAGGAGGAACTGCCAAACGAGTCTGTCAGCTGTTTGTCAGACCCCTTCCACCCAGAGTATATTATTACCGTCCACAACTCTATCCGTCTCCAGCAACGCTCACACACAAACACACACACGCAGATAAGAGGGCTGAAGAGACCCCTATAAGTTGGGTGACAGCTGATTTGCGTTCTCATTGAATATCTTTAAAGGCGTTAAAAGAGTACTGCTGTTGATGAGTCATTATGGTGCCAGTAAAGGTGAGACAGGAAAACCATTTAACCTTCAGATGAAGAGTGTCACTGAGGGAGCTGTCAGTCTGTCACTCAGTCTGTACATACAGAAAGAAAGTCGCACACTGTAATTATGTTCCCAAACATTTAATGTAGTTTACGAAGGTTCACTCAGGAAGGCTGGTCTGAATGTTCTTTAAACTTCATCAAGCAGCATAACAAAATTCACTTTGTTTCCTATTCTACTGGCATAGTGGGCATGAATACAAATGTATCATAATCAGCATAGCGTCTCATTCTTCTCTTTGCTATTAGCCATGTGCGGAATGTCATTCACCTATTTACCTTCAGCCTATAAGCACGGCACAATAATGCACATTCCGCAACTTGCTGTTTAACCTATGGACTCAGTCCTGCAATTATCACTTTCCTCCCTCTCAACCAATGGGTGTAAATCTTGGGATGTATTTATATGTCAACTTACCTATGTTCTCGGCCCATCATTGGAACTCCTTTACCCTAGCGGTGGGTTCGATGCCAGCTGCCCAGCAAATGGCTACCTGTCATCAGCATCTGGCTCTGAGGAGCATACCCAAAATGATTTAATAAAATCCCATACTGCATTCTGTCTCTGTTGTTCATTCATTTAAGCCTGTACTCGATTGAAATGGGTATCGCAACCAACGTTTCAGCACGCAGTGCCTTCTTCACTTTCTTTCTTTTTTATAGTTGACTCTCTGTTAGTCAGCACCTCCACAAAACATTTTTGGGTGTGCGTCATCTTATGCCTTTTACTCAGTCTGTACATGCCAAATCCCAGCGGGGCGTCTCTGGCCACAGACGTACGTACACTAACAAAGGACATTTTTTATGTCAGATATCAGATTTATACCGTAAAACATGCCAGGTTCACAGTGAAAAACCAGAATCAGATAAAATAATTACCATTATCAATAGTTGTATGATTATTACAGTCATTTTTCCTGTTATTCTCTGTCTCTAGAGCTCCTCACTTGAAAACGTCTTCCCATGGTTAAGAGTCTCCCGTGCTGCAGGATAATTTATTTTTACTCCTCAGATTAAAGACATCCATCTCTGAGGTGTGTCACTTACCCAGCATACCTTACAGTTTCCTGTCGTCAGTCTGCATAACGTTGATGTATGATCTGTGAAGAGCAGAGTTGTTTTATCTCCCGCGTGGTGACATAGGATGGTCGTTTTATCTCCAGTGCAGGAAGCATGTGATGCTTCTCCATCGCTCCTGGCCTGTCTGCATGTAGAGAGCCTGATGAAAGCACAGGGCCACCTTGCCTGGACAGAACACATCCATCAGACCTACAGGCCCAACGGGGGCACAGCAGAGTCATACTCTGCCCCCGGGAGCACCAAGTGTCCTAGCCAGGTTTAAAGAGGCTTTTTTATCTCACTGATGCTACACACAGACATTCACATACATACTAGTCCACGTAAGCATGGAGGTACGTACCACATATGCACACACAGAGAAATTCACCCTTTGATTACTCACTACTGTATATTTGAATGATCATATGTACACATTCACTCAAACCCCATGTGATGGATGAAGACATTCGTGCCTGTTCAAAGAGGGATTTCCCCACGCACTAGTATGTCTACTACTGTACTCCACTGAGACACAGTGGTTCTACATGTCTACTAGTGTACTCCACTGAGACACAGTGGTTCTACATGTCTACTCCACTGAGACACAGTGGTTCTACATGTCTATTAGTGTACTCCACTGAGACATAGTGGTTCTACATGTCTACTAGTGTACTCCACTGGGACACAGTGGTTCTACATGTCTACTAGTGTACTCCACTGAGACACAGTGGTTCTACATGTCTACTAGTGTACTCCACTGGGACACAGTGGTTCTACATGTCTACTAGTGTACTCCACTGGGACACAGTGGTTCTACATGTCTACTAGTGTACTCCACTGAGACACAGTGGTTCTACATGTCTACTAGTGTACTCCACTGGGACACAGTGGTTCTACATGTCTACTAGTGTACTCCACTGAGACACAGTGGTTCTACATGTCTACTAGTGTACTCCACTGAGACACAGTGGTTCTACATGTCTACTAGTGTACTCCACTGGGACACAGTGGTTCTACATGTCTACTAGTGTACTCCACTGGGATACAGTGGTTCTACATGTCTACTAGTGTACTCCACTGAGACACAGTGGTTCTACATGTCTACTAGTGTACTCCACTGGGACACAGTGGTTCTACATGTCTACTAGTGTACTCCACTGAGACACAGTGGTTCTACATGTCTACTAGTGTACTCCACTGGGACACAGTGGTTCTACATGTCTACTAGTGTACTCCACTGGGACACAGTGGTTCTACATGTCTACTAGTGTACTCCACTGAGACACAGTGGTTCTACATGTCTACTAGTGTACTCCACTGGGACACAGTGGTTCTACATGTCTACTAGTGTACTCCACTGAGACACAGTGGTTCTACATGTCTACTAGTGTACTCCACTGAGACACAGTGGTTCTACATGTCTACTAGTGTACTCCACTGAGACACAGTGGTTCTACATGTCTACTAGTGTACTCCACTGGGACAGAGTGGTTCTACATGTCTACTAGTGTACTCCACTGGGACACACGTCATAAAATGTTGGATGATAGAGAACACAGACAATAAATAGCTATTATTGGATGGGCGGTTGGTTGGTCTATTAAAATTCTGAAGCCAACTGCACACAGACATCACAGTCACAGCATTTCAGTCATATGGTTGACAATGACTTCCTGGGTACATCAATAGAACCAATATGAGACAAAGATGTAGAAATTGTGTTCTCTTACGATCCACTCCATTGGGCCAGTCGTTGAGTGACTAACAGGCTTTGAAGTGGCTTTCCAGGGTTGATGAGGGGCATGTAGGCCAGACACACAAAGGAAATGTTTCAATTTTCACAAACTGACCCTTCATCCTCACCGACAAAAAAGCAACAATGCTGCATCAATTGGTGGACAATTACCCAAGCACTCACAACAGAATTTATTTTAACAAGCATTTTAAGAGTTCCATAAATTATCCTAGGGGTTTGGTGATGCACCTGTCTGTGATCGCTCAATTTTCATTCTCTCTCTCTCCCCCTTTCTTTCTCTCTCTCTCTCTATTAATTTCTCTCCCTCCTCTCTCTCTCCTCCCTCTCCCTTTCTCTCTCTCTTTCTCTCTTCTCTCTCTCTCCTCTCTCTCCTTCTCTCTCTCTCTCCTTCTCTCTCTCCTTCTCTCTCTCCTTCCCTTTCTTTCTCTCTCTGTTAACTGATTGCTTCCACACACTGAAGGAAAAGTCCAGCTGGAGACTGTAAAAATAAACTGTCCATGTTTAAAAATGGGAAGATTAGCCCTTTTTTTAGGTTTGTTTTCATGTTTGTGTCCCTGTGTGTCCAGCCTGGTGAGGTAGAGCAGGTTGAGAACAGAATAGAACAGAAAGAGGAAGGTGCTATGCTCTGCATGCCAGAATGGGAATGTGGAGGAGGAGGGTGGTTTTTGAAGTGAGGAAGAACACTAATTGGCAAGGGAGCGGAGAGAGAAAGAAATACTTGCTGCCAGATCTTTCTGTAAAACACATTCTGTGTTCTGTGTGCTTTGCAGGTCTAGAGTGAGGTGTTGGAGGCCTAGACATGCAGAACCAGGACCCTTCGCAGTCAAGGACCAGCTCCTGATACCACCTTTAGCTTGCAATAAGTGCAGGGTAAACGTTGCTTCCTGCCTTTTTGCATGGCTGGGTTATTCCACGTTTAGTCTGTCTGCTCAGCTTTAATACTGTACCTGTATGTTATTTATTTCTTTTAAGAGTATTGGGCCAGTAACCGAAAGGTCACAATTTCGAATCCCCAAGCCGAGTAGGTGAAAGCTCTGTCGGTGTGCCCTTGAGCAAGGGACTTTCTAATTCTAATTTCTCCAGTAAGTCGATCTGGATAAGAGCGTCTGCTAAATGACTAAAATGTAAATCTACACTGAAGTTATACTAATTTAATTACAGTGCTTCCTTGTTTTACGGGCATGGTTAAACAAAGGATGCTGATTCATTCAAAACGGTGTAATTTATCCCAATCTCAATCTTATTCTTAATCTTTCAACATGTTGATTCAATTCAGGACGACTTGTCTTTATCTGCTCTGTCTTCCCAGTGTAAACAGGTAAACACAGAGAAAGACCTATTTTCATATCCCGTCTCAATGGCCTCCCCTGGTTTCACCTACCATGATGTGTTTGTTGACTGATAAGATGATTTTTCACATGTTCTCAGCTATATTGCACAGCACCGTCTTTAATCACATCTAGTGTACTGTATAATGTATATATTAACGGAGAAACCCATAGGCCCCGCGGATGATAGGTCACGCACGTGACTCGCCGCGGACCCACCTGGAAACAACCTGGGACCCCACTGGGCACGATCAGTCGATGTATGTCGATGAAGCGAGCCTAATTATCCTATATTACTGAATATAAGACAGAATTATACTGCCATATCACTTACATTAACTTCACAGGGACTTGATAAATACTGTGGCAGTTTGTCACCACTTCCGCCGAAGTCGGCTCCTCTCCTTGTTCGGGCGGCTTTCCGTGATCGACGTCACCGGCTTTCTAGCCATCGCCGCTCCATTTTTCATATATCCATTTGTCTTGTTTCCATACACACCTGGTTTTCATTTCCCCAATTAAGCTACTTGTATTTAACCCTCTGTTTCCCATCATGTTTTGTGTGTAATTGTTTCATGTTACGTGGTGTTCGTTTTACGTGCTTTACTTTTATGTTCCGTTTTTTTGAGCGTGTTTGATTTATGTAGTGCTCTCATTTTGGAACTATAATAAAACTGTGCCTGTTCATTATACTCTGCTCTCCTGCACCTGACTTCACCTCCAATACACCTTTTGACACAGTTTAACAACTTTGAAGATTATGTTTTAATGACAGATTCTCAGCAAGGACTTTGTGAATAATTTACCAAGTTCAGCAAGCAGGGCTAAATAGTGTTTGGCTTAATTGAGTTTGTTGGAAGTGTGTTCCTGTATTCTTGCTTTTCAACAGGCTGTCATTTCTCTGTAACACATTATGAAACCCATTACTCTTCACTCATCACTCTGAGAGGAGAAGACTGAAGCATCTGTGAGGGTTAATTACAGTAAGCTCTGTTTAATAAGCAGCATACGTATCATGTGTCTCAGTGTAGACTCTGTAAGTGGAGAGAGGAACCTTCAGAAGCCCTGGAATGCCTGATGTTCATGTATAAATGTATATTAGCACATGCCAACGCTGGAGTGAGGAACTGTTTTACTCTATGTTGCCAAGTAACAATTTTCTTTGGCTGTGATTGGGTCGCCTGTTTAGAATATGACACCGACGTATTGCTTCCAGACAAACTAAAAACACCTTCTTTGCCCGCTTTGAGGATATTACAGTGCCAAGGACTGTGGGCTCTCCTTCTCTGTGGCCGACGTGAGTAAGACATTTAAACGTGTTAACCCTCGCAAGGCTGCCGGCCCAGACGACATCCCTAGCTGCGTCTTCAGCGCGTGCGCAGACCAGCTGGCTGGTGTGTTTACGAACATATTCAATCTCTCCCTATCCCAGTCTGCTGTCCCCACATGCTTCCAGATGGCCATCATTGTTCCTGTACCCAAGAATGCAAAGGTAACTGAACTAAATGACTATTGCCCCGTAGCACTCAGTTCTGTCATCATGAATTGCTTTGCGAGACTAGTCAAGGATCATATCACCTCCACCTTACCTGTCACCCTAGACCCACTTCAATTTGCTCACCGGCCCAATAGGTCCAAAGATGATGCAATCGCCATCACACTGCACACTGGCCTATCCCATCAGGACAAGAGGAATACCTATGTAAGAATGCTGTTCATTGACTATAGCTCAGCATTCAAGACCATAGTACCCTCCAAGCTCACCATTAAGCTTGAGGCCCTGGGTCTCAACCCCGCCCTGTACAATTGGGTCCTGGACTTCCTGACGGGCCGCCCCAGGTGGTGAAGGTAGGAAACAACATCTCCACTTCACTGACCCTCAACACTGGGGCCCCACAAGGGTGCGTGCTCAGCCTCCTCCTGTACTCCCTGTTCACCCATGACTGCGTGGCCACGCACGCCTCCAACTCAATCACAAAGTTTGCAGATGACACAACAGTAGTAGGCTTGATTACCAACAACAATTAGACAGCCTACAGGGAGGAGGTGAGGGCTCTCGGAGTGTGGTGTCAGGAAAATAACCTCTCACTCAACATCAGCAAAGCAAAGGAGATGATCGTGGACTTCAGGAAACAGCAAAAGGAGCACCCCCGATCCACATTGACGGGACAGCAGTGGAGAAGGTGGAAAGTTTTAAGTTTCTCAGCGTACACATCACGGACAAACTGAAATAGTCCACCCACAGAGACAGTGTGGTGAAGAAGGCGCAAAAGAAAAAAATCCAAATTAGAGCATGACAGACGTAGGTTTACCATGTTGAGAAATAAGGTGATTAAAGAAATCAAACAGGCCAAGGCAAACTTTTTTATTAACATAATTGGTGAAGCAAAGGAAAATTCTAAATTGATCTAGGAGAATCTAAAAAAGTTAACCTCTATGGGCTAGGTGGGACGCTTGCAATACATGCATGTTTTGTTCAATCAAGTTCATATTTATATCAAAAAACAGCTTTTTACATTAGCATGTGATGTTCAGAACTAGCATTCCCACCCAAAACTTCCGGTGAATTTACTAAATTACTCATCATAAACATTGACAAAATACATAACAAATATTTTAAGAATTATAGATACAGAACTCCTTTATGCAATCGCTATGTCAGATTTTAAAATAGCTTTTCGGCAAAAGCACATTTTGCAATATTCTGAGTACATAGCTCAGCCATCACAGGCTAGCTATTTAGACACCGGCCAACTTCGGGGCTCACTAAACTCAGAATTACTATTAGAAAAATTATATTACCTTTGCTGTTCTTCGTCAGAATGCACTCCCAGGACTGCTACTTCCACAACAAATGTTGTTTTTGTTCCAAATAATCCATAGTTATGTGCAAATATCCCTGTTTTGTTCGTGCGTTCAGGTCACTATCCAAAGGGTAACGCGCGAGCGCATTTCCAGACCAAAAATGTAAAAATGTTCCATTACCGTACTTAGAAGCATGTCAAACGCTGTTTAAAATACATTTTTATGCTATTCTTCTTGTAAAATAGCGATAATATTCCAACCGGACAATGCCGATTTCTGAAGGCTTTAGAGAGCCAATGGAAGCCTTAGAAAGTGTCACATAACAGCTCAGATACTGTAGTTTCGATAGACAAGCAACAGGACTACAAATTCGCAGAAAGGCCACTTCCTGCTTGGAATCTTCTTAGGTTTTTGCCTGCCATATGAGTTCTGTTATACTCACAGACACCATTCAAACAGTTTTAGAAACTTTAGAGGGTTTTCTATCAAAATATACTAATAATATGCATATTCTCGTTTCTGGGCAAGAGTAGTAACCAGTTTAAATCGGGTACGTTTTTTATCCGGGCGTGAAAATACTGCCTGAGCTCCTGAGTTGGGAAAATCTTGTGCAATAAGTATTTTTGTTAAACAGAAAACCCAAACATATGGCAGCAGATCCACAAGGTCTGCCACGAGAGGTGACTGTATAGTTCCCTTAAGGAAAAGCACCTTTAGTAAATCCGCTTTCTCTGTGAGAGCTTCCCATGTCTGGAATACACTGCCATCAGACACACAAAACTGCACCACATATCACACTTTCACAAAATGCATGAAGACATGGCTAAAGGTCAATCAGATTTGTGAACGTAATCCCTAGCTGTGTATTGCCGCTTTCCATGTTGTCTGTAGCTTGTGAGGTGTAGAAACACTTTGTTGCTTTTATGGATTTTGTCTTGTTGCTTTTTGTGCCATGTTGCTCTGTCTGTATGCTACGTCTTGCTTGTCCTATGTTGCTCTGTCTGTATGCTATGTCTTGCTTGTCCTATGTTGCTCTGCATGTGCTCACTGCTCATTGTCTGTATTGTAATTGTTTTTAATAACCTGCCCAGGGACTGCGGTTGAAAATTAACCGGCTGGCTAAAATCGGCACTTTTACTGAAACGTTGATTAATGTGCACTGTCCCTGTAAAAATAAATAAACTCAAACTCTTCAACCTCAGGAGGCTGAAGAAATGTGGCTTGTCACCTAAAAACCACAAACTTTTACAGATACACAATTGAGAGCATCCTGTTGGATTGTATCGCAGCCTGGTACGGCAACTGCACCACCCACAACCGCAGGGCTCTCTGGAGGGCAAACTACCTGCCCTCCAGGACACTTACACCACCCAATGTCACAGGAAGGCCAAAAAGATCATCAAGGACAACAACCACCCGAGCCACTGCCTGTTCACCCTGCTACCATCCAGAAGGCGAGGTCAGTATCGTAAAGTACTTAAGTAGAAATACTTTAAAGTACTACTTAAGTAGTTTTTTGGGGGTATCTGTACTTTACTATGTATATTTTTTACAACTTTTACTTCACTACATTCCTAAAGAAAATGATATTGTCAAGGTTGTCGTAGGAATGAGCGGACCAAAGTGCAGCGTGTATGTCGATCCACATTTTATTTATACTGTGAAACTATGCAATACATAAATAAACTGAATGACAAAAAAAAAAAAAAACTTGACGCAGAGGTGAAACATACACTACTCAAAATGAATCTCCCACAAACCCAGGTGGGACAAACACCAACTTAAATTTGACCTCCAATTAGAGACAACGATGACCAGCTGCCTCTAATTGGAGATCATCCCAAACACAGCCCAACATAGAAATACAAAACTAGAACAACCCAACATAGAAATACAAAAATAGAACGTAACAACATAGAAAAACTAAACTAGAAAACCCCCGTCACACCCTGACCTACTCTACCATAGAAAATAACAACTTACTATGGTCAGGACGTGACAGATGTACTTTTAACTCCCTACATTTCCCGTGACACCCAAAAGTACTTGTTACATTTTGAATGCTTAGCAGGACAAGAAAATGGTCCAATTCACACTCTTATCAAGAGAATACATGGTCATCCCTACTGCCTCTGATCCGGCAGACTCACTAAATACAAATGCGTCATTTGTAAATTATGTTGGCTGTGTGTTGGAGTTAGCCCCTGGCTATCAGAAAATTAAAAAACAAGAAAATGGTGCCGTCTGCTTTGCTTAATACAAGGAATTTTAAATTATTTATACTTTTACTTTTACCATTGTTACTTAAGTATATTTAATCAATTACATTTACTTTTGATACTTAGGTATATTTAGAACCAAATACTTTTACTCGAGTGGTACTTTACTGGGTAACTTCCACTTTTACTTGAGGAACTTTCTATTAAGTTATCTATACTTTTACCCAAGTATGACAATTGGGTACTTTTTCCAGTACAGGTGCATCAAAGCTGGGACCGAGAGACTGAAAAACAGCTTCTATCTCAAGGCCATCAGACTGTTAAACAGCCATCACTAACAGTGAGGCTGCTGCATACAGACTTGAAATCATTGGCCACTTTAATAAATGGAACAGTAGTCACTTTAATAATGTTTACATATCTTGCATTATTCATTTGACCTTCATTTAGCTAGGCAAGTCAGTTAATTAAGAACAAATTGTTATTTTCAATAACAGCCTAGATTTTTACCTTGCCAACTCAGGGATTTGATCTTGCGGTTACTAGTCCAACACTCTAACCTCTAGGCTACCTGCCGCCCCATCTCATATGTATATACTGTATTCTATACTATCTATTGCATCTTAGCCTATTCCGCTCTGTCATTGCTCATCCATATATTTAGGTATTTGGGTATTTGTTGTGGAATTGTTAGATATTAATTGCTAGATATTGCTGCACTGTTGGAACTAGAAGCAGAAGCATTTCGCTACACTCACAATAACATCTGCTGACCATGTGTATGTGACCAATAACATTTGATTTGATGAGGAGTCAGTACTGCCAAAATAAAGTTCATGTTTCCAGTGCTTTTTTCTGTGGTTTTGATTGCAGTGAGAGAGCATAAGGTCCATACTAATGTCATAGACACAGTGACCTTGGCCCCTGTCACTAAGTCAGACAACGGACAGACTAACAGCATTATTCACTGATGGACAACTTTGTTTTGAAATGTGTTGTTATGGAAAATAGTTAGTTGCAGTTGGAAACCAGGTGCATCTATTTTTCCAACTCTGGTCTGACTTCCCAATCGTTGTCAAGTCACATACAGTACATGTATGCTGCTGTACATTACCAGACCTCCTCTGACACACACATGCAGCTATTGAGAAAGAACTCTAATACATTATTGCTCCTCTTTCAATTCATTGGGTTACACCATAAAACCCTCCACAGAGAGAGATTGCATTTACAAGTGTCGCTGGAGTGTGGAAAAGAGCTTGTGAGATCTATAAATGTATAAAATGTGTGATTTCACTTCAATGCAAAAAAAATCACCCAAGGACCAGCTGTAGATTTGTGAATAAAGAGGGGTTGTAAAACAGAGCTAACTATGAGCAGAGACGATGGGAATCCCACATGTTTATGCACTCTTCATCCCTGAAGCAACTACGTGTGTGTGTGTGCGTGTGCGTGTGCGTGTGTGTTATAATCTCCACCCGGCACAGCCAGAAGAGGACTGGCCACCCCTCATAGCCTGGTTCCTCTCTAGGTTTCTTCCTAGGTTTTGGCCTTTCTAGGGAGTTTTTCCTAGCCACTGTGCTTCTACACCTGTTTGGGGTTTTAGGCTGGGTTTCTGTACAGCACTTTGTGACATCAGCTGATGTAAGAAGGGCTTTATAAATACATGTGATTGATTGATTGAGTGTGTGTGTGTGTGTGTGTGTGTGTGTGTGTGTGTGTGTGTGTGTGTGTGTGTGTGTGTGTGTGTGTGTGTGTGTGTGTGGACGTGCTTAACTATTCTTGTGGGGATCAGAATTCTGAAAAAGAATAGTAAACAAGCAGAAATTTGACCAATTTGGGACATTTTGTTAGTCCCCTACCAGTAAAGGGGGACTTCCCAGGATGACAAAATCACGGAGGCTTTGTAAACTTTGGCAGAGAACGTTTCTTTAGTTAGATGATATCAGAAAGTTGTTTTCCCACTTTCTCTTTTTTATCTGATTATGCATCATTTCCCTTCTGTCATCATGAGAACCGGGGGCAAGCCAAAGAAGTAGTCTTATGCAGCAATGGTAAACATTCCAGCATCAACATTCTACAGAATACTGTATTTCAATTGATGGCTGATATGCAATCTCCTGTCCATGGTAGTTACATACTTGAGGGATTAAGTCTGGCATTTCAGATCTCTCGCCCAGCTAGCCAATTATAAACAAACACCTGGTTTCTGGCGATGGAAATCTCTGTGTGTGGGGCTCTGGGGAATAGCCAGCGACAGTCAGACAGCCTTTATAAACTTCACCAGATGCTTTAAACAGCAAAACTTTGCCCATCAACTTGCCTTAATCACTATGAGATCTGTCACTATGGAAGGCTATGATATAATAGCTCTATGGACCGAAACAATAATCACTGTTATTGAGCGATTTCCCTAAACACAGCGATCCACCAGCCTTAAAAAATGCAGTGTTCTCACAGTCATATGGGACTGAAGTTATATCTGCAGCCTGTTTCAATGTGCTGCGCTGTAGTTTATATATGGGTCAGTTCAGTTCTTAGCTCTGCGCTCTGTTCTCTTCAAGGGGAGAAGAAGGATTTTAGTCCTGAGTGAGAGCCTAAAACTCTGATCTCTAATCTGGGTCTGTTGATTGACATTGTCTTCAGTTGGTTTGTTTGCATAAGGTCCCCCCCCATTGGCGTCTGTCATCCAGTCACGTCTCGTACATCTCATTAAGTTGCCCTCTGTCCTTCTCTGTCTCGCCCCGAGTCAGGGTAAAATATACAAACATAACCTCAGCCCACACACTAACTAAACTCCCACATGCTCTTAAGTCGCAAGCAATAACACTCTCTATAGTTAAGAAACACATAGTTCAAAGTCTGGCAACACCCATGCATGTAACGTAAAGGCACATCCACTTACACTAAACAGCTAAATAGCTGTCTCAATAATACTTCGTTGAGGATTAATGTCTCATTTTCTCTACTTTTAGTATAGACTTTGAAATAGGAGGTCTGAGATACAGTAAAAGGATATATCTAAGTCATGCTACATAGTAGTCTCTGAACTCTGAGAGCAACATACCTCCACTCTACGCCATGCCTCTGTGATATGCTGCTGGATAGGGAATTTCCCAGCGGTCGGTTCTCTTTCAGGTCCTTCAGGTGTTCTAGCAGGGCTCCAGTGTAGGGTCCTCCAGAAGGCTTTGCTGTGTGTCTGTGTGTTGTTTGAGAGAGGTAACGGAGGTTCTGGTTCTGGTGGAGCGTGGAGGGCCTTTGATGAATAACCTAAGCTCCCCAGAGACACTTCCTGGTCCCCTTTCATATGGGTGGTTCATTCATCAAAGATGTTCTGCTCCCAAACTAAGAGACATAAATTATTATGGATGTTTACCTGAAATAAAGGAAGTAACCAGGGGAAAAAAACAGCAGCCTTTCATAGAGGACAACTTTGAACTGTGGTGGCATGATCAAACCCGACCGAACTGGAGCTAGCACTGGGTGAGAAGGAGGATGGATTGGGTTTCATTCAGGAATAATTTAACGCTTCTGGAATGTTTCACGTCAAACACATGGCCTAGGTAGAGCTCTACAGGGGGAGAGTTTTTATTTTACCGCCCCAACACAGCCATGTGTGTTGCCATGCCATCACAGGTTCCCCTGTGCTCTTTTCCCTTATGTCTGTTTCACACAGGTCAACGTCACCCCCTCACACCTCAGTCCTTAATCTGCAGATCAGTGGTGTGTATTCATGGATGCCAAGGGAAGCCAGGCTTCCCAAAAAATGTACCAATATTTATTTTTTTATCTTTCGTCTCTGTGTTTCATAAATTTCCTTCAATTCGCAAGAGGATTAATGTATCTCACCGGAGAAAGCATCCGAGCGAATGAAACAGTGCCCCTCTGTCTCCGTATGTGTAGTGTATCTATCTGATGCTGTCTTGTCAAAAAGAGTATGACATTGTCGCCACCCGTAGCATTAAATGCAGGGGAAGTCAGCGAGCATTTGGCCTCTCATGATAAAAAAAATAAAATAATAGCCAATCAGCGTTGAGCTAAACTGAGTGAGCTCAGCTGTGAATGGTCCTGGCGCACCAAAAAAGTTTTAAGAGAGGCCAGTTTGGATTCGGCTTCATACCAATAACATCACATCTGAAGCCAAACATAATTGACAGAAAAAAATGTAATTGTTGCGTCTCATTGTGTTGTTGTCGTATAGTAGCTAGCTAGGTAAAATCACCCCTTTCCTAAATTAGCCATGGACGGAGATAGGGATCTGGACTTGTGGTTTTACTTAATTCTCCGTACTGGCCAATGATTATAAGGGTTGTTCTGATCCAACCACAAATTCATACATTGTGCCCCTGGACTGAGAGGATGGAAGTTTAATATGTAGCTAGATGAAGAAGGCTAATGTTAACTAGCTAACGTTGCCCATGGAAGAAAGTTAGGCTAGCGAGCAAGCATTTTAGCAAGGTAGCCTAGGACAACAAAAAATAAAAGCATTTACTGTATGACAGAGTCATAGACCGTTTCGGCAACATGAAAAAAGGAGGATGGCATTGGTGAGTCAAGATGTTTTTTCTACTTGCATGCATATACGCACAAACACACACAAAAATCAGTACCATAGACAGCCACATCGTATTTAGCGGAGGTTGGTTGGACTAAATTGTTTTTGGTACAGTTTTTAGAGTCTTAGACTAAGCACAGGTGATTTGATGATGTTGAAATGTTGAAGTTGAAATGGTGCTGGAATAGTGGAGTCAGCTCCTGTTTTCTTTGAAACTTGTGGTAACTCTCCCTGGTTCTAAATCAATAGTTGTTTAATAGTCTGAAAATATCAGGAACATTAACTTACCTGACCATGCTGTCGGTCATGTACAGTAACTGTTTGTTACATGCAATATGTTTTGTGGACTTACGGGACAGACGTTGCTCTCAGGATTTGTAATGAAAGAAATTCTTCCACAGTGCCTTCTTATTGTCTTGGCCTTAGGCCTATATATCATGGTGTCAAGGCATATGAACTAACAGGTTATAGAGCAAACAACACAATTATCACAACCCATACTGTAGGTTGTATTATGTTTGTTTTCTGGCTTGGCTTCCCCAGTGATTTTACCCACGCACCCCTACTGGTGCAAATGCAACGGAACAATACTGTGTGCTGTCTCTCCTGTCTTGGGCACCGCTAGATGACTTCAGTGTATCCAGCCTTGTGGGCTGTTACCTGTTGGGCCCCAAAAACATGGTCCTTAGCGTTAGGTTTAGGGTTGGTTTAGGGTTGGTTTAGGGTTGGTTTAGGGTTGAGACGGTATGTGGACGTTAACTTATGTTTACGGTGAGGGTTAAGGTCAGGTTTATGATACAACAGGCCTCTTACAGATCTTAATTTGATCACTCTGTTGTCACAGAGAATTTTCTTGCACAGCAGGAAATTGAAATTGTAGTGTATTCAAGGTTTAAAAATACTTCTAAAATGTGTCATTTGCACTTTACAATTTCAGACTAGATTTGCAATAAAGTAAAATTCCTCAACCCCTACAAAAATATAAATTCATTATAATCAACATGATAATTCACATTTCCTGTTGTAGCAGGATTATTTTCCTGCTGTGAGACGCAGGGTCAAATTAAGATAACGCATCTACACATATTAGAGTAACTTTCAACTTGGCCAATGACAAGCAGCCTTCCTTAATGTACAGAATGTCAAGCCTCTCACAGATTACCCTATTTGGCAAAAGGTGTGGATTCCACACCGACAGGGACTCCCATGTGCTCTCTCTCCACTAGAGCCGTGATGGAATACACAGCCCTTACATATTGGGCACACACACCCACCCACACACACACACACCCACACACCCACACACCCACACACACACACACACACACACACACACACACACACACACACACACACACACACACACACACACACACACACACACACACACACACACATACATTAGGTAACCACAGCCCCATTAGGACATCGAGCCCCTAAGTCATTTAGAGTCCATCAGCATGTGACCAAGTGTCTTAATGCGTAATATCAGCTGAGTTTTGATCACCGCACCCCATTTTCTTGATGTCCATCTTTCAGCACTGGTGATTAAACATGGCCAGGTTGTGTTCAAAGCATTTCAGAGATGTTTTGGTGTAGTGAGAGGACGGCGGGCGGCACATTGACACTGCACAGCCTTCCAGCTCACCGTCATCACTACAATATTTTTGAGGATTTATTAGTTATGAATCTGAAATATAGGGAGAGGCCTGTAATTGGTTATTATGGCCTGTGCTCAGGGTTTGACGAGGGACTGTTATTTTTAGAAAGCTGTGTCATACAATGAAGCGTCAGGCCTTTTCATATCCCCACCTATCCAACCAGCAGCTTTTACAGGCATATCAAAGGTAATTCAGCATTGGCTGCCTCTAACCAGGTTGGGGCAGGAACAAAGCTACACAGCCATGTTTTAAATTCGAATTAAGACGCAGCGTGAATGTACATTAGCAACAAACAGCTCCGTAATGACATGTTTTTCTAACTTTCTAACTCTCCCTTCCAGAATAAAATGTCTGCACCTGCATGGTTGACTGTGAAGACGAATGATGATGAGGAAAGGACAGGGAATGCATGATTTACAGTTAAGCTCACGAGACTAAATTAGTGGCTTCTCTTTCCAGGCTTTGATTCAGATGGAACCTTCCATTAAGTTCCAACATCCAACATGTTGTCTCTCTCTATCCAGTCTATTCCTGTGACTCAGGTCCTACAGTAGGTTAGCATTCTTTTTAAGTATCTTGAACTTCAATAAAAAAAAATTGGTAGACAACAAACCCAGGTAACCTGTACTGCTGCCAATTACTCATATTTACTCATCCAAACACTGTGAGGACCTGAATAGAAGCAGTAAGAGAGACACACACGGAAGGAGAGGATTATATTTTGATGACTGTAATTAAAAGTTAAAGTATGGTCCCTGAGCAACGCAGCCCAAGGCTAATTAACAGTGTCTTCTCCACACAACCTCTTACCACTCAGAGAAATAAGCATAATTAGCTCTGCAAATGTTTTGGCTCTTTACGTAATCTCCTCTGTTGAGCCTCAGATGTTCTGTTGGTGTACTGATTTATTTGTTCTTTAAATCTATGTTTGTTCATTTGAAGAGCGTGACCTGTTGATGCATTCCATTTACAGGAGAAAGAAATTAAGGAGCATTCTCTCTCTCTTTCTCTCTCTCTCTCTCTCTCTCTCTCTCTCGCTCTCTCTCTAGCTCTCTCTCTCCATACTAAATCAAATCACATTTATTTATATAGCCCTTCTTACATCAGCTGATATCTCAAAGTGCTGTACAGAAACCCAGCCTAAAACCCCAAACAGCAAGCAATGCAGGTGTAGAAGCACGGTGGCTAGGAAAAACTCCCTAGAAAGGCCAAAACCTAGGAAGAAACCTAGAGAGGAACCAGGCTATGAGGGGTGGCCAGTCCTTCTTCTGGCTGTGCCGGGTGGAGATTATAACAGCACATAGCCTAGATGTTCAAATGTTCATAAATGACCAGCATGGTCAAATAATAATAATCATAGTAGTTGTCGAGGGTGCAACAAGTCAGTAACACATGAGTAAGTGTCAGTTGGCTTTTTCATAGCCGATCTTTGAGAGTATCTCTACCGCTCCTGCTGTCTCTAGAGAGTTGAAAACAGCAGGTCTGGGACAGGTAGCACGTCCGGTGAACAGGTCAGGGTTCCAGCAGGTCTGGGACAGCAGGTCTGGGACAGGTAGCACGTCCGGTGAACAGGTCAGGGTTCCATAGCTGCAGGCAGAACAGTTGGAACTGGAGCAGCAGCACGGCCAGGTGAACTGGGGACAGCAAGGAGTCATCAACCCAGGTAGTCCTGAGGCATGGTCCTAGGGCTCAGGTCCTCCGAGAGAGAGAAAGAAAGAAAGAGAGAAAGAGAGAATTAGAGAGAGCATATTTAAATTCACACAAGACACCGGATAAGACAAGAGAAATACTCCAGATGTGACAGACTGACCCTAGCCCCCCGACACATAAACTACTGCAGCATAAATACTGGAGGCTGAGACAGGAGGGGTCAGGAGACACTGTGGCCCCATCCGATGAAACCCCCGGACAGGGCCAAACAGGTAGGATATAACCCCACCCACTTTGCCAAAGCACAGCCTCCACACCACTGGAGGGATATCTCCAACCACCAACAAACCATCCCGGGACAAGGCCGAGTATAGCCCACAAAGATCTCCGCCACGGCACAACCCAAGGGGGGGGGGGCGTCAACCCAGACAGGAAGACCACGTCAGTGAATCAACCCACTCAAGTGATACACCCCTCCCAGGGACGGCATGGAAGAACACCAGTAAATCACAGGGTTCTTCATCTCTGCAACTGTTACAGGCCTCCCTTCCACATAAATCCTCTCTCAGACACTGTCATCTTCTCAGGCAGCCGTGAAAACCATTCCTGTGTTACGGAAGAGTCAGTACAGCCATGCGTTGAAGGCTTTTAGCACTCAGTGTGGGTCAGTGTGGGATCTGAGGACTCAACGACAACACAGACAAGGTACAGTAAGAGATTCGCTTCTGCCTTTCACGTGTGGACAAGCCTCTCAAGGCTAGAGAAGGACAGGGGTGGTTCAGTAGAAAAGGACAGGGTGGTTCAGTAGAAAAGGACAGGGATGGTTCAGTAGAAAAGGACAGGGGGGGTTCAGTAGAAAAGGACAGGGATGGTTCAGTAGAAAAGAACAGGGGTGGTTCAGTAGAAAAGGACAAGGATGGTTCAGTAGAAAAGGACAGGGATGGTTCAGTAAAAAAGGACAAGGATGGTTCAGTAAAAAAGGACAACGATGGTTCAGTAGAAAAGAACAGGGATGGTTCAGTAGAAAAGGACAAGGATGGTTCAGTAGAAAAGGATAGGGATGGTTCAGTAGAAAAGGACAAGGATGGTTCAGTAGAAAAGGATAGGGATGGTTCAGTAGAAAAGGACAGAGGGGGTTCAGTAGAAAAGGACAGTGTGTGCGTCCATGCACATTGTTGAGTGCGCAACGTGTGTGTACAGTATATTTCTTTCTTTGTGTATGTGTCTGTGTGTCTCCAGACTGCAGATGAGCGAGAGAGAGAGAGAGAGAGAGAGAGAGAGAGAGAGAGAGAGAGAGAGAGAGAGAGAGAGAGAGAGAGAGAGAGAGAGAGAGAGAGAGAGAGAGAGAGAGAGAGGCAGGGGATATCCATTACTCACAGGTTGCCTATAGAGAGCAGGAGAGCAGCAGCACCTGAATCCTGTTTAATGGTGGAAATGGATGCACATACTCCCCTCGAAGTAATCCCCTTTACGGCCAACACTCACCTCTGATATATGGACAGAAGACAGATGCCAGCGCAGGAGGTGAGAAGAAGGGGGGAGGCGGGGGTGATGGGAGAGGTTCTTAGGTTGATGGGGAGGCTGCACATATCTTTGAACTCCTGTCCATGATCCAGGGTCACAGTGGGGGTGATAGAGTGCTGCCGTGTCGTATGTTACTCAGAGAATACAGACCTTGGGAGACCATCCCAATACACAGGTCCCAGGTTCTAGTGCTCTCTACACTCAACCATCACCTTCAGGTTCAAAGTAATGTGTTGTATCAACAGCATCACAGGATAATGGGGATCAGCATCATAACAGGGGTATGTGCATTACTGTAACCATTACTCAGATCTTAGCCCATAAGTCCAGCAGAGTCCAATGCTTTATCCAGTACCCCAACCCTGGCATCAGTCAAAACCACCAAATTATGCCTGACTAATGTGATGCCCTGACCTATGACCTCTGGCCTGCTCAGTCTCTATTGGCCAGCGTAGTGGAGTGAGAGATTATGCCGATACATGTGGGTCCTGTTATCGCAGCCCACCGCCCTCCTCTTCCTCTACTCCTCTACTCCAACAGGCCCCTAAGGCCAAAGGTCTCATTGGAATATGGGCCGGAGTGGAAAGGAGAGATTACAGCAGAACTAATAGAGGAAACAATAAATGAAGAATATTAGCTACCTGCAGTAGTGTCTGTTTCCTGAGACTGAGGGTTTTGAAGTATCCTCAAAAGCTATGGTGAAGCCATATTAAAACATCAATCATTTACAATTTATGAAGGCAAAATAATCTTTGTGGGGAAACCAAACGAGGGTAAACAAATGTGCCTTTATAACTTCTTAAAATATTTACAGCATATATATCACAGCATAGAGAGAATATGAATGCAATAAAGGTATTGACAGAAATAACCATAGTGCATTGTTAAAGCCTAGGGTCTTTCAACCCTCTTCCATATTAAAGACCACTTTTCAGGGTCATTCCTGTGTCCATTTATGACTTCCACAATAATGGGTGGGTTTCTGGTGAATATTTCATTTCTTTATATTAACTCAAAACGCAATTTCTCAATATTTCTGACAAAAAAATCTAAACAAATATATACAAGTGTATGAGAGAGAATTTCAGATGAACGCTGCTGGCCACCGTCAGACAGTTCATCTGATTGCGTTGCCTGCTCTGTCCTACCACAGAGAAATTGCTTTCAGTCACAAAATCAAGGGATATATCCACACACACACACACACACACACACACACACACACACACACACACACACACACACACACACACACACACACACACACAGGCCTAGCTCTCGTTAGTGGTTATGAATCTGTCACTGGGCCCTGTGTTTCACACTGCAGTGCAGGGAGACTCAACTGCCAAGCCTTTTATTGCTTTATTGCTTCCTCCCAAAGAAAAGGAGCACAAAAGACGGTAACGTCCCCCACCACCCACTCTGTCCCCCCTCTGCCCCCCACAGACCCCCTCCTGCTGGGAGGAACAGGCCTGCAGCCAGAGGCCTCTCTTTTGAAGGCTGGCGTCTGTTTTGTTAGCTGTGGTCATCATTATCTTCCCAATTAACACTTGTTTGTCTTCAATGAATTCAATTAGAGCCATATTCATTAATGACCAGCAAGAAAGGTGCTTGGGTGTGTGTGTGTGTGTGTGTGTGTGTGTGTGTGTGTGTGTGTGTGTGTGTGTTGTGTGTGTGTGTGGTGTTGTTTAGAAAATATATATATTTAACCTTAATTTAACGAGGCAAGTCAGTTAAGAACACATTCTGATTTACAATGACGGCCTACCAGAAGGCAAAAGGCCTCCTGCGAAGACGGGGGCTGGGATAAATAAAAAAAAAAAAAAAGATAAATATAGGACAAAACAAACATCACAACAAGAGAGACAACACAACACTACATAAAGAGAGACCTAAGACAACAACATAGCAAGGCTGCAAACACTTGACCACACAGCATGGTACCAACACAACATGACAACAACATGGTAGCAGAACAAAACATGGTACAAACATGATTGGGCACAGACAACAGCACAAATGGCAAGAAGGTAGAGACAACAATACATCACGCGAAGCAGCCACAACTGTCAGTAAGAGTGTCCATAATTGAGTCTTTGCATGAAGAGATGGAGATAAAACTGTCCAGTTTGAGTGTTGTTTTGCAGCTTGTTCCAGTCACTAGCTGCAGCAAAAGGAGGAGCGATCCAGGGATGTGTGTGCTTTGGGGACCTTAATCAGAATGTGACTGTTGTATGTGGAGGATGAGGGCTGCAGTAGGTATCTCAGGTAGGGGGGAGTGAGGCCTAAGAGGGTTTTATAAATAATCATCAACCAGTGGGTCTTGCGACATATTGGATACCAACCACTGTTAAACCTCACCAAAGAAGAAGAAGAGGAAATATTTGCACCTACACACTGAAGAAGGCTGCAAAGCCTAAACGTCTGTGTACACCATCCCTGACGCAGTGAAACATATAACAAACATCTAAAAATGATGTAAGCTTTATGCTAAATCTTTTTGAGTGTGGAACCATCACTCCTTTTTATTTATCTGAATTCACGAGTTTTACGCACCAACCAAACTTCTGAGAGAGTGCGATGCTTCCCTTTTGATTATCTGTTCACAACACAGAAATGTTTTCACTCACATAGATCTGATTACCATAATATGAAGGATGTTATGTCTCTAAAGGATGAAATACATTTATTTTTAGAATCACAAAATGGCCAAAGAAAGTGTGAACAGCATGATGAGGTAATCTGGCCTTTTCTTAATTATGCAGAACTAATAGTTGGCCTGAGATTATCACATGGTAGTCAAAGAGATTTATGGATTATAGGAAAGCCTATCATATCTGTTTGTTCTGGAAGGGAGGCGAAGGAGTTAAATAATTTGCTGGGGAAAATTACCCCATTTGAAACAGTCTTCCATTCTTTATGTTGGCCTTTTAACTGTTGAAATTAGGCTAATTTCTTCACGACTGCTGTGTTTTGTGGGATTCTTTCCACCAGTTAGTCAGGACATGGGATAGTTGTGGGGGCGTTGGATGTAGGAGGGGAATTCTCTCCCTGTCTGACGCCAGCACAACCCCGTATCCCGGAGACGGCTAGCCAAAACACTTCAGCTTGGATTTAGCGCCATCGTTAAACTATTGTGAAGTAATTATGAGGCACTAAATGAAGAGTGGGATTGCCCTGTCGCCAGTGGAGCAAAAAGTCACTCCACATGAAGGTGTGTCGTGACTACAGGGCTGAGTGAGAGGTCTCCAAGCGGACCTCACACACACACATGCATGCACACACACTCATACAATGGAAGTAATGGTCTGCAAGAGGACTACACACATTCACATACACACACACACACACACACACACACACACACACACACACACACACACACACACACACACACACACACACACACACACACACACACACACACACACACACACACTTTCTCTCTCTCTCTCTCTCTCTCTCTCTCTCTCTCTCTCTCCCTTTCTCTCCATCCTATCCCTATCTCTCCTTCCTGTCCCTTTCTCTCCTTCCTCTCTCTATCTCTCCTTCCTCTCCCTTTCTCTCCATCCTCTCTCTATCTCTCCTTCCTCTCCCTTTCTCTCCTTATCTCTCCTTCCTCCCCTTCTCTTCATACTCTCTCCATCTATCCTTCCTCTCCCTTTCTCTCCATCCTCTCTCTATCTCTCCTTCCTGTCCCTTTCTCTCCTTCCTCTCTCTATCTCTCCTTCCTCTCCCTTTCTCTCCATCCTCTCTCTATCTCTCCTTCCTCTCCCTTTCTCTCCTTATCTCTCCTTCCTCCCCTTCTCTTCATACTCTCTCCATCTATCCTTCCTCTCCCTTTCTCTCCTTATCTCTCCTTCCTCCCCTTCTCTTCATACTCTCTCCATCTATCCTTCCTCTCCCTATCTCTCCTTCCTCCCCTTTCTCTCATCCTCTCTCTATCTCTCCTTCCTCTCCCTTTCTCTCCTTCCTCTCCCTTTCTCTCCTTCCTCTCCCTATCTCTCCTTCCTCTCCCTTTCTCTCCTTCCTCTCCCTTTCTCTCCTTCCTCTCCCTATCTCTCCTTCCTCTCCCTTTCTCTCCTTCCTCTCCCTTTCTCTCCTTCCTCTCCCTATCTCTAAGCAGCACCAAGCACCCCATCACTTCCTCTGCATCTCTGAAGAATGATGATTTAGTTTCACATTGTGTGCTCTGGATTCATCCTTCACTTTGAATGAGGCTGTTATTATGCACATCCATCCATTGTTGTCCAAACAGGCAAATCAATGTTTTCACCCTCCTTTGTGCCAACCATTAGATCACTCTTATGAGATGACTCAATGTTGATATTGTTGTTATGGTTGTTGATTGGATATAATTAGGGCATAATATTCACCTATTTCCTATAGATATAAACAATATTCCTTGATTTGATTTCAACATTTTGATTTCAGGTGCAAATGACTTGGACATGAAACTTAAAGACAGAACAACCTCAGTCCACCTAGTGGTCCATGAGGTAAGAGGGACCCCTTAACTTTAAAACTTCATAGTCCCTCAACCTCAGCCTTCCCTCTATCTGATCTCCCTCACACCCTTGGTGTCAGAGACAGGGAGATATTACTTTTACTTCATCACTTAGAAATGTCTCCTTTCCCCATTTATTTATCTTTATTTAACAAGGCAAGTCAGTTAAGAACACATTCTTACTTTCAATGACAGCCTAGGAACAGTGGGTTAACTGGGTTAGAGTTAGGCTTGTTCAGTGGCAGAACAACAGATTTTTTTTTTTTTACCTTGTCAGCTCAGGGATTCGAGCTTGCAACCTTTCGGTTACAACTCCAACACTCTAACCACTAGACTACCTGCCACCCCCTAAAGAGACCCGTTCTGCCACGGTCCTGTGGAGTTAGTCAGGTCCAGGTCCAGACTATCAGACAGATGTGTTTAATTTGGCTTTATCTGCTGACACATCCTGTCTGCGTCGCATGCGAGGACAGCATTGCACTCCCACCGGCACCGAGTTAGGGAAGAGCCAGAGCTAGAGTCACTGACTGAAACCTGAACCTCCCCCCTTCCCCTCTCCTCCTCTCCTCTCCCTCCCCTCTCCTCTCTCCTCTCTCTCCCTCTCCTCCCCCTCTCCTCTGCTCTCCTCTCCTCTCCTCTCCTCTCCTCTCCTCTCCTCTCCTCTCCTCTCCTCTCCTCTCCTCTCCTCTCCTCTCCTCTCCCTCCTCCCCTCCCCTCTCCTCTCCTCTCTCCCTCCCTCCCTCCCCCTCCCCTCTCCTCCTCTCCTCTCCTCTCCTCTCCTCTCCTCTCCTCTCCTCTCCTCTCCTCTCCTCTCCTCTCCTCTCCTCTCCTCTCCTCTCCTCTCCTCTCCTCTCCTCTCCTCGCCTCTCCTCTCCCTCTCTCCCCCTCCCCCCTCCCTCCCTCTCCTCCTCCCCCTCCCCTCTCCTCTCCTCCCTTCCTCCTCCTCCCTCTCCCTCTCTCCTCTCCTCTCCTCATGCCGCAGCCAAAATGCATTATTTAACTTTTCTCCTACTCAAAAATATAGATATTTTTACCTCTAAACACACTCCAAAGGGTTACTTTTTAAAGCTTTCTCAAAATGGCATGTTTTCAGTTCCACAAAACAAAAACAAAAAGGAAAAACAAGGGAGATGTCACTGTAAATGTTTCATAGGAAATTGACCGTCGTCACGGATATTCTAATTGGTACAGTACTGTAGCCTTGTGGGAAACAGCAGTTAATACAGTGGTTGAACTCCTCCAGAGAGAGAGAGAGAGGGCTGTGTATGACTCCAGTCCACATCAGTCATTGTTTGGTTGCTTCACATTTTTCTATCCCCATATATTCTTCATAAACCCTGAATGACCCTCCACTCCTCCCCTTTCTTTTCTTCTTCCTCAAAAAGGTAGAGGGCTGAAAGGGGAAATGGGTTGCCGTGAAAGGGGGCACCTCGTGATGTTGTTGTGATGGGGTTGTCCCAGTGGTCTCTAATGGTTCTACTGGGCAGTGACCCACCACACACACACACATACACACATATACACACACACTGTTCCTAGGCCGTCATTGTAAATAAGAATGTGTTCTTAACTGACTTGCCTAGTTAAATAAAGGTTCCATTAAACATGCAATTACCGACCCCAACTTTGTGATACAAAATGGAAAATGGGAACCGGCAAAAATAAAATATGAATAAAATAAAAATATACATATTTTTAATTACCCTACCAACTAACATGATAGTCATTAAAACCCATCACCTTATTCCAGTACTTTAACCCTCTCTGATCCTACCTGAGGCCAACAACCTGAGAGGACGCGACACTGCCACAGAACACACGCTGTAACTCTTCTGAAGTCAAATCTCCTACCCCTAAGTACTTCTCTGCAACTGCCACCACAACATCTATTTTCTGTGATTTACATTCCATTTCTGTGGTACAATTTGTATTTGTATTTATTAGGGACCCCCATTAGCTAAACATACTCTTCCTGAGGTCCGGCACTTACATTACATATAAAACAAAAGATTAAACGGTACATCATATAACATTATTACACCACTACATATCTACAATACAAAATGTATAATACAACAGTATTACAATGTACGTGTGTGTAGAGTGTGTGGGCTAGCACTTGTGCGCGTGTGCTAGCGCTTGTGTGCATATGCGTGTGTCTGTACCTTTGTGTGTGTCTCTTCACAGTCCCCGCTGTTCCATAAGGTCTATATTTACCTGTTTTTTCAATCTAATTCTACTGCTTGCATCAGTTAACTGATGTGGAATAGAGTTCCATGTAGTCATGGCTCTATGTAGTACTGTGCGCCTCCCATAGTCTGTTCTGGACTAGTGGAATGTCTTGTGGGGTATGCATGGGTGTCCGAGCTGTGTGCTAGTAGTTTAAACAGACAGCTTGGTACATTCAGCTTGTCAACACTTCTTACAAAAACAAGTAGTAATGAAGTCCATCTCTCCTCCACTTTGAGCCATGAGAGATTGACATGCATATCATTAATGTTAACTCTCCGTGTACATTTAAGGGCCAGCCGTGATGATAACCATTGCTATGATAGCTAAGAAGCCAACCTTACTGAAGCATATATCACTCATTGGCCTATCCCTCTGTGCTGGCACAGATCTACTACACTCAGAATACCTCACCCTTGACCCATCCTCCTCTACTTTCTTCATTGTCTCAGCATACAACACCTTCTGCTCTACTCTGCCCACTTCAACTCTCTCTCACCGGACACTTACGATCCCCAGCAACATGTGCACCCCTACAGGTCACACTCACAACTTTACCCACCGAAACTACACAATCCTCTATCCCATGCCCTCCTGCACACTTCCCACATCTTGGAAACCCCCTCCTACACACTGCTGCGACATAACCATGAAACAGCGCAGTGGATTCGCCACAGATGCTCTAACAGGATAACTGATATAGTACAAATCTTTTTCATACAAAACAGCATTTGTAGGAAACACAGGTTAGCAACCAGGTGCTCCTTATCAGGGTTGTCACTCATCTGACCATTCAGGGATGTGGCTTCTCTGGTCTACCTGTATTCAAGTCACACTTACAAAGAAATACAGAATTATAGGGTATGGGAGTGGGCACGAAGGGCAACTGAGGGCATCAGGCGTGCACCATTCATGAATCAATTGCCTTAAGTGTCCGCTTACTTGGAAATATTATATAATTTCATGAGATAGCTTTACAACAAAGGACATCATTATTCATAAACATATGTGTGGCTAACTCATAAATTATATGCAAAATCTGATATCGACAGTGCTGTTGTATAACAGTCTAAATTTGGCTTATAGGAAGGAGGTGATATCTAGTGCTTTGTTTAAACAGGGATATGGAATGTAATTTCTATATCCACATGGCTTATCTTTGGAGTAATTTGTTGTTGTAATCACCTCCTCTGTGTTGAATTAACTTTTTAGATCCCGACATAACACAATTCATTAATAGCGTGATTTGGTTCTATAAAGTCTCGCAGCTGGTGAGGTGATATTTTGACATCTGATAGTGGATAAATGTTTTCCAAGGCATACTTTCAAGACTCGGGATGTTTTTCCAAAATAAATCTTATTGCAACAACACTGTAAGATATGAAGAACTCCTTTAGTAGTGCACGTTATACTAGACTTTATCTGATCGGTCCTAAAGTCTGAGGGCATCCAAAGCTAGAACATTTCCTTATGGTGCTACAAGAGGTACAAGATCTACAGGGAAACATCATTTTATGAAGGCCTCATTTCTCTCTGACCACATCTGATTTGACCAATATGTTTGATAGATTTCTTGATTGTTTATTGGTGAGGAGGGGGGGGGGGGTTCTCTATGATGTGGATCAGTATTCTCTGTGTTCATTGGCATGCTTGATATAACCAAGACCAGGAGGAATGATAGATTAACAATGAACAATAAGGCAAAGAGATGCCTCCCTTTCCTTCTTGTCTGAGATCCTGCACAGGAGCCCTAGAACCCAGCACGACATGGAACCCTAGAACCCAGCACAATATGGAACCCAACCCAACTCAGCATCACGGGCAATGCCTAGAGACGCTATATAAGAAGTCTGTCTGAACCATCCTCCACCACGATCAACACACAGCTCATTATCTCTGACAGCAGCGTCCATACTAACTGAGGGGCAGTCATCTTTATGGGATTTACAGTGAGATCTCCCAGGGGGGCTGAGGAAGCTGCCATCTCTATTCCCAATCACAGGGCTTGATGTGGTTGGTACATGTTTCACTATGGAAAGAAAAAACGGTAAGCCTAGAATTGATGGGAACACAAAAGGGTCACTGGACAAGTTCATGTGTGTGTGTGAATTAGGCTCAGTGTTGGCCCACGTGTGTAACTGAGTCAAAACATGGGGAAATGAGTCCAAAAACATCCCTGTGCTGTGTTCATGGTTGTAGAGAGTTCATGGGATCCCACAGTCACCCTGCTTTCACATTTCATGGCAAGGTCTACACATGTTGTATTTGGCGCATGTGACAAATAACGTTTGATTTGATTTGATTTGTGTTGGGGGAAAACGTACATCTGAAGGAACCTATGACACAGAGGTACCACGTATCAGGTACCACGTATCAGGTGCCACGTATCAGGTGCCACGTATCAGGTGCCACGTATCAGGTGCCACGCATCAGGTGCCACGCATCAGGTGCCACGCATCAGGTGCCACGTATCAGGTCACCGTGGTTGTATTTTCTCCACAAGTGTCAACCTCAGAAATGTTAAGCTTTAATGTGTATGAAGTTGACATGGTTTATTTCTATGCGGTTCCCAATAGGCATGCCTTTGACTTTAACACAGAACACACTGAAGTCTACACTGCAAAAGGTGGTTTCTGAAAATAGTCTCTAAAATTACCATTGTTTGTGAAATGGTATATGTTTTATTTAGTTTTCTCTTTGAAGGAGTCTTAACGAGGTAAAACTGTTTAAGTGATATTCTTTATTGCTCATAAATGTTCCTTTTGTCTCTGTTGTGACAAATAGCTTTGGTAGCCGTGACAGCGAGTAGTTAAACAGGACACTTTGATTGTATAGAATTAAACGTATGCAGCTGGAAGCCTATCGAGGGATGCCATTTGGCTTTAATTACAGAAATGTCATGAGAGAACCACAGAGAGAGTGGCTGACGTTTAGTTGAAAGAAAGAAAGAGGGAATAAAAGTGCTAAATAACAAAATAAGTTTTCTTTCTCATTTTCTTACGTGTGAAAGAGAAAGACACCATGTAGATTTGTAGAGTGCAGCAATGATCAATGGGTGTGACTGATTCAGAGAACAGGGAGGGAGAGACAACGAAGCTTCTTCTCTCCTCTGTAGGCCTGTCTGTCTTTCTTTATGAGTACCATCGGGCTGAATTGAAATATTTCTCAAGGATCGTACACTACCCGTAAATTACTGATGCCATATATTTACTGCCTTGTCTCTCTGCCCCCACACACCACCCCTCTTCCCATGAATCACCTTGTGGAGTGATGACAAACTGGTTTACAGGAAATAAACATATCAATACTGTAACACAGAGGTCACCTTGGGGGAGAGCCATTTGGCTTCGGGGCTTTGTAGTTCAGGAACAATGACTGAACTAAAACCTTGTTTGATTTGTGAATGCATCCCTCCCATCTATAGCCAATGCATGTTATCTTTTTTATCACTAACTGTAATGCATAAAATAACAGTCTAGACACCTACCAGCAGTATATTACACTAATACTGTCCATACGTACCTTTTCCTGTACAGAGTATTCACATGCGCTGAAACATTCTTGTTACACTGTAGTATTCAGGTCATCCTTCATTGTCCCTCTCAGGCAGCCAGGTCATGAGATAGCTGACCAAAACCCTTTTGTACCTTCTGCCTATTCAACTCTCCACCAATCATCAAGCCAGGGCCTGCACTGCTACAGGCCAAGAGGTTGCGGCTCAGTCCATTCTCTGGAAGGTGACCCCGGGGTGGGAATCAACAAGCCAGTATAAAAAGAAGCGTGCGACGTGTGAATTTTAAACAAGTGGGCAATGGTAGAGCCCTTAAACAGATGCACTGGGATAGAGGGAGCAGAGGGAGCGAGGCCACATCCGGGCCTGGCACAGATTCAGCACGCTTGATTGATTAGTGTGTAATTAGGTTAGTCAGTGATCACTGGGTTATAAAAATACTGTACGCCTCTCTTTCATGCTATTCTCTGGGGAGGAATGAGACGTTGGATACTCTGGACACGATTCACAATGGTGATCAGCTAGACCAGAGAGAGAGCTCCTGTCTACAACCAACTAGAGTAGAAAGAACTCCTGTCCAGAGAAAACAGAGTTGCACCGGAGATAAGGGGGATCTCCTTCAGAGAATACAGCATGCCACTGAGCGTACAGTAAAGTTCTCCTTATAGACATGGCTTTTCCCATCAGGGGATTTCTATGTGGTTCTACGGTGACTGAGATAAGTGGGTGAGTGACGAGTAAAGCATTGATCACTGTGTCATAATGTAGTTTTAGGGATTTATCAGAATGTAAGTTAGGCAACAAGATTACATTAAAATGTTACATTTCCATCATTTAGCAGAACCTCTTATCTAGAGCAACTTAGTGAGTAAACACATTCTAATACGTTTTTCATATCAGTCCACAGTGGAGATTGAACCCACAAACCTGGTTGTGCAACCACCATGCTCTACCAACTGAGCTACATTAAGATGTGTGTGTTGAGGCTGGGAAAGTCGCAGTATAGTAGGGAAGGTATGTTGTGTTTTGATGGCTCATTGGTCTCACTGTGGATGTTAGGGTTGAGCTGCGTCATACGTGGTCAAGGTTTCCCCTATAAGAGTTGTGGCTTTGGCACGAGGCTTTTTGTGGGTCTGAGGAGGAGGGTTGGCTGACCACCATGCCCAGCCCAAGCATAGGCACATCGATCTTTTCTTACTAACTCAGCTCTTTCTTTCCCCACTCATACCCTCCCTGCCCCCTCTCCCTCTACACACACAAAACCAAGCTGTTGTCAGCAGTGCGACCATTCTTTCCTTTGCGTCTGTCCCAGAGACGTATTGAGGTTAGCCAGTCTGGTCTGAGGCTCGCTGCTACTCCAGACAGCAGAGCAGGTGAGGTTAATGAATAGAGCTGGCCAACCCATGCAGAACACTCTCGTGCCGTTTCCAGCTTAAAGAAATGTTGAGCAGTTCCCTCCTTTAAAAGCCATCCATCAAATATTTGTTATGGATAGTGATTTTTGAGATTCACTAACGTTATGGCGAAGAGGATCAACCATATTGTAGGTGTTGGTAACACGTGTTTCTGAGATAGTGTAATTATTTCCAAACTGTATGTCTGGCCTAAACATTGGTTGTGCTTGGTTAGGTTACAAGCATATTAGAAATGTTGACAGTTGCCGGTTACATGATGTGTTGCATTCATTTATATTAGATGTGAATCAATTTAAGACAAATCCATGATGGAGATGTACAGTATAGGAAGCTAGATGAAGTTCCAAGTTGCTTGAGCATCTTCAGATGCAATTACAGTGTTACGGATGGGCTGTACTTATTAACAGCCCAGTGATATACAGAGGCACAAAATGGAGGGCATATTTATGAAGTCCTTTAATCTCCACTGACTACAGCCTCATAAGAGCCTGTGACACTCATCTCCCTGTACCACATTAGACCAACTGTTCTCCCCCATGAATTACCCGTCACCTGTCTGATATTTCACAGCACAGCCATTGCATCATATTTGAGGTCAATTTCTTTCTTTCCCAGAAGATCAGTGGGTCCGTTAGAAAGACAAGCCGATAAAGTTTGGGGATTTCGAAGAGCGAGGGATTATAGGATCAAAAGGCGACTGCACTAATCCCTCCCTGTTATTAACGATGATAGCGCTATAAATGACAACACATGCAAAACTTCTACCAACTCCTAACTCCAACGAGACTTCTGGTGGCGTATGTAAGTACTTAACGAAACCAGGCTCTGGGGACGAGGCCTCCTCCGAGCAGGATTAACCAGTAGAGATGTAGGGATGTTGATCCCAAAACACTCTCTCTCTCTCTCTCTCTCTCTCTCTCTCTCTCTCTCCTCTCTCTCTCTCTCTCTCTCTCTCTCTCTCTCTCTCTCTCTCTCTCTCTCTCTCTCTCTCTCTCTCTCTCTCTCTCTCTCTCTCTCTCTCTCTCTCTCTCTCTCACACACACACACACTCTCTCCCTCTCTCTTCCTCTCTCTCTCTGGTCTCTTTTTGTGTGAGAGTGCATGACTGTCTGCGGAAATGAAGTGGGAATGCGGCAGCGAGGCTGTTGAAGCTCCTGTCTCTCCACTGTACGCTGCAATTATCTCCAGAAGCTCAGGAAGCTAATTGGAAGAGATGTCGGATAAATCCCAGCCTGGGGGATTTGTGCTAATTTTCCACTTCCAGCTGACCCAGTAAGAGGGCCAGTCCCTGAAACTGGGATGATACAGGATAGAGGGAGAGAGATTGTCTACTGTCATGCTCCTCTTACTTTACATGCGTCCTGTTGATCACTCCTCTATTTCCCTGCACAAATTTTCATTCTTGACTTACACGAACATTCCAGTAATTTCCATAAGTGCATTATTTCCGGGAATGGAGCCAGTCATCTCTTCCTCCCCTATCCAACATCACCCTTATATTTCTCTGTCCGCGGAACTTCCCAAACAGCACCACGGATGGCCTGGCAGATTCCTCCAGAGCACTGGCGTGTGCATAGCCCCCAGTCAGGACTCTTAAACATATGACACATATCATTCTCTTCCCTCTGAGGTTTAATGGGGTAACAACCAGCCTCAGACTTTACTTTGACAGCGCTGTGACCACGTCAATTAAGCCATTCACCTAGTCTCCCAGTGTAAATAGTTAGGCACATGATGAGGCCAGTTTGACAGGAGGGTATTAACTATGTGGTTCATCCAAATCATGGGATGTGCTGCAGTGTCTTAAGAGTAAAGGCTTTGAAGTTCCTTCTGAGAAAAAATTAAGGAGTTTTGTATCAGCTGTCTGTCACTAGATGTAACTCCCAGCCTTTGTTCTGTCGGTTCTGTCTCTCCTTGCCATTATTTCCAGTGGAAATGTTTTTTTTTCAGTGGAAATGTTTTTTTCTAATTCAAGTGTGAATAGAATCTCTCTGCTGTAACATAGTCCCTAAATCATCTGCTTTAGATGAAGCTCATTGATCAGTGATTGTGGTGATGATGATGATGATGATGCTTCAATCAGAAACAGATCGTCTAGGAGCATGGCAGTCAGCCATCTCTCTGTTTCTGCTGCTTTCCACTGCATCTCTCCATGTCACTCTCAATATTTCCACTGAATTATTCTGGCATAATGTAAAGAAACAAGAACACAGACAGAGAGACCAGAAACACCCTCCAACAGATGCAAGCAATGACACGTAAAAGCCATTTCAGAGGCCAGCTCATAATGCCATTTAATGGCCTTGTTTAACAAGCAAGGGAAGTGGTCCCCCTCCCATTAACCACAAACCCAAAATCCACCCCAGCCAAGGACAGGGATATCCCAGAGTTCAATGGGAGCAGCAGCAATCTCCCTGTCCCCAAAGCCATGTGCTTATTCAATACAGAGGGATCAGCAGCGATCTGGACTGTGTCAAAACCAGTGGTGTGAAGTACTTAAGTAAAAATCCTTTAAAGTACTAAAGTAGTTTTTGGGGGTATCTGTACTTTACTTTACTATTTATATTTTTGACTACTTTGACTTTTACCTCACTACATTCCTACAGAAAAAAGTGTTATTTTTACTCCATACATTTTCCCTGACACCCAAAAGTACTCGTTACATTTTGAATGCTTAGCAGGACTTATTAAAAGAACATCCCTGGCCATTCCTACTGTCTCATATCTGGAGGACTCACTAAACACAAATGCTTGGTTTGTAAATTATGTCTTAGTGTTGGAGTGTGACCCTGGTTATCCTCAAACTAAAAAAGCAAGAAAAAGGTGCTGTCAGGTTTGCTTAATATAAGGAATTTTAAATGATTTATGCTTTTACTTTTGATACTTAAGTACATTTTAGTAATTACATGTACTTCTTATACTTAAGCATATTTGAAACCAAATACTTTTAGACTTTGCTCAAGTAGTATTTTACTGGGTGACTTTCACTTTGTAGGTATCTTTACTTTTACTCAAGTATGACAATTGGGTCCTTTTTCCACCGCTGGTCAAAACTAACTGAGCATCTCCCGAGTGGCGCAGTGTTCTAAGGCACTGCATTGCAGTGCTAGCTGTGCCACTAGAGATCAGGCGCTGTCGCAGCTGACCGGGAGAGAGACCCATGGGTTGGCACACAATTAGCCCAGTGTCGTCCAGGTTAGGGGAGGGTTTGGCCGGCAGGGATGTTCTTGTCCCATCGTGCACTCGTGACTCCTGTGGCGGATTTGGAAAAATGCACGCTGACACGGTCACCAGGTGCACAGTGTTTCCTCTGACACATTGGTGCAGCTGGCTTCCGGGTTAAGCGGTCATTGTGTCAAGAAGCAGGCCGGCTTGGCTGGGTTGTGTTTCAGAGGTCACACGGCTCTCGACCTTCGCCTCCCGTATGGGAGTTGCAGCGATGGGACAAGACTTTAACTACCAATTGGATACCACAAAAAAGGGGAAAAAACTAACTGAGCACACATCATTCAGTAGGTACAGCCCAACCCTGCCATTCTCCTCTGGTCCACGTCAAACCACCCCGCTCACTCAATTCAAATGCCACCAGAACAATTCATTTTTTTATTGATGTTTTCAGCAGTCTCAACCCAAGTGACTGAAGTCTGAAGAACCACAGAGAAACTTCAAACATGAGGGGAGGGCTGTTCCCACACTTTGGTCTACAGGAACTCTCATGACAGAAGACTATCACATCGTCACACCATGACATCACATCATGACATTACATCATGATAGATGTGAGGGAGAGTGTACAAGCATGATAACAGGGCGAGCCAAGGAATTAACAATAAAGATTATGGAATGATAACTGACTAAACCTTAGATGATTAAATTATGGAGTGAATTGTTATGTACTCTATTTGTGCTAATCCAGAGTGCCTGCATCAAATTAAACCCATCTTTAGTTGCAAATGCCACTCTTTAGGAAAATGATACAAAATAGAAAACCACCATTCATTTTCTGTTTCCATTTTCAATCAGGGTTAGCCTTTTGGTGGCCCTAAGTGATATTTGGTTGGTTGTGGGGCCCCCCACCTCACTGCAAAACATTTTAGTGGACCCCTCTTGACGATGGAGAGAAAAATGTAAAGCTGCAATATGTAACTTTTTGGGCAACCCCACAAAATTGCCATAGAAATGTGAGTTATAGATCTGTCATTCTCATTGAAAGCAAGTCTAAGAAGCGGTAGATCTGTTCTGTGCGCTATTTTTATACTTCCCGTTTTTAAGTTTTGTTTTGCATCATTTACTTTTGGTTTAGATGCTAAAATTATTCTCTACACTATACTTGTTTTGTCACAAAGTGAAACTAAGCAGAGCAATTTCTGCATAGTGCATCTTAAATTTTTTAAGTTAATTTCCTGCAATTCTACACATTTTTCCATGCGGCGCAGAGAAAATGTTGCAGTTTTAAGCAGGTTTTCTGCAATTCTACACATTTTGCCTTTGGACGGAGAGAAAACTTTGCCTTTTTCATAACAAATTTCATGCAATTCTACAAATTTTGTAATGACTTATGCCATGATTACTACACTAGACTTATGCCATGATTACTACACTACACTTATGCCATGTTTACTACACGTTTAGATAGCTGCCGAGACTAACTACCAATCCAAACATTGTTAGCTGACATGGCTAATTGAGTGACTGTCAATGACTGACATCACAAGAGGAAAACTGCTGATGCACAACAACATTTAGAAATTGTACCTGGCGTATTTTACTATTCTTACTCTTCAAAGTAAATCTTTGTGTTCCCAACAAACATTGGGTCGGGGGTCCCCTAGCCTGACCGGTTATGTCACATGTACCTGGAACCGACCCTGTCTTCAAGGAATTAACTGAATGCTACACTGAGAAAAAAACATGTTTGGAAAAGTGGTTTATATTTTCCACTAGTCTGTAATCATTGCTAAGGATTTGTTGAGGTTTCTACATCCGGTTTGCTTTCAGGGTTGACTGGATTAGCCTGAGACATGTTCTTTTCTCTCCACCGTCACACTGATCTCTGCCCACCTGAGGAAGGCTTTCTCTAAAACCCTCTGTTGATTTGATCTGTTCTCCCCTGATACAGAGGTCACCATTAGTGGTGACCCTCCATTTCCACAATGTGTTTTTTCTAACCATTTCTAATGGACATACTGTAGTTTCCCATTCACCTCTGCATCAAGACTTTCTTGTAACAACAACATAGTCTCTTGGTGAGTTCTCAAACTGAGCAGAAGGTCAGTGTGTCTGAGGACCAACAACCCTCCATGGCCCAGTTTTGCCTCAAAGTGAACTATTTCTGTTGCTTTTGGTGACCTTTGGCAGGGTCGATGGGGTGGTCCTGTTCAGGCTGAGGCCTATTAAACTGAGAGAGATCATGAAGGTTGAGTTTGAGCATATTTGCTGTATCTCTCCACCTGAAAGGCCAGGTCAGAACCTCCTGTAGGAACACCTTTACCCATACCTAACCCTAATCCTCAACAGAAAAGCACTGTAACTTTTCATTTGTGTTAATCCCAATAAACATCATAGACCAATAAAATATCTGGATACAATCACAGCCAGAGATCTATAGAGGAGCTCAGTAAAACTCAAACCATAACCCCCACCCATACTCCGATAACCCAAATCTGAACTGTGGCCACTCCTGGGGCCTTGCTATCAACATGCCAGGGTAAATCCCAATGTTTCCTCCCTAGGTTGGACCAGGCATGAACTGTACAACATCACAATAAGAGAGTGCACCCTCTCAGATGTAATGCCAGCTAGGCGAGGGTAGAAACAGGTGAGGCCGACTTACACCACATTGTAACATGGTTCTGACCGAGCTTTGATGTTGACTGGCATTTATGAGTGGAGTTCATAAAGGTTTGTCAGCTCATATCCTGCTAGTCATGTTGGGTCTGTTCTGACGGTCAGGCCGATCCCTCCATTCGAGAGCAACAGGAACTGATCCCTGAGAGTCACAGAGGGACCAAAGCCACCATGCTTCTGGTCATGGTAACAATAAGGATCTTGAGATAGAGCAGAACGTCGGTTGAGAGAGAATATATGGGAATGGAAGAGGAATAAAACATAATGGACAGAGAGGGAGAAGGATGGAATAGCGTCTAGAAATGCAGAGGGAGGGTGGGAGTGTAGGTGAAAACTTTTTCCCCATTAGGCGATACAAAATATTTGTATTTCCTCACTTTGGGGTAGAGGTGGAAGACAGAGAACTGTGAATTTCTCCCCCAAATGGGTGAGTAGACTCAACAGTTATGTGATAAACCCACAGGGGTCAGCAATGAGAGCTGAGTGATGTTTTTGGAGCCAGCATCCAGCTAGGAGAACAGCGTAACTAAGACACTGTGACCTGCCCATGACAACCCATTTATACAGAAACTGTCCAGCCCAATTCTACAGAACAATAAACCTTAAAAAGCCAATGGCTCATGTTGCTAATGGCCAGGGTGAGATTTCATAAACACACCACCACGCTCTGAATGTGTAATATCTGCTTTACGCCTGAGGATGGAAGAAAGAGAAGGAAACATTAAAGAACACCCCTGAGGTTTCCAGAAGGACCGGTGACTCTCTGGGTATTGCATTGTGTGTAGTCCTCTCCTCTACTTTCCCAGAGGAAAGAGATTGGATATGGACAGAAAGTAGATGCTTTCACCTCACCTTTGGTTACAGATTAGAATAGGTTGATATTATTATGTCATTTTTTTCTATATCATATTGTGGAATGAAAAAAATTCCCCAACTTTTGATTATTGGTAAATATAACAAAGTAAAACAACAAGTTATTTATTAAAACTGCTATTGAAATACATTTTGTAATGGCAGCAATAGTTGTATGTTATTTTCAATGATGATCACCTGTGAAAAAAATGGTGAGCATTAAAATAATGGAACCTTCCATGGTGAGGTGCATTGTGGGTAAAACGTATTTCAACACCTCACTTCCTTCCTGTTGCAGCCAGAGGTGAATGTTGGACTATGCTGCCGCTCAAGCTGATTGATATCAGGCATTATTGAGGCCTGGTTTAGGTAAGTGTTCTCGGATTTAAGTTGCTTTTTGTCCTGTTTATTATTTTGTACGTATTGTAACTTAAGTACTTTTGGTTCCTATTTATATCCACTTTGTAGTGGTGTTTTTACTTAAGTAAAAATACTTAAAAGTAGTACTAAAGTAGTTTTTTGGGGTATCTGTACTTTACTATTTATCTTTTTGACAACTTTTACTTTTACTCCATTACATTCCTAATGAAAATAATGTACTTTCTACTCCATACATTTTCCCTGACACCCAAAAGTTACATTTTGAATGCTTAGCAGGACAGGAAAATGGTCTAATTCACCTCCTTAAAGAGAAAATCCCTGGTCATCCCTACTGCGTCTGATCTGGCGGACTAATTTGCTTTGTAAATTATGTCTGAGTGTTGGAGTGTGCTCCTGGCTATCCGTAAATTTGAAAATTGTGCCGTCTATTTTGCTTAATATAAGGAATTTGAAAATGATTTATACTTTTACTTTTGATACTTAAGTATATTCTAGCAATTACATTTTACTTTTGACACTTAAGTATATTTAAAACCAAATGCTTATAGTATACTTAAGTATATTTAAAACCAAATTCTTTTAGACTTTTACTCAAGTAGTATTTTACTGGGTGACTTTCACTTTTACTTGAGTTATTTTCTATTAAGGTATCTTTACCTTTACTCAAGTATGACAATTGAGTACTTTTTCCACCACTGCCACTTTGCAAATTAAAGCCGTCAACCTAGGCAGAAAAAACATGTCCATGCGACGGCCTACCTCGCACTCATTATTTATGTTTTCATTTTTTTAAATTGAACTAGGCAAGTCAGTAAAGAACAAATTCTTATTTACAATGACGGCGTACCGGACATTTCTGGGCCAATTGTGCGCCACCCTATGGGACTCCCAATCACAGCCAGACATGATACAGCCTGGATTTGAACCTGCTACTGTAGTGACGTCTCTTGCACTGAGATGCAGTGCCGTAGACCGCTGCACCACTCGGGAGCCCAAGTAAAATGATATAAACTACATGACACTGTACATGCAATGGCTCTCGTGTTCAGTGGATGTAATTGGAAGAGATGAAATGGATAGAATTCGACTTAGTAGGCTACAAATTATGTTTTCAATAAAAATCTATACCTCCATAGTAGCTGTATGTTGCAGACTGGCAGTGGTGCACCTCCCTTCCTCCCCCTCTCCCTCACTCTCTCTCTTCCTCTCTCGTGTTAGTGATCCCTTTGGGTTGCTGCTGATAGTCCTGCTCCTCTCTGAGGACCCTGCATTGGCAGAAATAGAATTGAGTGCAGCAGAGCTGTTTCCTCATTGATTTTGGATCTGACCTTCCTATAACCTGGCGTAAAACAATCGCCCCTACTCCCCGGCTGCAGCAGGAGGAGGCCAGGGTGGCCCAAGGAGCAGAGGGAGGTCCAGAGGGAGGGAGAGACAAACAGAGAAACCATGGAAGAAAGGGCTGCTTTATTACCCCCCCTTCCCCCAGTCACTAACCACCCTGTTAGACTGCGTGTACAACTGTAACAGTGAAAACCCCACAGGGAAACAACAGTGTTGTACAGCCTGGTGGAGTTTACTGTGTCCCAGAGAGTCTCCTGTGACTGTGTTTTATCATCAACAATCAGTCAGAAGACCTTTGCCAAATATAGACTACGTCTTGATGCCCTTCAATCATATCGAAGTTAACTTGGAGTCACGCAATGACATGGTGTGTGGTCCCCCCATTACGACTCGGGAAACCATGCAGTTTATTATGCTACAGATGAAAGAAGTTATGATGAACTTCACAGGGTGGTGAAAGTGCACGGTGATGAGCTTGACGCTGCGTTCCAATAAATGTTGATGGTCTTATTCTAGTGAGATGATGATCTATGCATGACTGCCATTTGACAAATAAAATATCCATAATATAATATAATAATATCCAGCTCTCCTGCTATCTCTCTCAGAATGACCTTCTTGATCCTAATCAGTCAGGTTTCAAGACTGGGCATTCAACTGAGACTGCTCTTCTCTGTGTCACGGAGGCTCTCTGCACTGCTAAAGCTAACTCTCTCTCCTCTGCTCTCATCCTTCTAGACCTATCTGCTGCCTTTGATACTGTGAACCATCAGATCCTCCTCTCCACCCTCTCCGAGTTGGGCATCTCCGGCGCGGCCCACGCTTGGATTGCGTCCTACCTGACAGGTCGCTCCTACCAGGTGGCGTGGCGAGAATCTGTCTCCGCACCATGCGCTCTCACCACTGGTGTCCCCCAGGGCTCTGTTCTAGGCCCTCTCCTATTCTCGCTATACACCAAGTCACTTGGCTCTGTCATATCCTCACATGGTCTCTCCTATCATTGCTATGCAGACGACACACAATTAATCTTCTCCTTTCCCCCTTCTGATAACCAGGCGGCGAATCGCATCTCTGCATGTCTGTCAGACATATCAGTGTGGATGACGGATCACCACCTCAAGCTGAACCTCGGCAAGACGGAGCTGCTCTTCCTCCCGGGGAAGGACTGCCCGTTCCATGATCTCGCCATCACGGTTGACAACTCCCTTGTGTCCTCCTCCCAGAGTGCTAAGAACCTTGGCGTGATCCTGGACAACACCCTGTCGTTCTCCACTAACATCAAGGCGGTGACCCGATCCTGTAGGTTCATGCTCTACAACATTCGCAGAGTACGATCCTGCCTCACACAGGAAGCGGCGCAGGTCCTAATCCAAGCACTTGTCATCTCCCGTCTGGATTACTGCAACTCGCTGTTGGCTGGGCTCCCTGCCTGTGCCATTAAACCCCTACAACTCATCCAGAACGCCGCAGCCCGTCTGGTGTTCAACCTTCCCAAGTTCTCTCACGTCACCCCGCTCCTCCGCTCTCTCCACTGGCTTCCAGTTGAAGCTCGCATCCGCTACAAGACCATGGTGATTGCCTACGGAGCTGTGAAGGAAACGGCACCTCCATACCTTCAGGCTCTGATCAGGCCCTACACCCAAACAAGGGCACTGCGTTCATCCACCTCTGGCCTGCTGGCCCCCCTACCTCTGAGGAAGCACAGTTCCCGCTCAGCCCAGTCAAAACTGTTCGCTGCTCTGGCACCCCAATGGTGGAACAAGCTCCCTCACGACGCCAGGACAGCGGAGTCAATCACCACCTTCCGGAGACACCTGAAACCCCACCTCTTTAAGGAATACCTAGGATAGGATAAAGTAATCCTTCTAACCCCCCCCCCCCCCCCCCCCCCCTTAAAAGATTTAGATGCACTATTGTAAAGTGGTTGTTCCACTGGATATCATAAGGTGAATGCACCAATTTGTAAGTCGCTCTGGATAAGAGCGTCTGCTAAATGACGTAAATGTAATGTAAATGTAAATAATAATCTTATCATATGTTACATGCAGAGCCTACCTGCACTTTATCTGCCAGCTGTTGGTTAGAGCGCATGTGCCAAGACCAGAGTAGATACATTTACTAAGACAATAGTTTGTGACAAAACTATCGGTAGAGTTGAAAATGTGATGGAAACACATTGAACATTAGATTTTTATTCGGTACATGAAAACTTGAGTGGGAAAAATGTGATTTTGTGTACACTATGTCATCACACACAGTTTGCTAGAAACACATCTCTGGTGGAAAAATGTGCATATTTTCTTTATGTAGATTTTAGAATAGTCGGATGAAAGTATGTCACCATTTGGATGGAAACCTATCTAAAAACACAAACAAGGGACTCTACTCACCTTTTCCAGATCCAGCACACACACGTTCACCTTTATGTACATCTGGTTCTGAGTTGCCTTGTTATCACGGTTCTTGACCACAGTGGGGAGTAAGCACTGTAATAGTCCTCACTCACAGTGATGGATGAGCTGAAGCTTAGAAAGACTTCTGGAAAGAGCTTTGAATGCTTTTTATAAAGCATGACGGGAGTCCAGAAAGTCCTGGAGAGAGGTAGGAAGGTGATAGACTGAAAACCAAGACTAAGGGTTATACCATGAGAGGACTAACTCCAAATCCACTGTTCAGCACAAAATGACTATGAACTACAGTCTGCAAAATATAAACACAAAAGTTGCTCAATAATCCTTACAAGGCTCGCTAGTTTGTGACTATTTTGTGACTATTTTGATTAGATTTGCAAAGGGAGGGTATGTTACTGGGAACTTTGTAAGTTTATCAGTAAACTACCAGAATGTTGGTATCTTTCAAGGATTTTATGTAATCTATCACAAGACATCTAGTGACCCTTTTGGGTACTTCAGATTATCACAGGTGTCCGTAATCATCTTTGGTCCTCTGTGTGGCTTCATTACATGTCACATGTACATACTTTTACGTATTTTACTATGTCAATATGTATTTGTTGTCAGTGTTTTGCCATCAAACTGGTGGCAGTTGTGAACTGTCAATAGTTGGAAGAGTTGCAGATTTAATTGAAAATAATGACATTGTTGATTAGAAGCCTTTTTCATTGATTAGGCTATGGTCTATCTACTAGAAACTCATGGACACTATGGACACAGTTATAATAAATTAGTTATATATATGAATATATCTTTTTATAAAGTTATACAAGTATAAATTACCAAAATTATGATATATTGCCATAGATTTTCTGTCAATTACCAAACTTACTGAAGATTGATAAATAAATGACCGGTAGGTTTGCAACCCTAATTGTGATTCCATCACAGCACAGCAAAAAGTTAGGAAACTCTGGATACACATAAAAATACATTTGAGTTACACTGGCTGCCATGGTAACAGCTCTCTCCGTTTTACAGCGGTTCAAAAGGGGAAGTGCTTAAATCCAGTGTAACGTTAAAGGTTCTTTTTAGGACACAGTCACACTTTTACAACACTTTTAAACTTCACTTTACAGTATCATCCTTTTTTCTGTTACACTTCAAATTCTTTGGGTGTATAGTCGTGAGTTAGTGTGTATGGGTGTCATTCTTCCAGGCTGTCATTGCAATTTGTAGGTAGCCAGCCACTGGGCACATCACGTCATTTCAACGTAGATATTTTGGTCATATTTGGTTGAGTTGTTGATCAATGAGATGTCAACCTTTATTCACCCACTCAAAAAGACAGCCAGAAGTTTGTTGAATTCCCAATGAGTTATCACTATGCTTTCAACCATCTAAAGGTACAACCAAATTCCAATGGAAAAACAATGTCAGATTTTTGGTTTAGTTGTCATCTAAATGTGTTATCACTGCACTTTCAACCATTTAAAAAAAATACCAAAGTTAAAATGGGAATACAATGTCAGATATGTTGTATTTCTACAACAACTTAATGTGTTATCACTGTGCTTTATCTAATAGCACAACCCAATGACCTGGATTGCAGTTGAGATTACATTTAAAATGTAATTTTTGGACAGTTTCATCTGAGCCACTAATCCTATTCTTTAACTTTTTTGGTTAAATTGGAGACGTGAATCTAACGTATAATTTGTTAACTTGTCAACAAGTTAAGTGGCTATTTACTCTAGTGCAAAAGTGTAATTGAGTTGTGTTTGGTTGTCAATGCAACCAAATATCAACATTTGAAGGAGATGTGTATTTTGTGCCACTGACTTAGTCTGGCTTTAATTCCAGTTTGGCTACAAATTAATAATTGATATGTTGGATTCACATCTGCATCTCAATCAAAAATCTAAGTTAAAGAATAGGACTAAATCAAATCAAACTATTATTTAAAGTGCCCTTAATGTTTGATTTAATTTAACTTCGATTTTTGGTTGAGATGGAGACGAGACTCCAACTTATCAATTATTAATTTGTAGACAAACTGGAATTAAATCAGTGGCACAGATGGAACTATCCAAGCACAAGATGTTCAAATTATGATATTTGGTTGCGTAAACAACCAAACCCAATTCAATATCCAGTTTGTTTACAAATTAATCATTGATATGTTGGATTCATGTCTCCATCTCAACCAAAATTGATTTTATTTAGTCTTATTCTTTAACTTGAGATGGAGATATGAATCCAACATAGAGCTTTAGTGATGAACTTGAAGATTATATTTGAAATCAAGCAAAGCTTGAATCCCTAGGCCTATATGTACTGTCTATTTTTAGTTGAAACCTGGGTTGAATTGAAACAAAAGCTGTTGATGACTTTGCACCTCCTACCGGTGGGCCCAGCCTATTATGTTTTTTCTGATATTGGATATAACGTTGAAGATCTAACATTATTTCGAAGGTACAAATTCAACATATTTTAATCAAGGTTTGTCTATTTGAAAATTTGTTACAATGATGACACAATCCTGTTGTTGAAATGTCACCCTCAGAACAACAGTTGATTACTTTTTTCAAATCCAATGAATTTTCAACTGAGATTCCATGTCACAATACGTTGACAAATCACGTTGAAACAATGCTGATTCAACCAGTTTGTGCCCGGTGTGCACACTGAAGGGCAAACTACCTGCCCTGCAGGACACCTACAGCACCCGATGTCGAGGGAAGGCCTAAAAGATCATCAATGACATCAACCACCTGAGCCATGACATGTTCACCCCGCTATCATCTAGAAGGCGAGGTCACTACAGGTGCATCAACGCTGGGACAGGGAGACTGAAAAACAGCTTCTATCTCAAGGCCATCAGACTGTTATTACATCACCATCACGAGCCGGCTTCTCCCGAGTTACACAACCCTGCACCTTAGAGGCTGCTGCCCTACAAGTGAGGGAAAAAAGTATTTGATCCCCTGCTTATTTTGTATGTTTGCCCACTGACAAAGAAATGATCAGTCTATAATTTTAATGGTAGGTTTATTTGAAGTGAAAGACAGAATAAAAACAAAAAAATCCAGAAAAATGCATGTCAAAAATGTTATAAAATGATTTGCATTTTAATGAGGGAATAAGTATTTGACCCCTCTGCAAAACATGACTTAGTACTTGGTGGCAAAACCCTTGTTGGCAATCAGAGGTCAGACGTTTCTTGTAGTTGGCCACCAGGTTTGCACACATCTCAAGGGTTAGGCCTTGAAATACATCCACAAGTACACCTCCAATTGACTCAAATTATGTCAATTAACCTATCAGAAGCTTCTAAAGCCATGACATAATTTTCGGGAATTTTCCACGCTGCTAAAAGGCACAGTCAACTTAGTGTATGTTATCTTCTGACCCACTGGAATTGTGATACAGTAAATTATAACTGAAATAATCTGTCTGCAAACAATTGTTTGAAAAATGACTTGTGTCATGCACAAAGTAGATGTCCTAACAGACTTGCCAAAATTATAGTTTGTTAACAAGAAATTTGTGGAGTGGTTGAAAAACGAGTTTTAATGACTCCAACCTAAGTGTATGGAAACTTCCGACTTCAACTGTACTTAGACTTGGAATCACCCGCAACTTTAATAATGGAACACTAGTCACTTTAATAATGTTTACATACTGCTTTAATTATCTCATATTCTATTCTGCTGTATTTTAGTCAATGCCACTCCGACATTGCTTGATCTAATATTTACATATTTCTTAATTCCATTATTTTACATCTGCTAAATATGTGTATGTGACCAATGCAATTTGATTTGATTTGGGCCATTTTGGGTAGTTTGTGACTGTACAGTATGAAGCTGAAGGTCTTGGTTGGTCAGAATCGACCAGTGAGCTAGCAGACCTTCAGGATCTTGACCACAGAGAGATAGAGTTACTGTGATTTAATGGAGAGTGCCATGTATTGACATTCTGCATTATGACAGTAACTCTCACTGAACGTCTGGAGTTTAAGTAGTGCCCAGAGTTGCTATTGGGCATTTGTATTTTCTTCAGATTGGTCATCTTAGTGAAGTAGTGCCCATTTTTATGTCAGCCTAACCTGGAAAGTATAGAGCCAGCCAAGTATGCAAGTAGGGCTTTATATTGTGAACCATACTCAACTAACATACATGGAAGAGATTACTCATTGTTCCAATTCCATTTGTATCCTTTTTATAGCTACAATATTGTTTTGGGATCAAAATCAATCAAATCAAATGTTATTTGTCACATGCGCCGAATACAACCGGTTTAGGCCTTACAGTGAAATGCTTACTATCTCCTCAATATCTCCTCTTCATGGCTCCTATATCCCGCTGTCACGTCCTGACCATAGTAAGTTGTTATTTTCTATGGTAGAGTAGGTCAGGGCGTGACAGGGGGGTGTTTGTCCGTTTTTGTATTTCTATGTTTAGTTTCTAGTTTTGTATTTCTAGGTTGGGTTTTGTTTGGCATGACCTCCAATTAGAGGCAGCCGGTTGTCGTTGTCTCTAATTAGAGGCCATTTTAAGTTGATGTTTGTCCCACTTGTGTTTTGTGGGTGATTATATTTTGTGAGTGTGTTTGTTCCTCCTGCGTCACGGTCTGTTTTGTTCCTTCAGTTTATTTTTGGTATCACATTACGTTTCACTGTCCAATAAATATGTGGAACGAAACCAACGCTGCATTTTGGTCCGATCATTCGAACAGCCGTGACACCCGCTATAATTTATTATTTTGCAAGGTGACTTGTTCACCTGTCAAAAGGCCTGTAATGGGAAGTCTTAGCCGCCTCAATGCTGGTTAATTGCTTTTCTTTGGCAAAATCAAATAGAAGGAAAATCACTCACTCTGCACATTCTAGACAGCTTCTCCTGTGTCTACCTGATGCCTCTCATTCCTTCCTTCCCGGTCTGATTTTATGCATATAAAGCCCACCACTGGCACTTTCTGGAAGGTTCTTTTATTTTTCAGTAGCAACAGGAATGTGAGAACACATCCCTAGGGCCATGAGATGGCGGGCCAACCACCAGCAAGTGTTAATAATATGGTAAAGTACCAACAACTATAAATAATCAAGACCTGTCATGAATAGTGTGGAAAAAAGTAGTCCAGAGAATGTTGGGAACGCACCAAGGCAATAACGATCCTCCCTACCATCACCTGCCCTTAAAGAGGTGGCATGTTGAGTTCTACTCCACACCTTAATTGTATAGTTGCTAACTACCGTAACTTGAGGCGGGAGGAGAGGAGAGGAGCCTGAGGCATGACCTGGGCATGGGAGTGCCCTCTCCTGTAGCATGTTCCTGCTACAGGAGGGTGTGCCTCTGTCTCTGGACTTACATAAGATACAGCTGCTGGGTCATTGGTTTCATGGGCCCTCAGTCATTGCCACTGCTTATCACAATCAACACTTTATTTATGTTGCTATTTATACATCAATGCATTAAGGCTTAGGCGAGGAGGAGGAAGTGAGTGCTGAATGCTGCAGAGGGGGAGAAAAGATGATGAGGCTAATGTAACTTTGTTCTTCAGGGATAAACACCATTTATTACAGGAGCAGTACAGGACAAAGTTGTAGTTTAATTAGGCTGCTGTGCAAACATTATGTGTGTATGGCGGGTGGTTACTGCTCAGGTGTTTCAGGCCAGGGCAACAGAGGCGGGTGGTTACTGCTCAGGTGTTTCAGGCCAGGGGAACAGGGGCGGGTGGTTACTGCTCAGGTGTTTCAGGCCAGGGGAACAGAGGCGGGTGGTTACTGCTCAGGTGTTTCAGGCCAGGGGAAGAGGGGCGGGTGGTTTCTGCTCAGGTGTTTCAGGCCAGGGGAACAGAGGCGGGTGGTTACTGCTCAGGTGTTTCAGGCCAGGGGAAGAGGGGCGGGTGGTTTCTGCTCAGGTGTTTCAGGCCAGGGGAACAGAGGCGGGTGGTTACTGCTCAGGTGTTTCAGGCCAGGGGAACAGGGGCGGGTGGTTACTGCTCAGGTGTTTCAGGCCAGGGGAACAGAGGCGGGTGTTTACTGCTCAGGTGTTTCAGGCCAGGGGAACAGGGGCGGGTGGTTACCGCTCAGGAGTTTCAGGCCAGGGGAACAGAGGCGGGTGGTTACCGCTCAGGTGTTTCAGGCCAGGGAAACAGGGGCGGGTGGTTACCGCTCAGGTGTTTCAGGCCAGGGGAACAGAGGCGGGTGGTTACCGCTCAGGTGTTTCAGGCCAGGGGAACAGGGGCGGGTGGTTACCGCTCAGGTGTTTCAGGCCAGGGGAACAGGGGTGGGTGGTTACCGCTCAGGTGTTTCAGGCCAGGGGAACAGGGGCGGGTGGGTCCTGCTCAGGTTTTTGTAGGCCAAGCACACCAAGATAAACACACCACCAGTACAATTCGGGGTGGCAGGTAGCCTTTTTGTTAGAGCGTTGGGCTAGTAACTGAAGGTTGCTGGATCGATTCCCCGAGCTGACAAGGTAAACATCTGTCACTCTGCCCATGAACAAGGCAGTTAACCCACTGTTCCCCAGTAGGCCGTCATTGTAAATAAGAATGTGTTCTTAACTGACTTGCCTAGTTAAATAAAGGATACATTTAAAATAATAAAATTGACAACAGGTGGAGGTATAAGCCAATCATCAACCTCTGCCAGTGCACCTGAAACACTTTCATTGGTTACTGGTAAATCATAAATGAAGCCAATGCGCTGCAGTAGTTGTACTTGTGTTTATTACCCTGTGAACACCTGCTCTAATGGTCAGAAAACATACACAGCAGCAGCATACCTGCAGACCTCGGCTCACAAGGCAAAGTTTACCAGCCGCTATTTAAGTGTTCAGGAGATTTATGGCAGGGCAGCAAATAAGCCCGGGTTTACCTTTGTGAGCCAGCTGGCCAGCCAAGCCAGACCTCCCTGTTTAGTGAATAAACCTTCCTATGTTCATAGGGAACAGGCCCTTGAATAGCACTTATAAGGTGAAGAGTTGTGCACATGGCTGTCCGTAGTCATAGATTTCAACATAGAATTATAACTGGCCTGATTTCTAGGCCACAACCCATCACATGAAACATACTGCGGTCACACCTAGTGGTTGTGATGGAGATAGTTGAGCCTGGAGAGAAAGTGAAATGTGTGGTGGTGATGAGATAGATAGATAGACGCATGTCACATGCTTCGGTCATGTCCTCTGAGTCTGGGTCACGCCCCCAGAGCTCTGCTCCAGATGACAACAAAGGGGATGGAAGATTCTAACCTTCGAGAACAGACATTCCACACAGGCATAGTAGACCATGTGGTGTGAGAAAAATAAGGCACGTTAGTGCAGGATTGATGTTTCATCATCACCTCCAACATTCACTTTCATTGTACAAATGAAATCCACTTCTTGATTTGATTATCTGAGGCAGCTGTAATAGACATCACGAAAGGTGTTACTAGAAACAACCACATAAAAGTTCATTTAAACACCTCTGGATAAATAATAGACGGAGACGGATGAAGAAGAGAAAACTACCTCATCTGTCACTCCTTTTCCCCTCCCTCTTTATCCTTGACCTTGTCTCAACCCCAACCATCGCGCTTTCTCTCTCCTCTAACATTTCCCCCATTCTTTCCCCACACACTCAGTTTTTTCCCCTGCCTCTCTTCCTGGCTGGCTATCATCATTTCTCTGCCCATCTCCCACCTCCTCTTCTCTGTCTCTCTCCCTACTTCACAGGAAGAGCTTCTCCACTGTGGCAGTATCAGCAAAAGCTAATGAGAGCTTTAATAATTTATACAGGGGAAGAAAGGGATCACATCCAGTGATGAGAGAGATATCTGCTGAATGAGAGAGAAGGAGAGAGCGAGAAAGCAAAAGGGATGAGTGTGTGTATACTTGGTTATGAACAGTAGTTACGCACTCCCTACACATTCCCTTTGACACTGTATATGAAGTCATAAATCAAATACAATTGCATTTTATTTGTCACATGCACATGAAATGCTTTACTTACAAGCCCTTAACCAACAATGCAGTTCAAGAAATAGAGTTAAGAAAATATTTACTAAATAAACTAAAGTAAAAAATACATTAAAAAGTAACATGATAAAATAACAATAACTAGGCTATATACAGGGGGTACCAGTACCGAGTCAATGTGCGGGGGTACAGGTTAGTCAAGATAATTTGTATATGTAGGTAGGGGTTAAGTGACTATACATAGATAATAAACAGCGAGTAGCAGCAGTGTAAAAACAAGCGGTGGGGGGGGGGTGTCAATGTAAATAGTTCGGGTGGCCAATTGATTAATTGTTCAGCAGTCTTATGACCTGGGGGTAGAAGCTGTTAAGGAGCCTTTTGGAACTAGACTTGGCGCTCAGGTACCGCTTGCTGTGCGGTAGCAGAGAGAACAGTCTATGACTTGGGTGACTGGAGTCTGTGACAATACTTTGGGCCTTCCTCTGACACCGCCTAGTATATACGTCCTGGGTGGCAGGAAGCTTAGCCCCAGTAATATACTGGGCCGTACGCACTACCCTCTGTAGTGCATTACGGTCGAATGCTGAGCAGTTGCCATACCAGGCAGTGATGCAACCGGTCAGGATGCACTCGATGGTGCAGCTGTAGAACTTTTTGAGGATCTGGGGACCCATGCCAAATCTTTTCAGTCTCCTGAGGGGGAAAAGGTTTTGTCGTGACCTTTTCACGACTGTCATGGTGTGTTTGGACCAAGATAGTTTGTTGGTGATGTGGACACCAAGGAACTTGAAACTCTTGACCCGCTCCACTACAGCCCCGTCGATGAGAATGGGGGCATGTTCGGTCCTCTGCGTGGCAGATGTATTGTTGCCTACACTTACCACCTGGGGGCGGCCCGTCAGGAAGTCCAGGATCCAGTTGCAGAGGGAGGTGTTTAGTAGCTTATTGATGAGCTTAGAGGGCACTAAGGTGTTGAATGCTGAGCTGTAGTCAATGAACAGCATTCTCACATAGGTATTCCTTTTGTCCAGGTGGAAAAGGGCAGTGTGGAGTGCGATTGAGAATGCATCATCTGTGGATCTGTTGAAGCGGTATGCGAATTGGAGTGGGTCTAAGGTTTCCGGGATGATAGTGTTGATTTGAGCCTTGACCTGCCTTTCAAAGCACTTCATGGCTACCAACGTGAGTGCTACAGGGCGGTAGTCATTTAGGCAGGTTACCTTCACTTTCTTGGGCACAGGGACTATGGTGGTCTGCTTGAAACATGTAGGTATTACAGACTCGGTCAGGGAGAGGTTGAAAATGTCAGTGAAGACACTTGCCAGTTGGTCCGCGCATGCTCTGAGTACACGTCCTGTTAATCTGTCTGGCCCTGCGGCCTTGTGAATGTTGACCTGTTTAAAGGTCTTGGTCACATCGGCTGCGGAGAGTGTGATCACACTGTCATCTGGAACAGCTGGTTCGCTCATGCATTCTTCAGTGTTGCTAGCCTCGAAGCGAGCATAAAAAGCATTTAGCTCGTCTGGTAGGCTCGTGTCACTGGGCATCTTGCGGCTGGTTATCCTTTGTAGTCCGTAATAGTTTGCAAGCCCTGCCACATCTGACGAGCGTCAGAGTAGGATGCAATCTTAGTCCTGTATTGATGCTTTGCCTGTTTGACGGTTCGTCTGAGGGCAGAGCGGGATTTCTTATAAGCATCCGGATCAGTGTCTCGCTCCTTGATAGCGGCAGCTCTAGCTTTTAGCTCAGTGCGGATGTTGCCTGTAATCCATGGCTTCTGGTTGGGATATGTACGTATGGTCACTGTGGGAATGATGTCGTCGATACATTTATTGATGAAGCCGGTGACTGAGGTGGTATACTCCTCAATGCCATTGGATGAATCCCGGAACACATTCCAGTCTGTGCTAGCAAAACAGTCCTGTAGCGTAGCATCCGTGTCATCTGACCACTTCCGTATTGAGTGAGTCACTGGTACCTACCTGCTTTAGTTTTTGCTTGTAAGCAGGAATCAAGAGGATAGAATTATGGTCAGATTTGCCAAATGGTCCCGTGTGGCACAATTGGTAGAGCATGGTGTTTGCAATGCCAGGGTTGTGGGTTTGATTCCCACGGGGGACCATTACGGGGAAAAAATAAATGTATGAAATGTTTGAAATGTATGCATTCACTACTGTAAGTCGCTCTGGATAAGAGCGTCTACTAAAATGTAAATGGAGGGCGAGGGAGAGCTTTGTATGCGTCTCTGTGTGTGAAGTAAAGGTGGTCTAGAGTATTTTTCCCTCTGGTTGCACATGTGACATGCTGGTAGAATATAGGTAAAAATGAATTTAAGTTTGCCTGCATTCAAGTCCCCGGCCACTAGGAGTGCCACTTCTGGATGAGCATTTTCTTGTTTGCTTATCGCCTAATACAGCTTGTTGAGTTCAGTCTTAGAGCCAGAATTGCTTTGTGGTGGTAATTAGAAGGCTACGAAAAATATAGATGAGAGCTCCCTTGGTAGATAGTGTGGTCTACAGCTTATCATGAGGTACTCTTCCTCAGGCGAGCAATACCTCGAGACTTCTTTAATATTAGATATCGCGTACCAGCTGTTATTGACAAATGGACACACACCCCCACCCCTCATCTTACCAGACATAGGGAAAACCCAGCCAACTGTATATTATTGGTGTCGTCGTTAAGCCACGACTCATGAAAAATAAGATATTACAGTTTTTAACATCCCGTTGATAAGATAGTCCTGAACGGAAATCATCCACTCGCCCAACAAATTCTCACAAGACACCCCGATATCCGCCCCCTGTATTTCCATCTTTTCTTCACACGAATGACGGGGATTTGGGCCTGGTCTCTGAGAGTATATCGTTTGTGTTGGACTCATTAAAGAAAAAATCTTTGTCCAGTTCGAGGTGAACAGTTCGCTGTTCTGATATCGGTCATAAGAGACGGTAGCAGCAACATTATGTACAAAATAAGTTAAAAACAATGCAAAGAAACACAAAATAGCACAGTTGGTCAGGAGTCCGTAAAACTGTAGCCGTCCCCTCCGGCGCTATTATGTACTCTGTACACCAAGCCATTCCAAATGCAACCCTTCAGCCAATTTGTAGACCGTGCTCTAAAATATGATTCCCTCAGACTTCCTTGCTTGTCCGTAACTTTGTATTTACAGAGTGTGGAAAGGTATGGCAGCAAGCTAAGTGAGCCTCCCCGCGCAGTGCTGAGGCGAGCGTGACTGTAAATGCCTGCTAATTAAGTGGGTGTCTGAGCGTAAGGGTCCCCAAGTGCTAGACGCTAGCAGCTACTGCAGCTGGAAAGAGAGCAGAGCAGCTCCAGGTTCCGGGCTCCACCTCACCCGCCCGCGATTTGGGAAACTCTTTACCCAAGCAAGCAAGCATGAGGCTCGGGTTCCATGGAGGCCTGGAGAGGTGCTTTCATACGAACCAGTCTAGTTGCCCCCCGGCTCTTGTAAATTTAAAAGCAGTTTGAAAGGCGACGCTTGTGGAGAGGTTGTGTTACGTCTGTGTGGTGGGGTTCTGGGGCCGGGCAAGCTGGTAACACCTGCCTCTTACTAAGGGCTGTCCAGAACATGACTCTCTGGGATTCCACTGAAAACATGACCTACTTTCCTGTGTGTGTCTGCATGTGCGTGTGCGTGTGTTCCACAGACATTAGGGTGTGTTCACCAAAAAATACAGCAGAGAGATGTCAGTTCATACAGGACCACTAAAGACACATAAATGAAGAGTGGCGCCAATGATATTCACTCAGGTGTTACATCTCATTTTCTATTGCTTATTGCACCCTACTTGTGCCAGTTAGTGTTCCACTGGGACCCTCCACTTAAAAGGGATAATGGGCACCGGACCTCTTTTTAAATGTATTTTCTCAGGTATCATTTCACTTCTGCCACCAAGATAAAGGAAACAAATAAAAGTTTTGACAAGACTACATAAACAATACATGAGACTCAAAAATTACTTCCCATGCTATGCCATGTGATGAAGAATGCATGCTCCATGCATGTCAAACTGCTTGACAGATTACAGCAAGCCAAAGGGATGAATGGTTTACAGTGATCAATGCCTATGCATGTTACAGAATACAGTGTAAAGTGAGAAGCATGGTAGACATCTGACCTTGGTGGATGCTCAGGGTCTAGACAGGATGTTTTTTCATGTTGTTTGGCCTACTTTATCCCCTCCCCATTTATATATTGATCTCTTTCTTCTTTTTCACCTTGGGGCAAAAAAACATTAATTAACTCCCCACAAAAACATAGATATTGACATCTGCTGAAAACTGCAAAATGGTTCACTTGGCAACCCCCTTTAATGATTAAAAGCTATAACTAGGGCAGAAAATATTTAAAGCTCAATTTATGTATGTTTTTCATGGGGGGAGGTTGTGTTTTTTTATGTTACATTCTTTCACACAAAGTGAAAAGGTGGGAGTTTGAGAGTCCTTGCGTCCATTCACCTGGGCATTACCATGTTCTTTAATAGACTTCATTGGGCCCAAAGGAGGAGGACGTAACCCTGTTTATTTAAATGCTCCAGCTTTGTGGGCCCTTAAATGCTGCTCTGAGTCTGTCCCTCCATCACCGACCGTCCATTCACACCCAAAAACAAAAACCTTTGACCCCTTTTGTCTGGTGGGCTGGTAGTCCATTTGATTGGGATCTTTTCCACCAGCATTTCTTAATTGAACAAATGTTTAAGAAAAACCAGGATGTTTCTCCCCCGAACTTGTCCCTTGCTTTCAGAGGCTGGATTTCTATGGCATTCTGGTGGGAATCGGGGCCAGAAAGCCTTGTCGCTGTAGAGTTCCAATGGGAATCCATCTGCATTATAAATCTCACGTTGTTTGTTCAACCCCCACTCAGATTGTTACAATCAAAACCTGTTTTAAAAAAAACATCAAAACAGATTCTATGCCAACCAGATGACTGACTGGTGGCTGGGGCCTAATAGTAAAGACATGTCATTGTCACGACTTCCGCCGAAGTCGGTCCCTCTCCTTGTTCGGGCGGCGTTCGGCGGTCGACGTCACCGGCCTTCTAGCCATCGCCGCTCCATTTTTCATTTTCCATTTGTTTTGTCTTTGTTTTACACACCTGGTTTCAATTTCCCAATTACTTGTTCATTATTTAACCCTCTGTTCCCCCATGTTTTTTTGTGAGTGATTGTTTGTATGTATATGGTCCGTTATTGTGGGCTAGTTTATTGTGTTGCATTTTATTGATTCCTTGAGTAAATTACGTTCCTTACTCATTTCTGCTGTCCTGCGCCTGACTCCTCCACACCAGCTACACACAGACCGATTACAGTTATTTAACATAAAAACATGTTTATTGCCTTTTCATTTGGCATGAACACAACCATTGTCAAACAAATCACTTCAAAAAGTATGCTACCTACGCATGTTCGTCAAGCATCCAAACAGAACACTGTGCACCTGCACCATTGATTAATGGAAAGAGACATCTGTTTAAAAACACCAAAAAGTGTAAAGACATTGGGCAATTGTCATTGGGTCTACACTCTTGTAGTCTGCATTAATTGATAGGTCTTGCTGATAAAAAAAAAATTTAAATGAAGAAAAGTTGGCACACCTGAAAAGGGGCTGAAATACGGGACTGCCCGGGATGACAAGTGAAGCCACATGTGGATTTCTTTTTCTATACCATGACAGAGAGTTGGGGGTGTTCGTTTAATTTAGAATAAGCTTTTATATTTACCACTGTAGCAGTACGAATTGCGTTATAAACAAATAGGAGAATAGTTTGAATTAGCATTATTTAGAGACCACCCCCCCCAAGTTAGACTTTGTTGCATTTATGGGGGCTCGTGTCTCATTCAGGTGGTCTGAAACCCCCCTGACCCCCCGTAATTCGCACTCTGCACTCATCTCATATTTCTAGGGTTTTGTATAATTTGACTTACTTCCTTTCCTTGTTCGTCCATCATAGGTTGATGATTACCATGACACATTTCATTCGTATGAGTCTGGGATATGGTGAGTGCGCAGATGGCTGATGAAACCAATCTGAGCCCGGAACACTCTTTGGCACACTAGACATGATATCTTGGTAGCAGTCTCCTGAGGGACTGCTTTGTTAATACTGGTATTTTGCTGCTGTCTCTTCACCATTATATTTTTGGTCCTGCTGATTTGTGCTGAGGTGGTAGCGCCATCCCGGATGAGATTCCGCCAGATGGGATGATCCTGAGCAAGGCTTTCCCATGACCCTAGATAGATGTTACAGCTCTTGACGGGAGGCCTTCAGGGTGTCTTTATAGGGTTTCTTTGGCCCACCTTGTGCTCGCTTCCCTTTCTTCAACTTTTCAAAGAAGATCTGCTTAGGGTAGCAGGCATCCTGGTCACATGGCCCAACCATCTGACCTGTGCTTAAGCAGTGTGGGAATGCTCATCAGTGGGATTCTAACCTGCCATGTGATCCTCAGGAGCTTCCTCAAACAATTTCCTGGCATGGCGTTGGTAGACTGTCCAGGTTTCGCAGCCATAAGTAGGTGTCGGTAATATGACTGCCAGGTAAAACTTCAGTTTTGTTGCCAGTTTGATGCCTGCTCTTTCCCACACCGAATCTCACAAACGGTCAAAGGCTGCACTAGCCTTTCCGATCCTGCTGTTTGTTTCATTGTCTATGTCAGTGGTTCCCAAACTGGGGGCGTGCCCCCTAGGGAGAGTGTGAGGGGTCAGCAGGGGGGCCTTTTTTTTAAGGTAGAAACTTACTCTCAAAAGTTGTAATAGTAAAATGCACAAGGTGCAATTTCAAAATTGGGTAGTGTGTCATCAATTCCTCTTGTCATGTTAGTTATTCTTAGAGAGCTATTTATAATTTGTCAGAAATGTCCAGATCAACTAGCCCATGTCAGCTAATGTTTTTTAGCCCAAAGATATTTTTGTAATTTTTATGTCACTCAAATATCACATGAATACACATTAAACATTTCAAAATGTATAGAATTGCAAGAAACAGCCACCAACAAGAGGGGTGTGAACAGTTTGTGTCATGAACAGTGTTTGTGCCCATAAAAATAGACGTGGCGCGTGCGTGCAGGGGGTGCGTGGGATGTTCCCCAATGCTGGAAGGGGAGCCTTGAGTGAAAAAAATTGGGAACCCCTGGTCTATGTGAACAGCACGGGACATTGTGCTACCAACATAGGTGAATTTGTGCTACCATGGTAGGTGAATTTGTCCACAGCTGACAGTTTCTGACCTTTCACAGAGACGTAAGGATTAACGGGGCAGGTTGGTACATAACTTTGGTATTTTTTGTACTTAATTTGAGGCCGAAGTTGTCACAGGCAGAAAAGTTGTATGCAGTCATCTGCAAACAAGAGGTCACGGACAGTCCCCTCCTCCACTTTTGTTTTGGCATGCATCCTCCTCAGGTTGAACAGCCCCGCATCAAAGTGGTAGATGAAGCGGATCCCAGTGTGGTCTCTTGGGAAGGTATCTTACAGCATGGTGGAGAAGATCATCCTGAACAGGGTTGGTGTTAGAACACAGCCTTGCTTCACTCCGTTTGGGGCTGGAAACTGCTCAGATGACTCTTGGTGATCTTGCACACTAGCCATCATGGAACTGACGCACCATTGTGTTGAATTTTTCTGGGTATCCAAACTTTTCCATGATCTTCCGGAGGCCCTCACGGCTGATGGTGTCAAAAGCCGTTGTCAGGTCAACAAAGGTGAAGTACAGGTGTGATTTTTTTCTCTTGGCATTTGGCGAGCTGCAAACACCATGTCAGTGGTTGCATGTTTTTTTTTTTAAACCACACTGGCTGTTGGACAGCAGGCCTTGGTCTAGGTGTTCTGTTAGATGGTTCAGGAGGATTCTAACTAAGATTTTTCCAACAATTGACAGCAAGGATATACATCTGTGAAGATAAGATAGGACAACATAGTCCCTGCCTAAGAAAACATCTGTTACCCTACCTCTTCAAACAGTATTTTAAATAATCCTCCTTCTCACCTCGACCCCACCCTCCCAAATAATACAATACATTTAACCAGAACTTGCACTTTACCCTGATTGAGGACTGAGCTGAAGTGTTCGACCAATCTGGCAAAGATTTTGTCTTTAAATCAAATCAAAGTTTATTTGTCACATGCGCCGAATACAACAGGTGTATACCTTACAGTGAAATGCTTACTTACTAGCCAACAGTGCAAAAAAGGCATTAGGTGAACAATAGGTAAGTAAAGAAATAAAAACAACAGTAAAAAAGACAGTGAAAAATACAGTAGCGAGGCTATAACAGTAGTGAGGCTATATACAGGCACTGGTTGGTCAGGCCAATTGCGATAGTATGTACATGAATGTATAATTAAAGTGACTATGCTAATATGATAAACAGAGAGTAGCAGCAGCATAAAAGAGGGGTTGGGGGGCACACAATGCAAATAGTCTGGGTAGCCATTTGATTATCTGTTCAGGAGTCTTATGGCTTGGGAGTAAAAACTGTTGAGAAGCCTTTTTGTCCTAGACTTGGCACTCTGGTACTGCTTGCCATGCGGTAGTAGAGAGAGCAGTCTATGACTGGGGTGGCTGGGGTCTTTGACAATTTTTAGGGCCTTCCTCTGACACCGCCTGGTGTAGAGGTCCTGGATGGCAGGTAGCTTAGCCCCAGTGATGTACTGGGCCGTACGCACTACCTTCTTTAGTGCCTTGCAGTCGGAGGCCGAGCAATTGCCATACCAGGCAGTGATGCAACCAGTCAGGATGCTCTCGATGTTGCAGCTGTAGAACCTTTTGAGGATCTGAGGACCCATGCCAAATCTTTTTAGTTTCCTGAGGGGGAATAGACTTTGTTGTGCCCTCTTCATGACTGTCTTGGTGTGTTTGGACCATTCTAGTTTGTTGGTGATGTGGACACCAAGGAACTTGAAGCTCTCAACCTGCTCCACTACAGCCCCGTCGATGAGAATGGGGGTGTGCTCGGTCCTCCTTTTCCTGTAGTCCACAATCATCTCCTTAGTCTTGGTTACGTTGAGGGATAGGTTTTTATTCTGGCACCATCCGGCCAGGTCTCTGACCTCTTCCCTATAATCTGTCGTGTTGTTGTCGTTGTCGATGATCAGGCCTACCACTGTTGAGTCGTCTGCAAACTTAATGATGGTGTTGGAGTCGTACCTGGCCATGCAGTCGTAGGTGAACAGGGAGTACAGGAGGGGACTGATCACACACCCCTGAGGGGCTCCAGTGTTGAGGATCAACGTGGCAGATGTGTTGCTACCTACCCTCACCACCTGGGGGCGGCCCGTCAGGATCCAGTTGCAGAGGGAGGTGTTTAGTCCCAGGATCCTTAGCTTAGTGATGAGCTTTGAGGGCACTATGGTGTTGAACGCTGAGCTGTAGTCAATGAATAGCATTCTCACATAGGTGTTCCTTTTGTCCAGGTGGGAAAGGGCAGTGTGGAGTGTAATAGAGATTGCATCATCTGTGGATCTGTTTGGGCGGTATGCAAATTGGAGTGGGTCTCGGGTTTCTGGGATAATGGTGTTGATGTGAGCCATTACCAGCCTTTCAAAGCACTTCATGGCTACGGACATGAGTGCTACGGGTCTGTAGTCATTTAGGCAGGTTGCCTTCGTGTTCTTGGGCACAGGGACTATGGTGGTCTGCTTGAAACAGGTTGGTATTACAGACTCAATCAGGGACATGTTGAAAATGTCAGTGAAGACACTTGCCAGTTGGTCAGCACCCGCAGCCTTGTGAATTTTGAGCTGTTTAAAGGTCTTACTTACGTCGGCTACGGAGAGCGTGATCACACAGTCGCCCAGAACAGCTGATGCTCTCATGCATGCCTCAGTGTTGCTTGCCTCGAAGCGAGCATAGAAGTGATTTAGAGGGTCTGGTAGGCTCGTGTCACTATGCAGCTCGCGGATGTGCATCCCTTTGTAGTCCTTAATAGTTTGCAAGCCCTGCCACATAAGACGAGCGTCAGAGCCAATGTAGTACAATTCAATCTTAGCCCTGTATTGACGCTTTGCCTGTTTGATGGTTCGCTGGAGGGCATAGCAGGATTTCTGTATGTACGTACAGTCACTGTGGGGACGACGTCCTTGATGCACTTATTGATAAAGCCAGTGACTGATGTGGTATACTCCTCAATGCCACCGTAAGAATTCCGGAACATGTTCCAGTCTGTGATCGCAAAACAGTCCTGTAGTTTAGCATCTGCTTCACCTGACCATTATTTTATAGACCGAGTCACTGGTGCTTCCTGCTTTAATTTTTGCTTGTAAGCAGGAATCAGAAGGACAGAATTGTGGTCGGATTTACCAAATGGAGGGCGAGGGAGAGCTTTGTACACGTCTCTGTGTGTGGAGTACAGGTGATCTAGAATTTTTTTCCCTCTGGTTGAACATTTAACATGTTGATAGAAATTAGGTGGAACTGATTTAAGTTTCCCTGTGTTAAAATCTCCGGCCACTTGCAGCGCCGCCTCTGGGTGAGCGGTTTCCTGTTTTCTTATTTCCTTATACAGCTGGCTGAGTGCGGTCTTAGTGCCAGCATCTGTCTGTGGTGGTAAATAAACAGCCACGAAAAGTATAGCTGAACACTCTCTAGGCAAATAGTGTGGTCCGCATTTTATCACAAGATACTCTACTTCAGGCGAGCAAAATCTAGAGACTTCCTTAGATTTCGTGCACCAGCTGTTGTTTACAAATATGCACAGACCCCCCCTCGTCTTACAAGAGTGTGCTGTTCTATCTTGCTGGTGCAGCGTATATCCCGCTAGCTGAATATCCATGTCATCATTCAGCCACGATTCCGTAAAACATACGATTTTACAGTTTTTGATGTCCCGTTGGTAGGATATTCGTGATCGTACCTCGTCTAATTTATTGTCCAATGATTGCACGTTGGCGAGTAATATTGACGGTAACGGCAGCTTTCCCCCTCACCTTCTGCGAATCCTTACGAGGCACCCTTGGTACCTGCGTCTCTTCCTCTTGCAAATAACTGGGATGTTGGCCTTGTCGTGTGTTTGGAGAATGTCCTGTGCGTCCTGCTTGTTGAAGAAAAAATCTTTGTCTAATCTGAGGTGAGTGATCACTGTCCTGGTATCCAGAAGCTCTTTTTTGCCGTAAGACACGGTGGCAGAAACATTATGTACAAAATAAGTTACGAATAACGTGAAAAAACCCCACACAATAACACAATTGGTTGGGCGCCCGTAAAACTGCTGCCATTTCTTCCAGCGCCATTTTACATTATAGTGTCTGGCCAGCTGGGTATCCAACCAGTCTTTGCTGGGAACACTAGTTTCTACCGTAGGCGCACACCAGGTGAAAGAGGAGAACATCGAGCAGCACTTTCTTGAAACTCTAGGCCACAGTTTGGAGTCCTTAAGCCTTGACTCCGAAGATGCAAAGACAGATTGGACAGCTCTCAGAAATATGCTGCATTCTACAGCACTCGAAACAGTTGGTGCTGCCACAGGCAAACACAAAGACTGGTTCAATGAGAATGATGCAGAGTTTTGGCACTTCTTCATATGAAACACCGCCTGCACAGAGCCTACCTGAATGATAGCAGCTCAGAGTCCAAGAAAACTAAATTTCTCAACATCCAAAGGACTGTCCAGTTCAAGCTTAGAGCTATGACAAAATCTTGGCCCAGTTAGAAAGCAGAGGAGATTCAATCGTGCGCCGACAGCAACTACACAGAGCGTTTCTACGATGCACTCCAGTCAGTCTATTGTCCACAACCCTCAGGAACCTCACCTGAGGGTTGTGAAACTACATTGCTCACAGAGAAATCCTTGCCCGAAGGACTTACTTTAAAGCTCTACTCTATATCTTATGAACTTTAAAACTTTCCTCTTTCCAGGGAACTGGTCAGAATATTACTTTAGGGGCTAGCTCTGCAATACTGTAGGCTATACAGTGCATTCGGAAAGTATTCAGACCCCTTTACTTTTTCCATATTTTGTTACGTTACAGCCTTATTCTAAAATGTATTAAATAAACGGTTTCCCTCATCAATCTACACACAATACCCCATAATGACAAAGCAAAAACAGGTTTTTAGAAATGTATGTGGAAAAAGTTAAGGGGTCTGAATACTTTCCGAATGCACTGTATATCCACTCGCATCTCAAAGCTGTCTGCTCAAGATACAAATCTCATCCTGTCTACACAATAGAGCGAAATATAATGCAATTGGGTAAATATCGTTGCTGGTGCTTTATTGTTCTGTGCATTGGGTTACTGTATTTATCGGGCATGGCATAACTGGCTCTGTTTGAGGCAGTTTATGAGTGGCTTTACGAGGTAGTCACAGCTCTCCTGAGAGAGAGTGATGTAGAGGACATAACAGTACCATTGACTGGGGCTAACTGCAGCTCGGCTAGAGACAGCTAAAATCAACACCAGAATTACACACTGCACTGAAAGACCGGCTAGTAAAACACATCTCTGAGAAACACTGTTTTAGATTTTCCCTTTGACTTTTTTCCTCCGAACAGAATTTGGGAGAAAAATAGTCCTTGTATTGGCGTCACTTTCTTCTCCACATGCATCTTACTCAGAGTGCAGAGAAGTATAAACATAATAACTTATAGACATCTAGAGAACTGTTTTGATGTGATATTTCAATTCATGATTAAATAATATACTAAGGAAGTGAACAAATCCTAGTCCTTGATAAGTAAGGCTGGTGAGTGGTCTTTCTCACAGGCGGTAGGGCCTATAGCGTCCTACATTGTGTCTGTGGTTCTTCACTCCTCAGGCCTCTTGCTGTGCTTATAGGCGCCCCATATACTGTGGTTAGGTCCCTTCACTGTCCCTCTAAGCGCTTCAGTTCCTGAAGTTTGGGCAAACTCCCTGACTTAAGGAGTATTACATCCTACATCTTTATGGCCATTCACTAAGCATTTTTAGACCTTACGTGCCAGGTAGGTTTTTGGAAGAAAATATTGTCTATTCAACATGAATCACATTGTGACCCACCACCAAATGAGAAAGAGAGCAAGGCAGAGACAGAAAGTGAGAGCAGACAGTAATATAAGGCATTTTAAAACACCACCTGGAATACCCTGATCGTGAAATATTGCACCGGCATTGGGGCCAGGAACTCTGCCTTAGAGCTCCTGGGCAATGTTTCTCTTAACAAGATCATAAATTAGTTTGGCAGTTTCGTTCTAAAACCAGGGGCCAAGCGAGGGTAAGAACTTAACCTGAGATTGAGGCTCCCAGTATTCACTCTCGGCACTAATTGGCCAAGTTGGCCACAATAACTAAATACTTACACAGTGAGGCCCAGTCTGCTGAGACTAGCTGCACCGTGAGGCCCAGTGTGCTGAGACTAGCTTTACGGTGAGGCCCAAGGTTAAGATGTGTGAGCTGCACCGGGAGGCCCAAGCTGGTGATATACTGGCTACCAAGGGTTGGAAGCGGTTCAGGGAACACAACCAAAAACCGGAAAAAACATAGGAAACCGGAAAAGGACATTTTTCAAGGAACAGAAACAGAACCGGAAACGAAGTGAACTATAGCGTTATTTTAAAAGGAATGAGAACTGGTTAATAACGTTATTTTATGTTCTGTGAATTTTTTTTAACTTTTTTACAGTCCCACAAACAAATGCAACAAAGCGCCTATGCAGAAACTTCTTCCAGTGTCTGCGTGCCAGCTGAAAATCTTTGTGTGTGTGTGTGTGTGTGTGTGTGTGTGTGTGTGTGTGTGTGTGTGGGGGCTACCTGCCCCATACGCTGTACTTACTGTACTTACAAGCGTGATTCAGAAGATGGCGAGAGATATTGTTTATTAGAGAAAAATGGATTTAACTTTTTAAATGTTAGTTAAGGATACTATTATCACGTTTCATGTTGAATTTATTAACTACAAAAGAAGACATGTTTTTAATTCTGGTGCCGCTCTGCACACACACGCATGTTAGCTAGTTCTGGTCTGGCTTTAAAGTTCAAAGGACATTCAAAGTTCCTCCATAAAAGCCGCTCCTCCATAGGTATAGTTATGTGGGCTAAATTCTGATAATTCAAGATGCCAAGCCTCCTCCTCCACCATTTCGCACCCTAGACTTGTCTGTCCATCACGCATGTAACGTTTTTTTAGGGAGTGCAGAGAGAGAGAGAGACACAGCTGCATGTGAGCTCTCACATTTTTCAACATGTATTTTACAAAAGGATAGATTTAGATAAACTTGGATTTTTTGTCAGGGACATATGCAGGATGCTACCCTCCACAGCATGGCCTTCGCTCGAGATCAAAACTCCAAACCTATAACCTAAATTTGGACAAAATTAACCTTCAATTAGCACTGAAGTGTGAAGTGAAAGGTGTCGAGGCCTTTGGGCCCAACAAGTGGCAGGAGTCTTTGAAGCCCCTTTTGAAGCCCCATCCGACTGTTCAAAGACCATCCACTGGCATTTTCTACAAGAAATCTGCCTCCAGAAATAAAAGCTTCTTCCAAGTGGGTGTGACGCCAACTCCCGTTGCCTGCTGCACTGCTGCTTGGATTCCACCTGGTGATCTGTTCACCGTCTGCCCTGGCCTGTCTCCCCCTGTCTGGTACAGGTACCCCCACCACACTCCTGAGCTTTCGCTTGCCACCAGCACACACATTGTTGAGGCGAGTGACTCTGAACTTACAATGGCTAGCCCCAACTCGTTACATATTAGAACATTTTCCTATATTCCTCATGACTCTTGCATGCTTTGTTGACTACAAACTTTCTTTACCCAACCGTAAAGAGTCAGGACTCTGACTCTCTATTGGTTACACTGACTTTTGGCCTCCCATCCTATTCTAACCACCTCTCGCCGGCTTTGTATTCATGTTGCCTGATGAAATTGCTGTACAATATGATCTTGTTGCCATCTGATGCACATTCAGATGTCATAAATCAGCACTGCAGAGCTCTCCCTGTCCTATGCCGTGCCTTGATTGATTTACTGTTGATGATATCTGGAAATGTGCATGTATACCCTGGCCCATCTTCTGTTGCTAGCCCCAATTCTGACTTGTGCTCTGATATCTGCTTCACTGATTTCTGCTCTCGTAAAGCCTGGGTTTTCTGCATGTTAACACTAGAAGCTTATTACCTAAAATGGATCAATTGAAAGTGTGGGTTCACAGATCCAATCCAGGTTAGTTGGTCATTTCTGAGACATGGTTAAGGACGAGCGTTGTGAATACTGATGTTAACCTTTCTGGATATAACCTTTTCGGCTGGCCTCATGACTGGCCTCTGTAAAATGGTATAGAATCAGCTTGATTCCCTCTGTCGAAGACCCTTGGACCTTCTTTTTTGATATTTTCAGTGGTATTGTTAACAATAAAATAATATGAGAATAAAAAACCGGTTCAGCCCCTGGTTTGACCGTGATCTTGCGGAGTTACTCCAGCTCAAGAATTGCATTTGGCGAAAGGCTCGGCACAGACATACTCAGGCTGACTGGCTATCATTTAGGCTAATGAGAAATAAGTGCACTCAGGCTATCCGGAAGGCCAAAGTTAGTTACTTTAAGGAGCAGTTCTTTCTCTGTGGGTCTAACCCCAAGAAGTTCTGGAAAACCGATTCTAGATTCTGCCCGCACCCGCCCGCCCGACTAGCATAACTAATCTGGATGGTTCTGACTTAGAATATGTGGACAACTACAAATACCTAGGTGTCTGGCTAGACTGTAAACTCTCCTTCCAGACTCGTATTAAACATCTCCAAACCAAAATTAAATCTAGAATCGGCTTCCTATTTCGCAACAAAGCCTCCTTCACTCACGCCACCAAACATACCCTCGTAATACTGACTATCCTACCGATCCTCGACTTTGGCGATGTCATTTAGAAAATAGCTTCCAATACTCTACTCAGCAAACTGGATGCAGTTTATCACAGTGGTATCCGTTTTGTCACCAAAGCCTCTTAGAACACCCACCACTGCGACCTGTATGCTCTAGTTGGCTGGCCCTCGCTACATTTCTGTCGCCAGACCCACTGGCTCCAGGTCATCTATAAGTCTATACTAGGTAAAGCTCCACCTTATCTCAGCTCACTGGTCACGATAACAACACCCACCCACGCACTCCAGCAGGTATATCTCACTGAACATCCCAAAAGCCAACACCTCCTTTGGCCGCCTTTCCTTCCAGCTCTCTGCTGCCAATGACTGGAACGAATTGCAAAAATCGCTGAAGCTGGAGACTTATATTTCCCTCACTAACTTTAAACATCAGCTATCTGAGCAGCTAACCGATCGCTGCAGCTGTACATAGCCCATCTGTAAATAACCCACCCAATCTACCTACCTCATCCCCATATTGTTTTTATTTACTTTTCTGCTCTTTTGCACACCAGTATATCTACTTGCACATCACCATCTGCTCATCTATCACTCCAGTGTTAATTTGCTAAATTGTAATTACTTCGCCACTATGGCCTATTTATTACCTTACCTCCTCACACTGTATATAGACTTTCTATTTTCTATTGTGTTATTGACTGTACGCTTGTTTATTCCATGTGTAACTCTATGTTGTTGTTTGTGTCGCACTGCATTGCTTTATCTTGGCCAGGTCGCAGTTGTAAATGAGAACTTGTTCTCAACTAGCTTACCTGGTTAAATAAAATAAATAAATAAAATAAATAAAATAAAACCGTTAAAGACCTGGAGAGTAAAACCTCCTTCTCACAGCTGCCCATGTCCCTTAATGTTGATGATGTGGTTGTTACTGACAAGAAGCACATGGCTGAGCGCTTTAATCACCACTTCATTAAGTCAGGATTCCTATTTGACTCAGCCATGCCTCCTTGCCCGTCCAACATTTACTCATCTCCCACCCTTTCCAATGCGATGAGTCTCTCTCTCTTTCCCCTGCCCACCTACAAAGTTTCTCTCTGCAGGCAGTCACTGAGTCCGAGGTGCTAAAGGAGCTCCTGCAACTTGACCCCAAAAAAACATCTGGGTAAGATGGTTTAGACCCGTTCTTCTTTATGGTTGCTGCTCCTATCATCGCCAAGCCTATCTCTGACCTTTTTAACCTGTCTCTGCTTTCCGAGGAGATTCCCATTGCTTGAAAGGCAGCCACGGTTCATCCTTTACTTAAAGGGGGAGATCAAGCTGATCCTACCTGTTATAGGCCTGTTTCTATTTTGCCCAGTTTATCAAAAGTGTTGGAAAAACGTGTCAATAATCAACTGGCTGGCTTTCTTGATGTCTATAGTATTCTCTCGGGTATGCAATCTGGTTTCCGCTCAGGTTATGGATGTGTCACTGCAACCTTAAAGGTCCTCAATGATGTCACCATTGCCCTTGATTCTAAGCAATGTTGTGCTGCTGTTTTTATTGACTTGGCCAAAGTGTTTGATACGGTAGACCATTTCAAACTTGTGGGCCAGCTAAGAAGTATTGATGTCTCTGAGGGGTCTTTGGCCTGGTTTGCTAACTACCCATCTCAGAGTGCAGTGTATAAAGTCAGAAAATCTGCTGTCTCAGCCACTGCCTATCACCGAGGGAGTACCCCAAGGCTTCATCCTAGGCCCCACGCTCTTCTCAATTTACATCAACAACATAGCTCAGGCAGTAGAAGCTCTCTCATCCATTTATATGCAGATGATACAGTCTTATACTCAGCTGGCCCCTCCAGTTTTCTTAGTGTCCAACAAGCTTTCTCTACCCTTAACCTCTATGGGACCGGCGGGACGAATTCGTCCCACCTACGTAACATCCACTGCCAGCCTGTGGCGCGATTTTCAAAATCTTCAAAATCCTATTACTTCAATTTCTCAAACATATGACTATTTTACAGCCATTTAAAGATAAGACTCTCGTTAATCTAACCACACTGTCCGATTTCAAAAAGGCTTTACAACGAAAGCAAAACATTAGATTATGTCAGCAGAGTACCAAGCCAGAAATAATCAGACACCCATTTTTCAAGCCAGCATATAATGTCACCAAAACCCAGAAGACAGCTAAATGCAGCACTCACCTTTGATGATCTTCATCAGATGACAACCCTAGGACATTATGTTATACAATACATGCATGTTTTGTTCAATCAAGTTCATATTTATATCAAAAAACAGCTTTTTACATTAGCATGTGACGTTCAGAACTAGCATACCCCCCGCAAACTTACGGGGAATTCGCTAACATTTTACTAAATTACTCACGATAAACGTTCACAAAAAGCATAACAATTATTTTAAGAATTATAGATACAGACCTCCTCTATGCACTCGATATGTCCGATTTTAAAATAGCTTTTTGGTGAAAGCACATTTTGCAATATTCTAAGTATATAGCCCAGGCATCACGGGCTCGCTATTTAGACACCCGGCAAGTTTAGCACTCACCATAATCATATTTACTATTATAAAAATGTCATTACCTTTTGTTGTCTTCGTCAGAATGCACACCCAGGACGTCTACTTCAATAACAAATGTTGGTTTGGTCCAAAATAATCCATCGTTATATCCGAATAGCGCCGTTTTGTTCGTGCGTTCCAGACACTATCCGAAATAGTAAAGAAGTGTCGCGCGCTTGGCGCAATTCCTGACAATAAAATTCAAAGTATTCAATTGCCGTACGTCGAAGCATGTCAACCGCTGTTTAAAATCAATTTTTACGTCATTTTTCTCGTAGAAAAGCGGTAAAATTCCGACAGGGAATCTCCTTTTCGGCAAACAGAGGAAAAAATCCCAAAGGCGGGGGCGGTCGGGGTCACGCGCATAAGCTAGTGTCTCTTGATGGGCCACTTGAGAAAGGCGATAATGTGTTTCAGCCTGGGGCTGGAATGACGACATTCTCTTTTTTCCCGGGCTATGAGAGCCTATGGACGACGTGGGAAGTGTCACGTTAGAGCAGAGATCCTTAGTAAATGATAGAGATGGCAAAGAAGTTCCAGAAATGGTCAGACAGGCCACTTCCTGTAAAGGAATCTCTCAGGTTTTGACCTGCCATTTGAGTTCTGTTATACTCACAGATACCATTCAAACAGTTTTAGAAAATTTAGGGTGTTTTCTATCCATATGTAATAAGTATATGCATATTCTAGTTACTGAGTAGGAGTGGTAACCAGATTAAATCGGGTATGTTTTTTATCCAGCCGTGTCAATGCTGCCCCCTAGCCCTAACAGGTTAACCTTGTTCTGAACACCTCCAAAACAAAGGTCATATGGTTTGTAAGAAGAATGCCCCTCTCCACAGCTGTTATTTCTACCTCTGAGGGTTTAGAGCTTGAGGTAGTCACATCATACAAGTACTTTGGAGTATGGCTAGATGGTGCACTGTCCTTCTCTCAGCCCATGTCAAAGCTGCAGGCTAAAGTTAAATCTAGACTTGGTTTCCTCTATCGTAATCGCTCTGCTTTCACCCCAGCTGCCAAACTAACCCTGATTCAGATGACCATCCTACCCATGCAAGATTACGGAGACATAATTTAATGATCAGCAGATAAGGATGCCCTCGAGCGGCTAGATGTTTTTTACCATTCGGCCATCAGATTTGCCACCAATGCTCCTTATAAGACACGTCACTGCACTCTATACTCCTCTGTAAACTGGTCATCTCTGTATACCCGTTGTAAGACCCACTGGTTGGTGCTTATTTATAAAACCCTCTTAGGCCTCACTCCCCCTATTTGAGATATTTACTGCAGCCCTCATCCTCCACATACAGCACCAGTTCTGCCAGTCACATTCTGTTAAAGGTCCTCAAAGCACACACATCCCTGGGTCGCTCCTCTTTTCAGTTTGCTGCAGCTAGCGACTGGAACGAGCTGCAACAAACTCAAACTGGACAGTTTTATCTCCATCTTCATTCAAAGACTCAATCATGGACACTCTTACAGACAGTTGTGACTGCTTTGCGTGATGTATTGTTGTCTCTACCTTCTTGCCCTTTGTGCTGTTGTCTGTGCCCAATCATGTTTGTACCATGTTTTGTTCTGCTACCATGTTGTTGTCATGTTGTGTTGGTACCATGCTGTGTGGTCAAGTGTTTGCAGCCTTGCTATGTTGTTGTCTTAGGTCTCTATTTATGTAGTGTTGTCTCTCTTGTTGTGATGTTTGTTTTGTCCTATATTTATCTTCTTTTTTTTTTATCCCAGCCCCCGTCTTCACAGGAGGCTGACTTGCCTAGTTAAAGAAAGGTAAACATTTTATTTACAAAATTATGCAAACAACTAGCCATAACACTTTATTTGAATAGTCTGTAGAGCATCTAGTGATGGACTATTAGTAACATTTCCACTATGTACTAGCTCTAACCCTTAACCCTTATCCTAACCCTAAACTTAGCCCTTACCCTAACACTAACCTTAACTCTTACCCTAACCTAAACTTAGCAAGCAGTTGCTTATCAACAGATAGTTTGTTGATAGTATGATCATCTGTAGAGCATCTACAGATGGAAAATCCGGACTATCCAAATAAAGTGTGGCCCAACTAACTTTCCTGCTCCGATATCAAGCTGCTCTATCCACACTGATTGAGGAAGTCATTTAATGAGCTAAATGATAAAAGCTGTTGATTTCAAAGGTTAAAAAAGGAATAGAAAAGAACGACAAACTGTACTTTTTGGGGGTTTGAACCAGTTCAGAACTTTATTTTGCTGGTTGGAAGAGTGGAACGAAACAAAGAAAATTATTGTTCTGTTCAGAATGAAACGTTTGGAAAAAAAATTCAGCTCCAACCCCTGCTGGCTACACTTGGTGATTCTCTAGCTGCTTGGTCAGACCCAGTCAGACTTGTTGATAAGCAGTAATAAACCTGAGGGAGAAACTCTTAACCACGTCTCAGTAATGAGTTTTTACAACCAAATTAGAATGTGTACACCTGGGGAAAGACAAGATCCAGGTTGAACCCCAGGGAGAGATGGGATTGGTCCATCTTGGCAAATGGGGGAGCTGTACTCAGCCAGAGGCCCATAAAACCACCATGATTTATATGAAGAGAAAAATCAGGTCCAAGCTCACATCTGAGTTATGTGTTCAACAGGGACCAGTCTTCACACACAGAGGAAGGAGCATCTCTGCACAGACTACTACAGGGATCAGTGTTTAGTTTTGATCAAAATGAATGTTACCTTGTAGCTAGCTATGCAGTAGATTGTTAGGTACAATGTACTTGACTTGATGGAGGGGCGGAATGACAGCCAGATGGACAGTCCATGTGGTGGTTTGTGACTGGAGTTCATTGCAGCGGGGTGGAGAGAACATTGAGATTTTCAATTCTCTCCTTGGTGCCTACATTACAGACACTAGGGATGACTGTCAGGAGGGGAGAAATGGGGACCAATCACAGAAGTGAACAGAGTTATCAGGGCTTGATCTCGACTGAGACCCTGGGACACCCTGGGTTACTGTGGATGTTATGGCTATCATTGACAGCATGTTTTAAAAAAGATGAAGATGTGTAATCATGCCTGTAAAAGCCCTGCACTCTGAAATATGAGCCAAATTAAATCTCTGCTTGGCTTGTTTTCTGCTTCACTAACTCAGGTCATTTTTATATCTATGTTTTTAACTACAAGCATTAGAGAAATGACATGCTTCAGGCAAAGATGCTGTTAAATGATATCTGATGAAGAATTACCCAGTGTTTGCACTGGAATTAAGGATATGGGCTATTTCAGTGTTGGATTGCCACATCTTAATCCAACAAGGCTTCAAGGCAATTGGTATTATTCTGTATGTAAATCTGTAATATGCCATTTAGTATGATATGTTACTTTACCTTAAGTTACATTATGAATGGAATAGAGGTTGTACAGTATCATATGAGTTAGAAGACGTATAGTATCATACATCTTTCCCGGATATGCAATAACATACAAATTGGATGATATAATTTAACATCTGTCTTGGACGACGTATTATATTACATGTCTTTCTCTGAGACCAAGTTGCTTGTTGCCCTATAACAAAGGTTTGGGGAATTTACGTAGAAGGTTAGGTGAATTGGGTTAAGTTTAGAACAAGAGTTAAGAACATGCTACAGTTTTCCCAGACGCAACTCGAACATGCAACCTTTGGATTGCTAGATTGTCACGGATTACGTCCGAACAACCTCCCTACTTTGGTTTCTGTTTCACATAACTAGACCATTAATAGCTATCATACAGTGTATCTACTTACCCATTAATTAAATACAGTTGAAGTCGGAAGTTTACATACACCTTAGTCAACTACATTTAAACTCAGTTTTACACAATTCCTGATATTTATTCCTAGTAAAAATTCCCTGTCTAAGGTCAGTTAAGATCACCACTTTATTTTAAGAATGTGAAGTATCAGAATAATAGTAGAGAGAATGATTTATTTCAGCTTTTATTTCTTTCATCACATTCCCAGTGCGTCAGAAATTGACATACACTCAATTAGTATTTGGTAGCATTGCCTTTAAATTGTTTAACCTTTCTGGGGTATGTGGGACGCTAGCGTCTCACCTGCAGGACACACTATTCAACAGCCAGTGAAATAGCAGGGCGCCAAATTCAAAACAACAAAAATCTCATAATTCAAATTTCTCAAACATACAACTATTATATCCCATTTTAAAACATACACTTCTCGTTAATCCAACCACATTGTCCGATTTCAAAAAGGCTTTACGGCGAAAGCATAACATTAGATTATGTAATTACAGCGCCTAGACAAGAAAAACTACACAGCCATTTTCCAAGCAAGGAGAGGCGTCACAAAAACCAGAAATACAGCTAAAATGAATCACTAACCTTTGATGATCTTCATCAGATGTCACTCATAGGACTTCATGTTTCACAATACATGTATGTTTTGCTCGATAAAGTTCATATTTATATCCAAAAACCCCATTTTACATTGGTGTGTAATGGTCAGAAATGTTTTGCCTCCCAAAACTTCCAGTGAATGAGCACATCAATTTACAGAAATACTCATCATAAACGTTGATAAAATATTCAACTGTTATTCAAAGAATTATAGATACACTTCTCCTTAATGCAACCGTTGTGTCAGTTTTCAAAAAAGCTTTACAGCGAAAGCACATTTTGCAATAATCTGAGTACGGCGCTCAGTCACAAAACCAAACCCGCCATTTTGTGGAGTCAACAAAACTCAGAAATAGCATTATAAATATTCACTTACCTTTGATGATCTTCATCGGAATGCACTCCCAGGAATCCCAGTTCCACAATAAATGTTCATTTGTTTCAATAAAGTCCATCCTTTATGTCCAAATACCTCCATTTTGTTTGCTTGTTCAGTTGAGTAATCCAAATCCACTGTGCTCGCGCAGTGAGTTCAGACAAAAAGTAGAAAAAGTTATATTACAGTTCGTAGAAACATGTCAAACGATGTATAGAATCAATCTTTAGGATGTTTTTATCATAAATCTTCCATAATATTCCAACCGGACGATTCCTTTGTCTTCAAAAAAGAAAAGGAACACGGCTCATTCTCACGTGAGTGCGCGACATGTCATTTTCTCAGTCATCTGATTCCAATGGCTCTTATTCTCTCCCCATTCACAGTAGAAGCATGAAACAACGTTCTAAAGACTGTTGACATCTAGTGGAAGCCTTAGGAAGTGCAAAATGATCCCACAGACACTGTATATTGGATACGGAATCACTTGAAAAACTACAAACCTCAGATTTCCACACTTCCTGGTTGGATTTTTTCTCAGGTTTTTGCCTGCCATATAAGTTCTGTTATACTCACATACATCATTCAAACAGTTTTAGAAACTTCAGAGTGTTTTCTATCCAAATATACTAATAATATGCATATCTTAGCTTCTGGGACTGAGTAGCAGGCAGTTTACTCTGGGCACCTTCTTCAGCCGGACGTCAAAATACTGCCCCCTACCCCGATGAAGTTAACTGGGGTCAAACGGTTCGGGTAGCTTTCCACAAGCTTCCCACAATAAGTTGGAGGAATTTTGTCCCATTCCTCCTGACAGAGCTGGTGTAACTGAATCAGGTTTGTTGTCCTTAAGCTATTTTGCCACAACTTCGGAAGTATGCTTGGAAGACCCATTTGTTACCAAGCTTTAACTTCCTGACTGATGTCTTGAGATGTTGCTTTAATATATCCACATAATTTTCCTACCTCATGATGCCATCTATTTTGTGAAGTGCACCAGTCCCTCCTGCAGCAAAGCACCCACACAACATGATGCTTCCACCCCCGAACGTCATGGTTGGGTTGGTGTTTTTCGGCTTGCAAGCCACCCCCTTTTTCCTCCAAACATAACGATGGTTATTATGGCCAAACAGTTCTATTTTTGTTTCAACCAGAGGACATTTCTCCAAAAGGTACGATCTTTGTCCCCATGTGCAGTTGCAAACCGTAGTCTGGCTTTCTTATGGTGGTTTTGGAGCAGTGGCTTCTTCCTTGCTGAGCGGCATTTCAGGTTATGTTGATATAGGACTCGTTTTACTGTGGATATAGATACTTTTGTACCTGTTTCCTCCAGCATCTTCACAAGGTCCTTTGCTGTTCTTCTGGGAGTGATTTGCACTTTTCGCACCAAAGTACATTCATCTCTAGGAGACAGAACGCGTCTCCTTCCTGAGCGGTATGACTGCTGCGTGGGCCCATGGTGTTTATACTTGCGTACTATTGTTTGTACAGATGAACGTGATACCTTCAGGCATTTGGAAATTGCTCCCAAGGATGAACCAGACTTGTGGAGGTCTACAATTTTATTTCTGAGGTCTTGGCTGATTTCTTTTGATTTTACCATGATGTCAAGCAAAGAGGCACTGAGTTTGAAGTTAGGCCTTGAAATACATCCACAAGTACACCTCCAATTGACTCAAATGATATCAATTAGCCTATCAGAAGCGTCTAAAGCCATGACATCATTTTCTGGAATTTCCAAGCTGTTTTAAAGGCACAGTCAATTTAGTGTATGTAAACTTCTAACCCACTAGAATTGTGATACAGTGAATGATAAGTGAAATAATCTGTCTGTAAACTATGTTGGAAAAATGACTTGTGTCATGCACACAGTAGATGTCCTAACCGACTTGCCAAATCTATAGTTTGTTAACAAGAAATTTGTGGAGTGGTTGAAAAACAAGTTTTAATGACTCCAACCTAAGTGTATGTAAACTTCCGACTTCAACTGTAAATACTAAAAAGAAGCCTTGAATCTCTTTTTTGAATGCTGACCAGCTACAAAATGTTGGAATTCTATTACATTTTGGTCGACACACCTGTTCTGATAGCAGTCGTCACACACACTTTCATCATACAGAAGTGCTCAACAATACATGTATATTTCATATGGCTCTGAGGCCAGGCTGCTTAATCTACTACACATAGTGCCTACCATCTCCACAACACACACACATACACACACACACACACACACACACACACACACACACACACACACACACACACACACACACACACACACACACACACACACACACACACACACGTATTCACACTCTCTCATATACACACACACACACACACACACACACAGTTACGTTCCCCAGTTTCTGTGTTGTAGTTTGTGTATTTGTGAGTGTGTGTTTCAGGAAATGGCTTCCTGAAATTCTCCCCAAGCAGCTGATTGGTCGGCCCCCATTGATGATTGGAGAGCTGACCCCGCCCCCTCGACAGGACGCAGCTGTCTTCAATTACGGACTCCTTCTGAAGCAATATAAGCCAGTGTTCTGTCACTCAGCAAACAGTTGAATGCTGAGAGAGGAGGCTGATATCATGTTGGTTGTTGCTAACAGAATTGGTATGTACTAAGTTAGTTGTTGCTGGGAGCAGCCTTGGTATCGTCTGTTAGTTTGTTACTAGGTCAGATAGAGCTTATTTGATATCCTGTGTTTCTCATTTTTTTTTGTGAAATTGTTTAATATTCTGTTTCATTTGTTCCTGGTGGTGAAGGGGAAGGCACCTAGGGAGTGCTTAGGCACGAGGCCCTCGGGCATATATAGCCAGTAGTAGTTTACTGTCTATGCACACTAGGTAAGACCTGGGTGGACTGTCACCTGTATTTTGGTTAGTGCACCAGGTGGTGGTAGGTAGGCAGGTAAGGTAGGAGACTTTGATATTTACTTTCTTTGCTTTGGTTCCATCCAGCCCCTTTTCCCAAAAATTACCGTGCAACGGAATAAATTCCTTGTAAACGGTAATTCTCTGCCTTTTTGTCATCCTTACTTGCACCTACAGTCCCATAGCTTTCACACCATGTTGAGATGTAGCAGGGTGTTGCGTTCCCTCTTCCTAGAGGCGTGTATAACACACACGTGCTGGAGCAGACCCAAGGGGTTTGACCCTAGTCTGCTGATTCCCTGGGATCCTTTTAAGTTGAGTAAAATGAGTCATTCCCCTGACACACAATGGCCTACAGTAACAGCCTGTCCTCCACTGAGCCCAGATAGCAGCAGAATGCCTCTCTAGAAGGGGTGGGCTGAGTGGCTTATATTGTCTCCACACTGAGGTCCTAACCCCCTGTTGGCCCTCTCACCTCTTGTCTTCTCTAACATGCCTTTACTGACTGACACACTGGCCATTGAGACGATGACCCAACGATTAAAAGACCCCCAGAGGAAGGGCCATTAGTCACAAGACATCTACCAGGGTGTGTGTAAAGCGTTTCATTGAAAGTGTGGTGATAAAACCCTAACAATACTGAGATGCTACTACCACCCCTGTCAGGCCATGAATATTAACAAGGGGGTTTTATCTTTCTCCACAAACAACAGCAAAGACAACGGACACCTCTGTGCTGATCATGCTGCCTTTCATTTAGGATGAATTATCAGCTGAGCCCATTGGATCTCAGGGATCAGACATGTAGAGGGCTACCTCTATTTTTAGCCAACAGCTGCACCTTAAGCTGTAACTGTTTACCTCTAGTATTATATTGTGATTTGTCCAAAGATTATTTCACGAATGTCCATCACTTGCATATGCCTCCATATCTAAGAGCGGTGGTTCAGGACTCCTAACTCAAGTAATCAAAGATTCCAAGTCCTTAAGAGCTAGAGCAAACCTCTGGGATCATATAGATTATGATTATTTTCAGTCAGGAGTATGTTCAGCTGTTAGGTAAAGCTCTCTCTCTCTCTCTCTCTCTCTCTCTCTCTCTCTCTCTCTCTCTCTCTCTCTCTCTCTCTCTCTCTCTCTCTCTCTCTCTCTCTCTCTCTCTCTCTCGAAGTGGAGAGAAAGACCTCTTAGCGGCTAATGCTATGTAAGAAACACACACATGCACTTTATACACACAGGCATGCACACCCAGTGCAGTTCTATCAAGCGACAGTGGTGCTTCTATTGCATCTCTATAGAGCCTCCTGCTATATATGGCTGTACCTGTTTCTGCTCTAGCTACCGTGCTAACAGTGCTGTAATTTCTGTGGCATGGAAATGTGAAGTGAAGCCCTGTAATGAGGCTGCTAATAGTCTGGTTGACCTCTGACATTGTGTCTCTGTCAAGGTTCTGCAGGGCGATAGCCGCGCCAAATAATCACTTCCACGAAGGACTCCCGGGCCTTTCAAATGTGACTTTTAGCCCTGCTTAGGAGTAAAACGTTAATTTTGTGAACTTAAGCTAATGTTCACCTGTCACTTGTCATCAGTTTTGATTAGGTTCGTGAGATGCTGTTTGTCCTGCTTTATTAGTTTGCGCTGCGATGAAACGATCTGTGTTTCATTACGGCCTCCTGGAAACAATCCTCTGTGTCATTTAGGTATGGATTACACACAGGCACAGGTCACACGCACGCATTGACACACAAACACACGCACAGGGGAGTATACTCTTTCTGTTCAACAGACTAGACTACAAGTGTATAATGTATCCTCTGTAGGGTTGCACATTTTGGGGAATATTCAGAGGTGGAAACTTTCCGTGGGAATTAACGGGAATATATGGGAATTAATGGAAATATATGCAAATTAATATTAATACCATTTAAATGTAGATGTTTTTTGCATTGGATATATTTACCATATCATATGGAGACAAAAACATAAACCTTTTACCTTATAAGTAGACAAAATTGCAAATGATTAAATCCTTCCAATAGGAATAAAAAAAACATTTTAGTTTTGAATTGAACTTTAATTAAATGAGTTGACTCTTCACATGGGATGATTTCACTGAACAACAAAAGAAAATGAATATTGGATGATCCCCAATGATCCATCGCATCTCCCAAAAATGTTTTCAACATCTGTACAATGAAGAAACTAAAGCTTTGGTTGTCTTCCTCTCAGGCTTCCATGTCTTCTCCCTGGACCTCCTCAATGTCCACCTCTTGAACATCAGACTCTGAGGCCTCATCTTCACTGTCATTTTCCAACCTTGTTGAGGATGTCTCGTTGTCAGGCTCAAAAAGCCTCAAATTTGCCCGGATGGCCACCATTTTTTCAAGCCTTGTATTGGTCAGCCTGCTTTGGTGTGTGTCTTCCCAAACAAGGCCCAGTTGCACTCTGAGGCGGCTGATGTTGGTAGGATTTGGAGGATGATGGAGGCAACAGGGGAAAGAGCCTCAGATCCACAAAGTCCCTTCCACCAGGTGGCTGATGAGATATGTTGGCACGTCTGCCATATTTCATCTCCACCCCAAAGCCCTTGCTTGGAAGTGTACATCGCCAGACTGCCAAGAACCTTGCCCTCATCCAGGCCAAGGTGGCGAGACACGGTAGTGATGACACCATGGGCCTTGTTGCTCTCTGCCCCAGACAGGATGCTCTTGCCAGCATACTTGGGGTCCAACATGTACGCTGCGGCGTGTATGGGCTTCAGGCAGAAGTCTTCACGCTTTTTGATGTATTTAAAAACTGCAGTTTCCTCTGCTTGGAACCACAGTGAAGTGGGCAGGGCAGTATGGATTTCTTCTCTTACATCTGCAAGCAGAGTCTGAACATCAGACAGGATGGCATTGTCTCCTTCAATCTGTGCAATGGCTACTGCTATAGGTTTCAGGCTGCTTACCACTCTCTCCCAAAATACATCATCCAGGAGGATCCTCTTGATGGGGCTGTCCATATCGGCAGACTGTGATATGGCCATTTCTTGGAGAGACTCCTTCCCCTCCAGGAGATTGTCAAACATGATGACAACACCACCCCAACGGTTGTTGCTGGGCAGCTTCAATGTGGTGCTCTTATTCTTCACACTTTGCTCGGTGAGGTATATTGCTGCTATAACTTGATGGCCCTTCACACACCTAACCATTTCCTTGGCTCTCTTGTAGAGTGTATCCATTGTTTTCAGTGCCACGATGTCCTTGAGGAGCAGATTCAATGCATGAGCAGCAAAACCAATGGTGTGACGTGAGGGTAGGACTCCTCCACTTTAGACCAAGCAGCCTTCATGTTCGCAGCATTGTCTGTCACCAGTGCAAATACCTTCTGTGGTCCAATGTCATTGATGACTGCCTTCAGCTCATCTGCAATGTAGAGACCGGTGTGTCTGTTGTCCCTTGTCTGTGCTCTTGTAGAATACTGGTTGAGGGGTTGAGATGATGTAGTTAATTATTCCTTGCCCACGAACATTCGACCAGCCATCAGAGATGATTGCAATACAGTCTGCCTTCTCTATGATTTGCTTGACCTTCCCTTGAACTCTGTTGAACTCTGCATCCAACAAATTAGTTGATAAAGCATGTCCGGTTGGAGGGGTATATGCTGGGCGAAGAACATTCAGAAATCTCTTCCAATGCACATTGCCTGTGAGCATCAGAGCTGAACCAGTTGCATACACAGCTCAAGCAAGACATTCATCAGCATTTCTCTAACTACGTTCTTGAAGTTAAGTCAAAATAACTTCTGATTCCAGGAGGACCATGAGCTGCTATCAATAAGGTGTCAGCTTCATCATTTTCACCTCAAATAGAAGTAGAGGAACATTTGTCAGAGGTTTCTTGTTGTGAGCACTGGGGGAACTTTATGCACTTGGCCAGATGATTCTGCATCTTTGTTGCATTTTTCACATGATTTGGCACAGTATTTGCAAATGTACACAGCTTTTCCTTCTACACCAGCTGCAGTGAAATGTCTCCACTCATCGGATAGTGCCCGTGGCATTTTCCAGTAAAGATTAGAAAAAAAAGTTAAACAAAAGCTAATACAATTACATGTACAGATAAATGGTTAAGCAGTTAGATTAAACAATTCCTTTGTAAGATACATGTTTTAAAATGAAACATGCATGGAAAGAGGTGAATTAACACACTAAAACCCACATGGTAGCAAAACTAACTAGCATAAATTGTTAACAAGTTAGATATGATTTAAACACTTTGCTGTAGGCTACTGTTTCCTAGTTAACAAAAAAACATGTATGTCATATAAAATATAATCACCCCACCCAGTATTGTAATCAAAACTTACCAGAAAGCATGTAGTCCCTGGCTCAGACAGTGTAGTAGTGTGGGCTCAATAGCATCTCATTAGTGTGCAAGATCTTGAGAATCAGCTGTACATGTGATGGAAGAATGCACTGTGCATGCAGAGGGTTGCAATTCCCTTGAATTGGGGATAGTTTAACCAAAATATGCCACAAGACCTAGAATTGCCTTATGTGTATCCCACAAAAAAGGTTCACTGTTATAAGATAACTTTTCTGATGAATTTAAGCAAAATATCCCACATTTCTGGAAATTTACCAGAAAGTTTCCGACCCTTTGCAACCTTAATCCTCTGTACTCAATATTTATCATGTAATCAAAATTGGTAGTTTGATACTTTGAGTTGAGTATGTTTACTTGGATGGACTTAGCACACGAATGGATATCTGTTTAGTGATGTCAAAGCAAACGGGCGACAGCTTATGAAAGAGGAGTACCCTGAACAAACGATTGTTGAAATCTGAAAGTAATTCAACTGGTACGACCATACTTTTGTATGTCTATATTGTAAAGACATTTTACAGGCTCATTTCCCATCAGAAGAGCTAGAGATGTGTTTGATAAATCCCTTCTTCAACATCTGTTGGCATGCAGCAGCTACTATCAGTAAACTTTATCTGCGTTAAACTTTTACCAGATCCCTCCACTGAGGCGCTTTCTTTACCATCGGAGATTACATCAGTCCATAACGCTCAGCCCTTTCATCTTATTTGTGGATTTCTGAGCGTTTGAACATAACTCCTTTAGCCTGACATGGTTTAAAAGCCAAGACGAGTGGTTTCCTTAATTTTACAGGAGTAATCACAAACAAGCTTATGAAAACCCTCCCCTGTGGACTTGCTTAATTTAAACAGACACAGGTGATGTGTTTTTGGCCTAAACTACAGAGACCAGATTGGGTGAATATGGATCTGTTAGACAATATTTTTCTCAATGCCTCTCATTCTCCTTTCTATCATCCTGCTTGTCCAGTATTTGGGTAAGGGTTGATCCCCTGTCACAGCCACAGACACATACTGTGTGGTTAACAGTTTCACTTGTCTAGTTTCCTGGAGTTATTGAGAGAGAGAAAGGCATCTCCACAATATAACGTCCTTCAGATGGTTCTGGAATATTATGTCTCAGCTGTTCTGCAGTTACTAGTGTCTGAATATGATGATCGCTCCCATTTTACCATGCCTATGTCTATGGCATGTTACGCTTAGTGCCTTCGGAAAGTATTCAGACCCCTTGACCTTTTCCACAGTTTGTTACGTTACAGCCTTATTCTAAAATAGATTCAATGAACAAAAAATCCTCAGCAATCTACACACAATACCCCATAATGACAAAGCAAAAACAGGTGTTTAGAAATGTTTGCAAATTATTTCCATAAGTGTTCAAAACCAAGCCATGAGGTCGAAGGAATTGTCCGTAGATCTCCGAGACAGGATTGTGTCGAGGCACAGATCTGGAGAAGGGTACCAAAAAATGTCTGCAGCATTGAAGGTCCCCAAGAACACAGTGGACTCCATCATTCTTAAATGGAAGAAGTTTGGAACCACCAAGACTCTTCCTAGAGCTGGCACTGAGCAATCGGGGGAGAAGGGCCTTGGTCAGGGAGATGACCAAGATCCCGATGGTCACTCTGACAGAGCTCCGGACTGAGCCGAAGGTTCACCTTCCAAGGGACAAGGACCCTAAGCACACAGCCAAGACAATGCAGGATTGGCTTCGGGACAAGTCTCTGAATGATATTTCAGTTTCTTTATATATAAATTAGCAAACATTCTAAAAACCTATTTTTACTTTGTCATTATGGGGTATTGTGTGAATATTAATGAGGGAAAAAAACGATTTAATCAGTTTTAGGATAAGGCCGTAACCTAACAAATTGTGGAGAAAGTCAAGGGGTCTGAATACTTTCCGAAGGCACTGTATACATATTCCTTTGGGAGCAGACCTCCATCCATGGGATGAGTCCCAAATGGCACCATAATCCCTATATAGTGCACTATTTTTGTCAGAGTCCTATTGGCCCTGGTCAAAAGTAATGCACTATTTAACAGCACCTCTCACAGAAAAATACTGTGGAACAACACGCCTTTGCTAATTTGACTCACATTCTCAGACACTTTTGAAACGCATCGTAACCTCTTGGTAAGAACAGCACATCTGTAATTATCACAAACCCTTAGAAAAATATGAAAATTCCAACTATCCTGCGCAGTCTAGTATTACAGCATGTTACCCCTGTGTCCTCCTGGTGAGTTACCTACTACTGCCATCTGCAGGTGGTTACAGGAACATTTCCCTGGTCCTACAAACTGTTACTTCTGCTTTCTGACCATGTAATACTGTATAACTCTAAACAATGCTTTGGACCTTGATAACAATAGAGAGTTCTACCAAGGAGCTGTTAAAATCAAACCCATTTATATTCAAAATGTGTTCACTGGGATTCTCTGCCTCTAACCCTATTACGGGGGCTGAGTCACTGGCTTACTGGTGTTCTTCCATGCTGTCCCTGGGAGGGGTGTGTCACTTGAGTGGGTTGAGTCACTGACGTGGTCTTCCTGTCTGGGTTGGCGCCCCCCCCTTGGGTTGTGCCATGGCGGAGATCGTTGTGGGCTATACTCGGCCTTGTCTCAGGATGGTAAGTTGGTGGTTGGAGATATCCCTCCAGTGGTGTGGGGGCTGTGCTTTGGCAAAGTGGGTGGGGTTATATCCTGCCTGTTTGGCCCTGTCTGGGGGTTTCATCGGATGGGGCCACAGTGTCTCCTGACCCCTCCTGTCTCAGCCTCAGCCTAGGGTCAGTCTGTTACATCTGGAGTATTTCTCTTGTCTTATCCGGTGTCCTGTGTGAATTTAAATATGCTCTCTCTAATTCTCTATCTTTCTTTCTCTCTCTTGGAGGACCTGAGCCCTAGGACCATGCCTCAGGACTACCTGGCATGATGACTCCTTGCTGTCCACCTGGCCGTGCTGCTGCTCCAGTTTGAACTGTTCTGCATGCGGCTATGGAACCCTGACCTGTTCACTGGACCTGCTACCTGTCCCAGACCTGCTGTCCCAGACCTGCTGTTTTCAACTCTCCTAAGACTGCAGGAGCGGTAGAGATACTCTCAAAGATCGGCTATGAAAAAGCCAACTGACACTTACTCTTGAGTTGCTGACTTGTTGCACCCTCGACAACTACTATGATTATTATTATTTGACCATCCTGGTCATTTATGAACATTTGAACATCTTGGCCATGTGCTGTTATAATCTCCACCCGGCACAGCCAGAAGAGGACTGTCCACCCCTCATAGCCTGGTTCCTCTCTAGGTGTCTTCTTAGGTTTTGGCCTTTCTCGGGAGTTTTTCCTAGCCACCGTGCTTCTACACCTGCATTGCTTGCTGTTTGGGGTTTTAGGCTGTGTTTCTGTACAGAACTTTGAGATATCAGCTGATGTAAGAAGGGCTATATAAATACATTTGATTTGATTCAAGGGTTATTTACATTGTTGTATAAGATCACAAGACTGGTGTCAGAGTAGTGTTGGTCTTAAAACCCAACCCAGAACAGTACACAGTAAAAACATCAACCCAGAGGAACACAGCCACATGAGTCACTAGCTCTAATGAGTTCAGGGCAGACGGCTGCACGTTTCTAATGAGTTCAGGGCAGACGGCTGCACGTTGGGCCTTCCCCGGTTGCAGGTGCAATAAAACCAAAAACTGAAACTCTGGTCTCAGAATAATATCTGAATGATGAATTATTGAAATGTCCTGGCCAACAAATCACCCCTAAGCTAGGTTTAAAACACAAATACCCTCTCAAAGTGACTACTTTCTGAAGGAGATTTAATGAGACTGTTGCTCTGGGACTTCTCTTACTAAGAGATTGTTTTACAGCCACATTGTTTTACAGCCACCATAAAGAGAAATACAGTATCACCAGCTTACTGTTTTTACCTCAGTCTAAACTGTCATTCAAAACTTTCTGGCCATTTCGTATGTTCTGTCTGCAAACCGTACCAGGTACACTGTACCCCCACTTATGTTACTATGATTTGGATGGTGTATTGTAATGTCGGAACATGGAGTAAATAACAGGGTTTAGCCTTCAACTGGACAATATTTATTTGTGTAAATATTCTCCGGTTCACATACATTTGATACTGCCATCCCACATTGTTTATGAAAATGTATAACACTCCAAAATATACCGTAACCCTAAAGATCTTTATTTATTAAATGCATTTAAGTTATTTCTCAGGTGCTGAGTAAAAAGGACAACGAAGACCAGGCAATGGTTGAAACTTCCGTCAAGCAAACTTTGGGAACATGGATCAGAGTACAGTTGAAATCTGGGTACAAAATCACCAGTTGCAAGGCATTCAGGTCAATGCTGTAACTTTTGAATTACTTTTTGGGTCTAATTATTTTCACACCAAAGCAGTTAGTGGAGCAGTGTTATAGGAACAATGGAACAACACTAATGCCTTTTGAGACAGTGCCACCTTCTGGAACGGCATAGACAACATGGACCAGTTGTAGAGTAACCTAACACTGACTTCTATCATAAACTTGTAGTAGGCAGGGGTATATGTTGCCTATGATGATGTATTGTATGGAGTGCGTGGATGGTTACTATACCTTAGTATGCTAGGTTAGTGTGGTGTGAGGATGATGGAGGAGTTGGAGAGAAAGGAGGGTGGTGTGTTAACCCTGAAGATAATGGTGTATGGAGAGTAAAGGTGTTAGCATACTGAGGTTCGGTTAGCTCCTAGCAGAACTCGGCTGGTCGAAGCGATCGTCATACTCCCTAAAGAACTTTGTTTGAAAAAAATGGAAAAAAGTGTCAATATTACTGTTGTTTGTCCCTCTTGAGCCACCGTAGCAACAAGATAGCCAGAAACATTTTCACAAAATAGTCCAAATTAATCTAAGATAAATCAAGAAATCTGTCATTAAGTTTTTGCCAAGGAGGTCGTAGTTGCACAATTACATCTAGCTAAGATGTTTGGTGTAGTATTTCTCAAGTACAATTTTTTTGGCATGAAAATTAGTACCATTTGGACTAATGATTACACCCCTGTAGACCAATCACTGACAAAGGGGCGTAGACTTCGGCTACCGAACTTCGACTTGCCTCAATATTTTTTTTTGGTGTGCATGAACAGCTGAATAAAACCTTGCTGAAGCCCAAAGTGAACCCCCCAAAATGTGCATAATATATACTGCTCAAAAAAATAAAGGGAACACTTAAACAACACAATGTAACTCCAAGTCAATCACACTTCTGTGAAATCAAACTGTCCACTTAGGAAGCAACACTGATTGACAATACATTTCACATGCTGTTGTGCAAATGGAATAGACAACAGGTGGAAATTATAGGCAGTAAGCATGACACCCCCAATAAAGGAGTAGTTCTGCAGGTGGAGACCACAGACCACTTCTCAGTTCCTATGCTTCCTGGCTGATGTTTTGGTCACTTTTGAATGCTGGCGGTGCTTTCACTCTAGTGGTAGCATAAGACGGAGTCTACAACCCACACAAGTGGCTCAGGTAGTGCAGCTCATCCAGGATGGCACATCAATGCGAGCTGTGGCAAGAAGGTTTGCTGTGTCTGTCAGCGTAGTGTCCAGAGCATGGAGGCGCTACCAGGAGACAGGCCAGTACATCAGGAGACGTGGAGGAGGCCGTTGGAGGGCAACAACCCAGCAGCAGGACCGCTACCTCCGCCTTTGTGCAAGGAGGAGCAGGAGGAGCACTGCCAGAGCCCTGCAAAATGACCTCCAGCAGGCCACAAATGTGCATGTGTCTGCTCAAACGGTCAGAAACAGACTCCATGAGGGTGGTATGAGGGCCCGACGTCCAGAGGTGGGGGTTGTGCTTACAGCCCAACACCGTGCAGGACGTTTGGCATTTGCCAGAGAACACCAAGATTGGCAAATTCGCCACTGGCGCCCTGTGCTCTTCACAGATGAAAGCAGTTTCACACTGAGCACGTGACAGAGTCTGGAAATGCCGTGGAGAACGTTCTGCTGCCTGCAACATCCTCCAGCATGACCGGTTTGGCGGTGGGTCAGTCATGGTGTGGGGTGGCATTTCTTTGGGGACCGCACAGCCCTCCATGTGCTCGCCAGAGGTAGCCTGACTGCCATTAGGTACCGAGATGAGATCCTCAGACCCCTTGTGAGACCATATGCTGGTGTGGTTGGCCCTGGGTTCCTCCTAATGCAAGACAATGCTAGACCTCATGTGGCTGGAGTGTGTCAGCAGTTCCTGCAAGAGGAAGGCATTGATGCTATGGATTGGCCCGCCCGTTCCCCAGACCTGAATCCAATTGAGCACATCTTGAGCTCCATCCACCAACGCCACGTTGCACCACAGACTGTCCAGGAGTTGGCGGATGCTTTAGTCCAGGTCTGGGAGGAGATCCCTCAGGAGACCATCCGCCACCTCATCAGGAGCATGCCCAGGCATTGTAGGGAGGTCATACAGGCACGTGGAGGCCACACACACTACTGAGCCTCATTTTTACTTGTTTTAAGGACATTACATCAAAGTTGGATCAGCCTGTAGTGTGGTTTTCCACTTTAATTTTGAGTGTGACTCCAAATCCAGACCTCCATGGGTTGATAAATTAGATTTCCATTGATTATTTTTGTGTGATTTTGTTGTCGGCACATTCAACTATGTAAAGAAAAAAGTATTTAATAAGATTATTTCTTTCATTCAGATCTAGGATGTGTTGTTTAAGTGTTCCCTTTATTTTTTTGAGTAGTGTATATGCGCAAACTGTTTAGACTGGGAAGCATACGGTAAGCTTTAGGATTGTGGTCTGTTGACCATGAGGGCAGTGGTGTGTAGGGTATGAGGATGAATAGTTATAGTGGAGTGCGTTGTTCACACCTTTTCTCCTAGGCTCATTGAGCAGTGATTGATGCAGCTCATAACTCAACACGAAATATCTGTGTCCCACCAGGAGAACATTGATTCACTTCAGCCATATAATTCCCGTCACAATACACAACATCACCATAACAGTACAGAACTACACCATAACAGTCTCTAATTAAACACCTCTAGGAACATCCACATGGATTTGAAGAGATTAACGGAACTGCTTCTCTCTCCTCTGCCATGACGAAACCCCAGTGGAATGTCTGTCTGCCCAGAGAGGTTGGTTCCATAGAGATTAGAAGAGTGATGGCTGTGGACAGAAGGTCCTGTGTGAAACCTTCATCCCTGTCTGGAAGAGAGGGGCCAGACACGTCCTGAACCAGGGGTCCTCACTGCTGGGAATCTGCACCTGCTCTGACCAGTCGCAAGCCTGACAACCACATCTTATAGTGTGACTACCTCAATTGTAGCCTATAAAATAAACATGCAACAGTAAGAGGAAAATATGTGTGATTATAATCCATTGGAACAATAAACCATGGAGTCCATTACGTTTATCCAGGAAGAGACGCTCAGTTTTGAGTCTTGATATTGCATCAACTATCAGAATGATGGGCTATGTGTATAAATGCATATTGTATTTTCTGATAATAATAAAACATGACAACTCCACCAGGCCATGGTTACTCTCCTGGTTGGTGGCTTACGGGGCTGTTTAGGGGGGATAACCTTCCCTGTGTCCAAGGAGAATGTGCCAGGCTGTTTAGTGTAAAGACTTTAACAGGGGACAGCAGCCAATCGGCGACCAGCTTGCCTTCTTTTCATCAACACAGTTCTTGCATCACAACCAATCACGTCTCTGAGTCCCTGTCTGACACGAGCAGTGCCGGCACTGGGCAGTCCAAACATCTGATCCTGTCATCCCGGCACAGCACACAGAGGTGAGGGGAGAAATCACTCGCACATGGGCCCTAACACACACACACTACTGTGTTTGGAGAAATGGCATGCTCCACACTCCTGACCCCTGACGCACAGAGCGGATTGCTCCAAAAGAATATAAATACATTCACTGGGAAACATGAGATGGTATCAGGAGAGGTCCAGACTTTTTGTGGAGTAGTAGGAGAGGCAGGAACCATACAGGAAGCAAGATAAAGAGTGTTCCTATAGACGTACGGTACCTTCGGAAAGTATTCAGACCCTTTGACTTTTTCCACGTTTTATGCTACAGCCTTATTCTAAAATGGATTAAATAAAAAAATGTCCTGAGCAATCCACACACAAAATCCCTTAATGACAAAGCGAAAAAAAGTTTTTTAGAAATGTTGCCAAATAAAAAAATAATTTTTTAAAATAAGTATTCAGACCCTTTGCTATGAGACTTGAAATTGATCTCAGGTGCATCCTGTTTTCATTGATTATCCTTGATATGTTTCTACAACTTGACTGGAGTCCACCTCTGGTAAATTCAATTGATTGGACATGATTTGGAAAGGCACACACCTGTCTATATAAGGTCCCACAGTTGATAGTGCATGTCAGAGCAGCAAGCCATGAGGTCGAAGGAATTGTCCGTAGAGCTCCAAGGCAGGATTGTGTCAAAGCACAGATCTGGGGAAGGGTACCAAAACATTTCTGCAGCATTGAGGATCCCAAGAGCACAGTGGCCTCCATCATTCTTAAATGGAAGAAGTTTGGAACCACCAAGATGCTGGTGGCAGCATCATGCTGTGCGGATGTTTTTCAGCAACAGGGCCTGTGAAGACTAGTCAGGATCGAGGCAAAGATGAACGGAGCAAAGTACAGAGATCCTTGATGAAAACCTGCTCCACAACGACAACAACAAGGTTCACCTTCCAACAGAACAACGACCCTAAGCACACAGCCAAGGCAAAGCAGGAGTGGCTTCGGGAAGTGTCTCTGAATGTCCTTGAGTAGCCCAGCCAGAGCCCGGACTTGAACCCGATCGAATATCTCTGGAGAGACCTGAAAATAGCTGTGCAGCAACACACCCCATCCAACTTGACAGAGCTTGAGAGGATCTGCAGAGAAGAATGGGAGAAACTCCCCAAATACAGGTGTGCCAAGCTTGTAGCGTCACACCCAAGAAGACTCGAGGCTGAAATCGTTGCCAAAGGTGCTTTAACAAAGTTCTTTGGTTTTTGCTTTGTCGTTATGGGGTATTTTATGTAGATTGACGAGGGAAAAAACATGTTAATCAATTTTAGAATAAGGCTGTAGCGTAACAAAATGTGGAAAAAGTCAAGAGGTCTGAATACTTTTCAAAGGCACTGTATGTACAGTATGTATGTGTGCATAGAAGTACAGTACATGTGAGTGAACTATGTGTGTATGCTTTATACAGTAATGTTACATTTATATTGTGTGTGTGATTGATTGAGGAACCTAGAGTGTGTAGGGGAATGTGTGAGTGTGTGTGTGTACACGGCCCTATTCTGCACAGTAGGCTCTTTGTGTATCCCTTTAAACTTCAAGAGTCACCACCACTCAGCGTGCTCCAAGTTTATGTCAACGCATTTCTGACAACATTTATACAACGTTTACATAAACCTATAAATATACAGGTGTATTTACCTGCTGAGACAGGAGAACGGCCTTTTCCCATGTATGCTGTGAGAGCTGGCTCTGTGAAACACATCGCAGCAGTGATTTGTATGTTTTTTTAAGGTTCAGGTTTCAGGTTGACACGTTGGAGCCATTGGCCATGTGACTGTCTGCAAGGTCAGCTAGACTTTTACTTAGCGGTTAACAAACTCTCTTCATTTCTCCTTGAACACACGTTTCTCTCCTGTCATTCCACAGTGGGTTGTAATTACTAATTATTTGCACTCCAACTTTCCCAGCTAAAGAACCTGTTTTACCAGGATGCTCTGCTCTCACTGCAGTGAGGGTTGATGCTGAAGCGTCGTGGTGACACTGTGCTAAAACGTTTAAATGAATCACCTAGCACAGAGGTTTTCCTCAGCCTGACCTGGCTGGCTTCTCCCTTCCTGGTCTTAATGCTGTGGTATTAGCTCAGTTGAGACTGATTTACAGACTCTTCACAGCACAGTATATTAAAGCGGCGCAGCCTGCCAATTTTCAGGGGTGTTGCAGGTGTCACTGGGAGAGTGTGAGGTGAGCTGGACCAGTTCAATGGCCCCATTATGAACCTAACACGTGCAGAGAAGCACAAATATACTGCTGAAAAAGATATCTCTCTCTCTCTCTACAACTCAAACACACCTGTTCTGGACAAGACACGTTATGTACTTGTATATACAGAGAATCTTTCCCACAAGCACACTGTTCGGCATATACACACACAGGCACACACTCACACACAGATGGACCAACAAAGTTACAGCTGGAGTGTTAATATTGTTTAATCAGCTGTCATTTAGCAAAGAACGATAATCAACCATTTTGTTTGAGGAGAAACTCAGTAAACATGTCTCAGACTTCCATGTTGCTTTTACAGTATTCCCAAAATATTTACAGTTAGCTTTGGCCAGAAGCACTGAAGGGGACTGTGCTGAGCTGTGCTGCGCAGTGAGGTTTCCAGACACTTGACACACTAGATTTGGCTAAACAAAACCGAATACACAGAGGTTACATAAACATGTCTTCTCTTCCTCTTGACCAATACATGTCTATACAGTCAAAGACAGACAGAGAGAGAGTGCAGAAGAGTGATAAGGAGAGAAACAGAGGAAAAGGCATGCTTTTGGACTGCTTTATTGTTATATCCACTATGGAGCAGATAACCTTGCTGCTCTGAGACTGTCCATCACCTATACAGCATGCAGCTTCTACATATTACAGTAGGTATCTTGTGGTAAACATCCAACTCTGCTGTCCTGTAATCTGTGTGAGGAGGGTCATCTATTAACAGCGGGTCATCAGCCACTGGACCACAGAGTCTGTGAATCATCTCAATCATGGTGGATCACACATCACCTCTCCAGCCCTGGTGTTACAATGTAGGCCACACACTGACACACTGTGACCCAGAGACAGATTGATGCTTAACATCCTCAACATTAACTATCAAATATCCCATATTTCTCCCCTGAGTGTGACATTTTTGTATGTGTGGGGGGACAGTTAAATGCAGCAGAAATATTCATAGAGCACATGTATACCACCCTGCATCCCACTGCTGGCTTGCTTCTGAAGCTAAGCAGGGTTGGTCCTGGTCAGTCCCTGGATGGGAGACCAGATGCTGCTGGAAGTGGTGTTGGAGGGCCAGTACATTTTACTTTTTTTAACATTGTAGTCATTTAGCAGACGCTCTTATCCAGAGCGACTTACAGTAGTGAATACATACATTTCATACATTTTCATTTCATTTCATTTCATGCATTTGTACTGGCCCCCCGTGGGAATCGAACCCACAACCCTGGCATTGCACACACCATGCTGGCGTTGCAAACACCATGCTCTACCAACTGAGCCACAGGGAAGGCCCTCTTTCCTCTGGTCTAAACAATGCCCCAGGGCAGTGATTGGGGACACTGCCCTGTGTAGGGTGCTGTCTTTCAGATGGGATGTTAAACGGGTGTCCTGACTCTCTGAGGTCATTAAAGATTCCATTGCACTTATTGTAAGAGTAGGGGTGTTAACCCTGGGGTCCTGGCTAAATTCCCAATCTGTCCCTTATACCATCATGGTCATCTAATCATCCCCAGCTTACAATTGGCTCATTCATCCCCTGAAACTGTTCCCCAGGTTGTTGCTGTAAATGATAATGTGTTCTCAGTCAACTTACCTGGTAAAATGTATCATGTTGTGTATCTAATATCTTTCTCTTCATTTCCCCTATAATTTCCTGCACTTGGTGTCTCATTCTCTCTCTCTCCCTTCCTCTCTGTTTATTTCTCTCTCTACCCACCCCGGTCTCTCTCTTCTTTCTCTCTCCCCACCCCTGTCTCTCTTCTGTCTCTCTCTTCTCTCTGTCTCTCTTCTCTCTCTCCCCCCACCCCTGTCTCTCTTCTCTCTCTCGACTCTCTCTCTCTCCCCACCCCTGTCTCTCTCTTCTCTCTCTCTCCCCACCCTTGTCTCTCTCTTCTGTCTCTCTTCTCTTCTCTCTCTCTCCCCACCCCTGTCTCTCCCTTCTGTCTCTCTCTTCTCTCCCCCCACCCCTGTCTCTCACTTCTCTCTCTCCCCACCCCTGTCTCTCTCTTCTATCTCTCTCTTCTCTCTCCCCCCACCCCTGTCTCTCTATCCTGTCTCTTTCTCTTTCTCCCCACCCCTGTCTCTCTCTCCTGTCTCTTTCTCTCTCTCCCCCCACCCCTGTCTCTCTCTTGTGTGTCTCTCTCTCTCTTCTGTCCTTCTCTTTTCTTTCTGTATATTATAGCATTCCCTTCAAAAGAAATCTCAGCAGCATTTCCCTCTCCATTAATCTCAGCTAGGTCAGTCTTAAGCATTGAGCTCCTTAATGTGACCTGACAGTTGATTGGACGATCATTAGCCATCAGAAAGTTACTACCGTTTAGACCTCATTACATTGATTTCCCTTTGAAGGCTGAGACCCTGAATCACAAATCTGCTAGGACCAATTTAATGTCACGATAACCAGGTGGCTGGGCGCTTGCAGAATAGGTTAATGACAGAAACAGAGGGCATTTCATCATGACCATGTAAGGTTTTCTCCTATTGCTAATTCAAGCCATAATAAATCTCCATTTAAGTCAGTGCAGAGTTTTTATAGCTTCAACACAAAGTAATCTGTGATTAATAGGTTAATTCATACTGTCTAGTTGTAGCATACAGTCACATGTGTTTGTTACTGTTATTAAATGTGGCAACACATTGAAAATAACCTACGGATTCAGTCTTGTATATTTAGATACAGATGTTGGATCTTAATTTGATCACCCTGTTGCAGGATAACTTTCCTGAAATGTAGGAAATGTAAAACTTATAGTGTATTTGAAGTTTAAAAAGACTTCTGAAATGTGCCATTTCCACTTTGAAATTTCAGACTTGATTTTCCCTTACGAAAAATGTATTAACCCCTACATTTCCTGTTGCAGCAGGATTATTTTCCTGCTGTATCAAACTGGTTCAGATTAAGATCCTACATCTGTGTCACCTGCTGCATTCATGAAACATACAAACCCCGCTGTTAATTACACTTCTCACTCAACTTTTAGCAGAATCAAAAATCCCTTATTGTCAATATCCCCCCCCCCTTGACCAAGTTTGTCTCGAACTTACGCCTGCTTGTTTAGATTGTGTCTGATTGGTTTGTGTATGAGGGACATTACTCCTTCCCTCTCTCTTTCTCTCTCCCCCAGTAGGTAGAGCTGACATGTCAGGGCCCGGGGCTGAACCCGGGTTTGATTTGCGAGTTAAAAGAGCAAAGATAATCACAGGGCCTCTGTCTTAAATGACCAAAGCACTTTGTGTTTATGGGCTCATGATGCAAGCCAGAGACACAGACCAAACCGTTTTTAATTTGTCCAACAAGGTTTTAGTTAAGACTCCACAAAGCAGGGACCTGAGGAGCTGGGGTCTGGGGGAGGGAGGGAGGGAGGGAGGGAGGGAGGGAGGGGAAGGAGAGAGAGGGGAACAAAGGGAAGTGGGGGAGGGAGAAGGGGAGAGAGGGAGAGGGAAAGAGGGGGGAAAGGGGAATAACAATGAATCAAGCTGAAAAAGTGTCGCCACTGAGCCTCAAGGTGCCCAAATGGAGCCATTTTTAAGTGAAAACACCCATTGCAGACCAGCCCATTGGGGGACATTAACGGGCAGGGTGGAGGGGTGATGTTTGCAGACACAGGGAGATGGGAGGGAGGGAGGTGGGGGGAGACGGAGAGAGAAAATTGTTATCTTATAACGCAATTATCCTGTGTTTGTTTTAGCTCTGCCGATAGTTCTACAGGCGTTTCTGAAATGACCTTTTTAAGTAAAAAAGTATGCATCCTTGGTCTAGTGTACTCAGCAGGCTAAGAAAATATATCACATCATTTTACTCACTGTGACAAACTAAGCAGATTTCCAAACAGACAGTATAACATTTCACCCAAAGCAGTTCCAACGCGTGGCATTTCTTGGTCATTCCTTCCTTAACACACTTTAAATGGCTCATTTGTAGGGTCAGTCGAGCACACTTTAGTTGGGAATTCCTGAAGTATTTCAGATCCACGCATTGATAAACTCAAGCCAACATATGTGCTAGTAATTAGAAATAATATGTCTAATGTTTGGCAACTGTAGTGTAGTGGGCTTTAATAAATCCTCTTTGGGCTAGGGGGCAGTATTTTCACGTTCGGATGAAAAGCGTGCCCAGATTAAACTGTCTGCTACTCAGGCCCAGAAGCTAAAATATGCATATTATTAGTAGATTTGGATAGAAAACACTCTGAAGTTTCTTAAACTGTTTGAATGATGTCTGTGAGTATAACAGAACTCATATGGCAGGCAAAAACCTGAGAATAATCCAACCAGGAAGTGGGAAATCTGAGGTTTGTAGTTTTTCAAGTGATTGCCTAGCCAATATACAGTGTCTATGGGGTCATATTGCACTTCCTAAGGCTTGCACTAGATGTCAACAGTCTTTAGAATGTTGTTTCAGGCTTCTACTGTGAATGGGGAGAGAATAAGAGCTGTTTGAATCAGGGGTCTGGCAGAATGCCATGAGCTAAGTCTCGCGCACTCACGTGAGCACGAGCTGCGTTCCCTTTCCTTTCTAAAGACAAAGGAATTGTCCAGTTCGAATATTATTGAAGATTTATAATACAAACATCCTAAAGATTGATTCTATACATCGTTTGACATGTTTCTACGAACTGTAATGGAACTTTTTTGACTTTTCGTCTGAACTTAGTGTTCGTGCATTGTGCATTTGGATTAGTGAACTGAACGCTTGAACAAAAAGTAGGTATTTGGACATAAATATGGACTTTATCGAACAAAACAAACATTTATTGTGGAACTGGGATTCCTGGGAGTGCATTCCGATGAAGATCATCAAAGGTAAGTGAATATTTATAATGCTATTTCTGACTTTTGTTGACTCCACAACATGGCGGGTATGTGTATGGCTTGTTTTGGTGGCTGAGCGCTGTACTCAGATTATTGCAAGGTGTGTTTTCGCCGTAAAGCGTTTTTGAAATCTGACACAGCGGTTGCATTAAGGAGAAGTTTATCTTTAATTCTATGCATAACACTTGTATCTTTCATCAACGTTTATGATGAGTATTTCTGTAAATTGATGTGGCTCTCTGCAAAATCACCAAATGTTTTGTAGGCAAAACATTACTGAACATAACGCGCCAATGTAAACTGAAGTTTTTTGGATATAAATATGAACTTTATCGAGCAAAACATTCATGTATTGTGTAACATGAAGTCCTATGACTGCCATCTGATGAAGATCATCAAAGGTTAGTGATTCATTTTATCTCTATTTCTGCTTTTTGTGACTCCTCTGGCTGGAAAATGGCTGTATGTTTTTTTGTGACTAGGCGCTGACCTAACATAATCACAAGGTATGCTTTCGCCGTAAAATGGTGTATAATACCTGTATGTTTGAGGAATTCTAATTATGAGATTTCTGTTGTTTGAATTTGGCGCCCTGCACTTTCACTGGCTGTTGTCAAATCGATCCCGTTAACGGGATTTGATCCCTAAGAGGTTTTTAAGGAAAGAGAAGCAGGGACTGGGGTGGGCCCAGGTTGCACAGAACCTGACCTGAGGGATCAGACTTTAGCCAGGAACAGGAGAGGGGAGAGAGGGGGAGAGAAAGATAGCAGGAAGAAGGGGGATAACATGTTAAAAAAAAATGGGATTCTAGACTGTTGGCAAACCTGAGGGGTGTGATTCATAGAGCCTCAACAAGACGGTTCTGCCTTACCCTGCTTTTCCATCCACACAGATCCTCAGCCTGGTGGTGCTCATCAGAGCTACTGTAGACATGCACAGATACAGACAGACAGACAGACGAAGACGGGAAGGTGAAAAAGCTACAAATGAATCATTTTTTTTCTATACAAAAGACAGGATGGAAACTATGCATGGGAAATGGGGCTGATTATGTTTATATCTGAAATATCTGCAGTAAGCTAGGGCATTCCTGAAGATGGGCGGTGATGGATGGATGTAAGAAGAAGATGTTTGTGGAAAAGTGTAATTCTACCACTTAATTACCTGATGGGGCAGCAGTGGTTAGAAAGGCGAGCCAGTAGCCAGAGAGTTGCCAGTTCGAATCCAGGGTCCGACGGGAAAAATCTGGCATGAAGTGAGCTGGCAACCGGAGGGATGCTGGTAACAAATCCTAGATGCCATTGCCTGCTATTGTGCCCTTGAGCAAGGCACTTAACCCCCCACAACAACAGCTCCCTGGGCACCCAGTGTAGCAGCTTCCCGCACCGCAGCAAAACCTGTGTATGTATGTGTGTCTTTCAGCGGGATTGGGTTAAAAGCGGAAGCCACATTTCATCTGGACTTTGTGCAATTAACCAATAAAGTGATCTTAATTGAGTCATCCATTGTTTTGAAATCAATTCCATGTACATTAGCCTACAGTATACCTAAAACAGGACATGCTAATATCAAGGATTCAGTCAAAAACATGAATTCATGCCTAATAAAGTCAATGATTCATGATAAGAAGATATGGGCCCAAATCCTGTAAAAACATGAATTCACCTTATACACATAACCATGGTAGTATTAGTGCTTGTTGCCAAATATAATTCACAATCCTTCTTAAATAAACATTTGATGTATCACCCCTTTCCTCTCTGGGGCGAACATCTGTTATTTTACGAACTAATTAATGAGTAGCTGGTTTATTCCCTATACCATTTCCTAGCCTCACATTAATGACTGATATCCTTCATGTAAATGACAGGAAACAGGACAACTGATATCCTTAATTTAAATGACAGGAAACAGGACTGCTGATATCCTTAATTTACATGACAGGAAACAGAACAACTGATATCCTTCATGTAAATGACAGGAAACAGGACAACTGATATCCTTAATTTAAATGACAGGAAACAGAACAACTGATATCCTTCGTTAACATGACAGGAAACAGGTCAACTGATATCCTTCATTTCAATGATAGGAAACAGGATAACTAATATCCCCCATTTACATGACAGGAAACAGGACAACTGATATCTTTCATTTAAATGACAGGAAATTGGTCAACTGATATCCTTAATTTAAATTACATGAAGCTAGACAATTGATATCCTTAATTTAAATGACAGGAAACAGGAATTCACCACTTTATCTGACCAGTTAAATATGATTTATAGATCAAAGCTGCCCATTTGAATCTATTTCCCCTGCAGTCCCTGGGCTCCTACTGCAGATTCCTGTCATATCTGAAAACCTTAGCAGATATACCTAGCCAGTTGGCCTTACACTGTGAAGGTTGAAGGCACATCATTTATCTTTGTTTCAAACTACGAGTGGACAGAGAGCAGACAAGCTACTGTGGCTGCCTGGCTGACTGTTTTTCTCCTTGGAAGTCTTGATTTACGAACTATTTCTGAAGGTTACCCTAATAGAAAATAAAAAATTATTACTGATGTTTATGGATAGGGTCAAGTTGTTTCAGCACCCATATTTACTTGACAGGCAGGAATTGCTAGTTTTCTGATGAAAGTCAGATGGAACCCTTGAGCATATAAAGATGGGCAGGCATGTCACACACTCCCAGAGTACAGTATATCTATACTGTACATTAAAACACACACACACACACACACACACACACACACACACACACACACACACACACACACACACACACACACACACACACACACACACACACACAGAGAGAGAGAGAGAGAGAAGCAGAAGACAGACAACATAAATCATAAGTCTGTTACATTTTACCCACATGCTATACCTGAAACATACATGTACATTATAAAAAAAAAATGTCTTATATCATTGCCCTGCTATGCAAACATTTTGCACGTCTGCTCCATAAATCAGTACACAAAATGTGCCGTGGAGAATTTTAACACAGAGAGAAAACATACAGAGCCTGTTAGCTGTCCAGGCAAATATGGATTCGCTGTGCTTCTTTAAAGGGGAAATTTATGGATGTGTGCTGTTTCCTCTAGAGAATGCTGCTAATTCCCCTAAAGAGGAAAAGATACTGTCTCGGAGAGGCGTAAAGAATTGGCTCCAGATTCACTGGGAGCACAGCCCCGGCTTAGACGTACTCCACTTTATTTATTAAAGAAAGAAAAGTTGTTACAGGACTGTTTCTCTTGAACGCAGCCCAAGCGTATCCAGTTCTGCGGTCACAGGAAGAAAATGTATTTCTCAGTCCACTGCATACTAACACAGCTGACAACACTAAGTCCCCCTCTCAATCACTCTTTCTTTCTCCCTCCCCCTCTGTCTTTTTACGTCTCTCTCTCCTGTTCTCTGTCCCTCACACACACTCTGTCTCTCTTTTACAAGGGGTTTCAACTGCTCCCTCTCTCTCTTTTTCCGTCAATGTTGGGAACAGTTTGTACTGTTCAGGCTACTGGTATGGATATGGTCAAGTACTGTAGAGTACTCAAAAGCTACAGTATATGCCGGTTACAGTATGCAGGTTACCAACGTTTTTGGTAAATGGTGGAAACTTCTTTATACGAGTTTGTCCCCCCACCCCCACCCCCATCCCACACACACATCCCTTTTCCTTGTCAACATTTCCAGAGGGACATAATACCTCCAGTAAAGTACAGTACAGGTTAGTGCAAGGTGAGCATTAAGGGAACGGGAGGTAATTCCCAGCTAATATCGGTATATGGGACTATTAGAGCACAGTGTCTGGGGCTGGACATGAGACAGACAGAGACAGGACTATTAGAGCTGCCTCAGAGCACTACGGACAGCACAATGCTAATACAAACATACCATCATGACTTCTGGCTTGGCAATTTAAGACTGGTTGTGTCACTGGGGGACAAAAGAGCTCACACAATCACAAAAATACTTGTGTGCAAATATATTATGCTACTAAGAGTGCACAGTATGTTTTCCAGCATATGGGTGTGGTACTCCCACCTTCGAACCCAACACCAACTGAATTGTGAATGGAGAGGATGCCTGCGCCCATAGGTGGCCATGGCAGGTGAAAACTGATTACTTCCCTGTGTCACGTTTGTCGTACGAAGGAGACCAAGGCGCAGCGTGTGTATCGTTCCACATTCTATTTAAACTGTGAAACTATGTAAGACATACAAATAAACTACTATACAAAATAACAAACCGTGACGAAGAGGTGAAACATACACTACCTCAAAATAATCTCCCACAAAACCTAGTGGGAAAAACAACTTCAATATGACCCCCAATTAGAGACAACGATGACCAAAATCCCTCCTGAGATGTGTGCAAACCTGGTGGCCAACTACAAGAAACGTCTGACCTCTGTGATTGCCAAAAAGGGTTTTGCCACCAAGTACTAAGTCATGTTTTGCAGAGGGGTCAAATACTTATTTCCCTCATTAAAATGCAAATCATTTTATAACATTTTTGACATGCGTTTTTCTGTTTTTTGTTGTTGTTATTCTGTCTCCACTGTTCAAATAAACCTACTATTAAAATTATAGACTAATCATTTCTTTGTAAGTGGGCAAACATACAAAATCAGCAGGGGATCAAATACTTTTTCCCCCCACTGTAGAAATACATAAACTAGACAAAACCCGCAACATAGAAAAAATATACTAGATCCAACATAGACATAAATAAACTAGACAAAACCCCTGTCACGCCCTGACCTACTCTACCATAGAAAATAAAAGCTTTCTATGGCCAGGACGTGACAGTACCCCCCCCAAAGGTGCAGACTCTGAACGCACAACCTTAAACAACAACAAAAAACTGGGAGGGTTAGGGTGGGTGTCTAATGTCGGTGGCGGCTCTGGTGCAGGACGAAGAACCTTCACATCCCGCTGATCCTCCTGCATCGAAGGCAGTTCTGGTGCGGGACGAAGAACCCTCACATCCTGCTTATCTGCCAGCATAGGAGGCTGGAGGTTCCAGACTGGGGAACGTCACTGGAGGCTCCGGACTGGGGGCAGTCTCGGGAGGTCCCGGACTGTGGGCCGTCTCGGAAGGTTCCGGACTGTGGGCCGTCTCGGGAGGTTCCGGACTGTAGGCTGTCTCGGGAGGTTCCGGACTGTAGGCCGTCTCGGGAGGTTCTGGACTGTAAAACTGTCGCCGGAAGCTCTGGACTGGGAACTGTCGCTGGAAGCTCTGGACGGGGAACTGTCGCCGGAAGCTCTGGACTGGGAACTGTCGCCGGAAGCTCTGGACTGGGAACTGTCGCCAGAAGCTCTGGACTGGGAACTGTCACCGGAAGCTCTGGACTGGGAAGGCGCACTGGAGGACTGATGCATGGGGCTGGCACAGGTGGCGCCAAACTGGTAACACGCACCTCAGGGCGAGTGCGGAGAGCAGGAACAGGACACACCGAACTGGGCAGGCGCACTAGAGGCCTGATGCGTGGGGCTGGCACAGGTGGCGCCAGACTGGTGACACGCACCTCAGGGCAAGTGCGAGGAGCAGGCACAGGGCATACCAGGCTGGATAGACTCACTGGTCACATGCTCCCCCCGATAAGCACGGGGAGTTGGCTCAGGTCTCCACCTTGACTCTGCCAATCTACCTGTGTGCCAGTCCCCCCCCAAAATTTGGGGCTGCCTCTCGTGCTTGCCTTGATGGTATAATGCCTCGTAATATCGCCGTTCTGCTCTCACTGCCTCCAACTCCTCCTTCGGACGGCGATACTCCCCGGGCCTTGTCCAGGGTCCTGCTCCATCCAGTATTTCCTCCCATGTCCAACTCATCTTCCCCGTAAACGCACGCTGCTTGGTCTTTTGGTGGTGGGAGATTCTGTCACGTTTGTCGTACGAAGGAGACCAAGGCGCAGCGTGTGTATCGAGAGACAACGATGACCAGCTGCCTCTAATTGGAGATCATCCCAAAAAACAACAACATAGAAATACAGAAACTAGAACCCCACATAGAAATACATAAAGTAGACAAAACCCCCAACATAGAAAAAAGAAACTAGATCCAACATAGGCCTAAATAAACTAGACAAAACCCCCTGTCACGCCCTAACCTACTTTAACGTAGAAAATAAAAGCTTTCTATGGTCAGGACGTGACACCCTGTATAAGTCCATTGAACCATAAATTGATCACGTTGGTCATGAACTGTTTTTATTGTCTGTGCATCTGCATCCTCAGATTTCAATGCAGATGAAGCATGGCAGCCGTTGGCATCACACCTGTGGGGGCACTGTGATTGGCTCTTACTGGGTCCTGACTGCTGGACACTGCATTTGGTGAGAACCACTGCCAGGATGGAGTCCAGAGTGTGAGGTATTACTAGAGAATGTAAGTAGGAAGAGGTCATTGAGGTCATGAATGTGAAGCAGAATATTGGGAAAGTATAGTGTACTGTAAGTCTGAGTATGCAGATACAGTATCATTCAAGGTAACTTGATGTTTCTCTGTGATGTTTGGTATATCCTCCCCATGCATGCCTGGCGATGTGTACCTTGTGGTGATGGGAGAACATGACCAGAGTGTACAGGAGGGAACTGAACAGATCAGAGACGTGCTGCACATCCTGGTTCACACTGACTGGGACATTCACATGGTCGCCGCTGATGAGTATCCATCTGATAGACCTAAAAAATGCCAAAGACTGCCACAAACCTTGTATAAAATATGTTGAATTTGTACCTGTGAAACAACGTCAGATCTTCAATATTATATATCCACTATCAGAAAAAAAAACACGGCTGGGCAGCACTTCCTTCTGGAGAGTTGATTTATCTATTCATTTGGTCTCCCATCCAGGTTTTTAACCAAGCCCAGCTTTAGTATTTGCCACTGACTATTACCAATGTGCTATCTTGAGAATGATTATTACGAGATCTCTTAAAGGGAAAGTTCACCATTTTTGTACTTCATAATCATCATTTCCATCACCAGTCCAACATGTGTGAAAATGGCACGTTTCTATGATTAATAGTAAAAAAGATAGAGAAAGATAAGTGTTTCCACTGATATCATCAACCAATTACTAGACAATTAGTAGGCGATGCCAACTCACAATTGGTCAAAATCACACGATGCACACCGATGATGTCATTGGAAACACTTACATTTTTACATTTATTTTTTTACATTTTAGTCATTTAGCAGACGCTCTTATCCAGAGCGACTTACTACAAAACATAGAAATACACAATTTTCACATATGTTGATGTTGGGGTGTTGCTGTAGATGATGAATATGAAGTTCAAAAATGCGGAAGTTTCCCCTTTAATAACTAAATAGATGCACTGTTGCTATTGAAGTCATTGCATTTTTGTTTGAGATGTGAATTTAACATATAAATTATTAATTTGTAGAAACTGAATATTGAACAAACAAACCAAATATCAACATTTGAAGGAGATGTATCTTCTGCTTGGATAGTTCCATCTGTACCACTGACTTAGTGTTTGTCTACAAAATTGATATGTTGGATTCACAATTCTATCTCAAACAAAAAGTTAAAGAATAGGACTAAATCAAATCAAACTTTAAATGCACTTTAAATAAAAGTTTGATTTGATTTAGTTCTATTCTTTAACTTTGATTCTTGATTGAGATGGAGACGTGAATCCAACATATCAATTATTAATTTGTAGGCAAACTGGAATTAAAGCCAGACTAGGTCAGTGGCACAAAATCTCCTTAAATTGTTGATATTTGGTTGCGTTGAAAACCAAACACAATTCAATATCACTTGAATAGCCTATTAACTTGTTGACAAGCTAACAAATGATATGTTGGATTCACATCTCCAACTAAACCAAAAAAGTTAAAGGATAGGATTAAGCCAGTGACTCAGATTAAACTATACAAGCATTAGATATCCTTTCAATGTTGATATTCAGTTGCCTTGTCAACCAAACACAATTCAATAATATTTTTGTAATAAAGTAAATAGCCTAAACTAATGTAACAGTATTTATTCAACCTTAAAATGACTAACACGTCCATGGCAACATTTTGAGATTAGCCTACTGTAACTATAAATATCTTCTTATGTAATCATAGAAAGCGTGCCTGTTCAAGATAGCATACAAAGGTCGCAGGTCTGTGTAGATCTTCATAATTGCTATAATAATCTGTGCAGAATCTTGAACAGCAATCATTACACTATGTATTTTTAATGTAATATCAACTGCAATCCAGGTCATTTGGTTGTGCTATTAGATAAAGCACAGTGATAACACATTAAGTTGTTGTAGAAATACAACATATCTGACATTGTATTCCCATTTGAACTTTGATGTGCTTTTAAATGGTTGAATACGCAGTGATAACACAATTAGATGACAAGTAAACCGAAAATCAGACATTGTTTTTCCATTGGAATTTGGTTGTGCTTTTTGAAGGCATAATGATACCACATTGGGAAATCAATAAACTTCTGGCTGTCTTTTTGAGTGGGTGAATAAAGGTTGAAATATCATTGATCAACGTCTCAACCAAATATTACCTAGTGTGACGACGCTTGTGATGCAAGGATTGTGGGTTAGATTCCCGCTGGGGCCATCCATATGAAAAATATGTAAGCACTACTTTAAGCCACTTTGGATAAAAGCATCTGCTCAGTGGCATATATTATATGTGTGGCTATGAGAAGACTGTGAGCTTGTGGCATGTGAAGTTTCATTTCAGGCTCACTATTTGCCCCTGTTGATGTTAAGCCACGCAACAGTTTTAAAGGGACAGTGCGAGATTTTAGCAACTAAGCCATTTTTTCTCTCTACCCAGAGTCAGATTCATTAAAGGATACAAATTGTATGTCTCTGCTTGCAGTTTGAAGCATGCTAGCTGTACCTGCAGACTTCCAGTCATTGCGCTGACGCTAGTTAGCAATGGCTCATAAAACTACCTTCAACTTCCTTCAAACTGCACGCAGAGACATACAAATTGTATCCATGAATTCATTTGACTCTGGTTAAGCTTGATTGCCGAAATCTCACACTATCCCTTTTAAACTGTAATCCTTATTTGCTACATTTATTTTACTTATAAATGAATGATATATAGCCATTTATTCTTGAAGAATATAACTAATAAATGCCTCATGAGTTTAGTTTAACTGTCTTACCCCATGAGAACCCAAAATACAAGCTTGTTGTTCTCCAATGTTTGTAGACAATCTAAATGTAAACAAACACTGTATATCCTCAAAACATGGTTAAAACTACATAGATCTGTCTATGAATTTGAAAATGGTTACATTTCTCCAGGCCCATCCCTCAGCTTTATACCAAAACAGAGGATTCTAGCTTTAAGATGTATGGAATGTAGACATATACAATATAAACCTGTTATGTAGAATACGATATGTAGACATACTGTAGTATCTAATCCTGTTACGTAGTGTTTATGTCCTAGTGTATAGTGTGTAACTGTACCCTCCGTGTTCTGTTCCAACCCAAGGTCCAATGCCTGATCAGCTGCAGAAGGCCCTGCTGCTCTTAGTGGGGAACAGTGTGTGAAGCCAGAGTGACTGGCAGGACATGTTGGTGAAAGACACCATGATCTGTGCTAGAGGGGGTGAATTGTCAGGATGAGTGAGTGAGACAACAAAATATCTTGAGATCATATTCTTCTGATAATACAGTATCACATTCACCATAACCTGTGTCATAGCTAATGTTTGTAAAACAAGTTATCTCTCTCTCTCTTTCTGTCTCTCTCTCTCCCCCCCTCCCTCATTTTGTGGTATGTCCAGGGTGTGACCAGCTTCGTGTCCTCTTGTATCTGTAACGAGGTGAAGAAACCAACTGTCTTCACCCTCATCTCAGGAGGAATAGCAAACTATAGTGTCTACATCTGTGGTGAGGAGCATTGTGGAGGGGGAAAATGTCATGTGAGCCTGGCGGTCACATGATGGGGATATTGTTGCATTAGGCTTTCAGATATCAATTAGACCTAGTATAAATTGTTTAGTGTAGCGTATCAGGAAACCTTATGATATAAATCATTCATCAGGTTTATTGGAGATCAGCGCATATTCACATTACATGAACATTTACAGTCACACACTTTTAATGTGAATGTATAAAGACACCATACCTGTCAGCGTTACCTTTGTCTGAGTGAGTTCTGTCAGCATTACCTTTGTCTGAGTGAGTTCTGTCAACGTTACCTTTGTCTGAGTGAGTTCTGTCAGCGTTACCTTGTCTGCGTGAGTTCTGTCAGAGTTACCTTTGTTTGAGTGAGTTCTGTCAGCGTTATCTTGTCTGCGTGAGTTCTGTCAGCGTTACCTTTGTCTGAGTGAGTTCTGTCAGCGTTATCTTGTCTGAGTGAGTCCTGTCAGCGTTATCTTGTCTGAGTGAGTCCTGTCAGCGTTATCTTGTCTGCGTGAGTTCTGTCAGCTTTACCTTTGTCTGAGTGAGTCCTGTCAGCGCTACCTTTGTCTGAGTGAGTCCTGTCAGCATTACCTTTGTCTGAGTGAGTCCTGTCAGCATTACCTTTGTCTGAGTGAGTCCTGTCAGCATTACCTTTGTCTGAGTGAGTTCTGTCAGCGCTACCTTTGTCTGAGTGAGTCCTGTCAGCATTACCTTTGTCTGAGTGAGTCCTGTCAGCATTACCTTTGTCTGAGTGAGTCCTGTCAGCGCTACCTTTGTCTGAGTGAGTCCTGTCAGCATTACCTTTGTCTGAGTGAGTTCTGTCAGCATTTTTCTTGGTCCTGGAGAAAGAGCTCCGGGGTCACGGCTTCATTCGTCATCTCCTGTGTGATTTGAGATAAACGAGCGGCCGTCCATACGGAGCACCTTGGAGGGAGCGTTGCTGATCAATCACCGCCGAGGCCTGAGAAGTGTCAGCGTTGGCGAGCCTGCCGTGGAACGGGTGGGAAGAGAGCAGAGTCAGGAGTATGGGAGGGTGGCAGTGGATAAATTGGTGCTGATGGCTAACCTTGACTTTAAATTGCTACCACTCTCCACTGGTTGGATCAAACAAGGGAAGATATGGAAAATATAGACCCCCCCAGGCCCCTCCCCTCCTGTTCATTTTTTTCTCTGCCATTATATTAGATTTTTCTAAAACCTTGCTGTGCAGGCCTATATTAAAAGTGTGAAACAATTACAGTCAAAAGACCTTCTGTTTTCCAGTCAGCAGTTTTCTACTCAGGCAGAACTCTGTGATCAGGACCAAGCGTTCACCGCAGTGTGGGGATGTCACTTTAAATAAACCTTTTTCCCCTGTGTAACCTGCAGTGCTCCCAGCACTATTATGCTACATAGCCTGATCCTATAGCGCCATGCAGGATTATATTTGGGATGACAAGGGCCCTATTAAAGTAAGCTATAGGCCTAGTACCTATTCTTTTTTCTGTGGTAACCTGATTACCCTCTAGTTTTCCTTCCCTGAAGATACACATTATAGGTATCAGTACAGTATGCAATAAAGTAGGCTATGCCCACATCCACTTGGAAAACATTGTAAAATTGGATAGAACATTGAGACATACCCTGAGGTATCATGTGACAGCTGGTTGGGATAAAGTTCTACACACAACGAAACTCGGGGTGAATTTCTGCTGGAGTTTCTCATGGCCCTCGCCTCGGCCATGCTTACGTAATGTGTGTGTATGCAGATGTCTGGATGAGTTAGGTCTCCAGGGGGCCACATACTGTACCTTGTGGGGATGCAGCCTGCTGCTGCTGGGACAGAAGGAGCTAGGCTACACAACGCAGTGGCTGTGGGGCTGTGGAGGGTGTTCCATATGTGTTCCCCAGTTAACTCTCAACACAGCTGAAACTTCTGTTCTCAGAACACTATGAATTAACTGGAAAAACAAGCAGAAATGTTAGTCATAACATAATGCTCTTGTTTTGGTAGAAAGTAAAGTCAGGTCTTACCTTTCAGATCTACCACATCTAGGTAAGATGAGTATACAGTATGTTCAAGTGTTGCAGTATAATGTGTGTTATTACCAGTCATTCATTACCCTCTGCTGGTGATCAGGGGAATCTCAGGAGCTGGACCACCTTGAGGATAGACTCCTATAGGGAGAGGCTACAGGGCCATGAGGGTGGAAGAGTAACACCACTCAGTGGAGAGCAAATGAGCTCCCTAAGTCAAGTCTACTGTCTAAGACTATTTTGATAGAAAAGTCCAAAGGACTGTAATCTATATGAGACTGGCAGGCACAGGGATAGATAAGGGTGTTAATAGTTAACCTAGTAAAGTGGGGCGGCAGGTAGCCTAGTGATTAGAGCGTTGAGCCAGTAACTGAAAGGTTGCTAGATCAAATCCCTGAGCTGACAAGGTAAACATCTGTCATTCTGCCCCTGAACAAGGATGTTAACCCACTGTAGGCCATCATTGTAAATAAGATTTTTTTCTTAACTGACTTGCCTAGTTAAATAAAATAAATGACACACCTCGTAGAGAGTTCCAACTCTTTATATTTTTTATTTATTTAACCTTTCTTTAACTAGGCAAGCCAGTTCAGAACAAATTCTTATTTTACAATGACGGCCTACCCCGGCCATTATAGACCGCTCTGCCAGTCCACAGTTTGAGATGGTCACTGCACATCTGATTTAGAACATACTAGAACATGAATGAAAGCTCAACTTGACATTCAGTATCTGAATAAGGTTTTATATTACAGTACTGAGGGCTTTCAGAAAACTTAATCCCGAACCTGAAAAGGTAAATGAGAAGCAAGGAACTCTGTCCAGTCCATAGTGACTGTGTGTGCTGATGCTGCTACGTAGTTTTCCATCATCCCAATGCAGTGTGCTATGCCCATGTGGTGACCTTGACTGCAGATACAGCCTCTCTCTCTAAAGCCTCCCAGGATGAACTAGATGAGACGAGTTCAAGCAGTTGAGAGTGTTTATGGCTTTATAGACTCCTAACAGAGTACTATAGTACTGGGTGGACCCTAGCAGTAAGGAGACAAGAGAATAAACTCTGAACTTGCGTGGACTACAGAGCCAGCGTGGCAGATAGCTACGCAGCATCAACTCAAAGGCGCTCTGGGCAATCATTAACCCTTATGCCATAATTGTGCATAACGGAAAAAATAAAATAAGACGATATCAGATGCAATTCAATTGTGAATATATAATTCGGTAAGACCTCTTGAAAAAATAGTTAATTCCATGCCAAAGATTTTGACCATGGTCATGTTTCAGCATGTTACATTGTATTTGATCGTGCTGTAATCTCAGTTTTAATCCATCCAAATATATATCTGATTAGAGTGTGGGTGGAGGACCAATCCAAGCAGGGTAAAGGTTGTGCCACAGAATGTGGGATTCCTTAAGTCATATGGAAAAAACGAAATTGTATCAGTATCCATGGTTAATAAATGACTGGATGAATTGTAAAACAGTCACATATAAAAGTTTCTGTAGTATTTGAGGTTACATGTTAGTCATGAACCCTTTGTAAAGTGACGTGTATTATAGGGTAGCAGACATTCAACCTCCCCTCCCTTCACCTTTCACACGCTTATCTCAATTGTGGGTGTATTTGTAGGTCATTGAAATTAAAATAATGTGTGCACTCAGAATAGGTCAAGGACATCTATCCTGGGACAGTATACAGACATTTGTATACATTGTCTGGAGGAATGAAGATTAAAGGGCACAAAAATATTCCAGACATTTGCATACATTAAAGTTTAAACACTAGCTTTTGAGACAACATAATCTGGCATTGGATAAATCTGACGGTACCAGTCCTGAAAATAAAATGTATGTTAAAAAAAGATACTGACAAAGTTAAAGTCTTACTAATTGAGACATTTGAAACTTCATTTTAATCAAGTTAAAAAATAACTGACACTTATTAGGCCTATCTGGTTATTATTCCACCATCTGGAGCAAACCTTATTATCCACTGGGTTTGCTGCAGGCAGAAAATCCTAAGAAATGCACTTTAATTCACACAAGCTGTCACCAATCAATCATTCAATATTTGGTTGTGCTTGAGTGTTTGGTGGGGGGGATCGCCTAAGCCAGGGGAGGCGTAGCTCTATGAAATGTAATTGCACAAAGCCTATTATTTGGCAGGGAATACTATTTGTAGCTCAATGTTTCTACACCTCACTTTGCTCAAACTGATCCTCTCCAACAGACACAATCCCTGATCATCGGAGGTTATAAAAAATAGGCTCATTGGGACAGTTAAAGGGGAGAGACAATGAATCCATCCAGAATCAGATTATCACTTGAAAAAAAGAGTGTGTCAATACCCCGCTGGGATGTTATTTGCAGATGACAACAATATATTCTGTAAAATGTATAATTTAGCATTTGATTATACATGGAAAAACAGACTACACAGCAAATGAGGCTGGTGAGGGGAGCTATAGGAGGATGGGCTCATTGTAATGGCTGGAATGGAATCAATGGAACGGTATCAAACATATGGAAACCACATCTCTGACTCCATTCCAATTATTCCATTCCAGCCATTACAATTAGCTTGTCCTCCTATAGCTCCTCCCACCAGCCCCCTCTGATACAGAGCCATCTGAAATAAAAGAAACACATTATGCTCTCTAGGAAGAATGCTTCTACCCAAGACAGTTTAGATAGCTGACAGGTGGAGGATCCGTGGAGGATATAGCGAAATAGTCTCATCTTTACATAACAAGACAACATCAATAACAAAATATTTCACAACATATTCACAACATATTCTTTGTCTGTTCTTAAAATATAGGTATGATTGGCATTTTTATATCAGAAAATGTAGAGCTGGAAATGTAGACTATTTTCAGACAGTGGTGATTTTAGCATGTAAATCTTGGTGGGGCAAACAAAAAAATGTAGGATGCATGCCAGCAAAGCAACAACACAACACTAAACAATACATTAATTGCAATATAACGGTGACAAACGGTACCCACAAACTGTTTGGGCCTACATAAAGCTGTCCCAACAGCAGGGTGCAAACAGCAGTCCCAACACCTTACCACTGCTACAGTTTATTCAGCCTCATTTACTTCCTTTAAAAAAAACACAGCTGATATGGCTGACTTGCTTAAACAAATGTGGTTTCTACTGACAATTGAGATGTACAAACTATAGCATAAGGGGACGACAAGCGGATAAGAGGCAATCTGTAATTTCCATTAAGACATTAATGAGCGAGAGACGACGGACGTAGTCAATATAACTATTTGTTCAGCACTTTTGAAATGTACAGCGACAGAATTCAGAACATTGGACGTTCTTACAGTGTACTCCCTGTACAACAAGTCAGAACCGTATGATAAATAAATGGGGCATATAAACAGACAATGAAAGCTCTTACAATACTCGATGATTACATTTCTCTAAAACAGATTATAGGCAAACAAGCACACACTGGCCACGAACGATGTGTTTACAATACAACAGACAATTAATAAGTTAAATATTTATTTTGATAATGGCCTTAAGTTAGGCTGCTGATGAGAATAATTGTTGGCAAACATTTAATTTGAAGTCAATCCACATTGTTGCCAATTTATTTTGGACTAAATGGATAATTATGTTAGATGATGATGGTATGCACACGTGACAATTCATTCACACTTGCTGTGAGGAGGCGCTATATAGGGCTCTTGAGGTCGGATGACCGAAATGCTCTGTCGGAAAAAATGACCAAAACGCCTAGCCCTACCCATTGTTACATCTGCACCTGCCACACCCTCTACTGCTCATCCTGTGTCTCCCTAACCTGCCACCCCTCCCCCAGTGCTCTCTCCCTGTGTGTGTGTGTGTGTGTGTGTGTGTGTGTGTGTGTGTGTGTGTGTGTGTGTGTGTGTGTGTGTGTGTGTGTGTGTGTGTGTGTGTGTGTGTGTGTGTGTGTGTGTGTGTGTGTGTGTGTGTGTGTGTGGGCAGAGACAGGTGTGTTGGAGGCAGAGCAGATCCCCACCAGCTGCAACATGTTCCATAATCAAGACCTCTACAAAGACTCAGCCCTGTCACTTCCACACTGCCAGATTGTAAAATCTGCTCAGTCTGCGTTTTTAGCTGTGTGTTCCTGCATAGATCCGGATTTCGTGTTGTGCCTGTTGTCCCTTGCCTGATGCTGTTTTCCTCTCAGCTACAGTTCTGTCCGCTCTAACTCTGGTCTCTGTCTCCAGTCCCACGTCTTGTCAGTCCTGCTACCCTGTCGCGGACCCCCCACTTTACTGCTCCCTTGGATTCCTCTCCGGACCTGCTTACCTAGCCCCAACTCCCCTCACTCCTCACTCCAATGTAAAGATTTTGAGGTAAATATTGCAATTGATATGGCCAAGCATTAAATATTGTAGTTACTTTTGAAGTCAGGGCACGCATGGAGGCCTACATCAAATCAAAGTGAATTGTTCATGTACACAGATTGCAGATGTGATTGCAGGTGCAGCGAAATGCTTGTGTTTCTAGCTCCAACAGTCCCCTAATAATACCTATCAATACAAAACAATACGCACATAATTCAAAAAGTAAAAAGAAAGAAATTAAGAAATATCAGAACGAGCAATGTCAGAGTCCGGATTATACTGCTCAAAAAAATAAAGGGAACACTTAAACAACACAATGTAACTCCAAGTCAATCACACTTCTGTGAAATCAAACTGTCCACTTAGGAAGCAACACTGATTGACAATAAATTTCACATGCTGTTGTGCAAATGGAATAGACAACAGGTGGAAATTATAGGCAATTAGCAAGACACCCCCAATAAAGGAGTGGTTGTGCAGGTGGTGACCACAGACCACTTCTCAGTTCCTATGCTTCCTGGCTGATGTTTTGGTCACTTTTGAATGCTGGCGGTGCTTTCACTCTAGTGGTAGCATGAGACGGAGTCTACAACCCACACAAGTGGCTCAGGTAGCGCAGCTCATCCAGGATGGCACATCAATGCGGGCTGTGGCAAGAAGGTTTGCTGTGTCTGTCAGCGTAGTGTCCAGAGCATGGAGGTGCTACCAGGAGACAGGCCAGTACATCAGGAGATGTGGAGGAGGCCGTAGGAGGGCAGCAACCCAGCAGCAGGACCGCAACCTCCCCTTTGTGCAAGGAGGAGCACTGCCAGAGCCCTGCAAAATGACCTCCAGCAGGCCACAAATGTGCATGTGTCTGCTCAAACGGTCAGAAACAGACTCCATGAGGGTGGTATGAGGGCCCGACGTCCACAGGTGGGGGTTGTGCTTACAGCCCAACACCGTGCAGGACGTTCGGCATTTGCCAGAGAACACCAAGATTGGCAAATTCACCACTGGCGCCCTGTGCTCTTCACAGATGAAAGCAGGTTCACACTGAGCACATGTGACAGACGTGACAGTCTGGAGATGCCGTGGAGAACGTTCTGCTGCCTGCAACATCCTCCAGCATGACCAGTTTGGCGGTGGGTCAGTCATGGTGTGGGGTGGCATTTCTTTGGGGACCGCACAGCCCTCCATGTGCTCGCCAGAGGTAGCCTGACTGCCATTAGGTACCGAGATGAGATCCTCAGACCCCTTGTGAGACCATATGCTGGTGCGGTTGGCCCTGGGTTCCTCCTAATGCAAGACAATGCTAGACCTCATGTGGCTGGAGTGTGTCAGCAGTTCCTGCAAGAGGAAGGCATTGATGCTATGGACTGGCCCACCCGTTCCCCAGACCTGAATCCAATTGAGCACATCTGGGACCTCATGTCTCGCTCCATCAACCCAGTTCACGTTGCACCACAGACTGTCCAGGAGTTGGCGGATGCTTTAGTCCAGGTCTGGGAGCAGATCCCTCAGGAGACCATCTGCCACCTCATCAGGAGCATGCCCAGGCATTGTAGGGAGGTCATACAGGCACGTGGAGGCCACACACACTACTGAGCCTCATTTTGACTTGTTTTAAGGACATTACATCAAAGTTGGATCAGCCTGTAGTGTGGTTTTCCACTTTAATTTTCAGTGTGACTCCAAATCCATACCTCCATGGGTTGATAAATTGGATTTCCATTGATTATTGTTGCGTGATTTTGATGTCAAAACATTCAACTATGCAAAGAAAAAAGTATTTAATAAGATTATTTCATTCATTCAGATCTAGGATGTGTTATTTTAGTGTTCCCTTTATTTTTTGAGCAGTGTATATATGTGCAGCGAAATATATATATATACAGATACAGTATATACTGTAGCTAAACAGTGCATTTGGAATATATATACAGATACAGTATATACTGTAGCTAAACAGTACATTTGGAAAGTATTCAGACCCCTTCCCTTTTTCCACATTTTATGACATTAAAGCCTTACTTTAAAATGTATTATTTGTTTTTCCACATCAATCTACACACAATACCCCATAATGACAAAGCAAAAACTGGTTTTTGGAATTGTTTACAAATATATCAAAAATGAAAGACAGAAATACCTTATTTACATAAGTATTCAGACCCTTTGCTATGAGACTCGAAATTGAGCTAAGGTGCGTCCTGTTTCCATTGATCATCCTTGAGATGTTTCTTCAACTTGATTAGAGTCCACCTGTCGTAAATTCAACTGATTGGACATGATTTGGAATGCACACACCTGATTATATAAGATCCCACAGAGCATGTCAGAGCAAAAACCAAGCCATGAGGTAGAAGGAATTGTCCATAGAGCTCCGAGACAGGATTGTGTCGAGGCACAGATCTGGGGAAGGGTACCACAAATTTCTGCAGCATTGAAGGTCCCCAAGATCCCAGTAGCCTCCATCATAAATGGAAGAAGTTTGGAACCACCAAGACTCATTCTAGAGCTGGCCGCCTGGCCAAACTGAGCAATCGGGGGAGAAGGGCCTTGGTCAGGAGGTGACCAAGAACCCGATGGTCACTCTGACAGAGCTCCAGAGTTCCTCTGTGGAGATGGGAGAAACTTCCAGAAGGACAACCATCTCTGTAGTACTCCACCAATCAGGCCTTTATGGTAGAGTGGCCAGACGGAAGCCACTCCTCAGTAAAAGGCACATGACAGCCTGCTTGGAGTTTGCAAAAAGGCACCTAAAGTACTCTCAGACCATGAGAAACAAGATTCTCTGGTCTGATGAAACCAATATTGAACTCTTTGGCCTGAATGCCACACGTCAAGTCTGGAGGAAACCTGGCACCATCCCTACGGTGAAGCATGGTGGTGGCAGCATTATATTGTGGGGATGTTTTTAAGTGGCAGGGATTGTGAGACTAGTCAGGATCCAGGGAAAGATGAAAGGAGCAAAGTACAGAGAGATCCTTGATGAAAACCTGCTCCAGAGCACTCAGGACCTCAGACTGGGGTGAAGGTTCACCTTCCAACAGGACAATGACCCTAAGCACACAGCCAAGACAACACAGGAGTCTCTGAATGCCCTTGAGTGGCCCAGCCAGAGCCCGGACTTGAACCCGATCGAACATCTCTGGAAAGACCTGAAAAAAGCTTTGCGATGCTCCGCATCCAACCTGACAGTTTGAGAGGTTCTGCTGAGAAGAATGGGAGAAACTCCCCAAATTCAGGTGTTCCAGGCTTGTAGCATCATACCCAAGAAGACTCAAGGCTGTAATCGCTGTTAAAGGTGCTTCAACAAAGTACTGAGTAAAGGGTCTAAATACTTATGTAAATGTGATAGTTCAGCTTTTTTTTGTATAAATTTGCTAACATTTCTAAAAACCTGTTTTTGCTTTGTCATTATGGGGTATTTGTAACGGCTGTCTGAAGTAGTAGACCAAGGTGGAGCGTGGAATTTGTTCATCTTTTATTTTAGATGGAAAAGGCACTTCACAAAGAAAAACAGCCGACAGCCAAACAGTCCTGTCAGGTATCCTAACACACTAAACAGAAAACATCTACCCACAAAACCCAAAGGAAAAACATGCTGCCTAAGTATGACTCCCAATCAGCAACAACGATGTACAGCTGTTCCTGATTGGGAGCCATACCTGGCCGAAACAAAGCAATCCCTAACATGGAAATACAGACATAGATTGCCCACCCAAATCACACCCAGACCAAACCTAAATAGAGACATAAAAAGGCTCTCTCAGGTCAGGGCGTGACAGTATTGTGTGTAGATTGATGAGGGAATAAGGCTGTAATGTAACAAAATGTGGAAAAGGTCTGAATACTTTCCAAATGCGCTGTATATAATGGTGTGAATAGACTGTATGGGCAGTATATGAATAGAAAAGGTCTTTACAGCAGCATTTATATAGGATGAGCCTTGACTAGAATACGGTATATACATATAAAACAGTATGTAAAGTAAACATGATTAAAGTGACCACTGTTCAATGACTTTATGTGCATAGGGCAAAGCAGTCTCTAAGGTGCAGGGTAGCGTACAGGGTGGTAGCTGGCTAGTAACAGTGACTAAGGTTCAGGGCAGGGTACTGGGCGGAGGCCGGCTAGTGGTGACTGTTTAACAGTCTGATGGCCAGGAGATAGAAGCTGTTCATCAGTCTCTCGGTCCAAGCTTTGATGCACCTGTACTGTCTCCTCCTTAGATGGTAGTGGGGTGAACAGGCCGTGGCTTGGGTGGCTGAGGTCCTTGATGATCTTCTTGGCCTTCCTGTAACACCAGATGCTGTAGGTCCTGGAGGGCAGGCAGTGTGCCCCCGGTGATGTGTTGGGCTGACCGCACCACCCTCTGGAGAGCACTGCGGTTGCGAATGGTGCCATTGCCGTACTAGGCAGAGATACAGCCCGACAGCAAGAGGTGTAGAAGTTTGCAAAGGTCTTAGGGGCCAAGCTGAATTTCTTCAGCCTCCTGAGGTTGATGAGGCGCTGTTGCGCCTTCTTCACCACACTGTCTGTGTAAAGGGACAATTTCAGGTTTTGACCCTCTCCGCTGCTCAGCTCCTTCATTTTGTTGAGGGAGAGGTCATTTTCCTCAGCAAGAGCCTCAGCAGATGAGTTGTGTTTTGCAAATAGAATTTTGTTTTTACTATTTATCACTATATCTTGAAAAAATGTATCTTTAGTAGAAAAACATGTAAGCACAAAACAGTAAGGGAATATCCTTGATCAAGCATTTTCCATTGATTGGAAGTTGGTTGGTTGCATGGTTATGAACTTCAAATGTCATTCATCACAAATCAGTCACCAATTATGTGTAGGCTTGAACTGAAGTACACTTGGATTTATGATGGCACAAACAAGGTCCTAAACCTGATTCTAAATAAATGATACCTCTCTGCAACATGCTGTAATACTCAAAATGCATTTTATTTAAAAGTAGATTTCAAGCAAAAATCAGCTACTGATGCAAGTGACCATGTCACCCAATGGTTTCAGGGGTTGATTTATATGAATTCAACCAAAACTGAATGTTGATCTGATATACACTGAGTGTACATAACATTAGGAACACCTGGTCTTTCCATGACATAGACTGACCAGGTGAATCGAGGGGAAAGCTATGATCCTTTATTGATGTCACCAGTTAAATCCACTTCAATCAGTGTAGATGAAGGGGAGGAGACCGATTAAAGAAGGATTTTTAAGCCTTGACACAATTAAGACATGGATTGTGTGTGTGCCATTCAGAGGGTGAATGGCCAAGACAAACGTTTTAACTGCAAGGGTGGCGCAGCGGTCTAAAGCACTGCATCGCAGTGAGGTGTCACTACAGCCCGGGTTCAATCCCAGGCTGTGTCACAGCCGGCGGTGACCAGGAGACCCATGAGGCAGCGCACAATTGGCCCAGCATCGTCCGGGTAGTTTGGCTGGCCGGGATTTCCTTGTCCCATTGTGCTGTAGCAACTCCTTGCGGCGGGCCGGGTGCCTGCAAGCTGACTTCTGTTGCCAGCTGGTTTGTGTTTCCTCTGACACATTGGTGCGGCTGGCTTTCGGGTTAAGCGAGCTTGGCAGGGTCGTGTTTCAGAGGACGCATGGCTCTCGACCTTCGCTTCTCCCGAGTCCATAGGGGAGTTGTAGTGATGGGACAAGACTGTAACTACCAATTGGATATCATGGGCTGGGTTTTTTACGCTCAACAGTTTCCCGTGTGTATCAAGAATGGTCCACCCCCAGCCAACTTGACAGAAGCATTGGAGTCAACATGGGCCAGCATCCCTGTGGAATGCTTTCAACATTTTGTAGTCGATGTTTGTTTGTTTATTGGTTGGTTGCTTGGTTTGTTTTTGCTGGACAACATGTGGGAAAACAGCAGATTGATACAGCAGATTGATAAGAGGGGTGTGTGTGTGTGTGTGTGTGTGTGTGTGTGAGCATTGGTGCGCATGAGAGAGAGAGAGAGAGGGAGAGGGAGAGAGATACTAAATTTAATTACATTTGCCAACTTGGATTCATAGTCTATCTTTGCCATACTGTATTACATTTTAACGTGAAGTTACTTACTGTAGGACTATCATGTTTTAGACTTTTCTTTCCTCACAGTTGCTTAGACTTTTATAGTAATGTGACAATCACAGTTGAGCTCTTCAACCCTGTATGATTCAGTATGAAACTGTTATATTAAATTCCCACATACTGCCAGAGCCATAATAAGTGTCAACATGATAATATTGTCTATTTTATAGTCCTGATCAAGCCAAGCCATATCAAACATTAATCAGATAATAGTCTTATCTCTGATATACTAAAGTGTATTGCCTATGGTCCTTTGGTTGTTTACATAATAAAGTAGGCCTATATAGATCTTAACATTTTTTTACCCACAACATACTTTTCTGTTGTTTTTGTTCTCTACAATATTTGCCAAAGAATTTAGCTTAACCTACAAAGGCCACCACAAGCCACCACCAGAGAGCATGTTTTCTCCACTCAGAAGAGAAATGCATTACACACAAATGCAAACTGAGCCGGCCAGGACAACCTAAAAACATGCCACTTTGATACAGCAGGTTCTAGGGGAATTTACGCAGCAAGTTAAGATAATTAATGTAGCAGTTCAGGATAATTAGGTTAAGGTCAGGAAAAGGGCTAGGGTTAGCAATAATCTAGATGGTCTAAACCTCTTTAAAGTCTTAATTAAATTTGGAAGGCATATTAGTGAAAACTTCTATAGATCCGTTATTTGAATACCCTATTCTCAATCAAAGTGTGATAAATATTCACAGACTGGCTTTTTAGATGTTGTCAGGGGTGTCGAAAGGGACAGACCAAGGCGCAGCGGGTATAGTGCTCATCTTCTTTCTTTATTTTGATAAAGTGAACACTTAAACAAAATACTAACAAACGACAAAACGACAGTTCCATAAGGTACAACACTATAACGGAAAACAACCACCCACAAACCCAAAGGAAAAAAACAGGCTGCCTAAGTATGGCTTCCAATCAGAGACAACGAGAAATACCTGCCTCTGATTGGAAACCATACTCGGCCAAGCATGGAAAAAGAAACATAGAAATAGAAAACTACAACCAAAATCACCTAGAACCCCCCCCAAAAAAAACATAACCCCCTGCCAAAAAACAAACACCCCCTGCCACGCCCTGACCATACTACAATTACAAATGACCCCTTTACTGGTCAGGACGTGACTGCACCTCCAAAACAAAACCCCCCACAAAACCAACCCCAAACCTAAAGGGTGGGAAGGGAGGGTGGCCACCGTCAACGACGGTTCCTGTGCTACACCCCCCCTTCGCCAATCCTCCCACTACGGGCTGGCTCTGGCTCTGGGCGTCGCTCCTGTTCAGACGACTCTGGGCTGAGAGGCATCGCTGGAGGCCCCGGGATGAGAGGCGTCGCTGGAGGCCCCGGGCTGAGAGGCGTCGCTGGAGGCCCCGGGCTGAGCAGCATCGCTGGAGGCCCCGGGCTGAGGAGCGTCGCTGGAGGCTACTGGCTGAGGAGCATCGCTGGAGGCTCCGGGCTGAGGAGCGTCGCTGGAGGCCCCGGGCTGAGAGGCGTCGCTGGAGGCCCCGGGCTGAGGAGCATCGCTGGAGGCCCCGGGCTGAGGAGCGTCGCTGGAGGCCACTGGCTGAGGAGCATCGCTGGAGGCTCCGGGCTGAGGAGCATCGCTGGAGGCTCCTGACTGGGGAGCGTTGCTGGAGGCTCCGGGCTGAGGAGCGTCGCTGGAGGCTCCGGGCTGAGGAGCGTCGGTGGAGGCTCCGGGCTGGGGAGCGTCGCTGGAGGCTCCTGACTGGGGAGCGTCGCTGGAGGCTCCTGACTGGGGAGCGTCACTGGAGGCTCCTGACTGGGGAGCGTCGCTGGAGGCTCCGAGCTGAGGAACGTCGCTGGAGGCTCCTGACTGGGGAGCGTCACTGGAGGCTCCTGACTGGGGAGCGTCGCTGGAGGCTCCTGACTGGGGAGCGTCGCTGGAGGCTCCGGGCTGAGGAGCGTCGCTGGAGGCTCCGGGCTGAGGAGCGTCGCTGGAAGCTCCAGGCTGGGGAGCGTCGCTGGAGGCTCCTGGCTGAGGGGCGTCGCTGGAGGTCTGCTTCGTGGGGCTGGCATAGGAGGCGCCAGGCTAGTCACACACACCTTCAGGCTAGTGCGGGGAGCAGGAACAGGATGTACTGGGCTCTGGTGATGCACTGGAGGTCTGCTACGTGGGACTGGCATAGGAGGCGCCAGGCTAGTCACACACACCTTCGGGCTAGTGCGGGGAGCAGGAACAGGGCGTACTGGGCTATGGTGGCGCACTGGTGGTAGAGTGTGCGGAGCAGGCACAGGGTCCACTGGGTCTTGGAGGCGCACTGGAGGTCTGGAGCGCATGGCCTGCACAACCCGCCCTGGCTGGATACTCCACTCCGCTCGATCACTGCGGGGTGTGGGCACAGTTCACACCAGCCTTTGTATGCGCCCTGACGACACAGTGCGTGTCACCGCAAAATACGGTGTCTGCTCCCTCACTTGCTCCTCATAGTAAGCCCGGGAAGTTGTCTCCGGACTCCATCCTGACCCTGCCCAACACCCCTTGTGCCCCCCCCCTAAACAATTTTTGGGGCTGCCTCTCCGTCTTGCCTCGGTGCATTTCGAGCCTCCTCTCATTGCCGCTCTGTCCTTGCTGCCTCCACTTCTTCCCATGGACGGCAATTCAATCCCTTCTGGATCTCCTCCCATGTCCAGGATCCCTTGCCGTCCAATATTTTCTCCCATGTCCATTCCTCCTGCTGCTTCTTCTTCCTCTGCTTGGTCCTCTTTCGGTGGGTGTTTCTGTCAGGGGTGTCAAAAGGGACAGACCAAGGCACAGCGAGTATAGTGTTCATCTTCTTTCTTTATTTTGATAAAGTGAACACTTAAACAAAATACTAACAAATGACAAAACGACAGTTCCATAAGGTACAAGACTATAACGGAAAACAACCACTCACAAACCCAAAGGAAAAAAACAGGCTGCCTAAGTATGGCTTCCAATCAGAGACAACAAGAAACACCTGCCTCTGATTGGAAACCATACTCGGCCAAGCATGGAAAAAGAAACATAGAAATAGAAAACTAGAACCAAAATCCCCTAGAACCAAAAAACCCCAAAACACACAAAACAAACACCCCCTGCCACGCCCTGACCATACTACAATTACAAATGACCCCTTTACTGGTCAGGACATGACAGATATTAGAAAATGTGGCAATACTGTAAATCCATGTTGAAATCATCAAGGTTATTTGGTTAAGCCTAGTTAATTTGCTACTTTTCTTTTCGGGATATTCTGAGATTGACTGCGACTATCATCCCGCAAAAAGGTTAGCCTACTTTTTACCTAGTGCCAACAAAGTGGTAAAAACCCATGCCAGAGTAGTAATATTCCATCATACACTAATAATTTGATGTTGCCTGGCCTACATTCACTGCAGATGCTCAGGTAAGATCACTCACTCACTGTCAGAGCGCTCCTTTTGCCACGGACTTTGAACAGTCAGGGTCCAGCGTGTTTTGCGCTTTATAAGCAGCATGCGGTAAGTATCCAGGTAGCTCAGGTGAAGGACTCCTGCAAAAGCCTCCACTGCAGGTGCGTATTACCACTCTTCATACTGCAATACACCACACATTAGAAACAAGACTCATTCAGGTAATATCACAACAAAATAACAACTACAACAAACAAACAAGGTTATGTTAGGAATTGTTACCTATAGCTGTATGCGCTTATAACATCTAAATTATTATTATTATTATTATTATTGATGGCACTCAGCTACACACAATGTGGAGCCAATGACTGGTCGAGCTTGTTTTCAGGAGTGCTACCTTCTGCTGTTTTACCTCGCTTTCTTTTTTTGTCAAATGTTGCAAAGTTAACGATTGATATAACTGTTATTGTTATTATTAGAATAATAGGTATTCATTGTATTAGTTCTAGCCTAGTAATAGGCATAGTATGCCTCTGTTGTACACTATTTTTGTTTGAGATAACAAATTTGTATCCTTGGAAAATTTGAGCTTAGAGAGCTTTACTGATTCAACTTTTTGTATGGTTTCTTGAGGATTGTGGGCCCCTAGCATACAGTCATATTTGCATTTCTATGTGGACTTTATCAACGTGGATGTGAAAAAGCAACATCACCATGAGTTCTTCCCATGGAATAAGTTTCCATAATTTAAAGGAGAAATTGTCATATTTGGTAACATCTTGTGACAGGCACAAGATTGCTTGGCTATGCGTTGGAGGATACAAAAATACAAACAATTTAGGAACTATCAAATAGAGGTGTCTCAATATAAAAGGACTGTGCATTTGTTTCCTCTGAGAGAGAAAAAGATTTAAAAAGTGAACAGGTACTGGCTTTTAACATTTAAATGTTTTTCCTTCCAAATTGATTTATTCAAGTCAAAACTGTTTAGCCTTACTCCAATATACCTTGAGGTTTGCTACATGATCTTCATGGTTTACCGCAAAGTAAGTTATTTTTTCCTATAGGGCAATGCCTCTTCATCCAGAATTCAGAGATATTCTGTCTCCCACTCTTGGTATGTACAGTAGGCTACGCTTTACTATCTATGAAATCCATACCTCACCACCAGGCAGCATCACCGCACACAGAGGCAACCTCCACTCACAATTATCCTAATCTCACAGATGATGCTGGTAACGCACCTAAAGACTCAGTCGTCCTGTCGGCATATTCTACCATGGACCTGGTGGACAAGGACCCGGATGAGGATGACCCCTGGAACCTCCCTGAACTGCAGGACACTGGACTCAAGTGGTCAGGTGAGATAGAGTGTGGTTGCATCTGAAATTGTGTCGGAAATTGCACCTTATTCCCAACAAGGTGGACAGCTTTTGACCTCTGGGCGCTCGTCAAACGTTGTGCAATACAGTGCCCCTTGGCGCTTTTCCTATTTTGTTGCGTTACAACCTGTAATTTAAATAGATTTTTATTTGTATTTTATGTACAAAATAGTTAAAATTGGTGAAGAGAAATGAAAAAAATTACTTGTTTCAAAAAATTCTAAAAAATACAAAACGGAAAAGTGGTATATGCATATGTATTCACCCTTTTGCTATGAAGCCCCTAAATAAGATCTGGTGCAACCAATTACCTTCAGAAGTCACATAATTAGTTAAAATCCACCTGTGTGCAATCTAAGTGTCATATGATCTGTCACATGATCTCAGTATATATACACCTGTTCTGAAAGGCCCCAGTCTGCCACACCACTAATCAAGCGGCACCACCAAGCAAGTGACACAATGAAGACCAAGGAGCTCTCCAAACAGATCAGGGACAAAGTTGTGGAGAAGTACAGATCAGGGTTGGGTTATAAAAAAATATCAGAAACTTTGAACATCCCACGGAGCACCATTAAATCCATTATAAAAAAAATTGAAAGAATATGGCACCACAACAAACCTGCCAAGAGAGGGTCGCCCACCAAATCTCATGGAACAGGCAAGGAGGGCATTAATCAGAGAGGCAACAAAGAGACCATAGATAACCCTGAAGGAGCTGCAAAGTTCCACAGCTGAGATTGGAGAATCTGTCCATAGGACCACTTTAAGCCGTACACTCCACAGATCTGGGCTTTACAGAAGAGTAGCCTGAAAAAAGCCATTCCTTAAAGAAAAAAATAAGCAAACACGTTTGGTGTTCACCAAAAGGCATGTGGGAAACTCCCCAAACATATGGAAGTTGGTACTCTGGTCAGATGGCCATCATGAAAAACGTTATGTCTGGCACAAACCCTACACCTCTCATCACCCCGAGAACAGCATCCCCACAGTGAAGCATGGTGGTGGCAGCATCATGCTGTGGGGATGTTTTTCATCGGCAGGGACTGGGAAACTGGTCAGAATTGAAGGAATGATGGATTGCGCTAAATACAGGGAAATTCTTGAGGGGAACCTGTTTCAGTCTTCCAGAGATTTGAGACTGGGACGGAGGTTCACCTTCCAGTAGGAGGGTGAACCTCCGTCCCAATGACACTAAGCATACTGCTAAAGCAACACTTGAGTGGTTTAAGGGGAAACATTTAAGTGTCTTGGAATGGCCTAGTCAAAGCCCAGACCTCAATCCAATTGAGAATCTGTGGTATGACTTAAAGATTGCTGTACACAAGCGGAACCCATCCAACCTGAAGGAGCTGGAGCAGTTTTGCCTTGAAGAATGGGCAAACATCCCAGTGGCTATATGTGCCAAGCTTATAGAGACATACCCCAAGAGACTTGCAGCTGTAATTGCTGCAAAAGGTGGCTCTACAAAGTATTGACTTTTGGGGGTGAATAGTTTTGCACACTCAGGTTTTCAATTTTTTTGTCTTATTTCTTGATTGTTTCACAATAAAAAAATATTTTGCATCTTCAAAATGGTAGGCATGTTGTGAAAATCAAATGATACAAACCCCCCAAAAATGAATTTTAATTCCAGGTTGTAAGGCAACAAAATAGGAAAAATGCCAGGGGCGGTGAATACTTTCGCAAGCCACTTTATGTGGGGAATAGGGTGCCATTTCAGACACAGCCTAGCTCACCTTCTTCACCTATCACTGGGATGAAAATCAATGTTGAAGTGAGAACCTGTGTGACTACACCAACAAAAATTCAGTCTCTCTTTGGAAACAGAGTTGGATGCCAAAGGGAAGGTTATGCGGGTTCTGACTTCCATCGTCAAGTTCATTCTGCTGGTTGGATTTCTCTACATGTTCGTCTGCTCTCTGGACGTCCTGAGCTCTGCTTTCCAGCTAGTTGGAGGTAACATTAAACCCGCTCTCTCTCTCTGTCAGAGTAGACAAAATGAATTCAACCCAACCCAATCATATAATATACAGTCATAATCAAATTAAGGTAATTAAAAGTGAATCTTTGTTGACAACCAGGTCCTGATAAGGGACCTATTGTCCCTACTTATGTATTAGCTCTGCTCATTTAATGATACTCTCATACTTTCATGTTGATGACATTACACAATATTATTCACAATTACAACTGTCCTCTTATTCTGTTTCTGAGTACCATAAAATGGGCTGTTTATGGATATCAAAGCATTTATGGGATGTTTTCATGATGAATTTGGCTGTGTGTCACTATGTATCCATAGGTAAGGCAGCCGGGGACATCTTCCAGGACAACGCGGTGCTGTCCAACCCTGTGGCTGGCCTGGTAATTGGTGTACTGGTCACAGTGTTAGTCCAGAGTTCCAGCACGTCCTCCTCTATTGTGGTCAGCATGGTGTCTTCTGGATGTGAGTATACACACACATACAAGTACACATGGGACACATACACACATGCACACATAGACATTCACGCATGTACAGGATGCACATACACACACAAACAGATAGCCTAGCGGTTAAGAGCGTTAGGCCAGTAACCAAAATGTTGCTAGTTTGAATCCCCAAGCCAATGTGAAAAATCTGTATGTGCCCTTGAGCAAGGCACTTAACACAAATTGCTCCTATAAGTTGCTCTGGATAAAAGCGTCTGCTAAAATATAAACAAACACATTTGCACTCACTTATACATACACATCTGTATACATAACTACATGATCAACGCCAAGTGATTATTGTCTCTTATAAACCTAAAGTGATTGTATCTTCATTGAAGTGCTGGAGGTCCAGTCTGCAGTGCCTGTCATTATGGGAGCCAACATTGGAACCTCAGTCACCAACACTATCGTGGCGATGATGCAGGCAGGAGACAGAAATGAGTTCCGCAGGTACATCTGACTGGATAACTTTCTAAGCAGCCTAAATTGGTAGAAGTTTACTTCACCATGTTGGACTATAAAAAAAACATTCTAATTTGTTGCTTGGTAACAAGCAGAATTGTATCATGCTGGATAAATAGTGAGATGTAGATCCTGGTGTTATTTCTTCCAGGGCATTTGCTGGTGCCACGGTGCATGACTTCTTTAACTGGCTGTCTGTGCTGATCCTGCTGCCGCTGGAGGCGGCCACTGGTGTCCTGTATAAACTCACCAAGATTGTCATCAACTCCTTTAACATCCAGGGCGGTGACAATGCCCCTGACCTGCTAAACGTCATCACTGACCCCCTCACCAGTGCCATCATAGAGGTAGGAGCAGCATTTCACCATCATGAAGCATCTTGTTAATCACTATATAAAATCCTATTCTGGATGATGTCATCTGGTGTACATCATGTGATTTTAACTAACTATGAGCAAGCAAAGGTTAGTACTTTTGCTCCTGCCCAGACATTGCAGACATCAACCAATGGTTGCGTGCTACGTTGTCAACTGTGTCATCGAATGATAGATTTCTATAACATAGGTGGTCCTGTGTGGCTCATTCGGTAGAGCATGGCGCTTACAACAGCAAATATTGTCGGTTCGACTCCCGCTGGGGCCACCCATATGTAAAATGTATGCACGCATGATTGTAAGCTGCTATGGATAAAAGTGTCTGCTAAATGGCATTTATTATTATTACATGAGTGTCCCTAATGCACCTGATAAAGCATTAACTACAATATGAGAAGTGAAACGTATTAGAATGTATTTACAGTGCATTCGGAAAGTATTCAGACGCCATGACATTTTCCACATTTTGTTACGTTACCGCCTTATACTAAAATAGATGAAATAAAAATAATTCCTCAACAATCTACACACAATACCCCATAATGACAAAATGAAAACAGGTTTTTATAAATTTTCGCAAATTTAGAAAACATTTAAAACAGAAATATTTACATAAGTATTCAGACCCTTTGCTCTGAGACTCGAAATTTAGCTCAGGTGCATCCTGTTTCCATTGATCATCCTTGAGATGTTTCTACAACTTCATTGGAGTCCACCTGTGGTAAATTCTATTGATTGTACATGATTTGGAAAGGCACACACCTGTCTATATAAGGTCCCACAGTTGACAGTGCATGTCAGAGCAAAAACCAAGCAATGAGGTCTAAGGAATTGTCCGTAAAGCTCCGAGACAGGAATGTGTCGAGGCACAGATCTGGGGAAGGGTACCACAACATTTCTGCAGCATTGAAGGTCCCCAAGAACACAGTGGCCTCCATCATTCTTAAATGGAAGAAGTTTGGAACCACCAAGACTCTTCCTAGAGCTGGCCACCTGGCCAAACTGAGAAATCGGGGGAGAAGGGCCTTGGTCAGGGAGTTGAACAAGAACCCGATGGTCACTCTGACAGAGCTCCAGAGTTCCTCTGTGGAGATGGGAGAAACTTCCAGAAGGACAACCATCTCTGCAGCTCTCCACCAATCAGGCCTTTATGTTAGAGTGGCCAGACAGAAGCCACTCCTCAGTAAAAGGCACATGACAGTCCACTTGGAGTTTGCCAAAAGGCACCTAAAGACTCTCAGACCATGAGAATCAAGATTCTCTGGTCTGATGAAACCATGATTGAACTCTTTGGCCTGAATGCCAACCGTCACTTCTAGAGGAAACCTGGCACCATCCCTACGGTGGTGGCAGCATAATGCTGTGGGGATGTTTTTCAGCGCCAGGGACTGGGAGACTAGTCAGGATTGAGGGAAATATGAACGGAGCAAAGTACTGAGAGATCCTTGATGAAAACCTGCTCCAAAGCGCTGAGGACCTCAGACCTCATCCAACAGGACAATGACCCTAAGCACACAGCCAAGACATCGCAGGAGTGGCTTCGGGACAAGTCTCTGAATATCGTTGAGTGGCCCAATCAGAGCCAGGACTTGAACCCAATCGAACATCTCTGGAGAGACCTGAAAATAGCTGTGCAGCAACGCTCCCCACCCAACCTGACAGAGCTTGAGAGGATCTGCAGAGAAGAATGGGAGAAACTCCCCAAATATAGTTGTGCCAAGCTTGTAGCGTCATACCCAAGAAGACTCAAGGCTGTAATTGCTGCCAAAGGTGCTTCAACAAAGTACTGAGTAAAGGGTCTGAATACTTATGTAAATATTATATTTCAGTTTTTATTTTTTTTAATAAATTGGCAAAAATGTTTTAAAAAATCCTGTTTTTGCTTCATTATTATGGGGTATTGTTTGTAGATTGATGAGGAAATATTTTTTTAAATACATTTCAGAATAAGACTGTAACGTAACAAAATGTGTAAAAAGTAAAAAGAATACTTTCCAAAGGCTAGCAAGACACCTATACAACCCTGAAACATATTTGAAACATCAGCTTAATGTTACATTTGAGTTGATAGAGAACTTTAGTAGGCTATACTAAAATGATATACAACTGAACAGAAACCTTTCTTTTCCTCTAGCTGGATAAAACGGTCATCAGTGACATTGCCACGGGTGACCCAGCGGCCAGAAACAAGAGTCTGATCAAAATCTGGTGCAAAACAGAGAAAATCACGGTAAGACCCTATCATAATAGCCGTGTCACACCAGGAATTATTCATCAGATAGTGAAACAATGGGATATTTTTGACGAAGTTTGTGATGATTGATGATGAAGACTTTTCCGACAGTAAAAAAACAAGTTAACACTGTAGTAGAGCTGGGAGTTCTATCTCTTAAGCCCTCTGTCGCAGGTTTAAAAACTGAAACAGCTAAAAACTGACAGCTTTTAGCTTGGCCAGAGTGATTCTACTTATAAGGACCAGTGCTTTATTGCCACTATACCATGATGAAGGTGGGATTTTCTTAAAGGCCCAGTGCAGTCAAAAACGTGATTTCCTGTGTTTTTATATATATTTTCCACTATGGGTTTGGAATAATACTGTGAAATTGTGAAAATTGTTATAATGCCCTTTTAGTGTAGGAGCTGTTTGAAAAGACCGCCTTAAATGTCAGCCTGTTTTGGTGTCAGCCTGTTTTAGCATGCCTTGTGACATCACCAGGTGGTAAATCAGTTAATAGACCAATAAGAGAGTTCCAAACCTTTCTGCTAATAATAGCACATTTTCAGTTTTCCCCTCCCAACTCAGACCACTTTCAGACAGTCCTATCAAAATTCCAGCTTGAAAAATTGCTCTTTGCTAAGAAGCTATTTTTGTTTCTTTTTGACCATTTTAATTGAAAACAATTACAGTAAAGTACTTAACTGTTACCCAGAAAGGATTTGATATTGAGATAAAAACAGCTGTGTTGGACCTTTAATAAAATGCCCTTTATTTACTAGTCAATGTGGATGTTATTGTTTCCATAGGTTTTGATTACAATGATTATGCACTGTGCATTTTATCTGTATTGGTGAAAAAACTATTATTATTATTTTTTAGACTCTTTTAAATATAACAGTTCCCTCAGCTGCCAACTGCACAATCGGCGTTCCCTGTTGGGTGGAAGGCAACAAGACATGGACGCAGATAAATGTGACTGAGACGATCAATCTAGAGAGATGTAAGTACAGCACAATCACTGTGCCCATGATCCCATAAAAGGCCTATACAAAGCAATTTGGGTTACCTGATACGCTCAGCCAAACATCTGTGAAACCAGAGAACAAGCCCCCCACCACCACCACCACCACCTGACACAAGGACAATGACTTCCATTCAGTCTATTTAGGGACTCCCCTCACCTCTTCTACCTGCTAAAATACCCTCCCCTCACCCCCCTCTACCCGCTTAAAAGTCCCGTTCATTCTGGCCAGCTGAAGCACCTGAGTGGCCCAAGGCCGAACGACGGGCCAGCACTCCCAAGTCTAACACAGCCAAACAAAATTAATAACTGTATGCTTGGAAAATCAGCCAATCAAAACAAGGGAAAGGGTCATCACTCTCATTTTGGCTTGGATCAGATCCTGTTGTAATGTAACCCATTACTTTGGGTCACCAGACATGTCAGGGCTAAGTGTAGAAGCTATGGGAAAAAAAACATGTTGACTGTTGAAGTAACATTCTTCCTATCCTTTCCATCAAATCGGTGGAAGTCCTGTCAGGACAGAAAAATTACCTTATCACTAATCTCACCAAACAAATTACCTTCTCTCTAATCTTTCAGCTTTATCCCACCTTTGTCCCAGGTATATCTTTAATAACATTTGGCATCTTCCCATGCAGGCAACCATATCTTTGCCTATGCTAACCTGCCTGACCTGGCTGTGGGCCTCATCCTGCTGGCCCTGTCGCTGCTCATCCTCTGTACCTGCCTCATCCTCATCGTCAAGCTGCTCAACTCCATGCTCAAGGGACAGGTGGCCGTGGTCATCAAAATGGTGCTCAACACAGGTGAGAAGACATTGGCTATCTTCCCAATCTACTCAGAACGCTGGTAGAACATACGCCCTGTTTGATAAAACAGGATTAGCCACTCTGCAGATTGAAGGTCACATAAGGTGCTCTGGTCCTGTTACATGACTATCCTGTGATTCTTACGGTCACTTTGATGTTCATGTTGAAAGTAATCCTAAAATTCACTTTGATGTTTATGTTGAAAGTAATCCTAAAATTCACTTTGATGTTTATGTCGAAAGTAATCCTAAAATTTACTTTGATGTTTATGTCGAAAGTAATCAAAAATTCACTTTGATGTTTATGTTGAAAGTAATCCTAAAATTCACTTTGATGTTGAAGGGGTCACAATACAGTCAAAGTGATCTTAAGGTTATGGTCTCCAAGCTTTTTAACTTTTATTTAACTAGGCAAGTCAGTTAAGAACAAATTCTTATTTACAATGACAGCCTGCCCCGGCCAAACCCGAACTCGGATGACGCTGTGCCAATTGTGCGCCGCCCTATGGGACACCCAATCACGGCCAGTTGTGATACAGCCTGGAATCAAACCAGGGTCTGTAGTGACGCTTCTAGCACTGAGATGCAGTGCTTAGACCGCTGCGCCACTCGGGAGCCCATGCTTAACCTGCTCTGTCTTGTCTGTTCAGACTTCCCCTTCCCCTTCGGCTGGGTCACTGGTTACATTGCCATCCTGGTCGGAGCAGGAATGACCTTCATCGTTCAGAGCAGCTCTGTCTTCACCTCTGCAATCACGCCCCTTGTTGGTGAGTAGTTAGGCATATTTGTTTAGCGTCTATCTATCCATTTACCTTTAGCTGTCTCCTATTGCATCCGAACCTACTGGTACACTCAAGTATTCTTTCAGTATCATGTAACCATGCATGTATTATTTTTCTCTGCCCCATGTCTTATTCCTTCTCTCTATCGTCCAACAGGTATTGGTGTTATTAGCCTTGAGAGAGCCTATCCCCTGACATTGGGCTCTAATATCGGCACAACTACCACTGCTATTCTTGCTGCTATGGCTGCTCCAGGGGAAACCCTGGCCAACTCTCTGCAGGTTTGTTGTAGTAATCATTTATTTTTTATGGCGGTGTCATATTGCTCTCTGTCTCTCTCTGTCTCTCTATACATCAGTGTTATTGAAGTCTCACTCAACCTGTTTGTATCTCCTCTGCAGATTGCACTGTGCCATTTCTTCTTCAACATAGCGGGGATCCTGCTGTGGTATCCTATCCCCTTCACTCGGATCCCCATCCGCTTGGCCAGAGCCCTGGGGAACCGCACAGCCAACTACCGCTGGTTCGCAGTGATCTACCTCCTGCTCTGCTTCTTCCTCATGCCCCTGACCATCCTGGGGCTCTCCCTGGCCGGCTGGCAGGCCCTGGTGGGGGTGGCCGTGCCCATCGTTGTCCTGGCCATCTTCATCATCATCGTCAACCTGATGCAGACGCGTTGTCCTCGGTACCTGCCCAGCAGGCTCCGGAACTGGGACTTCTTGCCCCGCCCCCTGCACTCCATGGCCCCCTGGGATCGAGTGGTGATGTCTGGCATGGCCTTCTGCGGCACCCGCTGCTGCTGCTGCTGTAAGTGTTGCCAGAAGACTGAGGATGAAGAGAAGGGTGGTAAGGAGAGGAAGAAGAGTCAAGAGATGTATGATAACCCAGCCCTAACCAGAGACGATGAGCCACTAGAAGTTCCCAAGGAAACTGTGAAAGCTACACAGCTCTGACACAGTTATGAATTCACTGTAACATATCTGTAAGACATATATAACCTATTTGTAACATATATATATAATCCTCCACATTTGCTCAGGCTTTACGGAGTTAACACGTCTCTGTTTCGGTGATACTGTATCATGAAGTGGTGAAGGCCCGAACACGGCAACTGTACTTCTTGCCGGAGAACATCACCAAAAAGTGTTGAGTATCCACTGTATATATTTATTGGGGTGTAATACATATATTGCTAAAACCACTCCATGGAATCATACAACAGACTCATTATGCACATCCGTCATATATTTTTGATAATGTTTATTGAATGTACCATTTCAACTTTAATGATGAAATAGAACGGGATAAACATGCACTTTTTATTGAATTGATGTATCACTGACTATTTAAAAATGTTTTACCTTTTGATATTTGTAAATAATACAAATTGTTAGATGTAAACAGAATGTTGTGATATATTTCCAATTAGTGTAATGTTCCTATTTGATAATTTACTGTATTGCATTGGGTATTGTATCATGACTGACTGTAATTTTACATTCTGTCAGACTGAATACATGTTGGTATTTGTTTTATATGGAGTTTCACAGTATATTCTCTCATCAATAAATATTAGAAACCAATGCATCCGTTTGTGTCATGCTTATAGGAAAACAACTGAAAGGGTATTTGCATGGTTGAGTTGGTATTATGATATATTTGTGTTGTAGAATATATATTTTAGATTTCAAAATGCCTAGTCATGTGATTGATAATGCATAACTGTAAGCTAATGGGTACAGTAGACTGGTTACTCCGGGGAAGTTGTGCTCCACTGCTGTAGCTGGTTTTTGGGAGGTTGTATCAGTGTGTACTACTGATAGTAGTAAGTGAAATGTATCAGATGTGCCTTTGGACAGTAGCCATCTGGGCAGAACTTTTCCCTGGTCAGGAGTGAAGGCCAACATCCTGCTGGCCCATAGAGACCAGCAGGTACACTGTACGCACGCTGCATCACCTCCTGCCACGTACATTCCTGTCCTGCCCTATAGTTCACCTGGTAGACCACCCCTGCTCAAGCCAAGGTGCACTTCATGAGTAGAACTCTGAATACGGTGATAGTACTTTATAGTTAACTACAGTATCTAAATCAATTGGCACAAATGGCAGCAGATCAGAAAACCAAATAAAAGGTTATCATTGCTATGATTTCTCAAATATTGATTCGTACATTACCAATCTATTCTTTCAGACTGAGTAATGTTATAGTAATGAAAGAAAATATGCAGGTAGAGAAAGTTCTGGAACTGGTGATAACCTTGGATAAATAGTTGAATACTCAGCTGTTTCAAATAAATGTTGGTCTTTATTTTCTGAAAGGACAGTTTATTGACTATGGTTTAATGCATGGCTTAGACCACGCATCAACTCAATCTCTGTATGTCCTGGATGTTGACAAAGTCGAAAAGTCTAAATGAATAAAAAATAACCATAAATGATAATAAAGGTTGCCCGTGGGAAACATTTCTATTAAATGAGTTTGACTAAACAGAATAGTATTACAAAGCACAACGTGATAGCAGTTAAACTGTCTCATTTATTACATTTGGCCACAGTGTTTGTTGGCAATTACTCTTGTTCATCAGTGTTTGTTGTTGCCAAGATTCAAGGTAATATCAATCGTCATATAATGATTAAATAACTGCATATTAATGAGAGAGAAAGAGAGAGCCACAGTTGTAGTTTATGCTGTAAATAACAGCTGATCAAGCAAATACTAGAAAGGATGCTGCTGTTTAGCTCCTAGAAGTTCCCCAACCTATTATGAAATCCATAACTCAGATACAGAGTAGCAGTTCTACCATCCCCATAATACGAAATCCTTATCTGAAGTACTGCATCTACATAATGATGGGGCTTAGTGTGTTTCACAGAATACAATCATATTTCACTCATTGACCCACATACGGAGAACAGACAGTTCATTGCATGAAGAAAATTAAGACTTAAACCCTGTGTTACGTTCGTCGTAAGAAGGAGACCAAGGTGCCGCATGGTAGGCGAACATTTTCTCTTTATTCAAATGAACACCGTCAAAACAACAAAAATACAAGAACGAACGTACAGTTCTGCAGGCTACACAGAAACTAACAAAACAACAGCAGCTATACAAAATCAAGATCCCACAAAAACCCAGTGGGAAAAGGCTGCCTAAATATGATCCCCAATCAGAGACAACGAAAGACAGCTGCCTCTGATTGGGAACCATTTCAGGCCAACATAGAAATACATAATCTAGAATGCCCACCCAAATCACACCCCGACCTAACCAAATACAGGAATAAAAAGGATCTCTACGGTCAGGGCGTGACACCCTGGGCAAGGGTCAAGGAATGCTGCACACACTGCACATACTCTTGCGGACCCCCCATATTTACTCTGAGTAACCCATCATAGTTACAGTTGAAGTCGGAAGTTTACATACACTTAGGTTGGAGTCAATAAAACTTGTTTTTCAACCACTCCACAAATTTCTTGCTAACAAACTATAGTTTTGGCAAGTCAGTTCGGTTGTGCATGACACAAGTCATTTTTCCAACAATTGTTTACAGACAGATTATTTAACTTATAGTTCACTGTATCACAATTCCAGTGGGTCAGAAGTTTACATACACTAAGTTGACTGTGCCTATAAACAGTTAAATAATTTAAAGGTAATGCTACCAAATACTAATTGAGTGTATGTAAACTTCTGACCCACTGGGAATGTGATGAAAGAAATAAAAGCTGAAATAAATCACTCTACTATTATTCTGACATTTCACATTCTTAAAATAAAGTGGTGATCCTAACTGACCTAAGACAGGAAATTTTTACTAGGATTAAATGTCAGGAATTGTGAAAAACTGAGTTTAAATGTACTGTATTTGGCTAAGGTGTATGTAAACTTCCGACTTCAACTGTATGTATGATTCATAACCCTTACCAATAAATCAAGCAGATTCTGGACAACTGCTCAGACAAAAACTGTAATAAGTTAACCAGCAGAAACTAGTCCTTCTAATCGGTCTTGGACTAACCTAACGTACCGGCCCCAAACAGACAGACGTTTAGGAGCCACAGAAAAAAACGTGTGATTCAGCACCATGCGGCTGAAACAAAACAACCAGATAGCAGACTCATACACCTACAGATGTAGGATCTTAATTTGCCCTATATTGTCACAGTAAAATAATCCTGCAGCAACAGGTTTTGAACATTTAGTCCACAATGTTGCTCGGCGGTTAGGCTATTAGCTGGCCAAAAGTAGGCTACATGAAAAGTGCAATACTGTTAATGTAACCGTTTGTAAATGTGAGTTTTCTGTGAATTTATGCAAATCACAAAGTTCATCTGCATTTCCTGCTGTACAGAAAAATTCTCAGCAACAAAAGAGTGATCAAATTAAGATCCTACATCTGTATCAGTCATATGATTCTGTTCACTCCCACTTGTCAGTTAAAATTAGTCAGATATCTCAGAAAATGCAGTTTTATAATATTTACAGGCTTGCTTCCCAACATAAAGCATATACATTCCTTTATATGTTATCTCCTGTCTCAGGCATTTCCTGTGTTGTAATTTCCTGTGCTGTGTAAGACAACTATCAGAGCAGATGATGGAGGATCAATGTGCAGAGGACACAGAGACACACCCCAGACACAGTAACAGCCAGGTCAACCGTCTGCTGCACTCTCTGTCCATCCCTCAGTAGAATGGACCATAGACCCTGGGCCATTCTAACAGTTCTGGACATTCTGTCTTCTCTCCTGATGGGGTCATTCTGATCCTGCTGTCCATTCCCATTGACTTCTGCTTGATTGACAGGGGATGTCCCTGTCCTGTCATCTACTGCACGGTCAGTGGTATGCCTACGTTGTCTAGCTGGGATGTGCACTTGGAGACACTCTGGGGGCAGAGAAACAGTTTACCAGTCAAGCATTGATGTAATAAATCACAAGAGTTTGTCATGAAAAAACAATGGGTCGGTTTTACAATTTAACATAGGCTTTCTATATTTACAAAAGAGGGGACAAATATAAATATGACACATGCAGAACGGTACAGTATTCCAATGGTGGCTGGTGTTGCTTTAAATCGGAGGACGTTCTCATTGTAATGGCTGGAATGGAATAAATGGGACAGTATCAAACACATGGTTTCCAAGTTTTTGATACCATTCCATTGATTCCAATCCAGCCATTATTATGAGCAGTCCTCCCTTCACCAGCCTCCTCTGATGTATTTAACAGTAGGCTGTAGCTGTAACACAACAAGTTTGTGACAGATAACCAACTGAGGCAACAGTACCACCGTGTGGCATTCATATGTAGATGCCTATACAGAGGTGGTGATAAAATATGGAAATGTGATCATGATAGGTGGACATTAAGACTATTCACTATTACACTGAAATGTAACAGTATTTTAGCAAGGAGGTACTCAGGAAACTGACTTACCCAGAGCACTTTGGATTAGCACAGTAACCAGAGCAATGATGAGAGTAACAACAGATATATAAACCTGGAAGACAGGATTTACAGGATCACATTTGCATTTCCTTTGAAATTGTCTTGCATTTTATTTTGTTAAAAACCATGAGCTATCCCACTTGGCAAAAAACAGGTTGAATCAACTTTGTTCCCATGTCATTTCAACCAACATAATCAATGTGAAGAGGTTGAATCAATGTGGAAAACTGATTGGATTTGCAAAAAGTCATCAACGTAAAGCCATTTCGTCTTTTTTTTCACCCCAAATTTAACCTAAATCCAATGACATGACGAAATTTGAACTGACGTCTGTGGCCAGTGGGATGTGATTGATATAGACATTGCCATATGGGTCTGACTAGTCATGGTCAGATCACATGGTGAGCAGGAGAAACACCGATCCTTGTCATACTTAAAGATAAAGGCCTACCAATGACAGCTGTATAGGGTCTTGAGTAATTTTTCTCCAGGATTTTCCCATGCGGACTCTGAGTAGAGCTAAAGTACATGGTGTCAGATCCTCATCTTCATCCAACTCTACACATCTATGGGGGAAAAACAGAACAAAACAAAAACAAAGCATTGGCCTACACAGTCTATTATTCATTAGTCATGATGAGTCTGATATGATTCTGCTAAGTAGAAGGGGAAGTACCTTTGTAAGAGTCTCTCCACCACAATGTCCAGCCCATCATGAATTGATATGTTTAATCTGTCTCTGATGATCAATGGGACATCATGTCCCTCTTCTGCTAAAACCACCAACTTATATATTCCCTGAGAGTTCATAAGGGAAAAAATCATTATAAGAACAGAAATCAAAAACATGCAAACTGACATGTATGAATGCATTGTAATTCTGATTACTGTTACTTTTACAGAAGGCTCAAATATTCTGGAGGCTTAATTGTAGCATGTAAATGACAGTGATAATACATGGTAAGACACCTGAGGACTGCCTGCCAGGGCTGCTCTGCTGTACAGTGATATAGCCTGATCAACAGCTCCTAGCCTGCTGCTTGAGTAGTAGTAGTCGCCCATCTTCAGCAAACCTGGAACCAGAGCGATAGCCTGAGTGTCAGTCTGTGCCATCATGCCAACTCATTGTCACTCTTTGTAATGCCAAATGTTTGGCTTGACAATGAAAGCAATGGAGTTGGCAAGAGCACAAACAGATCTGGGACCAGGCTAACAGAGAAACAGGTGCTTTATGTAAACTAGCTTTTCCACTACTGACTAGAGGCTGTGATGACACTGTAGGACAGGAACTCACCAGAATCATGTGGGGCATAGTTCATTGTGGAATGGTTATAATACCTCCATTGACAATCATAGCTCTGCTTCAACTCCTGCAATCAAAAAAGAGTGGTAATTCAAGTGTATGATATGGCTTATGGTAATGAATGTCTCTCTGTCAAGGCCCTGGGGTGTCTTTGTGTGTCTCTCAAATGAATGTGTCACTAAATCTGAACTAATTGGCTTTAGAAGAATATGACAGATGCAGTACATTTCCATGACAAAATAAGAATTCAAATACCATACTCCTTACCTCACATAGGTAGGCAACATTATTCTGGGCCACTCCCAAACCTGTTTCAGCGGCAAGGGCATACCTGACCAGAGCCTCGCCCCTTTAGGAACAATACAGAAAAAACTCTACAACAATACAACAGGCTAATATTAACCCATACCCATGTACACACACACGCACACACACACACACACACACACACACACACACACACACACACACACACACACACACACACACACACACACACACACACACACACACACACACACACACACACACACACACACACACACACACACACACACACACTCACAAACACTGTAACATCTGTAACTCGATTTGACAAATCAAATGAATATGAGGGAAATTGGACTGATGAACTAGAGTTTATTTTGCTTCTCTCACCGGGAGCCCTGGAGGTAGACTTGGAGAGCCTCTCTTACGATGTATCCCAGGTAACCATTCTGCTCACAGATCTGTTTCAGCATGCTAGAGGGCAGGACAACATAATACATAAAACAAGTATTGAATCAGAGAGGTTCATCACATAACGACATCAACAAAGTATTGTTATTATCATGACATCATTATTACCATAAAACAACAGAAAGTTGTTTCCACAAAGTTTGCTGCTTCAGTGTCTTTAGATATTTTTTGTCAGATGTTACTATGGAATACTGAAGTATAATTACAAGCATTTCATAAGTGTCAAAGGCTTTTATTGACAATTACATGAAGTTGATGCAGAGTCAATATTTGCAGTGTTGAACCTTCTTTTTCAAGACCTCTGCAATCCACCCTGGCATGCGGTCAAATTAACTTCTGGGCCACATCCTGACTGATGGCACCCCATTCTTGCATAATCAATGCTTGGAGTTTGTCAGAATTTGTGGGGTTTTGTTTGTCCACCCGCCTCTTGAGGATTGACCACAAGTTCTCAATGGGATTAAGGTCTGGGGAGTTTCCTGGCCATGGACCCAAAATATCAATGTTTTGTTCCCCGAGCCACTTAGTTATCACTTTTTCCTTATGGCAAGGTGCTCCATCATGCTGGAAAATGCATTGTTCTTCACCAAACTGTTCCTGGATGGTTGGGAGAAGTTGCTCTCGGAGGATGTGTTCTTAGGCATGTGAGTGAGCCCAATCCCTTGGCTGAGAAGCAACCCCACACATGAATGGTCTCAAGATGCTTTACTGTTGGCATGACACAGGCCTGATGGTAGCGCTCACCTTGTCTTCTCCGGACAAGCTTTTTTCCGGATGCCCCAAACAATCGGAAAGGGGATTCATCAGAGAAAATGACTTTACCCCAGTCCTCAGCAGTCCAATCCCTGTACCTTTTGCAGAATATCAGTCTGTCCCTGATGTTTTTCCTGCAGAGAAGTGGCTTCTTTGCTGCCCTTCTTGACACCAGGCCATCCTCCAAAAGTCTTCGCCTCACTGTGCGTGCAGATGCACTCACACTTGCCTGCTGCCATTCCCGAGCAAGCTCTGTACTGGTGGTGCCCCGATCCCGCAGTTGAATCAACTTTAGGAGATGGTCCTGGCGCTTGCTGGACTTTCTTGGGCGCCCTGAAGCCTTCTTCACAACAATTAAACCACTCTCCTTGAAGTTCTTGATGATCCGATAAATGGTTGATTTAGGTGCAATCTTACTGGCAGCAATATTCTTGCCTGTGAAGCCCTTTTTGTGCAAAGCAATGATGACGGCACTTGTTTCCTTGCAGGTAACCATGGTTGACAGAGGAAGAACAATGATTCCAAGCACCACCCTCCTTTTGAAGCTTCCAATCTGTTATTCGAACTCAATCAGCATGACAGAGTGATCTCCAACCTTGTCCTCGTCAACACTCACACCTGTGTTAACGAGAGAATCACTGACATGATGTCAGCTGCTCCTTGGCAGGGCTGAAATGCAGTGGAAATGTTTTTGGGGAATTCAGTTCATTTGCATGGCAAAGAGGGACTTTGCAATTAATTGCAATTCATCTGATCACTCTTCATAACATTCTGGAGTATATGCAAATTGCCATCATACAAACTGAGGCAGCAGACTTTGTGAAAATTAATATTTGTGTCATTCTCAAAACTTTTGGCTACGACTGTACACATTTGGCACAGAACACCTAGGACTACAATAAACTCAGTGACTAAAGGTTTACTCTTACTCTGACACATCAGCCCTGATCTAAGATATTTTTGTGACACTAACAGCTTCATCTGGGGATTGATAAGACATGAGTAACTCAGCACTACGCAGGGTCTCTCGCTCTAAGCCATGCTTTGACAGTGGCACTTATTTTTATATATGCAAATACACAGGTCCTTGAATTAGTCCAGCATTTAGTCAGATGACACTTTTCTGCAGGCTACCCTCTGGTCCACTGCACCAGAGGGTAGCCTGCAGAAAAGTGTCATCTGACTAAATGGTGGTTTGAGCGTTGGAGCCTAGTGGTTTGAGCGTTGGACTAGTAATTGAAATAGTTGCAAGTTCGAATCCCCGAGCTGACAAGGTACAAATCTGTTGTTCTGCCCCTGAACAAGGCAGTTAACCCACTGTTCCTAGGCCGTCATTGAAAATAAGAATTTGTTCTTAACTGACCTGCCTACTTAAATGGTCAAAGGTCAAATAAAAAATTAAAAAAAAACAGGAGTTTTCTTCACTCCCTGAGCGGATAAGAGACTTACATCACAGCCCTCTCTGTGTCCCGGGAGACCCCCTCCAGGTTTCCTGTGGACAGATACCAGGCCGCCTCCACCGCCCCGTCCACGTGACCATAGAGGGAGGAGTTTAGGAAGAGATGAAACGCAGCAGTCTGGGGAGTACAGAAAACACAATGAAAACACCCTTCATAAATCTGTAAAAGGCTTCCAACTTAAAACTCAAGTTGCTTTCAAAAAGGGTGGATGAGGTTGGTCCTACCTCATTCTTTTCTGGGTTGTGTGGGTTCTTCCCATTTAAGTGATACACACCCAGGTTAAACATGCCGTCATGACTGCCATTGTGGGCAGCCTGTTCAAAGTACTTGTAGGCAGTCTTGTAGTCTCTCAGTATGGTGCTGTAATACCATCCCAGCCCATTCAAGGCTTGGACTGAACCCTGGGGGTCAGCGATGCACATTAAAGGCAAGCACACATAGACACACATAAACACACATCACAAGGTAGAGTATTACAGCACACATACCTTGGCTGCAGCTTTCTCCAATATCTGAAGACCCAGAGTCATGTTCCTCTTCACCCCCTGTCCCTGGAAAGACCATTATCAATCAGTCCTCTAATCAGTCTACACATACACAACACATATCTGGCAATATTGAAGTCCTATATCCCCTACTTACACAAGACATGATGCTTACCTTAAATAATAAGATAGAGTACTCATACATGGCTGCAGGATCCTCCAGCTCCATGGCACTCTTAGTGTACCACTTAACTGCACTCCCAACGTCCTTAGAGACACCATTTTGACCCCAGAATAGAAGCTTTGCTAGAAGTTTCTGCATAAATGAAGTTGTGTCATTTTCAGATGAATTCCCTTGAATCATTCCTAACTTGACGTAGAAGACACTTCTAAGTACTTTAGTCTAAAAGTGCAATGATTTCTAAGTATTTTGATATATACTGTACCTGTGACTCAACGTCTCCTCTGTCAGCTTGAAATTTGATATACTGAAAGGTGTCACCTGTCTCATGAGTTAGGCTGTTCAGGTGGTCCTCATTGCTTATAAGAATGTGCTCAGTGATATATTGCTTGGGGTGAGAGGAAATGTATGGTTAAGAGTTATACTAATGTAACAGTACAACTAAAGTTCCTCAAGTCCTTTTTTTATAAATTCACCTGATTCCCCAGTACCCGCCCTTGGTCAATACTGGTCTGTGCCCCAACATTGGAGTAGTAACTGTACGCCATGTCAAAGTCTTTGGGGAACCCGTCAATTCCTTGTGTGTGTTTGTAGCCCAAATGCATGAGGGCTAAACGGTTGTCTCCCAGTGCACCAATCAGACTGTAGACATGACCCTGGAATACACAGAGGTCATAACAAGGTCACTCATCATGGGTCCGGGGTCACATACAGCTCATGACAAAGGTGGCATTACCAGTGATGAGGTCAGGTGACTGGTCGCTACCTGCTGTTGGTCCACAGGGGCCCCCAGGCCAGCCAGGTGGATGGTGGAGAGCAGCAAGGAGGCGTGGTGGTAGCCATAGCAGGAGGACATCTGCAGCAGGGCTATCAGGGAGGAGGTGGTGGTGGAGTCCATCTGGTTGCTTCCTCTATTGGACAGTCTATTCACTACATGCTCAAACAATCTTCTTCCAAGGTGAAGGGGTGTTCTCCTGTTCTTAGTTCCTACAGGTATCAATGGAGTAGATACTGTAAATGTAACCAAGAATATGTGAGGTGCAGTAAAACACTACCTGCAGGTGATGTAGGTTTAAGTACATAAGGCACCTGTATGAGATGGGTAGCCTATAGGTAATATACCTGTGGTGAAGTCCTTTTGCTGGGTCTCTAAGAAGGTGAAAAGTGCACGGTGCTTCTTCTGTGCTTCCCAGGTCCATGTCTGGCTACATGTATTCTGTCCAAACCTTCTCCATAAACTGATGTAGTGAGAGTGACACAAACCTGAAAAATCTAACTCAGTCAGATCTGGTTTCTCCATAATAATGTGGCATAAAACTCCCCCAGACTCCATTTGGTGTTGGCACACCACTCACACAGATGACTAAACATGAATCTACACAGTATAGAGCTCACCTGTCATAAAGACTTCCTGGTTGTGTGTCACAGCCTGAAGAAAGGCTGCAGTGACTTCTCTGATAACATCACACTCTCTGTGAGTCTTTTCCAGGCCCTCTAATGTCTTGGCAGGGGAAAGGAAGTTGATCACCTGTAATATATTTAACTGTCATTATACTGTAACAACATGAAAATATACCTCTTAATACAGTAGTACAGTAAGGCCTATATAGTACATTTCTGTGCATTTTCATTTCTCATATTGAACAATTGTTTTAAAAAAAATTCAAGGCATTTGGACACACCTTTTCTGTGCCCAAACGATAGTATTTGATTGGTCCAAAATAGCCATGGAAACCTGGCATGAACCTGCCCCCTCCAATCACAAAGTATCCACCAGTGTCATTGTAATGGATGTCACTCTGAAAGCTGCAAAATATTCAGAACTCAACATTCAAAAGAAATAGACACTAAGTTATGCAAAGCCCTCCTCAATGCTTTTGGTGCAGTTTGAAGTGTGCTAGTCTTAAAAACACCAAAGTTCACTCCAATCCCTTTTCTGTGTTTACATATCAAAATATTTATGGCTAAAAAAAGCTTGTAATTATCCAAAAAGCTTTGATGGCTTACTCAAATATGTGTGTGTGCTCCACCATTCCTCCCAATGTCATTTCAGGTTTAACTTGCAGTGTCACCTGAAAGACACACAAGACATACATTTATAATCATAGCCCCAAAACTCCAAACTACAATATATAAAGTATGTATAAATATCATGATGTGAAAAGATGGGATGTAGATTCTGACATGGGACTTTAATGATATACCCCATTCCTAACGGTAGCACCCTAAGCTACCAATTGTGTCTCTGATGTAGTGTATGCATATGTTGTTGCTGTATGTACACTGAACAAAAATATAAACAAAACATGTAAAGTGTTGGTCCCATGTTTCATGATCTGAAATAAAAAATCCCAGACAGTTTCTATACACACAAAAAGCTTATTTATCTCAAAGGTTGTGTACAAATGTGTTTACATCCCTGTTAGTAAGCATTTATCCTTTACCAAGTTTATCCATCCACCTGACAAGTGTGGCATATCAAGAAGCTGATTAAACAGCATGACCATTACACAGGTGCACCTTGTGCTGGGGACAATAAAAGGCCACTTTAAAATGAGTAGTTTTGTCACACAACACAATGCCACAGATATCACAAGTTTTGAGGGAGCGTGCAATTGGCATGCTGTCTGCAGGAATGTCCACCAGAGCTGTTGCCAGATAATTCAAATGTTCATTTCTCTACTATAAGCTGCCTCCAATGTCGTTTTAGAGAATTTGACAGTACGTCCAACTGGCCGCAGACCACATGTAACCACGCCAGCCCAGGACCTCCACATCCGGCTTCTTCACCTGTGGGATCGTCTGACGGGCGGTGGGTGATGAGGATTATTTATGTCTGTAATAAAGGCCGTTTGTGGGGAAAAACGAATTCTGAATGGCTGGGCCTGGCTCCCTAGTACCACTGCCCAGTCATGTGAAATCCATAGATTAAGGCCTAATGAATTCATTTAAATTGCCTGATTTCTTTATATGAAATGCAACTTAGTCAAATATTTTCAATTGATGCATGTTGCATGTAGATTTCTGTTCATTATATTTTGCTGGTGACATATCCGATTTCCCATCATTGGAATAATAGTTTATTAAATTCAATTGTATGGTACCTTGGAGCCTTGTATGAAGCAGTCTAGTCTGATCCAGGTCCAGAGAGGCAGAGCTGTGTGGGCTCTGAATGCCTGATCTCCCCCAGACACCACACGAACCTGAATTATGATATCTCCTAAACAGTAGACAGTACTTTATTAAATCATAAGACAGACATCTACCATAATGCATGCTGATATCCAATCATAACACGACCTACCGCTCAAAGACACAGCAGCTTGATCACATTCACAGCCCAACATTACATCATAAGTATCAAGTGAGACCGAAACAGAACAAATACACACTGACATCCTATCAGGTGAATCCACAACAAGCTTCCATGCTATGCCTCACCTGTGTTAGTGAGCTGCATCAGAGGAGTGTCATATTTGCTGTTCTGATCAACATGATGGATGATTCCACACAGTTTCTTGTCACACCACTGCACCAGAAAGACCCATATAGACACTGTGATACTGGGGAAAGGGAGATTAATGAGATCTTTCACATTCCATTTTCTGTGTCACTGTTCCATAGCTGCCGCAGGGAGGAGATTTAATGAATTTGTGTAGTTGTAATCTGTGATTATATCTTGATTAGATTTTAGATTATGCATCCATCCTTAAGCATCCATAAAGCATGTCCACTGGTATCATCTTCTACATAGGTTTGTTTGCTGATCTTTCAATGCATTGTTTAAAGCATGTAAACAATAAAGAACTGTAGCATATGGAAATGTATATGCTAAGTGAATTAAAAATGGAAGTGAAATGAGCTGTCAGATTGAAATGACAGAGATCTTTCTGTAACTGACCTAAGGAGGTGCATGGAGTCAGAAACATCAGATGACTGAAACTAGCTTTTTCTAAATGCTAAATCATGGACCCTTTTAGTTGAACTTTAAAATAACTCACTTTGTAAGAGAGGTCACAATATATTGTATAATTCATTTGGCATTATACTGGTTATAACTATTCATGTTTATGTGAGTCATTCCAGGTGACATTGTCAGTGCACTTGCAGAGTTGTTGTCCACAAGACTACCCAAAGGATCAGCTCTCATGATAACGTAGGGAAATGTGTCATGAATGCAAATAAATACTATTTAGAGGGAAGTTAAATCCAAACCTGGGCTTCTCCACAGTGAGGACACGATCTCTCTCAAGATCTCTGTTGATGAAAGGGTGGATCTTGCGAATCACTCCAAAACTCTTTCCAGTGCTAACCATTGGAAATGTCAACATATCCACAGTGTCTACAAATCAATTCAAGAAAATATTAGTATACACTACAACTATAACAAGGACAGAGAATACCTTCTTTAACAAAATAAATAATATGTCAGTATTTTTCTTTCTATGTCTCAATTCACTGGCACCAAACTGTTTATCATAAAGTGTACGTGACAGCAATGTGAGTCTAATTGTAACACACACATATAGTACAAAACATGATTGGTTGATTGAGACCAGACCTGACTCATGTGGGCACTGGTGGATTCTGTCTCTGGTCAGCTGCCACATAAGATCAGCCATCCAGGAGAAGCACCCAGGATAAAGTCTAGCTGGACGCTCAGAGGGAAGTACTGCCTGAAGCACTTTGAACGTCCTCACCAGGGACCCATTGTATGTGCTGGTCCTATTCACGTGGCCTTTGTCTCCTTTGTCTTGCTCAAGGTGGTCCAACCAGGCTCGAACCATCACATTATGGACGTCCAATGTGCGCCTCATGAAGAGGTCCTTTCTGTAGGCCATGCCTGGAGGGAACCAAAGCTTCACTGGATGAGTCCTGGGGACATGGAGGTGTCTGTGGTTGGTCCATCTCCTCCTGAAGACAGCCACTCCTGTCTTGGTCTGTGTGGAGACCACCACCTCCACTCCCACCTCACAGGCCCTGGAGCACTGGTAACTAACTTGGACCACTGAGCCATGCATCACTTTGTCTGGGACCAAGTCAAACTGTATGGAATCGCCATGCAGCATTGAGCTCTCTCCAGCTGGGGATGAGGAGGTAGACATGGTGTGGGTTGAAGACTCACATAGTGCCTGGTCGAGATGAATTAAATATAGGTGGAAATTAGCTGGATTCAACAGTAACGTTATGTCCATTGCATAGCATGCTTGCTTGGTGTTCAGAATACCTCTCCTTGAATGGTTTACTATAATAAATGGGTAATGTCTGTAGTGTATTATCCCTTTATAAAACCAAGAAAACTGAAATAATGAGTAAAGCCTGTGGGAATTTTCCTCACTCTAACTTGTTTGAAAGATTCATTCGGAGATGCCTCCAGGCTGCACTGGTGACTATCAGTGTGTTATGGCTGGAATATAATCACTTTTGTTGGAATTTAAGACTGGTAAAAGGCATATTCATACAGATTTAAATTGCTGAAAATGGCCAAAAGCATCGTGGGCCTAGTCTGGTATGTACATATTAAACATCACATTTGAAACGAGGTAAACTAATGACCAGGCACTAAATGTGACATTTGAGGATATTAGTTGTGATGTGTGGTGGTAGTCTGTAAACTACACACAAATATTTACACAAGTTTGCAATTTATTCAAATAGACTACAGTTTACATAGCCATATTCATTATCCTTGTATTAGATACTCAATTATGTATATTTCTTACCAGCGACAAAACAATTACAACGGTGACAGCATGTCCACAAAGGTTAAAACTTTCAAAAACGTTCATTTTCAAGTGTGGATTTCATACAATCCTTGAATTCTGTCTTGACGATTTTTTTAGGACTATATCGAATGTTATTTAATGTTCAAATTGTGGTTATAATTCTATTAATGTGATAAATTCAATGTTATGAATCCAAATACAGCTTTCTGTTGCGTTGCCTCGTTACTCCTCACTTCCGTGATACAGGTGGAGCTATGTGGTAGCACTTGTTCTGCGGGTGGAGCATATTACGCCGTGCAAAAGTAGCCTGACGACACACTAAATCCTTCCGCTACTCTGTCGTTCGCTACATACTTTATAGTAAACCTGTCGGACACAGCCCCCGACAGAGCCAGTGACCCTTTGGCGAGGTTGTGCAGAGTGCCAAAAAATATGATTTATTAAACATCTCATAAACATCATCATTGGATACATTTGTAGGCAGTATTTCAGCAACACGTTTCTCCTCATACATCATAATCTCACAGCACCAATGTTCTATAAACACGAGGAAATCAGTTTATCACACAATAAAGCCAAAGACAGTACAGTGTGAAGATAAGCAGAAAGTGCTTCTCCAACAGAAATCCCCAATCACACTTGTAGGCGATGTCTTGGCTGTGCAGAATCACATCAACTGCGCATGTGCAAGTCTTAAAATCCTAGGCACTCCTTCGATATAAAGTTGTTTTTGACGCAAATTAAAATGTGTCAGTTTGTCACTTTCACGAGGTTGTAGTAATAACATGTTCAACTATGTAAAACATTTGCTGGAATCTAGGTTGTGCCTTTCGATTTTGAAAAATGTACAACTAAGGAAGAATTGTTCACCTCTCTCATTGACTTCTCAAAACCCTGCCTGGTCTGTTTCGCAATCGTTCCCGGAAGTCTCGCGATGTTGTGGCTCTGGGTTTAGAAACTGTACTTCCCTTCAGCAGCCTGGCGTCAATATTATCAACAGATTTTATCAACAGAGTATCAACTACCATTCGAATTTAAGACCTAATTTAGCACAAAACAGACACTGGCAGAACATACACTTACAGAAAGGGAGAAATACAGTCCCTAGTGAAAGTCTACACACTCCTTGCATTGTCTAAATATTTTGCTGCCTTAAAATTAAATCTCAGAGAGAATAAATTAGATTTTTTTCTCCTACTGAACTACACAAATTACTCCACATTTTCTAAGTCAAAGAACAAATATAGAACACTTTCCAAGGTCACACATTGTTTTCCAGTATATTTTTCATTAGGAGAACTTGCATGCATGAAACCAAAATTCAGACAATCGATACTTCAGAAATGTAGGGGCAAAAACAAACAAATGGCCAGGCCTTAATTAATTGGGAGCTCCCTTAATGGCCAGTTTTGGGTACCTTTATAGAGCTGCAGAATTTCACTAACTGCTCTCTCAAGGCAGCAGGCCTCAGGAAGCCTTTCAAAGGGAGTGATATAGAATAATTGTTAAACTCATCAGAATACTGGGTAGGGGACCCCACATCCTCTCCTGGAAGAATATATTTTTTTTTATTTGTTTTCAGTATGCTAAATCTTAAATCAGTCCAAAAAAGTCATTATTCGCTATTACTAGGCCTATGTACCTCCCTCTCTTTTCTAATCAATCTTACTGCATTTTGTCAGGAAGCCTAGATAAAACCATACATATACTCATACTGGAGACACATCAGACAACACAGGGTCCCATTAAGCAAATAGGAACCTACTAAAGTAAACAATCCCAGACCCCCTTCCCCTTGTAATCTTATCGTCTAGACCTGTTGCATTGACCTTTGGCTTGAGTTCTGTACTTTCTGTCCCTGGGAGATCAAATAGTCAAAATATGAAACCTGTTGTTTAACAATTCTGCAAAGGCCTGAAAAAGTTGGTGAAGGCTTATCAGCTCTTTTTGTTTCACAACCCTTGTACTAAAAACATTTCTTTGGATCTATTTAACTACATTTTCAAATCAAATCTTATTGGTCATGTACACTTATTTTGCAGATGTTATCGCAAGTGGGACGAAATGCTTATGTTTCTAGCTCCAAAGGTGCAGTAATACATAATTCAAAGCAATACATACAAAACCAAAACAGAAAAAGAAACACATTAAGACATTTTGGAAAGTGTTCCACGCAATGGAAACATTTTTTTTATATAAAATTACTGTCTTACTTAAATCACTGGAGTTATTCAAACTCTATCGAATTGAGAAATAATAATTTGAAATCAAGTCAGATTGACAAAAACTGTTACAGTGATGCTTGTACGAACTCGATCCCAGTAGCAGAGAAACACAGCAAGCAGAGGTAAGAGTAAATCCAGATATTTACTTAAAGTCTTGAAAGAAACAAGGTAACAGCACAAGAGTGCACTAAACATAAGACCTAAGCAAGGATCCAGGCCAACAGAGGAACCTAAATAGCCAGGCAACCAGGAGAACAGAGAGGGCATTCAAACACAGGTGAAACCAATAAGAAACAGGGTAAACTGGAAACAAGGTAAGGGTGCCCTCCAGCAGTAACCCAAGGAAACACACTCAAAATAAAAACAGAAACTGTGACAGGACCCCTCCTTCAAGGAATGGCTCCTGACGTTCCACCAGGGGTAGCTGAACGGTGACGGAAGTCCCGAATGTGTCCAGGGTCCAGAATGTCCTGAGCCGGAACCCAAGATCACTCCTCAGGACCGTAACCCTCACAATCCACGAGATACTGAGTCCCACGCTGGAACTGACGACTGGAGAGGATGCGTCGCACCGTGTAGGCTGGCTGTCCTGCTATCATGCGAGGCGGAGATGGAGGTCGAGTGGCCGGAACCAGAGGACTGAACACCACAGGCTTGAGTCTGGAGATGTTGAAGGTGGGATGAACCTTCATGGCTCGGGGAAGACGAAAACGATAGGCCACTGGATTGATGCGTCGTAGAACCTTGAATGGCCCAACGTACCAGTGTCCCAACTTCCTAGATTACACACATAGAGGCAGATCCCTAGTAGACAACCAGACCATCTGGCCTGGATGCAGGAGGGGACTCGAGCGCTGATGACAGTTGGCCTGTCATTGAACCCGAGCTGAGGACCTCAGGAGCGCTGACCGAGCCCTCTTCCAGGTCCGGTGGCAACAAGAGATGAGAGGTTGAGCAGAAGGGACCACCAGTTCAAGCTCCTAAACTGGAAACAGAGGAGGCTGGTAACCGTACAACACCTGGAATGGTGACAGGCCGGTGGAGGAACACTGGAGAGTGTTGTGTGCGTACTCCACCCAGGGAAGGTGCTGACTCCAAGTGGCGGGGTTGGCAGACACACAGCACTATAAGGTGCTCTCCAGATCCTGGTTCACCCGCTCTGTTTGACCATTGGACGGAGGGTGATAGCCCGAGGACAAACTGGCTGATGACCCCAGAAGAGTACAGAACGCCTTCCAGAATCTGGAGGCAAACTGGGGGCCCCGGTCGGAGACGATGTCCAGAGGAAGTCCGTGAAGGCGAAAAACATGCTGAATGACTAGCTGAGCAGTCTCACGGGCAGATGGAAGCTTAGGCAGCGGAATGAAATGTGCCGCCTTGGAAAAGCGGTCCATAATGACCAGGATGACAGTTTGGCCCTCTGAGGATGGAAGACCTGTGATGAAATCCATAGAGAGATAAGACCAGGGTTGAGAAGGTGTTGGCAGCAGATGAAGAAGCCCCAGAGGCTGCTGACGTGGAGTCTTGTTCCAGGCGTATGTCGGACAGGCAGCCACGGATGTCCGTGTGTCCACCTCCACCAAGGTCCACCAAAACCTCCTCAAAAACTCTAGCGTTCGCTGCCCTTGTGGATGAGAGGTGAGACGTGATGAGTGAGCCCACTGAAGTACCTTGGACCGTGCCCCAAGAGGAACGAAAAGTCTGTCAGAAGGACAGCCGTCAGGAACTGCCTCCCTACCTTGCACCTCCCTCACTGCAGTCTATACCCCAGGACACTGGCGTGAGAATGAGCAACCTGGGGATGATGGACCCAAGCGACCGATCCTCACTGGAGCTGGGAAACTGGCGAGACAGAGCATCCGGCTTCACGTTATTAGACCCCGGACGGTAAGATAACGTGAATCTGAACCGAGTGAAGAAAAGAGCCCAACGAGCCCGTCGGGGATTGAGGCGTTTAGCCTCCTGGATGTAGGCCAGGTTCTTGTGGTCTGTCCAAACTGTAAAAGGATGTTCCGAACCCTCCAACCAGTGCCGCCACTCCTCCAAAGCCAGTTTGACCGCAAGCAGCTCCCGATTGCCGATATCCTCTCCGTTGGAGTGAGACGCCTGGAGAAAAAGGTACAGGGATGAAGCTTTTGGTCTTTAGCCGAGCACTGAGACAGAACCGCACCCACACCAACGTCAGAGGCATCCACTTCTACCATAAAGGGAAGATAAGGATTCACATGAACTAGAATGGGTCCAGAAGAAAACCTGACGTTTCAGGTCCTGGAATGCATTCTCAGCAGCAGAGGTCCAGCTTACATGCCCAGCCGAGCCCTTGGTGAGCTATGTCAATGGCGCTGCCACAGATCTAACGTCTCTCACAAATCTCCGGTAGAAGTTAGCAAAACCCCAAAAACGCTGGACTTGCTTGACAGTGCTGGGCCGCGGCCAGTTGACCACCGCTTATACCTTTTGGGAGTCCATCTGTACACAGCCTTGAGACATGATGTACCTCAAGAAGGAGATCTGAAGAACGTGAAACTCACACTTTCCGGCCTTCATGAACAAGTGGTGAGAGAGGAGTCTTTGAAGGACCTGGCGAAGATGAGGATGTCATCCAGGTATACAAACACGAACTGGTGAAAGAAGTCGCACAGAACATCATTAACCAGGGAATGGAAAATGGCTGCAGCATTAGTAAGTCCAAACGGCATGACACAGTACTCATGTCCATTTGGGGTGTTGAACGCTGTCTTCCACTCGTCTCCCTGTCTGATGTGCACCAGATTGTATGTGTTCCGTAAATCCAATTTTGAGAAAACCGTAGCCCCCTGGAGACTCTCAAAAGATGATGACATAAGAGGCAGAGGGTAACGGTTCTTGATGGTAATGTTATTCAAACCCCGGTAAATCGATACAGGGACGTAATACACCATCACTTTTCCCAACAAAGAAAAAACCCGCTCCTGCAGGTAACGTGGACGGCCGAATAAAATCAGCCTCCAGCACCTCCTTAATATAACTGTTCATGGCTGCAGTCTCTGGACCTGAGAGAGAATACAGCCCTCCTCTTGGAGGATTTGTGCCAGGCAGGAGGGCGATGGCACAATCATAGCACCTGTGAGGAGGCAGTTCGCTGGCCCTTCGTTTGCTGAAGACCTGACCCAGATCCCAGTAATCCTGAGGTATGCGGGAAAGATCAGGCTTGCCATCCCCGGCCGGGGGAACAGGAGCATCGGAAGCCTCCAGATGAGCAGATGAGCAAACCTTCCCGAGGGCCAGTCAATTTGAGGATTATGGATAGAAAGCCATGGATGTCCAAGAACCAGGGGAAGCTCAGGAGTCCACTAGATGTAACTGGATAAGCTCCACATAGTAATCCAGATCTCGTAGCTGAATAGGCATGGTGAGTTGCTTCACCTTCCCAGACCCTAGGGGTTGACCATCCAGCACAGTGACCAACAACGGAATGTCCAGCTTAGTGAGAGGCGCCCCTGTTGGCGAGCTAATGTGCGATCCTGAAAACAGCCGGGAGCCCCAATCTATGAAAGCAGGAATGTCCAACTGCCCATTGTCCCACCGCAGGTTGGCCGGAAGCAAGGTGCGTACCGTGTTGGCAGCTGACTCATCTACTGACGAGTCATCCCGTTTCCCGTCAGCTCGGGACAGGAGGCACGGAAGTGTCCAGACTGTCCACAGTAAAGACAACGTTGCTCGTTAATCCTGCACCTTCTCTCCAGAGTGGAATGTCTGGGGCATTGGCTCCTCTGAAGGATATGAAGGGGAACCAGAGCCGAATTGAGAACTCTGATGGGATACAGAACAAGCAGACGCAGCATAAGGCAGAGGAACAACCCGAAGAATTGACTCCCTCAACGGGACCCGAAACACTGGAGACCACTCGGAACCCCGCCGTTCTCTCACGACGATGTTCCCGAAGCCAGTTGTCAAACCGGATGGCCAGAGCGATGAGCTCATCCAGAGTGTCAGGGTTGTCCCGGGAAGCCAGTTCATCCTTGAGAACCTCGCTGAGTCCGTTCAGAAAGGCTGAGTGAAATGCCTCTGTATTCCAACCGCTCTCAGCGGCGAGCATCCGAAAGTCAATGGCGTAATTCGCTACGCTCCGGCTGCCCTGCAGAAGCACAATGAGTATTTGAGCAGCATTCCTGCCACTGATTGGGTGACCAAAAACCCACATCTCCTGGGTGAAGCTTTGCCAAATAAAACAAATGTCTGATTGCTGCTCCCATATGGCCGTGGCCCAGGCCAGAGCCCGTCCTGATAGAAAGGAGATAACGTATGCCACTCTGGAACGCTCTGTGGGAAACGTTGATGCCTGCAGCTTGAAGACCAGAGAGCATTGGAGCAGGACCCACAACACCTCCCAGGATGTCGCTCATAGTGCTCCGGTGCCGGGAGATGAGGCTCCCGAAGGGAGGAAGATGCTGAGCTGTTAGGGAGTGGAGGGTTAGGAATAGCCACAGGTGCAGCAGCAGTTGCTCCCGTCTGTCCTGTCTGCAGAGCGGACACATGAGTTATTAAATCATCTGACAATGTCTGCAGCCGCGCCTCATGGTGGCCAATCACAGTTCCATGGTGGGTGAGAGCCGACCGTAAATGGTGGAGTTCGGCATGTTCCTCAGATGATTGAAAAATCTCTGCTGGGTCCATTGTTGTCTACTGTTACAGTAATGCTTGTATGAACTCGAACCAAGTTGCAGAGAAACACAGCAAGCAGAGGTAAGGGTAAATCCAGATCTTTACTTAAAGTCTTGACAGAAACAAGGCAATAGCACAAGAATGCACTAAACAAAACATAAGACCTAAGCTAGGATCCAGGCCAACAGAGGAACCGAAATAGCCAAGCAACCAGGTGAACAGAGGGCAATCAAACACAGGTGAAACCAATAAGAAACAATTAGTGTAAACTGGAAACTAGAAACAAGGTAAAGGTGCCCTCCAGCAGTAACCTAAGGAAACACACTCAAAATAAATCAGAAACTGTGACAAAAACGCATCCTATTCAATTATTTATATACCCTATGTATGTTAAACATTTTCCACTGTGTCTCTTACAGCCTGTTTGAGTTCACAACGCCAGGGGCACATCTTATCTTTCACCCAAACACCAGAGATGTGCTCTGTTCGATTAGGAGCGTAATAAAATGAAACAATGGAATGCTGTCAACACTTGATCTTTTCAAATTACTAAGATATTGCATTATTAAAGTGTTTGCTGAAAGCTACTAATAACATATTACTATGAACCATACAGTCAACACTCATTTCACTTGACTTCAACTGATAGACCATGAGTACCATGATGCATGAGATGTTTAATAAAGTATAATTGATGTGATGTTGATTTTTGCCCCTCTGCACAACATCGCTTCAGGGTCACTGGCTTTTTTTCCTATCTAGTGCAATTATTCAATAGAGTAGGTTAGTTCCATGAAGTCTATTTACCTTCCTTATATCATTCTTCATTTTCTGGAAGTATTTTTGGGTTCATGGAAGCTGATTTCATTCTCCCACTGTTTGAAATGTCCTGATAGAAAGGAGGTAAAGAGAGTCACTTTCCTCCAAAAAAAAGCGTGTAACGTTAAGAATAAAAAAAATGTATGCTTATTCCCAATTGGAATTTAGCCTCTGTGTAACCTCTCTAGGGTCAGAGGTCACCATAAAGCAGAACCTGCTTGGTATCCGGGCCCTTAGCTGTAATCCAGTCAGGGTTATTCTCAAGCAATTAAGATGTTCAAATGTATAGCCTACTTTGACCAGAGTGGTCTCAGCTCTGATTTAATGTTTTGACCAGGGGCCCGGAAAACTTGGAGGACGAACGTGTTTGTCTCCCCATATGGATATGTCTGTCTATTGTTTGTCTAATAAACCTTTATAGAATTTGTTCGCCTTATCCTTGTATACAGAATTACCACACCTTGGGCAAATTCACGATTCCTGACCAGTATAGCCTACTTTTTTTTAACACAGGTGTGCAAGTTTTTGGCTCACCAATAGGGGGATAGACTGAACTACAGACACATAATCTAATTTCATCAATCTAAATCAACGCCAGTACAATCAGCATATCAATATGATTTACGAGACAGGTATCGTGTTCAAAAGCACAGTTTTTGATGACTGGCGTGGCTTACTCCACACTTTTTATGCGTCCCAGTAATGAGGTAATGTAATGCTATTGATGTCATGCTACTTGTTTGGACAATACAACTGAGGGATCATTTACTATATAAAAAGGATGCGATTTATTACATTTAGGTCAGTGCATCCCCAATCACAGAGACAAACAGACCCCGACCTGGACTCTCAAAGAAAAAACATAAGAATCAATGATTAACAGTGGAGGGGAATTAAATATGGATAAATAGGTTACTTTACATATTGAGGGACACATTTTTCAATGGCATTACAGGATCTGTGCGGTTTCAAGGACTCTTTTCTCAACTCTAGATGGAATTTTCAAGCTTCACATCGCATGGCCCAGGAAGACACCTGCATGCTTTTTGGGAAGAGAACCAGAGATATATCAAGCAGGGGATTGTCGTGGAGCAACAGTGAGAGCCCACTGCATCTTTATATACCAGCTGCGGAATACCTCAGTGAAAGCCCGATACAGTTTGGCCAAATCAACCCCAACACTGCACCAAACCATATCACCCCCCTTCACCAGGATTCAAACCTACCTTTCCTCTCTTTTCCTCCTGGCTTTCCTCCCTCCTCCTCTCCCTCTGTCCCTCTGCCTTTCCCCATGTCTCATGGCACCACCACCCTGGCCTTCATGTTCCAGGGGGGAGTGATAGCTGCAGCAGACACACGGTCCAGCTGCAATGGGCTGGTGGCCTGCCCAGCCTCCCAGAAGATCCTGCCTGTCCACTCCCACTTGGTGGGCACCACCTCGGGCACATCCGCCGACTGTGCCCTATGGAAGAGGATCCTGGCTCGGGAGCTCCGGCTTTACCAGCTCCGCCATGGCAGAAGGCTGTCCACAGCTGGCGCTGCCAAGCTACTAGCCCACATGCTGCACCCGTTTAAGGGCACTGAGCTGTGTGTGGCAGCCACTCTGTGTGGTTGGGACGGAGGTGAGGTGGAGACAGGTCCTCTTGAGCATGGCAGCAAAGGGGCGGATCAGCAAGAGAACAGATCAAAGATGGGGAGTGAAACAGATGATCTGGAAAAGACATCAGAAAGTGACTCAATCTCTCAAGCAGAGGCACGGGGAAGGAATCCGTGCCTCTCACCAGCCATGAGTCGGCAACACTGTTCTGCTGGAGGTAAACAGTTAGTGCTCTCTGGCCCCAGCTTGTACTATGTCTGCAGTGACGGGACTCGCCTGCAGGGAGCGCTGTTCTCTGTGGGATCTGGCTCGCCCTATGCCTACTCTGTGCTGGACGGAGGGGTACAGTGGGGGCTGACGGTGGAGGAGGCCATCTCACTGGCCAGAGAGGCTGTGTACAGGGCCACACACAGGGATGCATACTCTGGGAACTGTGTGGATGTGTACCATATCACCTCACATGGGTGGACTCGCAGGGACAGAGAGGAACTGAGAGAGGAGTATTACAGAGAGAAGGAGAGAGAAAGAGTGAAGGTGAAGGGAAGGAGGGAGAAACAGGAAGGAGTGGAAGATGGGCAGAGCAGTGGTAGAAAGAAGTGAAACTAAAGAAGGCAAAAGAGAGTTGGAAATAAAGGCTTAGAAGAAGAAAGAAAACAAGAAACTTGTAAGGGACCAATAACTGTACCCTACAGGGTTTTACTGAGATTGTTTGTAGACCGATGAATATTGATCCTTTTTGTAAACATCAGAGGTCATGTGTTAATTTATGTTCAAAACCAGATTATGGACTAGATTATTCACATGATTCACATTTATTCTTGATAGAAATGTAGTGCTTGATTTAGAATTTAGTCTTGAACCACAATGGCGTTGAATTAAAAACATAATAATTTCTGAGAATTGCCAAGAAGACTCTGGAGGCATTAATGCAAGATGTCCCTGGACTGCAGAAGGAAAGTGGGCCACAACCTGGTCCTCAACCTGCATCTACCTTGTTTCCTGTGAATGGGACAACCACGGGGAGTCTATGGTAAGGCTCATAGAGGTTTTGAAGGAGGCTCCTCTCCTCTGGGGTCGGCCCAGGCTGCAGGGCTGGATGAGGATGTGCGGGCCCTGTCCACATGCTGGAGGCTCTGTGCCTCTCGGGAGATAAAAGGGGCACGATCTGCCAGTAGAAAGAAGTAAGGCCAAGAGGTCACTGTTGGGTGCGCCTCTATCTTATCAAAGGATATGCATGGTTTCTTGGGGTAGGGAGGCGGGATAGGTTAATAAGAATAATAATGATATGAATTTATTACATTTCTATAGCGCTTTTCATAGAATCTCAAAGCGCATAAAGAGCAAAAAAACAAACAAGCAATATATCATGACAGGTCAACCAAGGTTGAAGATCAGGTGAGGCTGTAAAATCCATTAAAGTATTTTTTAAGGTAAATCAATCATACTGTGTGTTCAGAGATCTTCAGTACAGTAAAACTACATGTAATTTCTCTCAACAAATAAGAAATATGTGTCATGAAGCCTAATACTGCATTTTCATCATTGTGAACCATCATATTTTCATAAAGATTTTTCTTTATCATGTGTTAACAAACTTCTACTAAATAATAACCCATAATGAACTTCTATAATATCGAAATACCCTTTTCCTCTCTGCCTATAGACGGGTTGGTTGTTTAGCAACAAAGCCGGCATGTGCGCAACTATGGGACAAAACAGAGGGCGTTGGCTTAGATTGTTGACAACATATAAACTATATTTCGTCTCTAATGTTTATTGAACATTTTTAAATAAATGTGCACAATGAGCACTTGTTGTCTCTCAAATACATTGTTACAGTTGTTGGTTAGCTAGCGGGCAAATTTTTGCCATATTAGCATAGACTTGACATCAGTCAAAGCATCTCAAAACAAGACATGGTATCAAGAACGAGCCACCTACGATTCCACCCATGGCAGCTTCTTGACATTGTTGCTAGCTATCTGGCCATCCAGAATCACAACAACACACAGACTTCTGCCCCATTGAAGCATGTGCATCGTTTTCGTAACCCATCTATAGCTGACAATGAACTATAGGGAATCATCCAAATATCTTAGTGGGGCCAACTACAGTCACTGGGTCATCTCTTAGAGATGAAGGACTCTAATGTCCAAAGTCCCATTTTAGCATGGGCAGCCCCATTGAGGACTTTCACAATTTTGAAGTAGTCAGCTGGGTGTGATTTCCTATGCGTTAAGGAAGGGTCACATAATTCCACGCAGGTCATCAGGAGGGATCGGCCAATGCATTATACTTGTAAGCAAACATTCCATAACTGCAGGTGGCAGTAAATCGCCAACCTTGGCTTTATACCGGTTCAAACAACACACTCCAAGTGGCAGTACATACCCTTTTAGTTTGTTTACCAACCTATAGAAGTAGATGGCCTCAATGGCGGTGCCCATGCTTTCACAGACGGCATAATGGGACAGATACAACACAGATAGGATCATGCCAAGCTATACAGAGGGTACTCTAGCAAACAAACCGCAGAGACCTGAGGACACCATCCAACCTAGAACTGAGTGAGTAGTGTTTGGTCTGATGCTATTTTGAAAGCCAAGAAGAAAAATTTAAATAAAGTACATTACAATGATATATTTTACTTTATGGGGACTGAATGCTGAGTTAAGGCTCCCAGGCTTGCAAAGACAGACCAGATACAAATTCAATTAGCACTAAGGAGTGGAATAAAATGTGTCGAGGCCTTTGGGCCCAACAAGTGGCAGGAATCTTTGAAGCATCCTCTGAAGCCCCCTCCTGTCACGATTGTGTGTAGGAACGGACCAAGGCGCAGCGTGAATATCGTTCCACATATTTTATTTTAATGTGAAACTATGCAAGAATACAATAAACCATAAACAAAACAACAAACCGTGACGAAGAGGTGCTACATGCACTAACTCAAAATAATCTCCCACAAACAAAGGTGGGAAAAACAAATACTTAAATATGATCCCCAATTAGAGACAACAATGACCAGCTGCCTCTAATTGGGAATCATCCAAAAAAAACAACATAGAAAAACAGAAAATAGAACCAAACAACATAGAAAAATAAAACTAGAATAACCCCCCCCCCCCAGTCACGCCCTGACCTACTCTACCATAGAAAATAAGAGCTCTTTATGGTCAGGACGTGACAGTACCCCCCCCAAAGGTGCGGACTCCGGCCGCAAAACCTGAAACCAAAAGGGAGGGTTAGGGGGAGTGTCTAGTGTTGGTGGCGGTTCTGGTGCAGGACAAAGAACCTTCTCATCCCGCGGATCCTCCCACATCGGAGGCGGTTCTGGTGCGGGACAAAGAACCCTCTCATCCTGCGGATCCGCCAGCATAGGAGGCGGCTCTGGTGCAGGACGAAGAACCCTCTCATCCTGCAAACCCGCCAGCATCGGTGGAGGCTCCGGATCGCAGACCGTTGCTGGAGGCTCCGGGCCGCGGGCCGTCTCAGGAGGCTCCGGGCCGTGGGCCGTCTCAGGATTTTTTTACATTTTAGTCATTTAGCAGACGCTCTTATCCAGAGGCTCCGGACCGCGGGCCGTCTCAGGAGGTTTCGGACCATGGGCTGTCTCAGGAGGTCCCGGACCGCGGGCCATCTCAGGAGGTTCTGGACCGTGGGCCGTCTCAGGAGGTCCCGGACAGTGGGCCATCTCAGGAGGTCCCGGACAGTGGGCCATCTCAGGAGGTCCCGGACTGTAGGCCGTCTCAGGAGGTTCCTGACTGTGAAACGTCGCCGGAAGCTCTGGACTGGGAACTGTCGCCGGAAGCTCTGGACTGGGAACTGTCGTCGGAAGCTCTGGACTGGGAACTGTCGCCGGAAGCTCTGCATTTTTTTACATTTTAGTCATTTAGCAGACGCTCTTATCCAGAGCACCAGACTGGGCAGGCGCACTGGAGGCCTAGTGCGTGGAGCCGGGACAGGTGGCACCAGACTGGTGACACGCACTTCAGGGCGAGTGCGAGGAGAAGGCACAGGACGTACCTGACTGAGGACACGCACTCCAGGGAGAGTGCGAGGAGGAGGCATAGGACGTACTGGGCTGTGGAGGCGCACTGGAGACCTGGTGCGTAGAACCGGTGCAGGATATACTGGACCTTGGAGGCGCACTGGAGGTCTGGAGCATAGAGCTGGCACAACCCGTCCTGGCTGAATGCTCACTTTAGCCCGGCAAATGCGGGGCGCTGGCACAGGACGAACTGGGCTGTGAATGGGCACTCTCCCGAGCTTTCGCTCGCCACCAGCACACACACATTGTTGGGGTGAGTGACTCTGCACTTACAATGGCTAACCCCAAGTAATTACATATTTTATTTTTTTCTTATGCATTTTGCTATTTGCCTCATGACTTCTGCATGCTTTGTTGACTACAAATGTTCTTTACCCAACCGTGGGACAGACTATGTTTGTTCCCACACTCAGGACTCTGACTCTATTGGTTACACTGACTTTTGGCCTCCCATCCTATTCTAACCACCTCTCGCCGGCTTTGTATTCATGTTGCCTGATGAAATTGCTGTACAATATGATCTTGTTGCCATCTGATGCACATTCAGATGTCATAAATCAGCACTGCAGAGCTCTCCCTGTCCTATGCCGTGCCTTGATTGTATTAATGTTGATGATATCTGGAAATGTGCATGTATACCCTGGCCCATCTTCTGTTGCTAGCCCCAATTCTGACGTGTGCTCTGATATCTGCTTCACTGATTTCTGCTCTCATAAAAGCCTGGGTTTTCTGCATGATAACACAAGAAGCTTATTACCTAAAATGGATCAATTGAAAGTGTGGGTTCACAGCTCCAATCCAGATGTGTTGGTCATTACTGAGACGTGGTTAAGGAAGAGTGTTTTGAATACTGATGTTAACCTTTCTGGTTATAACCTTTTTTGGCAAGACAGATCTTCCAAAGTTGGTGGAGTGGCAATCTTTACCAAGGATCACCTTCAGTGCTCAGTTGTCTCCACCAAGTCTCTCCCCAAACAATTTGATTTGTTGGTTTTAAGCATTAAACTTTCAAATAGCTCTTTGTTGACTGTTGCTGGGTGCTATCGTCCTCCATCAGCACCGGCCTGTACCCTACCTGCCCTAAGCTCTCTCCTGGCCCCTTACACTAAATCTGAATTTGTACTGCTAGGTAACCTAACCATGGGACATGCTTAAACCCCCTGACCAAGACCTAAAGCAATGGGACTCCCTAAATCTTTCTCAGATTATTACCAATCCCACAAGGTATGACTCCAAAAACCCAGAAAAGGCTACTCTCCTTGATGTTATCCTCACAAATAATCCTGATAGGTATCAGTCTGGTGTTTTCTGTAATGACCTTAGTGATCACTGTTTTACAGCCTGTGTTCGTAATGGCTGCTCAGTGAAACGACTTGTCCTGATTTGTCATAGACGCTTGCTAAAAAACTTTAATGAGCAAGCCTTCCTTCATGACCTGGCCTCTGTAAAATGGTATGGAATCAGCTTGATCCCCTCTGTCGAAGACGCTTGGACCTTCTTTTTAATATTTTCAGTGGTATTGTTAACAAACACGCCCCCATAAAGAAAATGAGAATAAGAAACAGGTTCAGCCCCTGGTTCAACCGTGATCTTGCAGAGTTACTCCAACTCAAGAATTGCATTTGGCGAAAGGCTCGGCACACATACTCAGGCTGACTGGCTATTGTTCAGGCAAATGAGAAATAAGTGCACTCAGGCTATCCGGAAGGCCAAAGTTAGTTACTTTAAGAAGCAATTCTCTCTCTGTGGGTCTAACCCCAAGAAGTTCTGGAAAAAGGCTAAAGACCTGGAGAATAAACCCTCCTCCTCACAGCTGCCCATGTCCTTTAATGTTGATGATGTGGTTGTTACTGACAAGAAGCACATGGCTGAGCTCTTTAATCACCACTTCATTAAGTCAGGATTCCTATTTGACTCAGCCATGCCTCCTTGCCTGTCTAACATTTCCTCATCTCCCACCCTTTCCAATGCGACTATCCCTGATGCTTCTCACTCTTTTTCCCCTGCCCACCTACAAAGTTTCTCCCTGCCAGCAGTCACTAAGTCCGAGGTGCTAAAGAAGCTCCTTAATAAACTTGACCCCAAAAAAACATATGGGTCAGAAGGTTTAGACCCTTTCTTCTTTAAGGTCGCTGCCCCTATCATTGCCAAGCCTATCTCCAAACTTGTTAACTTGTCTCTCCTTTCTGGGGAGGTTCCCATTGCTTGGAAGGCAGCCACAGTTTGTCCTTTATTTAAAGGTGGAGATCAAGCTGATCCTAACTGTTATAGGCCTATTTCTATGTTGTCCTGTTTATCAAAAGTGTTGGAAAAATTTGTCAATAATCAACTGACTGGCTTTCTTGATGTCTATAGTATTCTCTCGGGTATGCAATCTGGTTTCCGCTCAGGTTATGGATGTGTCACTGCATACTTAAAGGTCCTCAATGATGTCACCATTGCCCTTGATTCTAAGCAATATTGTGCTGCTATTTTTATTGACTTGGCCAAAGCTTTTGATACGGTAGACCATTCCATTCTTGTGGGCCGGTTAAGGAGTATTGGTGTCTCTGAGGGGTTTTTGGCCTGGTTTGCTAACTACCTCTCTCAAAGAGTGCAGTGTACAAAGTCAGAAAATCTACTGTCTCAGCCACTTCCTGTCACCAAGGGAGTACCCAAGGCTCTATCCTAGGCCACACGCTCTTCTCAATTTACATCAACAACATAGCTCAGGCAGTAGGAAGCTCTCTTATCCATTTATATGCAGATTATGCAGTCATACTCAGCTGGCCCCTCTCTGGATTTTGTGTTAAATGCTCTACAACAAAGCTTTCTTAGTGTCCAACAAGCTTTCTCTACCCTTAACCTTGTTCTGAACACCTCCAAAACAAAGGTCATGTGGTTTGTAAGAAGAATGCCCCTCTTCCTACAGGTGTTATTACTACCTCTGAGGGTTTAGAGCTTGAGGTAGTCACCTCATACAAGTACATGGGAGTATGGCTAGACGGTGCACTGTCCTTCTCTCAGCACAAAACTGCAGGCTAAAGTTAAATCTAGACTTGGTTTCCTCTATCGTAATCGCTCCTCTTTCACCCCAGCTGCCAAACTAACCTTGATTCAGATGACCATCCTACCCATGCTAGATTACGGAGACATAATTTATAGATCGGCAGGTAAGGGTGCTCTCGAGCGGCTAGATGTTCTTTACCATTTGGCCATCAGATTTGCCACCAATGCTCCTTACAGGACACATCACTGCAATCTATACTCCTCTGTAAACTGGTCATCTCTGTATACCCGTCGCAAGACCGAATGGTTGATGATTATTTATAAAACTCTCTTAGGCCTCACTCCCCCCATCTGAGATATCTACTGCAGCCCTCATCCTCCACATACAGCACCCGTTCTGCCAGTCACATTCTGTTAAAGGTCCCCAAAGCACATACAGCTAGCGACTGGAATGAGATGCAACAAACACTCAAACTGGACAGTTTTATCTCAATCTCTTCATTCAAAGACTCAATCATGGACACTCTTATTGACAGTTGTGGCTGCTATGTGTGATGTATTGTTGTCTCTACCTTCTTGCCCGTTGTGCTGTTGTCTGTGCACAATAATGATTTTACCATGTTTTGTTCTGCTACCATGTTGTTGTTATGTTGTGTTGCTACCATGCTGTGTTGTCATGTGTTGCCGCCTTGCTATGGTGTTGTCTTAGGTCTCTATATGGTGTTGTGTTGTCTCTCGTTGTGATGTGTGTTTTGTCCTATATTTATATTGTATTCATTTTTTATTTTGTATCCCGCAGGAGGCCTTTTGCCTTTTGGTAGGCCGCCATTGTAAATACGAATTTGTTCTTAACTGACTTGCCTAGTTAAATAAAGGTTAAATAAAATGAAAAACCTTCAATAAAATGCCGCATTTAAAACAACTTGGAACTCGGAAAAATACGACGTCAAATCATGACATCGGTGATCCGTTCCGGTTGAAAAGTCGGAGCTCCAGAAAGAGGTCTAAGTTCCCGAGTTGAAATTCAGATTTGGATGACCTTACAAATCGATTTTTTTTCCAGTCGGAGCTTGATTTTTCCGAATTCCCAGTTATGTTGAACGCACGGAAGTCGGAGATTTCCGAGTTCCCAGTGATTTTGAACGAGGCATTATTTATAAATAATCATTGGCTACAATGCTGTATCCTTTGGCCATCTTGAGAAAACCCCGAACGATGTTCAAAACAGTGACGTATTTCCTTTTAACGGCAAAATTGGTTCGATAACAACATAAGCCCTACCCTATCGTCATCATCCATAGTTCAAAGATGGCTCTTGCTAGTGTGTTGCAGAGTGAGTCAGTAGATTTTTCCAACTATGGTCGCCAGCGTCGTGGCTTCGCCAGTGGTTTGTATGAAGCAGAGTTGGGTTTGGAGTCTGTTGGAGGAGATCTCTCTTTCGCTCTGAGAACCCTGTGCTCTAACGGAGATGGACCAGATAGAAAAATTGAATTCCTTCATGGCACAACCACTTTAGCCTTCAAAGTAAGTTTGCTAGGTAATTTTCTTTGTAGCTAGCTAATATGCTTGTTTGCTAGCGAACGGTGGCTAACGACATAGCTAACTTTAGTTAGTTAAGAATAGTTCGCCAACAGTTTGCACGATAGCTAGCTAGCTAGCTAGCTAGCTTGTATCATCAAGGAATTAACTGTAACGCTGACGTTATGAAACGCCATTGTCACAGTTTAAGTGACGTTCATCACGCGTTCACGTACATTTTGCTTTCTAGACCTAGCTAACGTTAGTTCGATCTTTAGTTGGGCCATGTATTAATGAATATGAAATAGCTAACCACAGCGTTCCAATGCTAAAACATGAACTTACTGAACCAACGTGAGGTGCATCCCATAAGAAATTCTCACCTGTGACAGCTAACTCTTCCAGGTCACCTGTGTACCTACATCAAGTGACCTATAACCCCATGTGAAAGGGCCCCTAGTAACATCCTTAGACAGACAACACAAACAACATATTGAATGAGAACATAATCAGACTAAAATGGCTCCTCCATGGCCATTTTAGCTGTCTCGATAGGCTACTTGTTTAAACAATTACATCTGAAATAATCAAGGCTAACCATTGTCTTCTGCCTCATATCCATTCTCCCTAGTTCCAGCATGGTGTCATTGTGGCTGTGGACTCCAGAGCCACAGCCGGCTCCTACATCGCCTCCCAGACAGTGAAGAAGGTAATAGAGATCAACCCCTACCTGCTGGGCACCATGGCTGGAGGTGCAGCTGACTGCAGTTTCTGGGAGCGCTTGCTGGCCCGCCAGTGCCGCGTCTACGAGCTCCGCAACAAGGAACGCATCTCAGTGGCAGCCGCCTCAAAACTGCTGGCCAACATGGTGTACCAGTACAAAGGCATGGGCCTTAGCATGGGAACCATGGTGTGTGGCTGGGACAAGACTGGACCAGGTATGGATATGATATGAACTGTGTGCATCAGGCATCACTGTTTTAGCTTAATAGCAATTATAGCATCCCTCACTGTCGATATCCTCTACTGGGCTCAAACAAGTGATCCTCTGCTTCGCAAAAACACACAGGACCGCCCACTTGACAACTTGCTAGCCAGTTGCGCCTCCAAAAAGTAAGCCATTCGGCAACATGAGTGGAGACATTTGAAGCTGTGGAGTGAGCTTACAGTACGATCTTATATCTATTACACGTGCACCAACCGACATCATAGTCTAAGCTGGATAGGGACAATAGAATGGGTTAGCCTATATATCACACATAAGCTCAGCCGTGATAAATTTAGGGCTAGGTTCAATCCGGATGGAAGATCCATGTTATAGCGCGATTGAAATGTAAAGGGATTTTCCGATTGAGCCGACGTGCAATTTTTACCGCAAACATCTTTAAATTTCAATCACTGAAATAATCAAGGCTAACCATTGTCTTCTGCCTGGAATCTAGACCCAAATCTCTATCAGATCTTGGACAACTAGGGATCTGAATTTTGAATTACACACGTGAGCCACAAACTCAGCAAAAAAAGAAACGTCCTATCACTGTCAACTGTTTGTTTTCAGCAAACTTAACATGTGTAAATATTTGTATGAACATAAGATTCAACAACTGAGACACAAACTGAACAAGTTCCACAGACATGTGACTAACAGAAATTGAATAATGTGTCCTTGAACAAAGGGGGGGTCAAAATCAAAAGTAACAGTCAGTATCTGGTGTGGCCACCGGCTGTATTAAGTACTGCAGTGCATCTCCTCCTCATGGACTGCACCAGATTTGCCAGTTCTTGCTGTGAGATGTTACCCTACTCATCCACCAAGGCACCTGAAAGTTCCCAGACATTTCTGAGGGAAATGGCCCTAGCCCTCACCCTCCGATCCAACAGGTCCCAGACGTGCTCAATGGGATTGAGATCCGGGCTCTTCGCTGGCCATGGCAGAACACTGACATTCCTGTCTTGCAGGAAATCATGCACAGAACGAGCAGTATGGCTGGTGGCATTGTCATGCTGGAGGGTCATGACAGGATGAGCCTGCAGGAAGGGTACCACATGAGGGAGGCGGATGTCTTCCCTGTAATGTACAGCGTTGAGATTGCCTGCAATGACAACAAGCTCAGTCCGATGATGCTGTGACACACTGCCCCAGACCATGACGGACCCTCCACGTCCAAATCGATCCCGCCCCAGAGTACAGGCCTCTGTGTAACGCTCATTCCTTCGGCGATAAACGTGAATCCAACCATCACCCCTGGTGAGACAAAACCGCGACTCGTCAGTGAAGAGCACTTTTTGCCAGTCCTGTCTGGTCCAACGACAGTGGTTTTGTGCCCATAGACGACGTTGTTGCCGGTGACGTCTGGTGAGGACCTGCCTTACAACAGGCCTACAAGCCCTCAGTCCAGCCTCTCTCAGCCTATTGCGGACAGTCTGAGCACTTATGTAGGGGTTGTGCATTCCTGGTGTAACTCAGGCAATTGTTGTTGCTATCCTGTACCTGTCCCGCAGGTGTGATGTTCGGATGTACCGATCCTGTGCAGGTGTTGTTAAATGTGGTCTGCCATTGCGAGGACGATCAGCTGTCCATCTATCTCCCTGTAGCGCTGTCTTAGGCGTCTCACAGTACGGACATTGCAATTTATTGCCCTGGCCACATCTGCAGTCCTCATGCCTCCTTGCAGCGTGCCTAAGGCACGTTCACGCAGGTGAGCAGGGACCCTGGGCATCTTTCTTGGTGTTTTTCAGAGTCTGTAGAAAGGCCTCTTTAGTGTCCTAAGTTTTCAGAACTGTGACCTTAATTGCCTACCGTCTGTAAGCTGTTAGTGTCTTAACGACCGTTCCACAGGTGCATGTTCATTAATTGTTTATGGTTCATTGAACAAGCATGTTTAGACCCTTTACAATGAAGATCTGTGAAGCTTTTTGTTTTTTTACAAATTATCTTTGAAAGACAGGGTCCTGAAAAAGGGCCGTTTCTTTTTTTGATGAGTTTACATATTGCAGTAGCATAAATGTCATATCTCCCATGATTTTTATAAATGTATGGCACATCCTTCCCCTTATGTAGGGAAAGCTCCTATTAAAGTGCACTAAAGACAAAAATCTAAAAAGGGGGAACACACTGTCCTGTCACCTCAGACCACAGTACAGCAGCCATAATTTATTTTTATTTCCCAGCGATTCTACATGTTCAATCTCCTCCATTCGTCGACACCAACAGGTGATTTACTGCACATGGCTAACGTTCGCTAATATTAACATTTCACTTTCTCACCCTTCCAGGTCTCTACTACGTGGACTCTGAGGGGAACCGTGTGTGTGGGGACCTGTTTGCTGTGGGCTCTGGCTCCATGTACGCGTATGGCATCGTGGACAGCGGTCTGAAGCAGAAGGACCTGACAGTGGAGGAAGCCTGTGATCTGGGTCGCAGGGCCATCTATCAGGCCACATACCGTGACGCCTACAGTGGAGGACAGGTCAACCTCTACCACGTCCACAGTGAGGGCTGGACCAGAGTGTCCCAGTCAGATGTCCTAATGCTGCACCAACAGTACCAGGCAGAGAAGGCATAGAGAGGAGATGGTTCATGTATGGCGAGAGAAGGGCAGGGGTTAATAGAATGTAGGGGACGGTAGATGTTATGTGACAGCGTTGTGAGACCATTCAATCAAAAAATAATTGTGTTTACACACATCCAAGCTTGGCACAGGATCTGGATGACTGAAAATGATCTTTAAAGATATTTGTAACCTGGTTGTCACTACATTTTCCATGCTCTGCCAGGGATAAAGGGGTGTTGCTGACTTTTATTTTTTTATTTTGACTGCTCTGTAACATTTTCAATAAATGTTTTCATTCATTCTCATCTAATGTGTGCTTTTTAAAAAACTTTATTGGTAGCAGTGAATTGAACAGACCAGTAATGTAAGATTCCATTATTGTCATGAAGGATTAGGGTAAAGGAAATATGAGCTGTTTTCAGTGAAAACAGCAATAGCGCTACTCTCACTTTCAAGGCTAAAGGAATTAACCAGGTTCAGTACGCAGCCCAGACAAAGTTTTATTTGTCATGTGCACAGACCTTACAGTGAAATACTTACTTACAAGCCCTTTTAACCAACAATGCAGTTAAGAAAATACCTAAAGGGAAAAAACATAGCAGTAAATGGCTATATACAGGGGGTATAGAGGTAATATGTAGAGTTAAAGTGACTGCATAGATAAGAGTAGCAGTAGTGTGGGGGGGCAATGCAAATAGTCTCGTTAGCCATTTGATTAGATGTTAAGAAGTTATGGCTTGGGGGTAGATGCTGTTTAGAAGCCTCTTGAACCTAGACTTGGCGCTCCAGTACCGCTTGCCGTGCGATAGCAGAGAGAACAGTCTGACTAGGGTGGCTGGAGTCTTGACAATTTGTAGGGCCTTCCTCTGGCACCGGCTGGTATAGAGGTCCTGGATGGCAGGAAGCTTGGCCCCGGTGATGTACTGGGCCGTACGCACTACCCTCTGTAGCGCCTTGCAGTCGGAGGCCGAGCAGTTGCCGTACCATATAACAATAACATGCACTTGGGAAGTTGTGCAGACTTGGTAAAACATTTATTTCCTGTGTCATGTTTCCACATGTAAAAATGGAAATGATTCATGTTCTTATCACACTAGTATAGGCATACTATATGTATTCACCACAGGAGGCTGCTGAGGGGAGGATGGCTCAATAATGGCCGGAATGGAGCAAATGGAATGGAAAACAGAAACCTGAGCTGTGTTTGAATACCCATACTAACACAGATCTGGGGAAGGGTACCAAAACATTTCTGCAGCATTGGAGACAGTGGCCTCCATCATTCTTAAATGGAAGAAGTTTGGAATCACCAAGACTCTTCCTAGAGCTGGCAGCCCGGCAAAACTGAGCAATTGGGGGAGAAGAGCTCCAGAGTTCCTCTGTGGAGATGGGAGAACCTTCCAGAAGGACAACCATCTATGCAGCACTCCACCAATCAGACCTTTATGGTAGAGTGGCCAGGCGGAAGCCACTCCTCAGTAAAAGGCACATGACAGCCTGCTCTCAGACCATGAGAAACAAGATTATCTGGTCTGATGAAACCAAGACTGAACTTTTTGGCCTGAATGCCAAGCGTCACGTCTGGAGGAAACCTGGTTACTTAAAAATCATACAATGTGATTTTCTGGATTTTTGTTTTAGATTCCATCTCTCACAGTTGAAGTGTACCTATGATAAAAATTACAGACCTCTACATGCTTTGCATGCTCTGCAAAATCGGCAGTGTATCAAATACTTGTTCTCCCCACTGTATGTATACAAAACAAAATATATGGTCTTTGTATTTTAAAGTCATTGTAATGTGGTTAACCTTAAAAATCTAAATGAAAATCAGTCAAATCTAAAAGACAAAATTCAACCAGAGAGCGCCCTTAGATCATGAGAACGCCGCAGTTGACCATTGCACTTGAATCATTCCCACGGTGAATGGCTAGGCCTGCTACGCTATGAAACCACACACTATTGCAGAGACTATGATATTACTGGCCACAATTGATATAGTAAAAACAATGTGTGGGAGACAGAGGCACAGAAAACCACATCAATACCTTTGTCAGATAACACTGTTAAAAGAAGAATTTATGCTATTGCTAGCAACAGGGGCGAAAATCTGATATCAACTTTGGAGGGGACAATTACATGAAATTTTCTCAAGAGCAATTCCTGAGGGGGACACCAAAAGTAGTGCTGTAACACATAGCCTACATTGTAATATGGTAAATGTATATTGAGGAACCAAAGAAATAAGGTGTTTGCCGTACTCCTAACTACCGGTACCCAAAACTACAGAACTAATCACAACAGCAATACCATTGCCTTTAACAAATCTTAGTTCAGTCACCAGTTTAAGTTGAGAGTGGGGGTATCTATGGCATTTTCCAATTATGTTCCTATTTTACAAGTCAAAAAAATTGAGAACTTTTCATAATGTTGCCAAACAAAGACTCAACAAACTTACCTGAGACTCCCTGTCTCTGCCAGTCTGTCCCTGCATATCTGTCCCCAACTCTGCTGTCTGTGTGCCATCTGTTGCCTGCTCTGCCTAATGACATCAGTGTGAAACATTTCCATTAGAATTTCATTTCTTTCTTATGAACATTTTATCAACTAGTCTTTGAGATATTAGGCTACTAGGGTTTTTACTGTACGTTTTGGTGTATTGAAAAATACTCTGATGTCCGTCTTTTATTTTTCTGCCATTTTTCTACCTGGCTGGCTGGCTGGCTGGCTACACACACAGTGTGTAGGTTATGTACAGTAGGAGATGGGCTTCTATCATCTTCAATCATTCTATTTGGGCTTCGATCTAAAAGATAGCTAGCAAATGTGAAACGGATTAAAATGACAAGAGTTGACAGCTGTATGAGTTCACCATTTACACAACATATGCTGCAACCTTTTGTAATTTTAATAGTTTGTTTCATATTGGCTGGCTTCCAACAATAGCTGAATTTGCATAGCTAGCGAGCACCAATTCAGTTTCAGTGGTGTTTGCTATAATCTTTGCTACCCGGGTTAAATAAAGGTGAAATAAAATAAATAAATAAAAGTTCCCTTGCGACAATTTAGCTTTTGCAACGAGACCATTAAATATATTTAAGACAATGGTAGAAGAGAGTGTAGTTCTGTTCAGTTTGGATTTCAGTTTATTGCTAACCTTATCACAGGGACTTTGAAGCACTAACTTACATCATCTGCATGCTGAGCTTGGAATAAATTGACGATAGCAAAGATTCCATCTTTGACGATGCCACATAAATGGAATAGTTACTAGCTAGCTTAATAGTTAATATTTGCGCGCTAGCTCTGCATATTCAGCTAGTGTGTGTGCGCGATTGACTGGATTAATCTCACGTCAGTAGATACGACCTCTCTGTTATCTAGCAAGCTAAGGAACTGGCAGTGGATCAAACCATTGTGAGGCAAAGGGTGGGGGGGTCGCAATCTTTTGAAACTTAAAAACGCGCTATTAAGTGTCTATAATCTGCACAATTGCTTTCATTGCATATTATTAATATTATTTAAATTACATAGTTATGTTTCAGTGATATATTGGGGGGGACAAATCATATTTTTCCCAGGATGGGGGGGTCGTGTCCCCCCCGGGATTTCCGCCCCTGGCTAGCAATCAAAAGGAAACTGACTGAACAACTCAAAAACTCCCCAGCTTATGCTCTCCAAGTGGACGTTAGCTGTGAGGGCTGAGATGCCCATGTTTTGACCTTAGTTCGCTATACATGTCAGGGGATGATATTCATGAGGACTTATTGTTCTGTCTCACGATTCCCGAGCATGAAACAGCACAGGGGATGTTCAATGTGCTGCGTGGCTATATTGATGAAAAACAGATTCCATGGGATCGAATGGTTGTCTTTTGCACGGATGGGGCTCCATCTATGGCGGGACGGCAGGCAGGCCTCTGCACTTTAGTTATTAATGTGTCTCCCTCTGCCATATGGACGCATTGTATGATACACCGAGAGCAACTGGCGGCAAAAGAGCTGAGCACAGAACTCGGAGATAAACTGCAGCAGGTAACTTCGATTGTATAGTACACTGAACAGAAATATAAACGCAACATGCAACAATATCTAAGACTTTACTGAGTCACAGTTCATATCAGGAAATCAGTCAATTGAAATAAATTCATTAGGCCCTAATCTAAGGATTTCACATGACTGGGAATACTGATATGCATCTGTTGGTCACAGATGAAGGCTTGATCAAGATGGCGCCGACAGAGAGGGCTGGCTCTCTTCTAGTCCTTAGAACTCTTTGCAGTATTTTGCATGTATTATTTCTTACATTGTTAGCCCAGAAAATCTTAAGTGTTATTACATACAGCCGGGAAGAACTATTGGATATCAGAGCGACGTCAACTTACCAGCATTACGTCCAGGAATACGACTTTCCCGAAGCGTATTCTTTGTCCGAACCACCCAGGGCATTTGAACTGATTCCAGAGGCTGACCCAAAACAACGCTGCCGGAGAAGAGGAAGACGGAGCGGTCTTCTGGTCTGACTTTGGAGGCGCACACACCACCCACCGCTTCCGAGTATATTACTCGTTAATGTCCAGTCTCTCAAGGTCGACGAAATCAGGAAAGGGTTGCTTTCCAGAGAGACATCAGGGATTGTAACATACTCTGTTTCACGGAAACATGACTCTCTCGGGATATGCTGTCGGAGTCGGTACAGCCACCTGGATTCTTTGTGCGTCACGCCGACAGGAATAAACATGTCTCCGGGAAGAAGAAGGGCGCTGGTGTATGTTTCATGATTAACGACTCATGTTGTAATTCTAACAACATACAGGAACTCAACACCTTTTGTTCACCTGACCTACAATTCCTCACAATAAAATGCCGACCGTATTATCTCCCAAGAGAATTCTCTTCGGTTATTGTCACAGCCGTGTATTTCCCCCCTCAAGGAACTTCACTGGACTTTATGCAAACTGCAAACCATATATACTGAGGCTGTATTTATTGTAGCTGGGGATTTTAACAAAGCAAATTTGAGAACAAGGCTACCTAAATTCTATCAGCATATCAACTGTAGCACTCGCTCTGGAAAAACACTGGATCACTGCTACTCTAACTTCCGTGATGCATACAAGGCCCTCCCCCGCCCTCTTTTCGGCAAATCTGACCACAACTCAATTTTGCTCCTCCCTTCCTATAGGCAGAAACTCAATCAGGAAGTACCCGTGCTAAGGACTATTCAACGCTGGTCTGACCAATCGGAATCCACGCTTCAAGATTGTTTTGATCACGTGGACTGGGATATGTTCCGGGTAGCCTCAGAGAATAATATCCACGTATACGCTGATTTGGTGAGTGAGTTTATAAGGAAGTGTATAGGAGATGTTGTACCCACTGTGAATATTAAAACCTACCCTAACCAGAAACCGTGGATAGGTGGCAATATTTACACAAAACTGAAAGTGCGAACCACCGCATTTAACCATGGAAAGGTGACTGGGAATATGGCCGAATACAAACAGTGTAGTTATTCCCTCTACAAGCCAATCAAACAATCAAAATGTCAGTATAGAGACAAAGAAGAGTTGCAATTCAACGGCTGTGGCAGAGTCTACAGACAATCACAAACTACAAAAGGAAAACCAGCGACGTCACGAACACCGACGTCTTGCTTCCAGACATATTAACTCTACAGGATCGGTGTGTCCCCCACGGGACGGTTGAGCTAACGTAGGCTAATGCAATTAGCATGAGGTTGTAAGTAACAAGAACATTTCCCAGGACATAGATATATCTGATATTGGCAGAAAGCTTTTAATCTAACTCCACTGTCCAATTTACAGTAGCTATAACAGTGAAAGAATACCATGCTATTGTTTGAGGAGAGTGCACAGTTATGAACTTGAAAAGTTATTAATGAACCAGTTAGGCACATTTGGGCAGTCTTGATACAAAATCTACCAAGGACTGTGGGCTCTCCTTCTCCGTGGCCATCGTGAGTAAGACATTTAAATGTGTTAACCCTTGCAAGGCTGCCGGCCCAGACGGCATCCCTAGCTGTGTCCTCAGAGCATGCGCAGACCAGCTGGCTGGTGTGTTTACGGACATATTCAATCTCTCCCTATCCCAGTCTGCTGTCCTCACATGCTTCAAGATAGCCACTATTGTTCCTGTACCCAAGAATGCAAAGGTAACTGAACTAAATGACTATCGCCCCGTAGCACTCACTTCTGTCATCATGAAGTGCTTTGAGAGACTATTAAAGGATCATATCACCTCCACCTTACCTGTTTCCCTAGACCCACTTCAATTTGCTTACCGCCCCAATAAGTCCACAGACAATGCAATCGCCATCACACTGCACACTGGAATACCTATGTAAGAATGCTGTTCATTGACTATAGCTCAGCATTCATCACCATAGTACCCTCCAAGCTCATCATTAAGCTTGAGACCCTGGGTCTCAACCCCGCCCTGTGTAATTGAGTCCTGGACTTCCTGACGGGCCACCCCCAGGTGGTGAAGGTAGGAAACAACATCTCTACTTTGCTGATCCTCAACACTGGGGCCCCACAAGGGTGTGTGCTCAGCCCTCTCCTGTACTCCCTGTTCACCCATGACTGCGTGGCCATGCACGCCTCCAACTCAATCATCAAGTTTGCAGATGGCACAACAGTAGTAGGCTTGATTACCAACAACGATGAGACAGCCTCGGAGTGTGATGACAGGAAAACCTCTCACAAATCTCTCACTCTCACTCAACATCAACAAAACAAAGGAGATGATCGTGGACTTCAGGAAACAGCAGAGGGAGCATCCCCCTATCCACATCGACGGACAGCATTGGAGAATGTGAAAAGTTTTCAAGTTCCTTGCTGTAGACATCATGTACAACTTGAAATTGTCCACCCACACAGATAGTCTGGTGAAGAAGGCGCAACAGGGCCTCTTCAACCTCAGGAGGCTGAAGAAATTTGGCTTGTCAACTAAAAACCTCACAAACCTTTACAGATGCACACTTGAGACTTGAGACTGTTGGGCTGTATCACCACCTGGTACGGAAACTGCACCGCCCACAACCACAGAGCTCTCCAGAGGGTGGTGCAGTCTGCACAACGCATCACCGGGGGCAAACTACCTGCCCTCCAGGACACCTACAGCACCCGATATCACAGGAAGGCCAAAAGGATCAGCAAGGACAACAACCACCCGAGCCACTGTCGATTCACCCCACTACCATCCAGAAGACGAGGTCAGTACAGCTGCATCAAAGCTGGGACCGTGAGACTGAAAAACAGCTTCTATCTCAAGGCCATCAGACTGTTAAACAGCCATCACTAACACAGATAGGCTGCTGCCTACATACAGACATGAAATTATTGGCCACTTTAATAAATGGATCACTAGTCACTTTAATAATGCCACTTTAATAATGTTTACATATCTTGCATTACTCATCTCGTATGTATATACAGTCGTGACCAAAAGTTTTGAGAATGACACAAATATTAATTTCCACAAAGTTTGCTGCTTCAGTGTCTAGATATTTTTGTCAGATGTCACTATGGAATACTGAATTATAATTACAAGCATTTCATAAGTGCCAAAGGCATTTATTGACAATTACATGAAGTTGATGCAAAGAGTCAATATTTGCAGTGTTGACCCTTCTTTTTCAAGACCTCTGCAATCCGCCCTGGCATGCTGTCAATTAACTTCTGGGCCACATCCTGACTGATGGCAGCCCATTCTTGCATAATCAATGCTTGGAGTTTGTCAGAATTTGTGGGTTTTTGTTTGTCCACCCGCCTCTTGAGGATTGACCACAAGTTCTCAATGGGATTAAGGCCCGGGGAGTTTCCTGGCCATGGACCCAAAATATCAATGTTTTGTTCCCCGAGCTACTTAGTTATCACTTTTGCCTTATGGCAAGGTGCTCCATCATGCTGGAAAAGGCATTGCTCGTCACCAAACTGTTCCTGGATGGTTGGGAGAAGTTGCTCTCGGAGGATGTGTTGGTACCATTCTTTATTCATGGCTGTGTTCTTAGGCAAAATTGTGAGTGAGCCCACTCCCTTGGCTGAGAAGCAACCCCACACATGAATGGTCTCAGGATGCTTTACTGTTGGCATGTGTCACAACCGTCGTCAAGAATGGACCAAGGCGCAGCAGGTATGTGGATACTCATGTTTTTTTATTTCAAAAAAAGGAGTAAAGTATCCACTGGACAAAAACAATAAAGACGACAGCAACAGTCTTGCAGGCACATACAACGCAGTGCAAGGACAACTACCCACAACCCCAAATAAAAACACACACTCCTATATAGGACTCCCAATCAAAGGCAACTCAACACACCTGCCTTCAATTGGGAGTCCAATCACCCACACAACATTTAACAAACACAAACCCCCTGCCACATCCTGACCAGACTAACACAATTACGCCCTCTGCTGGTCAGGACGTGACAGTACCCCCCCCCCCCCCCCCCCTCAAGGTGCAGACCCCGGAATGCACCTAAAAAAAGAAAACACAAAAAAAATCCCCAATACCCCAACAAAACCAATAAACAATAACCCCTAAACAATAAGGGAGGGAAGGGAGGGTGGCTGCCGTCACCGACGGCACTGTGCTACCCCAACCCACCTATCCTGGAGGTGGCTCAGGTGCAGGACGTGGACCTCGCTCCACCTTCGGCGTCGTCCACTTCGGTGGCACCGATAGCTGCGCCGGGCAGACGGGCCACTCGGGCTGACCCTGGCAGACGGACCACTCTGGCTGGGCCGGAAGACATGCGGGCCACTCTGGCTGGGCCGGAAGACATGCGGGCCACTCGGGCTGGGCCGGAAGACATGCGGGCCACTTGGGCTGGGCCGGAAGACAGGCGGGCCACTCGGGCTGGACCGGAGGACAGGCGGGCCACTCGGCCACTCGGGCTGGGCTGGAGGACAGGCGGGCCACTCGGGCTGGGCCGGAGGACAGTCGGGCCACTCGGGCTGGGCCGGAGGACAGGCGGGCCACTCGGGCTGGGCCGGAGGACAGGCGGGCCACTCGGGCTGGGCCGGAGGACAGGAGGGCCACTCGGGCTGGGCCGGAGGACAGGCGGGCCACTCGGGCTGGGCCAGAGGGCAGTCGGGCCACTCTGGCAGCTCCGGGCAGTCGGGCCACTCTGGCAGCTCCGGGCAGTCGGGCCATTCTGGCAGCTCCGGGCAGTTGGGCCACTCTGGCAGCTCCGGGCAGTCGGGCCACTCTGGCAGCTCCGGGCAGTCGGGCCACTCTGGCAGCTCCTGACTAGCGGGCGGCTCTGGCAGCTCCTGACTAGCGGGCAGCTCTGGCGACTCTTGACTGGCGGGCAGCTCAGGTGACTCTTGACTGGCGGGCAGCTCAGGTGACTCTTGACTGGCGGGCAGCTCTGGTGACTCTTGACTGGCGGGCAGCTCTGGTGACTCTTGACTGGCGGGCAGCTTTGGCGACTCTTGACTGGCGAGGTTGGGCTGACGCACTAGACGCCTGATGCGTGGGGCTGGTACTGGACGTGCCAGCCTGGAGACACGCACCTCCATGCTAGTGCGTATGGCGGGAAACACCGGACCGTCGAGGCGCACTGGCGGTCTTGAGCGCAGGGTTGGCATCACCCCTTCCGGTTCGATGTTCACCTCACCCTGGCACATGCGGGGCGCAGAGTACAGGGCGGACTGGCCTGTGCGTCCGTATAGGCGAGATGGTGCGTACCTCAGCGTAATATGGCGCCCTCCACCTCATACGCACCTCCCTGTAATCACGGGTAGCTGGCTTACGGCTCTTTCTTGGCCTGGCCAAACTACCCGTGTGCCCCCCCCCCCCCCCCCCAAAATGTATTGGGGGTGCCTCTCCGGCTTCCTCGCCAGCCGTGTTCCAGCATAACGTTCGCGTTGGTTCCTCTGTCCAGCTGCCTCCACTCTCCTGAATGCCTCCAACTGTTCCCATGGGAGGCGATCCCTTCCGGCCAGGATCTCTTCCCAAGTGTAGACTCCCTTGCCGTCCAGGACGTCCTCCCATGTCCATTCATCCACCCTGTTCTCCTGTGGTTCTTGATGATCCGGTAAATGGTTGATTTAGGTGCAATCTTAATGGCAGCAATATCCTTGCCTGTGAAGCCCTTTTGTGCAAAGCAATGATGACAGCACGTGTTTCCTTACAGGTAACCATGGCTGACAGAGGAAGAACTATGATTCCAAGCACCACCCTCCTTTTGAAGCTTCCAGTCTGTTATTCGAACTCAATCAGCATGACAGAGTGATCTCCAGCCTTGTCCTCGTCAACACTCAAACCTGTGTTAACGAGAGATTCACAGACATGATGTCAGCTGGTCCTTTTGTGGCAGGGCTGAAATGCAGTGGAAATGTTTTCTGGGGGGATTCAGTTCATTTGCATGGCAAAGAGGGACTTTGCAATTAATTGCAATTCATCTGATCACTCTTCATAACATTTTGGAGTATATGCAAATTGCCATCATACAAACTGAGGCAGCAGACTTTGTGAAAATTAATATTTGTGTCATTCTCAAAACTTTGGCCACGACTGTACTGTATTTTATACCATCTATTGCATATTGCCTATGCCGCTCTGTCATTGCTCATCCATATATTCCATTCCTTTACTTAGATTTGTGTGTATTAGGTAGTTGTGGAATTGTTAGTTTACTTGTTAGATATTGCTGCACTGTCGGAACTAGAAGCACAAGCATTTCGCTACACTCACAATAACATTTGCTGACCATGTCACGCCTGCTCCCGCTTCCCCTCTCTGGCATTCGAAGGCACCAAGCTGCCCATCATTACGCACACCTGTCACCATCATTACGCGCATCAGCGCTCATTGGACTTACCTGGACTCCTTCACCTTGTTGATAGCCCATCTATATCTGTCTGTTCCTCCGTTGGTTCGCCGTGTCAGAATTATTGTCGTCATGACGTTTTGTTCCTCCCGTCCAGACACTGTTCTTGTTTTGTTTGATGTCCCTTTTCCATGAAATGTTCACTCCCTGTACTTGCTTCTCGTCTTCAGCGTCAGTCCTTACAGAATACTGACACCACTATTTGAAGCATCAGGGAGTTCTTGTTTTTTGTTTTTGGTGGTGACATCGGGTCCGGGTGCTGCCACTTCCACTCCTTAGCTGGCTCGATAGGTTTCCTTGCCTCGGTTGGCTAGGTAGGCTCCCATCCCACGTCATGCCTCAGCCGGCCCATCAGGCTCCCATGCCTCAGCCAGCTCGTTAGGCTCCCACGCCTCAGCGGGATCGTCAGGCTGTCACGCCTCAGCCAGGTCGTCAGGCTCCCACGCCTCAGCCGGCTCGTCGGGCTCCCACGCCTCAGCCGGCTCGTCAGGCTGCTATGCTTCAGCCGGCTAGTTCAGTGCCATGCCTCGGCCCGTCAGGCTCACCCAGGTGGGACGCCGGGTGGACCACTAGAGGGGAGGTACTGTCATGCCTGATCCCCCTTCCCCTCTCTTGTGCTCGAGGGCGCCAGGCTGCCCATCATTACGCACACCTGTCACCATCATTACATGCATCAGCGCTCATTGGACTCACCTGGACTCCTTCACCTTGTTGATTGCCCCATCTATATATGTCTGTTCCTCCGTTGGTTCCCCGTGTCAGCATTATTGCCATCATGTCATTTTGTTCCCCCGTCCAGACGCTGTTCTTGTTTTGTTTGATGTCCATTTTTCATTAAATGTTCACTCCCTGTACTTGTTTCTCATCTCCAGTTTTGGGCTTTACAAACCATGTGTATGTGACCAATACAATTTGAATTGATTTGATCCATGCCCTTAAAAAAACAGGGCATGGATCAGAAAATCAGTCAGTATCTGTTGTGACCACCATTTGCCTCATGCAGCGTGACAAATCTCCTTCCCATACAGTTGATCAGGCTGTTGATTGTGGCCCGTGGAATGTTGTCCCACTCCTCTTCAATGGCTGTGCGATGTTGCTGGATATTGGCAGGAACTGGATCACGCCATCGTACTTGTCGATCCAGAGCATCCCAAACATGCTGAATGGATGACATGTCTGGTGAGTATGCAGGGCATGGAAGAACTGGGACATTTTCAGCTTCCAGGAATTGTGTACAGATTATGGCAACATGGGAGCTTGCAACATTGTCATGCTGAAACATGAGGGGATGGCGGCGGATGAACGGAGCGACAATGGGCCTCAGGATCTCATCACGGTATCTCTGTGCATTCAAATTGTCATCGATAAAATGCAATTGTGTTCGTTGTCCGTAGCTTATGCCTGCCCATACCATAATCCCACTGCCATCATGGGGCACTCTGGTCACAATGTTGACATCAGCAAACTGCTCGCCCACACGACGCCACACGACGTCTGCCATCTGCCCGGTACACTTGAAACCGGGATTAATCTGTTGAAGAGCACACTTTTCCTCCAGTGTGCCAGTGGCCATCAAAGGTGAACATTTTCCCACAGAAGTTGGTTACGATGCTGAACTGCAGTCAAGTCAAGTCCCTGGTGAGTACGACAAGCACGCAGATGAGCTTCTCTGAGACGGTTTCTGACAGAAATTCTTCGGTTGTGCGAACCCACAGTTTCATCAGCTGTCTGAGTGGCTGGTCTCAGACGATCCCTCAAGTGAAGAAGCCGGATGTGAAGTTCCTGGGTTGTTACACGTGGTCTGTGATTGTGAGGTCAGTTGGACTTGCTGTCAATTTCTCTAAAATGACGGCTTATGGTTGAGTAATTAGCATTCAATTCTCCAGCAACAGCTCTGGTGGACATTCCTGTAGTCAGCATGCCAATTGCACGCTCCCTGAAAACATGGGACATCTGTGGCATTGTGTTGTGTGACAAAACTGCACAGCAGAGATGAGGTGTGCACTGTCATCCACGCCCCCGGACTTTGAGAAGCTCAGACATGACATGCATCAAGCACACCCATCTTATTAGTGGTGGTGAGATAATATACATTTTGTCAGACTAATTTGTAATTGACTGTCATAGCCAAACATTAAATGTATGTGATTGTGAGTTGAGAAGACAATCTGAAATACTGTTAAAATGTTTTTCAATTGACTGCCATAGGCCCAAATAAAAAAGTCTACATAATTTGTTTCACATGGTTGGGGTCCCAAACATTTTCAGATATCAAAATGGGGTTGTGGGGAAAAAGTTTGGGAACCCCTAGGCTAAATGCATTCACAGGATGCAAAGCAAACATGCCCACAATTACATTATGGCATGAAGGCTGGCAAAATAGTAGCCTAGTCTACAATATCCCAAAAATATGACAATCAAACTGTCAGCCCCGCAAGGACGAGGAAGGGGTCTGTGAGGACAGAGGGGGAGTGATATGTAATTTTCAGGGACAATCTCACAAGCACCAGAGAGAGTGAGAGTAGAGAGAGTGAGAGCGGGCGCATAGAGGCACACAGGGAACACAGGCTTCTCTCCAACGTTGGATTCTAGTTGTATTTCATTCAGCGCGTTCACTTGAATCACAGGCAGTCGAAGGAGCTATGAGATGATATCTTTATTGAAAGGTAAGATTGAAATTGGTGTGAGAAAAATGCATCAGGACAAAATGTTTTGTTCTTCTTAATATGGTTCAGCTAATTTGCAGCCTACTTTCACTTTAACCCATTTATCTTGCAGAATGAATGGGGTATTGATGGTTAGTTCACAATTTATCATGGCTATTGACTGTTGACAGTGTTATGCATGCCCAAATGTTTTTATTTTAATGTCAATACAAAAAGCCTATCCATTTCAATCTGAATACATATAATCTGAAATACAGCCTAAATTGTGTGGTGCACGTGCTTATACCAAAACAAAATGTGCAAAATAAAGATGTTCGCCTTCAAATGTCAGGAACAGATGTCAGCTGTTTTAGCGGCAGGCTAAATGCAGACGTAATACAGAGTTATCCAAGAGATCTGTTGGAATTATGGGACCAAACTGTGGCTATTCTGGTTGACTGAACTAAACGCCGAGATTTGACAGATGGTACCAATGTGATTGTCATCTTCCCTTCCTTCCTGGACTAGGCTACGTGTGTGTGTGTGTGTGTGTGTGTGTGTGTGTGTGTGTGTGTGTGTGTGTGTGTGTGTGTGTGTGTGTGTGTGTGTGTGTGTGTGTGTGTGTGTGAGTGAGTGAGTGAGTGAGTGAGTGAGTGAGTGAGTGAGTGAGTGAGTGAGTGAGTGAGTGAGTGAGTGAGTGAGTGAGTGAGTGAGTGAGTGAGTGAGTGAGTGAGTGAGTGAGTGAGTGAGTGAGTGAGTGAGTGAGTGAGTGAGTGAGTGAGTGAGTGAGTGAGTGAGTGAGTGAGTGAGTGAGTGAGGCGCTACTCTCAGAAACGCTCACCTGCAGCCTGCACTGGTTCCACAGTCCACACGGATTTACTCATGCTTAAAGTGTTAGTTCATCAAATTACACATTGGTTACCTTACCCTGTAAGCAGTCTATGGACAAGCTATGACAGCAATCCATCCATTGGATACGTTTCCCTGGCACTGTTCCCACAGTGTTTACATTTTAGCGTTTGTGTGCAAATCACAATAACATGCGTCAGAGGGGTCACAGCTCCAACGTTCTCTAACAAGACAAGGTCATGCTCCAGGCTGTTCAGTTTACCTAAAGTATGCTAATGCCCAGCTTTGAAGTGTGTGTGTGTGTTTGTATGTGTGTGACACAAGAGGAGAGAAAGTAGGGAGATAAATAACAAACTCTTGGAATGAGAACGAGAGAGACCATGTACCACATTCGCACATCAACAACACTTTGACTTTAGACATCAAAGAGAAGATCATTATCAGCCAATTTCACTCAGCATATGGGCTAGGCTTTACACACACACACACACACACACACACACACACACACACACACACACACACACACACACACACACACACACACACACACACACACACACACACACACACACACACACACACACACACACACACACACACACACACACACACACACACACACACACACACACACACACACACACACACACACTATCCAGCCAGCCAGTATAGATATTCCCTAGTCCCCGCTCACCGAAGTCTTTGTTGAACACATTTATTTGTCAAGTGAATGTACGGCTGACTCGTAAGCACTAGCACATTGTTAGAGCATACGTCTGCCACAACACAGAGCTTTGATTGGGTGTTGAATTACTACTTACTGACTGTCTGAATGTAAGATGGTGACTATAGCAAGATGGGTGATGTGCCGAGTACAGTCACAATGAGGCCTCTCCTCATCAGTTTGATTTGGACAGGCTGTGAAGACTGAGAGAGAGAGGGAAAGAGAGGAGGGAGAGAGAGGATGAGCAGTCTTAACATGTTCAATTGAATGGAAGGAAGAAGAGAATGCCAGGGAGATGCACAGGTGGAGTAAAATCTCTTTGCCTGTCTTTGTTACTTAAAGGGGCAATGAACAGTTGCTACATACATTTTTGGACGTAAATTAATTATATGTACCCATTGATTCTCAACTTATAAATGCCTCATTAGCTTACTTTACCTGTCGTACCCCATCAGAACCCAAAATATAGGGCTCTATTCAATCTGTTTCGCTGAAGCGTTACAGATTGTGAGATATAAATTTAAACTCTGACATATGCAGCATTTACCATGAATGCAGTCTCCGCTAACGTGGGAACTTTGTCTTAAAATTCTTATCACACTGTATGTCACGACTTCTGCCGAAGTTGGTTCCTCTCCTTGTTTGGGTGGCGCTCGGCATCGCCGGTCTACTAGCCATCGCCGATCTTTGTTTTCACACACCAGTTTTTTATTTCACAATTATTTGTTCCTGTATTTAAACCCTCTGTTTCCCCCATGGTTTTGTGCGGGATTATTTATTGTTCAGTTCGGTTTATGATGGCTGGGTATTTGACGGGTGCTGTGTTCACCCGTGCGTAATATTTACCGTATTGTTATTGGTCAAGTGGAATTGTTACCTTGTGCCTTTTTGAGTAAAGAACGTTGCCCACTCATTCTGCTCTCCTGCGCCTGACTTCATGCACCAGCTACACTCACCCTTCTGACACTGTAACACTTAACTTTCACAATATGGACTGAATAGAGCCCATAAGCTTGTTATACTCCAATGTTTGTAAACAAAGTAAATGTAAACAAACACTGTATAGGCACAAAACATGGTTAAAACTGTAATTTTACATTTTAGTAATTTAGCAGACACTCTTATCCAGAGTGACTTCCAGTTAGTGCATTCATCTTAAGATAGCTAGGTGGGGCAACCACATAACACAGGCATAGAAAGTACATTTCTCCTAAATATCATAGCTGTCAGTAGAGTCAGAGCTAGAAGGGAGGGGATGGAGGGGGGGTGGCGTGTAAAGTTCAAGTGCTGGTTAAGTGTTTTAAAATAAATAAAAAATTCGGGGGGGGGATTGAGGTGAGGTGAGGAGGAGGGTTATTTAAGAAAATGTTTGAAGAGGTAGGGTTTCAAATGTTTTTGGAAGATGGGCAGGGACTCCGCTGTCCTAGCTTCAGGGGGAAGCTGGTTCCACCATTGGGGTGCCAGGACAGACAAGAGCTTGGACTTGGCTGAGCGGGGGGGGAGGCCCAAGAGACCTGAGGTGGCAGAACGGAGTGTTCGGTTGGGGTGTAGGGGTTGAGCATAGCCTGAAGGTAGGGAGGGGCAGTTCCTCTTGCTGTTCTGTAGATAAGCACCATGGTCTTGTAGTGGATGTGAGCTTCAACTGGAAGCCAGTGGAGTGTGCGGATGAGCGGGGTGACATGAGAGAACTTGGGAAGGTTGAAAACCAGGCGGGCTGCTGTGTTCTGAATAAGTTGTAGGGGTTTGATGGCACAAGCGGGGAGCCCAGCCAACAGTGAGTTGCAGTAGTCCAGACAGAAGAGGACAAGTGCCTGGATTAGGACCTGCACCGCTTCCTGTATGAGGAAGGGTTGTACTCTACAGATGTTGTAGAGCATGAACCTGCAGGAGCAGGTCACTGCTTTGATGTTTGCTGAGAACGACAGGGTGTTGTCCAGGGTCATGCCAAGGTTATTTGCACTCTGGGAGGGCGACACTGTGGAATTGTCAACTGTGATGGAGAGGTCTTTGAGCGGGCAGGCCTTCCCTGGGAGGAAGAGCAGTTACACCTTGTCGAGGTTGAGCTTGAGGTGGTGGACCGACATCCAAGTTGAGATATTTGCCAGGCTTGCAGAGATGCATGTCGCCACCTGGGTGTCAGAAAGGGGAAGGAGAAAAGTAGTTGAGTGCCATCCGCATAGCAATGATAGGAGAGACCATGTGAAGATATGACGGAGCCTAGTGACTTTGTGTACAGAGAGAAGAGGAGAGGGCCTTGAACCGATCCCTGGGGGACACCAGTAGTGAGAGTATGTGGTGCAGATACAGATCCTCTCCACGTCATCTGCTAGGAGCGGCTCTGCCAGGTAGGATGCAATCCAATAGTGTGCAGAGCCTAAGACACCCAGCCCTGAGAGGGTGGAGAGGAGGATCTGATGGTTCATGGTGTCAAAGGCAGCAGATAGATCTAGGAGGTTGAGAACAGAGGAGAGAGTCAGCTTTGGCAGTGCGGAGAGCCTCCGTGCCACAGAGAAGAGCAGTCTAAGTTGAGTAACCCGTCTTGAAGCCTGACTGGTTAGGGTCAAGAAGATAGTTCTGAGAGAGATAATGAGAAAGTTGATCAAAGACAACACGCTCAAGTGTTTTGGAAAGAAAAGAAAGAAGGGATACAAGGCCCAGATTCACAAAACACTACGCAAAAACTTAAGAAGCTTCTTAAGGAAAAATATACATAGTTCGGAAGTGCAATTCCTCAACAATGTCTTAAGATTTAATGATTTTCTTACGAACTTTTCAAATATGTTCTTACAAATCTTCTTAAGATGTTTGTTGCTAGGCAAACGTTTTAGGTAGCTACCTAGCTCGCAATGGCAATCATTTTAGCATATTTCTTACTGAGGTTGCTGTTCTAAAACATGTTCTTGGGTTTAAAATAATCTATACTGAAACTTTCAGATGAAGTTTGTGAGTGAATGAAATATGTTCAATTGCTTTTAAAGGGTTTAGCTATCTTGGAATTAAGAACGTTTACAATAACTTTATTTTCAAGAATCTTACTTAACTTTTTGCTTAAGGAGAAACATAAGAAATACCGCAAGAACATTTCCAGTAAACTTTTTTAGGAATAGAAACTTTCCTTAACTTTCTTCTTAAGTCTATAGTTAAGGAGAAAATGGCAGTTAAGAAGACATTTCTTCTTAAGAAGGTTTTGTGAATCTTGGCCCAGGTCCATAGTTTTTGACGTCAGATGAATCGAGGGTTGGTTTCTTGAGGAGGGTGAAACTCGAGCCGAAGTCAGAGGGGATGCAGCCAGTGGTCAGGGATGAGTTGATGAGGCAAGTGAGGAATGGGAGGTCTCCAGAGATGGTCTGGAGAAAAGAGGAGGGGATGGGGTCGAGCGGGTATGTTGTAGGGCGGCCAGACCTCACTAGTCGCAGGATTTTATCTGGAGAAAGAGGGGAGAAAGAGGACAAGGCATACGATAATTCTGTGTGTGTGGGACCAGTGGACTCAATACGCTGAGTGACTGAGGAGCAGATGTTGTCAACCTTCTTTTCAAAGTGGTTGACAAAGTTGTTTGCAGAGAGGGAGGAGGGAGGGGGAGGGGGAGGGGGTGGAGGATAAAGGAGGGAGGAGAGGGTGGAAAAGAGTTTCTTAGCGTTTGAGGCAGAAGCTTTAGAGTGATAGAAAGTGGCTTTAGCAGTGGATGCAGAGGAAGAGAAGGTAGAGAGGAGGGAGTGAATGGGTAATAGGTCCTTTGAAAGTTTAGTTTTCCTCCATTTTTGCTCAGCTGCCCACGTTGGAGGAAAGGGAGACAGATAAGGAAACAAAGTAGAGACCTGGAGGGGGTTGCAGTGAGATTAGTAGGCAAACAGCCTCTAGTGAGGTCAAACGTATTGCTTTGCTTGTGAGTTGGAGTGGATTGGGAAAGGGTGCAATCAAAAGAGGCAAGGAGGGGAAAGAGAGAGTTAGAAAGAAATTAATCAAAGGCAGAAGTCAGGGGATTGAAGTCGCCAAGTACGAAGAGCGGTGAGCCATTGTCAGGAAATGAGCTTATCAAGGTGTCAAGCTCATTGAGGAACTCTCTAAGGGCACCTGGTGGGCGATAGACAACAATGTTAAGGTTGAGTGAACAAGTGACAGTGACAGCATGGAATTCAAATGAAGAGATGGCCAGTTAAGAGAGGGAGAAACGAGAAAATCTCCATTTGGGAGAAATGAGTAGGCCTGTGCCACCACCGCAATGACCAGATGCTCTCGGACTATGAGAGAAAACATAGTCAGATGAAGAAAGAGCAGCTTGAGTGGCAGTGATTTATCCAATTTTGATAACATGGATGGTCAGTCCATGCATCCATAGCTCTGTCTATGAATTTGAGAGTGATGACATTCTCCAGCCCCATCCCTCAGCTGTTTACTGAAACAGTGGTGGAGAGCCTGCTTTGTTATTGTTTCAACTGCTGATTGACCTTTTAAAGAGATTCTTTAGTAATTTTGTATACTTTTTAGCCAGTAGTTCTGAAAGTAGCGCTCACGAGCCAAAAGTGTTCCCCGAAAATGTAGTACTACGTCACATATGTGCAGATATGTGCACTACGTCATTGCTCTCTCACTCTGCTGTGTGTGCATCTTGCTAGCTGTCACTCAAATGTTGAGGGGCTGAAGCTCATTGGTTACAACTCGAATTGCTAGGGGGGTGGCCATGTGGGGGACAATAATGGTAAAATGGTGCAGCATAGCTTCCAGAAAAACAGTCGCTTTCAAACTAGGGATTGTGTGGCTAATTGAGGTAAAACAGTAATTATGCTCATAGATTATGCATGTATGAACTATACATTGACACATCCAGCCCTAAGCGGGAGGTTTAAAAAATACTTAGTAGTCGCCAAAGATCCGGAGCAAGTCTTTAAGCCAGCTAAGCTTTCCCTTCATCACATATTCCCCTCTCTCTTTCCCTCTTCCTCTATCTCTCCCCCCCGCCCCCCTGCTCTCCCTTCTGCTCTGTCTCTCCCTCTCTCTCTCTCCCACCCACCTCCCTCTCTCTTTCTCTCTCTCCTCCCTCTCTGTCTCTCCCTTTCTACCCCCTCTACCTCTCTTCTCTCTATATAACTATGTAAAGACCTGACATGCACAGGCTATTTTTAATAAAAATGAAACAGCTGCCTTGCAGTGAAGCGAAACACAGAGTGAAGGGAGACTGAAACAGCGATTTGCAATTTAGGCCTGTGTCACCACTCACCAGCCAGCAACAGTAAATCGCCCTGACTCTTTTTTTCCCCTATCTTTATCGTTCTATCTCTTTCTAGCTGTCATGACTTCCGCCGAAGTCGGCTCCTCTCCTTGTTCGGGCGGCGTTCGACGTCACTGGCTTTCTAGCCATCGCCGCTCTATTTCTCATATGTCCATTTGTTTTGTCTTGTTCCATACACACCTGGTTTTCATTCCATAATCACACTGTATGTATTTAGTCCTCTGTTCCCCTCCATGTCTTTGTGTTTAATTGTTTCGTGTTACGTGGTTATCGTTACACGCCCGACTGGGTTTTCATGTTTCCGTGTTTTTTGCACACGGTTTGTTTATTTTGTATTACAGTGTCTTGTATTGAACATTTTTCACGCCTTACACTTTTGCCTTGTGGGCTGGAGGTTTTCAAGAAGCTGCGTTCTTCTGTTATTTTCTCTACTGCCATAATAAAGTGTGCGCTTGTTCAATACTCCCTGCTCTCCTGCACCTGACTTCTCCACCAGCAGCGCACAGCCTTGACACTAGCCATGATCCATCCCCTCACGAACACTTACATCTCACATACTGAAAAACAATATTAAATGGCATGTTTTTTCTTTAATTGTGGAGCAGTAGACATGAAAAACAACATGAAAAACACTCAAACTAACTGTTTTAAAATGGGCCAAGAAGTGGATTTAAAGATGCAACATTATACAGAAGAAAGAGAATAGCTTTAAAAGCGCCAGAGCGGAGATATAGGGGATGGTTTAAAGATGAGGGAACAGACACATCGGTTCAGAGAGACTGAGTGCACATCTGGCATTCATATTGATGAGGTGGCATAAATATGTGCAAAAAAATAGCTTTATTCCTTTTCAACAGTCATTTTTTTCTTCTGCGAAAGAATTGATGTGAGGAGGGGAGAAGGGTAGAACAAAGCGACAATATTTCTTATGATCAAAAGCTCAAATTAGTACTTTGTTCTCAAGTATTAAGAAACTAGGGCAATTGCTGAATTGGAATGAATGAGTATTGTGTCCCTGTTGTAAACATTCTGAAATTGGATAAATTAAACATTCTGATAAATATTACACAGTCATTTTGGGTTAATGATATTTTAACTTGTAGGGATGCAGCCATTATATCATTTCTTATCGAGAGAAATAAATGTACCTTTGAATATGAGTGTGTGTTTGTGATTGTGTGTTAAATGTGAGAGAGGAAAAAGGTAAAGAGTGACATTGACAAATTGACAGGTAGAGAAGAAAGAGCGGCGATTGCAGAAAATAGACGGAGATAGATAGAGAAATTGGGATTACACATTTTCAGTCTTGTTAAGTTGGTGACAGCCTTCATTGTACAAAGCCTGGAAGAACGATGCCCGGGGTCTGACTCTAATACTAACGAAACTCGGATCGTTAAACTTTTGGGAAATGAGGACAGAAATGTATTCAAATATTTATGAGTCCAATTAATCTCTTAAGGGTAACTTCTTCTACTAATGGGCATTGAAGTATGAGGAGGCCATCTTTAGGATGAAATCAATCATCGGATGGACTGACAATTGTGTCTGACACAGTAAAGTAGTGGGCTATACCACACCCTCTGCCCTTCAGGTCCAAACTCAGCCTCCAGAAACAAAGCTCCATTACAGGCTCTACATTGAGCTCATAACATAACACAATAGTCTCATTATTCTTTGCCCCATTCTGTCAATAAGTATTAAGTGACATTCTTTAACTAACCAGTGTTATGCTTTATCACTGGTTATGAGCATGTCTGAGCCCTTGTAATGTTTTATTATGTTACAAATAGACATTAGATATTTCTATGCTGCAATTTTACAACAGACTGACAATAGCCTCTGGTTTTCTATTAGCTATGACTATGGTGTCTAATCCTTCAATTCACCAAACACTAAACAATGGACAAATCTGAACATAGACAGTAGGCAAAAAAACTGTGCAGACAGAACAGTGCTATTACAATATATTCCCCACAATGTGGAGTTGTAAAATGGCAGCCAGCTTTCCTCAGGTCTCGAGGAGTTAATGAGAATACTGTCAACAGCTCTGCATGTCTTCATGCCTCCTGCACCTCGGAGCTGTTTGCTCTCCTTTTAATTAAAACAGCTGAGATTACTCTAATTATCTCTCCTCTCAGGTAATCCAGCTCTGAATGAAAACCAAACAGAATGAAGACTGACCCTGGACATAGCAAAGGAAAGCACAATGTGGCGAGAAGACATATCAGAATCCAAGGAGAGGAACAAAAATCTCTGGAGAATTCTTTGTTGAAATGAGTTGACTAACATACCAACATACCAACATACCAACTCCGCTATGACCACCCCAACGGTGCTTCTTCTAGTTTTGGTTTGTATGTGGGAGGAGCACAGAGGTGAGAGCTCACTAATTGTTAGTTTACCAATTCCAGTTCAGATCAGTGAGGAAGCCCTAACAGATGTCAGGGCTGGAGAAAACACTGTCTCTCTGGTGAATCATGGTGAAAATGCTGAGGTTCTTATGACTACCCACATCCCACTGGCTCCTGGATTAACAGAAAAAGGAAAGAATGGCCTGGATGAACTGGTACAGATATCAACCCAAACTGCCTTTACCCTTCACACCACTTGGAATGTAATTACATCCAAGAGTGAAGCTGTGGGTAATGTTCACACTCAGTCACTGGAGGCACAAGAGTCCATGGAGACAGATCCCAATGGAGACCCCAGCCATCATTTGAAACTACAGACTGACTTCCATCCAGAGTCCAGAGTTCTTCCAAAGAGCATCTCTAGCCGGGGCTTGGTGTCTCAGGCAGGGGTGGTGGGGCTAACTCTAACTTGGGAGCGGCCTCGCTCTCGTCATAGGCGGAGTTGGCAGTGGAACCAGTTCTTTGTGATTGAGGAGTACAGAGGACCAGAACCAGTGCTCATCGGACGGGTAAGGCCTCATCAAAACAAATGCTCATATACTGTATGTCATTAAAAGTACAGTGTGAATTAAAGTGTTATAAAAGTTTTCATACTTGTAGCTTTGGTTCATAAAAATGTCCTACTTGTAGCTTTGATTCAGTTATTCCTAGAACAATAGCCTGATGATACAGTACTCTACAAGTCAGACATACTGTAGTTCACTAAGGTTAGTCAATAAATACGGTAGGTCGCACCACACCAACAACACAATAGAGCTGACAGGAAGTCAGTGTTCAACCAGTCTGATGATGAGATGATTGAATATATTTTAAGCCAGTTCGCACCTGATCCATCTAGATCCCTGGAGGTTACTTGTAGCACATCACAGGCAAAGCGCTGGACTGTTAATGCAGCTGCTGGCAGCTTTAGTGTGTATGTGAATTATATTAGCTGTAACGCTAACAGGGAACTGTGCCAGCCACCATAGAAGCAGCCATATAAATGTTTCATCTTCCTCTCTGCCTTTTATTGATACAGTCACGAAGGGATGGTAGTCCAGCGGTGGAGACATGACTTTTTCCAATGTTGCAGTTAGTGCACTAGTCTGATTCTAGGCTTGAGATTGCTATGACGTCATAAGGGATCTCACATAGGGAGGAGTTGTTTTTTGTGCAGCTTGTTAGGGCTTTAAGAGAGTTTTTATGATCAAATCCAATCAAATCAAATTGTATTAGTCACATGCGCCGAATACAACAGCTGTAGACCTTACAGTAAAATACTCACTTATGAACCCTTAACCAACAATGCAGTTGAAAAAAAATATGAGTAAGACTAAGAAATAAAAGTAACAAGTAATTAAAGAGCAGCAGTAAAATAACAATAGCGAGACTATACACAGGGGGGGTACCGGTACAGAGTCAATGTGTGGGGGCACCGGTTAGTTGAGGTAATATGTACATGTAGGTAGAGTTATTAAAGTGACTATGCATAGATGATAACAACAAGGAGTAGCAGTGGTGTAAAAGAGGGGGGGCAATGCAAATAGTCTGGGAAGCCATTTGATTAGATGTTCAGGAGTTTATGGCTTGAGGATTGAAGCTGTTTAGAATCCTCTTGGACCTAGACTTGGCGCTCCAGTACCGCTTGCTGTGCGGTAGCAGGGAGAACTGTCTATGACTAGGGTGGCTGGAGTCTTTGACAATTTTTAGGAACTTCCTCTGACACCGCCTGGTATAGAGGTCCTGGATGGCAGGAAGCTTGGCCCCAGTGATGTGCTGGGCCGTACGCACTACCCTCTGTAGTGCCTTGGGTCGGAGGCCGAGCGATTGCCATACCAGGCAGTGATGCAACCAGTCAGGATGCTCTCGATGGTGCAGCTGTAGAACCTTTTGAGGATCTGAGGACCCATGCCAAATCTTTTCAGTCTCCTGTGGGGGAATAGGTTTTGTTGTGCCCTCTTCACGACTGTCTTGGTGTACTTGGACCATGTTAGTTTGTTGATGTGGACACCAAGGAACTTGAAGCTCTCAACCTGCTCCACTACAGCCCTGTTAATGAGAATGGGGGAGTGCTCGGTCCTCTTTTTCCTGTAGTCCACAATCATCTCCTTAGTCTTGATCACGTTGAGGGAGAGGTTATTGTCCTGGCACCACATGCCAGGTCTCTGACCTCCTCCCTATAGGCTGTCTCCTTGTTGTCGGTGATCAGGCCTACCACTGTTGTGTCATCGGAAAACTAAATGATGGTGTTGGAGTCGTGCCTGGCCGTGCAGTCATGAGTGAACAGGGAGTACAGGAGGGGACTGAGCACGCACCCCTGAGGGGCCCCTAGTGTTGAGGATCAGCGTGGTGGATGTGTTGTTACCTACCCTTACCCTTACCACCTGGGGGCAGCCCGTCAGGAAGTCTTGGATCCAGTTGCAGAGGGAGGTGTTTAGTCCCAGGGTCCTTAGCTTATTGATGAGCTTTGAGGGCACTATGGTGTTGAACGCTGAGCTGTAGTCAATGAACAGCATTCTCACATTGGTGTTCCTTTCGTCCAGGTGGGAAAGGGCAGTGTGGAGTGCAATAGAGATTGCATCATCTGTGGATCTTTTAGGGGGTATGCAAATTGGATAGGGTCTAGGGTTTCTGGGATAATGGTGTTGATGTGAGCCATGACCAGCCTTTCAAAGCTCTTCATGGCTACAGGCGTGAGTGCTACAGGTCGGTAGTCATTTAGGCAGATTACCTTAGTGTTCTTGGGCAAAAGGGACTATGGTGGTCTGCTTAAAACATGTTGGTATTATAGACTTGGACAGGGAGAGGTTGAAAATGTCAGTGAAGACCCTTGCCAGTTGGTCAGCGCATGCTCGCAGTACATGTCCTGGTAATCCGTCTGGCCCTGCGGCCTTGTGAATGTTGACCTGTTTAAAGGTCTTACTCACATCGGCTGTGGAGAGCGTGATCCCACAGTCTTTCGGGAACAGCTGGTGCTCTCATCCATGTGTCAGTGTTATTTGCCTCGAAGCGAGCATAGAAGTAGTTCAGCTCGTCTGGTAGGCTCGTGTCACTGGGCAGCTCTCGGCTGTGCTTCCCTTTGCAGGCTGTAATGGTTTGCAAGCCCTGCCACATCCGACGAACATCAGAGCTGGTGTAGTACGATTCAATCTTTGCCCTGTATTGACGCTTGCCTGTTTGATGGTTTGTCGGAGGGCATAGTGGGATTTCTTATAAGCTTCCGGGTTAGAGTCCCGCTCCTTGGAAGCGGCAGCCTTTAGCTCAGTGCGGATGTTGCCTGTAATCCATGGCTTCTGGTTGGGGTATGTATGTACGGTCACTGTGGGGACGACATCATCAATGCACTTGTTGATGAAGCCAATGACCGATGTGGTGTACTCCTCAATGCCATCAGAGGAATCCCGGAACATATTCCAGTCTGCGCTAGCAAAACACTCCTGTAGCTTAGCATCTGCTTCATCTGACCACTTTTTTATTGATTGAGTCACTGGTGCTTCCTGCTTTAATTTTTGCTTGGAAGCAGGAATCAGGAGGATAGAATTATGGTCAGATTTGCCAAATGGAGGGCGAGGGAGAGCTTTGTATGCATCTCTGTGTGTGGAGTAAATGTGGTCCAGAGTTTTTTTTCCCTCTGGTTGCACATGCTGATGGAAATTTGGTAAGACAGATTTAAGTTTCCCTGCATTAAAGTCCCCAGCTACTATGAGAGCCGCGTCTGGGTGAGCATTTTCTTGTTTGCTAATGGCGGAATACAGCTCATTCAGTGCGGTCTTAGTGCCAGCATCAGTCTGTGTTGGTATGTAGACAGCTACGAAAAATACAGATGAAAACTCTCTAGGTAGATGGTGTAGTCTACAGCTTATCATGAGATACTCTACCTCAGGTGAGCAGAACCACGAGACTTCCTTAGATATCGTGCACCAGCTGTTGTTTACAAAAATTCATAGTCTGCCGCCCACTGTCTTACCAGATGTCGCTGTTCTACCTTGTCGATATAGCATATAACCAGCCAGCTGTGTTGATAATGTCGTCGTTCAGCCACGACTCCGTGGATATTACAGTTTTGAATGTCCCGTTGGTAGTTTAATCTTCCGCGTAGGTCATCGATTTTATTTTCCAAAGATTGCAAGTTTGCTAGTAGAATGGAAGGAAGTGGAGGTTTATTCGATCTCCTACGAATTCTCAGAATGCAGCCCGCCCTCTGGCCCATTTTTCTCCAACTTCTCTTCACACAAATGACGGTGATCTATGCCTGTCCCCGGGAAAGCAGTATATCATTCACGTCGGGCTCATCAGACTCGTTAAAGGAAAAAAAGTCTGTGGTGAGTAATCGCAGTTCTGATGCCCAGAAGTTATTTTCGATCATAAGAGACGGTAGCAGCAACATTATGTACAAAATAAGTTAAAAAATAAGTTACAAACAACGCAAAGAAACTGACATACATCAACGCCCAGACTCACATACATGATTAGAGTGTATGTTCTACGCTGTTTGAAAGACATTGATAGTAAGCATTGAGTTGGGTAAGATAAAGTACATCATGGCAATGAATGAGACATTTTCAGAAAGAGAAAATCAACAAGCAGAATACAGACTGAAGATCCTTGCTATTCTGTAAGCGAGGAGGAGAGAAAATTACAATTAAAGAGAGTGGGGAGAGTGACAACAGGATAGGGAAAGACAAGTAGCCCTCTGGGAATTCCATCAGAGATCATTTCAAAAAAGAATTCCCCTCCACTCTTTTGTTTTTATGGATTGGATAAGTTTCAACCCCACAGAGAAATATTTTGCCATGGCGACTGATGCACAGCAGGACTGAGCTAGCAACTGGATTGAGAATAGGGGGGTATGGGTTGGTGAGAGGGTGGGGGAGGATGTGTGAGATGAAAGTGAGATGAAAGAATGACAAAGATGTCTCTCGTGGTGATGCGTGGGATCCAAATAAAAGCAGATTTAAGGAGGAAGAAGAGGAGGGGGGTGTTGGAGAGAATAAACCCCCTACTCTCTCATCTAGCATTTCTTACTGTGTGTTATCATGTGTTTCTTTAATCCCTAACTGCACGCTCAACTACACACATATACACACACTGTTTATCTCTTTTTCTTGCTCTCTCTCTAACACACATATCCCACACACACACACTCGCACCCAGAGACACTTGTGGCTGTATACACCTGTGGTTTATGAATTACAGTTGACATGTTTACCAATGTGTTTATGCATCCCTTTGGTGTTTTTGTTAAGAAGAAATGCACATCTATGTGATTTAAGTCCTATGGGGCCATAATACTATTTTGCTCTTGCTCTCTCCAGGCTTATGTGACATAATAATATGAACAATGTTCCTTGCCTATGGCTTGTCTTGAATTTAATTCTCATGTGATAAATATAACTGTGTCCATATTAATGTAAAAACCTGCAGTATACTGCTCAGTAAATATCAAACAACCCATTCTGTTATTATAAACTCAGCAAAAAAAGAAACTGCCCTTTTTCAGGGCCCTGTCTTTCAAAGATAATTCATAAAAATCCAAATAACTTCACAAATCTTCATTGTAAAGGGTTTAAACACTCTTTCCCATGCTTGGTTGAACCATAAACAATTAATGAACATGCACCTGTGGAATGGTTGTTAAGACACTAACAGCTTACAGACGGTAGGCAATTAAGGCCACAGTTATGAAAACTTAGGACACTAAAGAGGCCTTTCTACGGACTCTGAAAAACACCAAAAGAAAGATGCCCAGGGTCCCTGCTCATCTGCGTGAACGTGCCTTAGGCACGCTGCAAGGAGGCATGAGGACTGCAGATGTGGCCAGGGCAATAAATTGCAATGTCCGTACTGTGAGACGCCTAAGACAGCGCTACAGGGAGATAGGATGGACAGCTGATCGTCCTCGCAGTGACAGACCATGTGTAACAACACCTGCAGGATCTGTACATCCGAACATCACACCTGCGGGACAGGTACAGGATCACAACAACAACTGCCTGAGTTACACCAGGAAAGCACAATCCCTCCATCAGTGCTCAGACTGTCCGCAATAGGCTGAGAGAGGCTGGACTGAGGGCTTGTAGGCCTGTTGTAAGGCAGGTCCTCACCAGACATCACCGGCAACAACATCGCCTATGGGCACAAACCCACCGTCGCTGGACCAGACAGGACTAGCAAAAAGTGCTCTTCATTGACGAGTCGTGTTTTTGTCTCACCTTGGGTGATGGTCAGATTCGCGTTTATTGTCAAAGGAATGAGCGTTACACAGAGGCCTGTACTCTGGAGTGGGATCGATTTGAAGGTGGAGGCTCCGTCATGGTCTGGGGCGATGTGTCACAGCATCATCATCACCCTGCGTTACAGGGAAGACGTCCTCCCTCATGTGGTACCCTTCCTGCAGGCTCATCCTGACATGACCCTCCAGCATGACAATGCCACCAGCCATACTGCTCGTTTTCCTGCAAGACAGGAATGTCAGTGTTCTGCCATGGCCAGCAAAGAGCCCGGATCTCAATCCCATTGAGCACGTCTGGGACCTGTTGGATTGGAGGTTGAGGCTAGGGCCATTCCCCCCAGAAATGTCTGGGAACTTGCAGGTGCCTTGGTGGAAGAGTGGGGTAACATCTCATAGCAAGAACTGGCAAATCTGGTGCAGTCCATGAGGAGGAGATGCACTGCAGTACTTAATGCAGCTGGTGGCCACACCAGATATTGACTGTTACTTTTGATTTTGACCCCCCCTTTGTTCAGGGACACATTATTCCATTTCTGTTGGTCACATGTCTGTGGAACTTGTTCAGTTTATGTCTCAGTTGTTGAATCTTGTTGTGTTCATACAAATATTTACACAAGTTAAGTTTGCTGAAAATAAACGCAGTTGACATTGAGAGGACGTTTCTTTTTTTTGCTGAGTTTAGTTAAAATAAAGGGTTGTGGTTTAAGATAGAGGTTGTGTTGGTCTTTTACGGAGGGTCCGCAGCAGAGCGGAGGAAATGATGTGATGAATAAACCTAGTGGATTATGAACATGTGCAGATGTGCCCTAAGGGGAGTGAGATGTTGAGGTTTCTGGTCAGAAAGCCTTCCCTGTGTGATGAAGGCTGAGTAATCCTTGTAGCTTTCTATTTCTGTGTGTCTGGCCTTTTACCCAACCAGCTCCCTGTAATATCCCCCTACTGCCATTAAATACTGAACAAGCAAGCACTGTTTACTGCAAAGTAACATGGGCAGACACACAGAGACAAATAGAGATACAGATGAAGAAAGAGAGAGAGAGAAAGAAACAGATGGGCAGATGGACTGTCAGAGAGAGAGGCATGTTCCCAGAGAGGGAGAGAGGGTGACAGAAAAACAAAGTTAAGGGGAGATACAGAGACAAGCAAACAGATGGATTCAGAGAGGGAAAGGAAACAGACAGATGGACAGAACATAACAGAACAGAAGACAGAAAGAGCGACACATGCAGATGGACACATTGGGCCGTCAGTGTTCTGCATGTGTGAGCAGGACATTTGGGGCCACTGTCCACAGTCATGTGCTTTCACCCCCTAACAATCCCACAGTGGCCTGCTTGGTCCAATGAGTTAATTAACAGTATGCATCAGTACTCATTCAGCTCCCCTCTGTCCACTTTCACACCTGGTGCCATTCAATTCACACTCACTGAATACCACATCTTGAGCTTGATTCAATCGCTCATTTCACAATCACATGTTTTTGTTTAGGTTGATGATAAATGGCGCTGATGAGGGATGCATTGTCTGTGTCAGTGGTGGCTCGGACACAATATGTCAAAAGCATCAGTTAAACGATAAACCCTGGCGTTTTAGAGAAAAGAGCAGAGAGAACAGAAGTCGCTCATTAAGCTAGGCTCAAAGCAGAATGCATAGATTACTGTTCTGACTTTATTTTCTGTCCATACCCATCTCCTCCAGCTGCACACAGACATGGACAGGGGCGATGGACGTACTAAGTATATATTAGAAGGAGAGGGGGTGGGGTCTGTGTTTGTCATCGACGGGAACACAGGAAACATCCACGTCACCAAGTCCCTGGACCGAGAGGACAAGGACCAGTACCGCCTGATTGCTACAGCAACCAACCGCCAGACAGGCCGCGCCCTCGAACCCTCGTCCACGTTCATCATCAGAGTTCAGGATATCAACGACAACCCACCTGTCTTCCAGAACGAGCCCTACACCGCCACTGTGCCCGAGATGGCCAATATAGGTACTACATAGGACTGACAGGGCTCCGGTCCTGATCTGTGATTTACATTACAGTCTAGTCAGGCTATCTCAAGGGCTTATTTGTCATTCCTGTAGTCTCACCACTCCATCTCTCGCTAACAGGTACATCCATAATCCAGGTGACAGCCACGGATGCAGACGACCCTACGTATGGTAACAGTGCCAGGCTGGTGTATGCTGTGACCCAGGGCCAGCAGTATTTCTCTGTGGATCCTCAGACAGGTCTGATGGGCCTATAATACACACTCCTATCAAGCTACATGTTATATGCCATATGATAGCCATGATGATGAACACAATACTGTATGCTCGTGATCTGTAAAGATACCACATTGTGTACTTCTGTGGTCTGTATGTACAGCCATAGACAGTCCACAGGTATTCTATGTACATAAAAGCTTGTGACATAGCGATATGTGATATTAAAGCAGATAACTCATCCTGGTGCAGTCTGCTTGTCCCTTTAGCTGTGATCCTTGTCATTGTAATGCATCATGGGGTTATTTACTGTCCTATGTCCTCTCCTTGTCCTCTCTGCCAGGTGTCCTACGTACTGCTGTAACTGACATGGACAGGGAGAGTCAGGACACCTATCTGGTAGTCCTTGAGGCCAAAGACATGGGGGGGCACCTGGGGGGGATGTCAGGGACGACCACAGTCACTGTGAGGCTGACTGATGTCAACGACAACCCCCCTCACTTCAGAAAGAGTGAGCAACATTACTGTTACTGTTTTGTTATTGGCATATGTCATGTATTACAGCCTAGTAACGCTCCATTTGTGTGTGTGTGTGTGTGTGTGTGTGTGTGTGTGTGTGTGTGTGTGTGTGTGTGTGTGTGTGTGTGTGTGTGTGTGTGTGTGTGTGTGTGTGTGTGTGTGTGTGTGTGTCTGTGTGTGTGTGTGTGTGTGTGTGTGTGTGTGTGTGTCTGTGTGTGTGTGTGTGTGTGTGTGTGTGTGTGTGTGTGTGTGTGTGATTAGAGTGATGAAATGCCTTGTACTGTGGCACTTGCGATGGTGCACTGATCTCTCTACTGCTAAGAGCACCTTTACGGTCTCCTCTGCCAGGGTTGTCACACAGCAGCTGTGAGAAGAGACTACTGTGCTAATAGTTGATTTTGATTTAATTTCAGGTAGTGTTGCTTGATATGTGCATGTGGCTCTTCCTTCATCATTGCAAACTAATGAATACATTCCATGAATGAGCTGCTTACCTCTTCATCCTCCTCCTCACCACCATCATCATCATCACCATCATTATTATTATCATTGTCATCAGTCTGAATTAATAACATCTTGAGATTGCTCTATTAGGGTCAACAGCACTAAGCTAGCTCAACAGCACTAAGCTGGCTCTTCATGAAAAACAGTGAGAGATAATGTCAGTCTTTTCTTATCCAAGCACTTCTACATTCTATTCTATTAATATTTCATCTAAAGTTCAGTCGTTTCTGCTCCAATAGACAATAAAATCACTGCCAAATATAATGCTCTGAGACACAATACATTCCTCTATACTGTGTCCCTATTTTTCTGACTTTCCCTCTCCTCTCTTGCTGTCCCTATCCTCTCTTGCAGTCCCTCTCCTCTCTTGCAGTCCCTCTCCTCTCTTGCTGTCCCTCTACTCTCCCTCCACTCATCATTACTGTAAACATTTTCCCTGAGGACTACTGGATGACTACTCTATCATTTTATGGTCTAAACGGTATGTTTAGTTAGTCCATGCCTGTCACTCATCTGTGTGGTCTCTGTCTGTCTGTCTGTCTGTCTGTCTGTCTGTCTGTCTGTCTGTCTGTCTGTCTGTCTGTCTGTCTGTCTGTCTGTCTGTCTGTCTGTCTGTCTGTCTGTCTGTCTGTCTGTCTGTCTGTCTGTCTGTCTGTCTGTCTGTCTGTCTGTCTGTCTGTCTGTCTGTAGGTGCCTGGTCGTTCTCTATCTCTGAGCTGGCAGCACCAGGGGTGGAGGTGGGTCGCCTCTCAGCAACAGATGCTGATCTGGGAGATAATGCCATGCTGGAATATACCATCCTGGACGGAGAGGAGGGAGACACATTTAACATCACCGGAAGAGACCAAGAAGCTGTCATTGTACTAAACAAGGTGAGAAATAAATAATGGAGACAAGATGTATACTGTATGTAGCTCTTAATCAGACTGAAGTCAAAAACATCCACAATGGCGTAAAATGAGGGGCTAAACTAAGCATAGCTCCTCCAAGGCACTCTTACCAGGAAGTTAATTCAGTGAAAAACATTTAAAACAGCAGGACAGTGTTGCCTGCAGAGACTTCAGTCAGTCACAATCAGGCCTGGTAATAGGATGCTTTGAATAAATATTTGGTCTGGAAACATTAATTTAACAGTTTTTCCTTGAAATCCTGTTGTGTGGTTGCACGAGTCCTGCACATTTAAAGACATCCTCCGGAATATTGGTGACTACTAAGTATTTTTTAAACCTCCCGCTTTTGAACACGAAAATCCCAAATTTGAAGGCAACTGTTTTTCTGGATGCTGTGCTGCTCCATTTTCCCCCACATGGGCCAGACCCCAAGCAATTCGAGTTCAACCAATGAGCTTCAGCCCCTCGCCATATGAGTGACAGCTAGCAAGATGCACATGATGCACACAGAGCAGAGCGCGAGAGAAAATATGTGATGTACTACGCAATTTTGGGGGCCAAATTTTGGCTCGAGTGCTACTTTCTAATCTACTGGCTAAAAAGTATATAAGAGTTCCAAAGAATCCCTTTAATTATCTCAAACAAAACATTGTCTCACTGTGGGTAACTTGAAAATAAGTAATAGACAAAAAGGGTATTCAAATACAATGGAATTTATGCACAACTAACTCATAAATGAAAGATTCCGACTAGCAGTTGAATTTAAATCACCAACCGGAAAATAGGCTGTGAGCCTGTGCATTTTTCAGTGGGGTGTTGAGTACATGGGGCATCGCAAGCTCCATTTAACAAAGTTTGTGTGACAAGCGTGAGAGTATGAGATAGAATGAGGTGATGATGAGTGAATGTGGGAGCGAAATAATTATGGAACAACGGTAGGAAAAGGGCATGATGAAAAGAGGGAGAGAAAGAGTGTTCAAGTTAGGGAGGGTGATAGAGAGGAAGCAAAGGAGACAGATAAATAATAGACAAAAATTGTTATAGAAAAGTATAGTAAAATATAATTGGCTGTATTTCTCTCCTCAGTTGCTGGACTATGAGAGTCGCAGTTCATTCTCGTTGTCAGTGGAAGTTGTGAACCCCATGGTGGATGCACGGTTCCTACGGAAGGGTCCCTTTAAGGACTGTGCGACCGTATGGGTCATGGTCCTCAACGCAGACGAGCCCCCCCGCTTCTCCCGATCCCGTTACCGTCTGGACGTGTCTGAGAACTGTCCTCCTGTTTGCAGCGTGGGCCGAGTATCTGCTGTTGACCCAGACACAGGACAAAGCACCAACATCAGGTAGGCTACACTCACTTAGTCTGTCTGTCTGTCTGTCTGTCTGTCTGTCTGTCTGTCTGTCTGTCTGTCTGTCTGTCTGTCTGTCTGTCTGTCTGTCTGTCTGTCTGTCTGTCTGTCTGTCTGTCTGTCTGTCTGTCTGTCTGTCTGCCTGTCACTCTACTCACTCACTCACTCACATTTTCTTTACTCAAACTATTCTCTCTCCCCCTCCCCTCCCGTCTCTCTCTCAGGTACTCCATTGATCCCCAGTCTGACCTGGAGGCTCTGTTCCGTATTACTTCTGACAGCGGCCTTATCACCACGGTGATGGAGTTGGACCGGGAGCGTGAGCAATGGCATAATATCACTGTCATCGCCACACAGAGAGGTATGAGGTTCAAGTCCTTTCAGACTCAGCTGCCCACAGACAATACAAGCACTCTGGCTTAGTACAGAGTCATGTTTTCCCTCATATCACTCATTGTAGCCCTGGTGATGGCTGTGATGAAGTTGAAATTAAACTCACTAGGCACTCCTTTCCTTTTCTAGACAATCCAAACCTTGTGACCAGGGTTGTGGTTGCCATAGAGACACTGGACCAGAATGATAATGCACCAGAGTTGGACAGGCAGTACACAACGTCTGTGTGTGACTCCAGTACCCCTGGACAGGTCAGTGCTGCTAACACTTACCCACGTAACTCTGACACTGCACTTTATCAGTCTGTCTATCTATAGCCCTGCATGCTGATAACCATAATGCTAATTTCTGATTCCAGCTTTCAGGACAATTAATTGTAGAAGTCTTTGAAGATTTCCTATTCCTTTTATTGCGTCTCCTTTTATGAAATTCACTCAAGAGCAATTGATGTCAGATCACTGTTTCTGTTTTTCTTCTTCACCTTATTGGTGTCATGAGTCCTGTTTCTCCAGAGTTCTTTTTATCCAATGACATTGGCTGAGTTGTTTTTATCCAATGACATTGGCTGAGTTGTGTGGCTGTAACCAGGTTTCCATCCAACCTTTTTATGTGATTAAAGTACATCAGATAAAAAATGTAATGATGGAAACAGCAAATTTGTCAGTAAAATTTCCGGTCTGGAGCGTGAAGTCACGAGCTCTGCTGGACAGCTACTGCGTAGCAACTGTTCTTATTATACCTCAGTAGTAGTGACCTAGCGGTGCCAAAAGCCCTGGTCTGACCTAGAAAGCCTATGTAAATTACGATCACCAGAACGGCCAAACACCCCGAAAAATTGACCCCCATTTTGGGATCTAAAATTTGCTTATTATGATCAAATTCAATCCCCACGGTGAATTATTTTCAAGTTCGCTACAAATCGAGATTAAATAGTGATCAATTCTGACTACTACATTTGTTGTCACGCAGGACTACATGCTGACACAGACCAATCATAGGCTGGTAGGCTACAATGAGGTTCCCAGTTAACTCTCTCAGGCAGGATGAAAACAATTACATCAACCTTGATCCTGTGCTAGTTACGGTCACTTTCACCATGATTTTATGGTGCCATTCAAACCCATTCAGCAATATCAAAGATTTTTATAACTAACCCAAGATAGACCACAGCCTGTCGTTTCCAATGGGAGCAAATTAATCATAGTGGGAAAAACAAGCAAGGAGGTGGGCCAGGCCAAGCACGAGCTAGCGAGATTCTTTTGGCGTGTTCTAGCATGTATTTGAATATTTCCGTTAGGAAACGCCTACTCTATAAAGTGAGCGTCTAAAATAACTAAATTCGCCCTTGCACTCCTACTAAACAATAAAACAAATTGAAACTTTGGCAAAGGGTAAAGTCTACAAAACTTAGTCCACTACAGATTATAGTTTTCGGGAAAAGAAAACTGTATTGAGATCAAATGTTTCATTGATGAGAGAATTAGCAGAATGACAGCCAAAATCCATCTCTCTCCATCTTCTCCCACTTCCGGCCACTGGGCAATTTGTTGGTGAGGGAAAATGTCAACCGGAGGCTTCAGATTTATACATCTGTTGAAACATCTAGCTCATTGTTCTATCTGTGGCAATATGGTGTACTTCAAATTCAAATACACTGCTCAAAAAAATAAAGGGAACACTTAAACAACACAATGTAACTCCAAGTCAATCACACTTCTGTGAAATCAAACTGTCCACTTAGGAAGCAACACTGATTGACAATAAATTTCACATGCTGTTGTGCAAATGGAATAGACAACAGGTGGAAATTACAGGCAATTAGCAAGACACCCCCAATAAAGGAGTGGTTCTGCAGGTGGGGACCACAGACCACTTCTCAGTTCCTATGCTTCCTGGCTGATGTTTTGGTCACTTTTGAATGCTGGCGGTGCTTTAACTCTAGTGGTAGCATGAGACGGAGTCTACAACCCACACAAGTGGCTCAGGTAGTGCAGCTCATCCAGGATGGCACATCAATGCGAGCTGTGGCAAGAAGGTTTGCTGTGTCTGTCAGCGTAGTGTCCAGAGCATGGAGGCGCTACCAGGAGACAGGCCAGTACATCAGGAGACGTGGAGGAGGCCGTAGGAGGGCAACAATCCAGCAGCAGGACCGCTACCTCCGCCTTTGTGCAAGGAGGAGCAGGAGGAGCACTGCCAGAGCCCTGCAAAATGACCTCCAGCAGGCCACAAATGTGCATGTGTCTGCTCAAACGGTCAGAAACAGACTCCATGAGGGTGGTATGAGGGCCCGACGTCCACAGGTGGGGGTTGTGCTTACAGCCCAACACCGTGCTGGACGTTTGGCATTTGCCAGAGAACACCAAGATTGGCAGATTCGCCACTGGCGCCCTGTGCTCTTCACAGATGAAAGCAGGTTCACACTGAGCACATGTGACAGACGTGACAGAGTCTGGAGACGCCGTGGAGAACGTTCCGCTGCCTGCAACATCCTCCAGCATGACCGGTTTGGCGGTGGGTCAGTCATGGTGTGGGGTGGCATTTCTTTGGGGGGCCGCACAGCCCTCCATGTGCTCGCCAGAGGTAGCCTGACTGCCATTAGGTACCGAGATGAGATCCTCAGACCCCTTGTGAGACCATATGCTGGTGCGGTTGGCCCTGGGTTCCTCCTAATGCAAGACAATGCTAGACCTCATGTGGCTGGAGTGTCAGCAGTTCCTGCAAGAGGAAGGCATTGATGCTATGGACTGGCCCGCCCGTTCCCCAGACCTGAATCCAATTGAGCACATCTGGGACATCATGTCTCGCTCCATCCACCAACGCCACGTTGCACCACAGACTGTCCAGGAATTGGCGGATGCTTTAGTCCAGGTCTGGGAAGAGATCCCTCAGGAGACCATCCGCCACCTCATCAGGAGCATGCCCAGGCGTTGTAGGGAGGTCATACAGGCACGTGGAGGCCACACACACTACTGAGCCTCATTTTGACTTGTTTTAAGGACATTACATCAAAGTTGGATCAGCCTGTAGTGTGGTTTTCCACTTTAATTTTGAGTGTGACTCCAAATCCAGACCTCCATGGGTTGATAAATTGGATTTCCATTGATTATTTTTGTGTGATTTTGTTGTCAGCACATTCAACTATGTAAAGAAAAAAGTATTTAATAAGATTATTTCTTTCATTCAGATCTAGGATGTGTTGTTTAAGTGTTCCCTTTATTTTTTTGAGCAGTATACTTCCGGCTTCATACGCCATCGAGAGTTTTCCAAAGGAATACATGGATGACGTCAGCGCTATCACTATCTACTGGCTTTAATGTCTATGCTTCATGCACAGAATTTTATCCGCAACAAGTCAATTTGATGGAATCACATCTCTGTTGGGAAAATGTGCATATATTATTTATGCAGATTTTGAATATTCGTATGAAAATCTGTCGCCAATTGGATGGAAACCTAGCTTCTGAGGTTCAATAGAAGTTCTCCTCTCTCTGCTCTGTCTCCCAGGTTGTTCAGGTGGTGAGGGCAGTGGATAGGGACCAGGGAGGACAGGACGTCACCATCCACTTCAGCATCCCTCCAGAGTCCAGCTCTGCTCTAAACCTCACCATCAGGGAGAGTGGAGGTGCATTCTAGCTATGTTTAACTTCTATGTCAAGCTGTCACCCTCCTCAAAGCTCTTATGTCAAATCAAAAATTCTGCAACTGGATTTTCATTGACAATATGCTTATTTTTATTTTACATGCTTGATGACAGTGCGCTTGCATCTTACAGTAACGATATAGGCCTGTTGAATTTAACTGAAATTCATATTATGACGTATAACTGGAGAATGGCATTCATGTACAAGTCACCTGATGACTGACTTGAGTTTCTGGTGTTATTGTCTTATTCAATCCCAGGTGCCACAGCCAGCCTTGTTCTCCAGTCGGCACTGCAGCCCCTCCCTGACTTCTCCTCCTCCCTCCTCACCCTGTACGTGCCCATTGTGCTGCGGGATGGGGCGTCCGGCCTCACCAACACCGGGACGGTCACCGTGAACGTATGTCCCTGTCTGAGAGGTGGCATGCGGGCCGAAGAGCGGGGGAGACAGAGGGACAGGGGCTGGGAGAGACAGACGGTATGTCTGCCCCTGCCCTCAACCTCTCCATCACTGATCTTCAGTATGGTCACCCTGCTGGCCCTGCTGGCCTGTGTCACTACACTGCTAGGTAAGACTTGAGGTCTACTGTCTGATGTATAGTACATGCCTGTTTCTACTGTTTTCAGTATACTGCCTGTGTCTCTGTCTGAAGATCAGTATCCCGTGAAATGGACTGCAGTGTCAGTGTGTGGTATTTACGATGTGCCTCTCTCTCTCTCCCCCAGTGGTGTGTGCTCTGTCTCTGTCTCTGCGGCATCAGAAGCAAGACTCCCACTCCCCATTTGAGGAGGAGGATGTGAGGGAGAACATCATTACCTACGATGACGAAGGGGGAGGGGAGGCAGACACTGCTGCCTTTGACATCACCGCGCTCCAGAGCATGCACAGAGTACCGCGCATGCAGGATAGCAGGAACATGTGAGCTGTGACGCCTGTTTGTGTAGTGTGTGTTTGTGTGCGTGTGTGTGTGGCCGTGTGGGTGTGAGCATGTGTGAGGGAGTGTGGGTGTGCACGTGTCTCTGTGTGTGTGTGTTGCTCTGACTTATGCTCTTCTCTTCCTCCAGATGGTACACCCAGCAGAATCAGGCCAGGGACAGGACGTACAGCTGGAGCCGGACCCCACACTCTACTGCGGACCCACAGCGTCCAGGCTCAGCCCCTGTATACGGACGCCTCTGCTACAGCATTCACACCCTGCCTGTCCTCAGAGACTGTCACAAGGGGCCCACACCATTCCAGTCAGGTCTGCAGCTGGTCAAACTGATGGGAACCTATGGGCCTCCTGGCAATCACATGGATAATAACTCCCTAGTCATCCAGAAACAGGACACCTTTGATCTACTGGAGCCTGAGGCGATCCATCTCAACTCTGCTGAGCCATGGTGCCCCAGCAGAGATGGACCAGAGAGCTGGGTGGCTAACAGCAGACCCACAGAAAAAGAGGGAGGCAGGGAGACCAACACTGGCACCCAGCAGCAGCTGCATCCAGAGCAGGAACCAATCAGAGTCAGATATTAACTTTCACATATAATGGGTGTAACAATGTTGCTATTATCAACCTCAGCTGTCTCAATGTTATTTTGGTAAATCTCTCAGGTTATTTTTCATTTTAAAGTATTTGATATTCGTTATAAAAGTATTTTGTATTTCCTCCCCAGACACAGCCCGAGTCTGTACTGACAGATGAAGCACTGGTTCTGACCTATTCTGTACCAAATGGCTCATCCTCTCAGAGTCACAGCAGCAGCATCTCTTCATCAGAGCAGCAGGAGAACAATCCAGACCTCTTTCCCTCCCACACTACCACCACCACCGGAGCTTCTAGCTCTGCAGTAGATGACACAGACACAGAATCCTCTACTCTCCCCAGCTCAGAGAAGAATGAAGACACTGTTGGTGTTAGCCAGATAAATACTAATCACATCCACACTAATCAACTGGGGGACTCAACATACAGCATTGTGGGTTCACTAAACCAGGGCAGTGGAGGGATACCTGTGACCGGGACTACTTTGTATCCAGGCAGTGCAGAATTCCTGAACATGTATGCGCTGAGTAGGAGGGACTTGACCCCACAGCTACTACCCCTCTCTGGAGGCATGCTGGGATACGGCAAGGGGTGGGGTTGTGGGCGGGGACTGGTGGCTGACATGGCACGAGGTGGGGCTAACTGTAACTCCTCCCTGCCTGTGAGGATGGAGGATTTCCTGAAGCACCGTCTGGACCAGGTGACCTTTGACCTATCCCAGCCACCCTACGACTCACTGCAGACCTACGAGTTTGAGGGGGGGGACTCCCGAGCGGGGTCGCTGAGCTCACTGGAGAGCGAGGGAGAGAGGGAGGAGGAGAGAGTGAGGGAAGCAGTAGACAAGTTGGACCAAAAGTTCCAAAGGCTGGTGAAGATAATCGAAGCAAGAGAACAAGAAAAGGAGTGTGACAGAAGGTCAGTGGAGGAGGAGACACTGGTAGGAGATAGAAGCCAAGGCTTGGTTGTCAATAACACAAGCAAAACAGAGAGTGTGGGTGAAGAGAAAGAGGTCTCAAGGTGGGATTTTTAGAGAACCTGCGAATCAAAGACACTGAATAGGAGTTTGGAGAGGAGAGAGAAACACTGCAATGGATTCAATTTAAAAGCAATACGAGGGTGTTATGAACAACTTCAGAAAGATAGTTATGTTCTGTTCAATGACTAAACTTCTTGCTCATTGGCAATGCAGCACAGCCGAGACATGCCAGAGGATCCATTCAGCACACCTCATGAACTCACCCTTCTGTGTTTATTAAAGAGCATATAAAATCTGTCACTTTTAGACTTCTCTTGTAACTGATATGAATAATTCACTTAGCTAAAGTTATGAAAAATTTACTTTCTGAAATATTGATTCCCAGCCCTGAAAGCTGCATTGTTGGAAAATAGGCCTCATGAAAAATATAATGGAATTGTGATATTTAATATTGATAGTTTAATAGGGGCACTCTCACTCTGAACACTGTGTTCCCAAATGCATCATTTAAACTGAATTGAACCAATTTTAAAAAGCACACTTGCGTAATGCATACACAACAATACATAGAGTTAATATAAATATATAGACATGACTGAAGAATCTGTCCACATTACATCCAGTCAAATGGAAGCTGTTCTGATGATAACATCTTAGTAGACACACTGTAGTATACAGGTGCTATGTTACGTCCCAATCAGGAGGGAGCTCCTCTGAATTGAATTGTGTAGCCAACCAGCTATGTATTGTGTAACTCCCCAGTAATTATAATCACAGTAGTAAATTCTATGAAACACTATGCAATTTGCGCACAGACCTGAGATAATATGTCCTTGAAGAAAGGGGCCTTGTAAAAAGTTTCATATGTTTCCTACTATAGCGACATGATTATGTGCATTTTGTAAATATCAACCTCTGCAATGTGGCGATTATTCAGTGGAGGATTTCACACAAACCAAAAAAGCGTCCATTTATGAGTAACACTGTCATTATTTCACTCACTCTATACAAAAAATGACATCCATAATTTGTAGTGATTAAATGGTTGGTGTTGAATATGTCTCATGACATGTTTATTTCCCCTAGATAGTTCAGATATAAACACTTTGGGCAAAATAAACCTGTTCATTGATTGAGGGCTGTAGTGATATTCTTGTCTGTTTTCCACTTTGCAACCCTTCCTACTGCACAAGCTTGCTCTTTCTTTAAAACCTGAGATGGAACTGGGAAAACTATACACGCAATCTTACTGTTGACTATACTATGAATAATTTAACTGAAGAATGATTCATATGACCAACAATCAATATTTCCCATCAAAAGATCGAGATGATCTGAATTGCAAACAATATGGCTAATTTCTACTACTACTGCAAAAAAACTAATCGCTTTTAGAATGAGCTATTAGAATGATAACAATGTTACTTTCGCTTACTGTGACGACTACATTTAGCATAGACCAGGAGCCTTGGCCAAACTGACATTTGTTTGTTCCACCAGGCCTCTATGTGATCACCAAGGGGAATTCAATCTCAATCAACCAACCATCTTAATGAGAATTAGATTTGTACTTGATACATTTGACAAAGAAATCCATAGCTCTTTGGGTAGAAAAATAAGGTGTGGAGATTGTCCTGGGGCTTCTAGGAAGAATAGGCAATGAGAGAGGAGTAAATTAAAACTATGAATGAATAGCCTAAGGCTAAATTAGAGAAAATAACAGTGCATAAATTATAGAACATGCGAGTTGAGTATTGAACATTAATATCAAATCTAATGACAAATAGAATACATAATGATGAAAATGATTACCACGAACGACTATGTACAGTTGATATGGAATACCTAAAGGAATAGAAAATAAATTCATATGGAAATGACAAAATGAAACCGGCTATATTCATAAAAAATACTTTTATATATATTCTCTGCAACAGTAATAATAAGTGTAATAGAATTGGTCAAATTCAAGAACAACACAGAGAACGTTATTTCATGTACCTTGAATTCCAATTCAATACATTTATAACATATTGATTGCATGGCTCTGGCCACCCTTGAAGTATCGTTGATTATACACATAAAAAGCCATGAAGAAAAACATTCGTCCATCTTCTCAAACATTGCTCTTTCATCTTGCAGTAACACTGAATGAAGTGAAGCAATGAGGTTTGAGATCACAGCCTGGAGTTGAAAAAAATTCTGTACGAATCAGGTTTGTGGCAGTACAACAATGTCCCAAGAGGTAAAGTATACAGTGGCTTGCAAAAGTATTCACACCCCTTAGCATTTTTTCCTATTTTGTTGCCTTACAATCTAGAATTAAAATAGATTTTTTTTTTTGGGGGGGGGGGGGTTGAATCATTTGATTTACACAACATGCCTACCACTTTGAAGATGCAAAATATTATTTATTGTGAAAGAAACAAGAAATAAGACAAAACATTTTTTACCTTGAGCATGCATAACTTTTCACACCCGCAAACTCAATACTTTGTAGAGCCACCTTTTGCAACAATCATAGCTGCAAGTCTCTTGGGGTGTCTCTATAAGTTTGGCACATCTAGCCACTGGGATTTTTGTCCATTCTTCAAGGCAAATCTGCTCCAGCTCCTTCAAGTTGGATGGGTTCCGCTGGTGTAGAGCAATCTTTAAGTCATACCACAGATTCTCAATTGGATTGAGGTCTGGGCTTTTACTAGGCCATTCCAAGACATTTAAATGTTTCCCCTTAAACCACTTGAGTGTTGCTTTAGCAGTATGCTTAGGGTTATTGCCCTGCTGAAAGGTGAACCTCCGTCCCAGTCACAAATCTTTGTAAGACTGAAACAGGTTTCCCTCAAGAATGTCGCTGTATTTAGCGGCATTCATCGTTTTCAATTTCCCAGTCCCTGCCGATGAAAAAAAATCCAGACAGCCTAATGCTGCCACCACAGCTGTGCTGTTCTTGGGGTGATGAGAGGTGTTGGGTTTGCGCCAGACATAGCATTTTCCTTGATGGCCAAAAAGCTCAATTTTAGCCTCATCTGACCAGAGAACCTTCTTCCATATGTTTGGGGAGTCTCCCACATGCCTTTTTGGCAAACACCAAACGTGTTTGCTTATTTCTTTCTTGAAGCAATGGCTTTTTTTCTGGTCACACTTCCGTAAAGCCCAGCTCTGTGGAATGTACGGCTTAAAGTGGTCCTATAGACAGATACTCCAATCTCAGCTGTGGAGCTTTGCAGCTCCTTCAGGGTTATCTGTGGTCTCTTTGTGGCCTCTCTGATTGGTCCGTGAGTTTTGGTGGGTGGCCCTCTCTTGGCAGGTTTGTTGTGGTGCCATATTCTTTACATTTTTTAATCATGGATTTAATGGTGTTCCATGGGATGTTCAAAGTTTCAGATATTTTTTTTATAACCCAACCCTGATCTGCACTTCTCCACAACTTTGTCCCTGACCTGTTTGGAGATCTCCTTGGTCTTCATGGTGCCACTTACTTGGTGGTGCCCCTTGCTTAGTTGTGTTGCAGACTCTGGGGCCTTTCAGAAGGTGTATATATACTGAGATCATTTGACAGATCATGTGACACTTAGCTTGCACACAGGTACTTTATTTAAGTAATTATGTGACTTCTGAAGGTAATTGGTTGCACCAGATCTTATTTAGGGGCTTCATAACAAAGGGGGTGAATACATATGCACTCACCACTTTTCTGTTTTTAGATTTTTTTTAAATAAGTAATTTTTTTAATTTCACTTCACCAATTTGGACTATTTTGTGTATGTCCATTACATGAAATCCAAATAAAAATCCATTTAAATTACAGGTTGTAACGCAACAAAATAGGAAAAACGCCAAGGGCGATGAATACTTTTGCAAGGCACTGTATGTATTGCATCAACTCTGTCCTCAAGTCCTCATTTTGCACCCTGGGAGAACTGCAGAAGCGCTTCATTGACTAATTTCATAGTCACTCCTTCAGGAACCAGAACACAGTGCACACCTAAGAGAGAAACCAGATTTCAGGGTAAGTTAAAGTAAAGTTACTTGTGTTATCTCCTTTGGGTGTGAACGGTTTATGCAACATACAGTACTTGCTAAGTTGCTATACTTCAAAACAGATGTCATGTCATAATGTCCGTGGTCAACTCATGATATGGAATCATTTTAAAATCATCTATATTTTTACCTACCCTGTTGTGCATGCATTTAAATGACTTTACGAAGTTCAAGTGGACTTTATGAAATTATAAATTGGTTTGAGTTGAGGTGGAAAGTTATGAAAGTAGTACCTAGTCGACTGACTGCTGTGATGTTCCTGTGTTCGTCATCAAAGAACATCATCTCACTGAATTTGAATCCACTGTCTGTCTGGAGCCTGAACAAAGACACAATGACAGTGAGTTCCACTATAAAACACTCTTTCACGGCCAGACATGAACACAAACATACACTTCCATCCTCACAGAAGAATCGTCCAGCAGCAGTGGTTGTTAATGCTGCATTCACATGCTAGAAATGTCAGATTTGCTAATTCGTTGAACGTGGCACGTGATTAACTACAACCAGTTAGCAAGTCAGAAATTTCAGAGATTTCTAGTTCCAACAAGCACGTGAACACGGCAATCTCAAATTCAGACACTTACTTTTTGAAGTGAGGAACCTTTGACCCCGGGTATATTTCCTTGAAGGATATGTATTGGTTGAGATTGAAGAGGGACAACAGCTGATTGGCTCCATCCACCTCACATGTGCTGAGAAATATAAATAAAATGTTGATTATTTACAATGGCATGTTATTTCAATCATCTAGAGGCTAAAAACAGAAATGCCCATTGTCTAAACACGTTTTACATAATGTTAAAACATATGTTTAATCAGATTATAAAATAGCATGATTTTCTTTTACAATTCCTTGATCACTGTATGAACTGACCGTGATGCCACTCCAATCTGGATCCCTTGGCCATGTAGAGAAGTCAATATGTCCACTGTTTCTGGGAACAGTTGCATTTTCTCCCTCCTTGCATTTAACACCACTCCCCTGTCGGGAAAGGCAGATGAGATATTATTAGAAATCTGGAAAGACATGGCTGATGTGTGTAAGAGTTGGAAGGGAGAGGATTTAGAGAAAGACATAGCCTAAAGCCATCATTAGCTTGATACTCATCAAGATTTTAACCAATAAACTCACGCTTTGTCTTTGTGAAATTGTGGGTCCACATAGCTACTCACCCAGAAGGGCCAAAGAGTATAATCTGAGACAAGGAAAAAACAAAACAGAGATGATGGAGGATGACAGAAACACATGACATAGCTAGACAAGCTACTTTAGATGGAGGATGACAGAAACACATGACAGATAGCTAGACTAGCTACTTTAGCTGTGACAATCTTCTTGTTCTGCTTTGGTATTAGCAAGGTATGCTATTTGTTGAGTCTTCATTCTCATAACATTGCTAGCTAGCTACATGGCTAGATAAAGTTAGTTAGCTAACGTTACAGTAGCTATATTTTCAATTTACCCAGGTCAAACACAACAAACTTTGGTTTGGACATAGCTAGCTATTTCCTGAGTTAAGCAGTAACTGTTTCAATTATCTAGTAGCTAATTTATCCTAATAATCGTCAAATCTACGACTAGCTAGCTACATCCAGTGTAGTAGTTGTGGTTATGTGCTCAGAAGATCTAGATGCGGAAGTAAAAGTACAAATATATCACACAAGTCATTGGTAGCTATACCAGTGATACCTTTGAGGAGATGGGGAAACTACATTGGAATCATATGTGCCAGAGCACAGATTAACTGACGAACGCAAAACACCCTTTGAATATGACATGTGTCAGTAAAGGTTGACAAAAAAACGGAATTAACTGTTGCTAGCAACACAGTTAGTCACTAACGCTCTAGATAACACGAAAACAGCCTAACAAGCTTTGCTATGGCGAGCAAATAGTCAGAGTGAAGTGTTCTCTATGTCTGGAAGTAATTTACGTTCGCAAGCTATCAACAAAAAAAAAAAAAAAATAGCAGGCTAGCCAACTTTAGCCAGTTACCTTGGGCGCTTAACTGCCTTTGGTATGGTCGTAAATTCATCAGTTATTCTGCGCTCAGGCACACTCGGGCGAGAGTGCTCTGAAAGCGGAGTAGATAGCCAGAGCGAATTTACGAAGGCACCCTTTGTGAGGTCAGAACTCATAGCGCTCGCTCAAAAACCCAATATTAGCATGAATTTCGTGAACAAGAAGTACACCATTAAATATTTTCCGATATGTAAGATAATTAACTTGTTATCTGTAATATTGTATCGTTTTTAAATAGTGACATTTCGTACTTTCGATGAAAATAGTCAGGTTTATTGACTCATAACCTGACTTTGAGAAGGACTTGCGTGACGATTTGCTTAGCAACCGCGTGATGCAGAATGACAACGTGAAAGCGATTGGACAACAGTCAGTTTGGTGGGGCGTGAGCTCGCCAGTTTGTAGTCCTAAAACCAGGAAATGAGTTACCTCTGGTTCGTTCCGCCATCCCCATGGGAAAAATTAATGGGGGAAGAATAGGGATTTGGAATAAATGCAGAAAATAAGGTACGAGGTTAACACATGCTTAGGAGATCTTATACGTTTTCTATGAGATAATAGCAGTCAGTTTACATGACCTTTTATTTATGAAGCCTTAATTCACAAAAAGTGACGTTAACTGATGAAGATGATCTCAGAACAAAACGTATAAAATATCCTATGCCTGTGTTTACCACATACCTTATTTTCAGCGTTTATCCAAAAACCCTATAAAACGCCATTCATTTTCATCATAGGCTTTGTCCAATGAACCATGGCGGAGTTAGTGCCTACAAAAAGACGCAATTACTATTTCTCTGTCTATACGGTCCTCCATTCAAAGTCCAATGGGATGTCTTTAAAAAAGATATATATATGTAACCTTTATTTAACCCGGTAGGCTAGTTGAGAACAAGTTCTCATTTACAACTGCGACCAGGCCAAGATAAAGCGAAGCAGTTCGACACATACAACACAGAGTTACACATGAAATAAACAAACATTGGACTTTGAATGGAGGACCGTATAGACAGAGAAATAGTAATTGCGTCTTTTTGTAGGCACTAACTCCGCCATGGTTCATTGGACAAAGCCTATGATGAAAATGAATGGCGTTTTATAGGGTTTTTGGATAAACGCTGAAAATCAACAAATACAGTGGAGAAAGTCTATATACAGTGTGTGCAAATGAGGTAGGAAAAGGGGGGTGAGGCAATAAATAGGCCATAGTGGCGAAATTATTACAGTATGGCAAATTAAACACTGGGATGATAGATGTGCAGAAGATGAGTGTGCAAATAGCGGTACTGGGGTGCAAAGGAGCAAAATAAATAACAATATGGTGATGAGGTAGATGGATGGGCTATGTACAGGTGCACTATGTACAGGTGCAGTGATCTGTGAGCTGCTTTGACAGCTGGTGCTTAAAGCTAGTGAGGGAGATATGAGTCTCCAACTTCAGTGATTTTTGCAGTTTGTTCCAGTCATTGGCAGCAGAGAACTGGAAGGAAAGGCGGCCGAAGGAGGAATTGGCTTTGGGGATGACCAGTGAAATATACCTGCTGGAGCGCGTGCTGCGGGTGGGTGCTGCTATGGTGACCAGTGAGCTGAGATAAGGCGGGGCTTTACCTACCAACGACTTATAGATGACCTGGAGCCAGTGGGTTTGGCGATGGATATGAAGCTTCCTCTCTTCTTTTCAAAACCCGTTGGAGGAGAAAGTCAGAGGGAAGGGACCTCTGTCTTTCAATTAAATTCAAATGGTTTTATTGGCATGGGAAAAATATGTTTACATTGCCAAAGCAAGTGAAATAGAAAATAAACAAAAGGGAAATTAACAAGGGAAATAAACAAACAGTAAACATTACACTCACAAAAGTTTTAAAAGAATAGACATGTCAAATGTTATATTATTGGTTGTAACAATGAGCAAATAATTGAAGTACAAAAGGGGAAAATATATAAACAGAAATATAGGTTGTATTTACATTAGTGTTTGTGCCCTTTTTTGTGATGGCACACTGTGGTATTTCACGTAATAGATGTGGGAGTTTATATGGGAGTTTATCAAGATTGGATTTGTTTTCAAATAATTTTGGGGTGTGTGTAATCTGAGGGAATCTAATAGGTTTTGAGAAGGAGAGGAGTATTCAATTGAGATCTTCCCACACTTTAGCTAAACCATCTTTGGTATACACTTATCGGCCAGCAAGAGGTCATACTTCAGTCTCTGTCAATGGTCTCCGTAGGCCTACAATACAAGCTTTGGAGGTGGAAGTTATCCCCTTATCTATCAAATGAATAGTCATAATAAGACTGCAAACCCACATGATAATATCAACACTATACACACATATACACATGGATTTTGTGTTGTAGAGTAGTGGCACACACTTAATGTGTTGTGAAATGTATTGTAATGTTTTTACAATTGTATAACTGCCTTAATTTGGCTGGACCCAAGGAAGAGTGGCTGCTGCAATGGGGATCCATAATAAATACTAATACAAAGGACAATCTAATCTACCTTGGCTCATACTACACTATATAGCTAAAACAACTGTATGTCCTAAAGTTCAATAGCCATTCAACCATGTTCTGACCACATGGCTAAAACCTCCCCCTTGTGTCTAGAATAAGAAATGGCTATGATGTGGGAAGAAAACAATTCAGCCAGTGAACAGAATGTTCTCAAACAAATGACTCACAGAAGCTTTCCCTTTGTAACATGTCCTTTCTGGAGAAGGATCAAAGGCACTTGAGCGTCACACTTGAGTTTGTTGCCAGCTGCTTTAGTTACTGATGCTACATTTGATTTAAAAAATCAAAAGCCCTTGTGTGTTCCGCTACCAGAGCTGAAACTGGTAGAATACCTACCCATTAGAGGTTGTAGGAAGTTAAGAGCCAACCATTTTGTCACACCCTGATCGGTTTCATCTGTCTTTGTGATTGTCTCCACCCCCCTCCAGGTGTTGCCCATCTTCCCCATTATCCCCTGTGTATTTATACCTGTGTTCTCTGTTTGTCTGTTGCCAGTTCGTCTTGTTTGTTCAAGTCAACCAGTGGTTTGTGTCACAGCGCCTGCTTTTTCCAGTCTCTCTTTTCTCGCCCTCCTGAAATTGGCTCTTGCCTGTCCTGACTCCGAGCCCACCTGCCTGACCACTCTGCCTGAGCCTGCCTGCCGACCTGTACCTTTGCCCCCCTCTGGATTACCGACCTCTGCCTTACCCTGAGCCTGCCTGCTGCCTGGTACCGTTACCCCACCTCTAGTTTACTGACCCCTGCCTGCCTTGACCTGTCTATTGGCTGCCCCTGTTGGAATATTAAACTATTGTTTATTCGACATGGTCTGCATTTGGGTCTTACCTTCATACCTGATAAAAAAAAAAAAGAAAGTATTTCATTTTTATTTAACCAGGTAGGCCAGTTGAGAACAAGTTCTCATTTACAGCTGCGACCTGGCCAAGATAAAGCAAAGCAGTGCGACAAAAACAACAGAGTTACACATGGGATAAACAAACATGCAGTCAAAAACACAATAGAAAAATATATGTACAGTGTGTGCAAATGTAGTAAGGTTAGAGGTAAGGCAATAAATAGGCCATAGTGGCGAAATAATTACAATTTAGCATTAACACTGGAGTGACAGATGTGCAGATGAGGATGTGCAAATAGAGATACTAGGGTGCAAAAGAGCAACAAAAATTAATAACATAGGGATGAGGTAGTTGGGTGTGCTATTTACAGATGGGCTGTGTACAGGTACAGTAATCGGTAAGCTGCTCTGACAGCTGATACTTAAAGTTCGTGAGGGAGATATGTCACCAGCTGCAGTGATTTTTGCAATTCGTTCCAGTCATTGGCAGCAGAGAACTGGAAGGAAAGGCGGCCAAAGGGGGTGTTGGCTGACAGTACGAACTGGCCATGACTGACCCAGCAGACCCGGACCAGCTGTGCAACGCCATCTCCTCCCAAGGAGCCTCCATTGGTAGGCATGAGGAATTGCTTCGTGGGCTGATGGAGGTGGTCCAAATGTTGGCTGAGTGTCATGACCGGGCGTTGGACATGCTGCTGGAGCAATTCTGCGGGTTGTCTGAGAGGCAGCCTGCCATGGTGGTAACCCCACTGCCCCTCAGCAATTCGGCGGTTAGCAGTGCCGCCCCACCGGCAAATCCACCTTCCCGGGAGCCCCGGTTACCTACTCCGGAACTCTTTGATGGAGAGCCAATCACCTGTTGGGCGTTTTTAGCTCAGTGTGCCTCCATTTTCGAGCTTCAGCCCTCCTCCTTCCCCTCGGATCCGCTCCAAAATAGCCTACCTCATCACGCTGATGTCTGGAAGGGCTCTCACCTGGGCTACCGCCGTATGGGAACAGCAGCCGGCCGTATGCGCGAGCCTGGAGGGGTTCGTGGGAGAGGTGAGGAAGGTCTTTGATGCCCCGTTCTCCAGAAGAGAAGCTGCCCGCAAGCTAATCCAGCTCCGGCAGGACACCCACACTGTGGCCGACTAAGCGGTGGATTTCCGCACGTTGGCAGCGGAGAGTACGTGGAACCCGGAAGCACTGTTCGACATGTTCCTGCACTGCGTCTTGGAGGAGGTTAAGGACGAGCTTGCGGCTTGGGAGTTACCCACAGATTTTGACTCCCTCATTGCTTTGACCATCCGCATCGATGGGCAATTGCAGGAATGACGGATGGAGAGGAAATTCAATTTCACTCCCACGTCCAGGGATTCCACCTCGCCTCCGAGTCATCCCGGAAGTCCCCGGCGGTCCGGTGGCCAAGAGCACCATAGATATCCTGACCTTCCTAGAGAATTACAGCGGAGGGCCGAGGCACTGTTTCCCGAGCCCATGCAACTAGGCAGGGCTGGGCTGTCGCCAGCGGAACGGCAATATCGGATCAGCACAAGGAGCTGTCTGTATTGCAGCATGTCTTCCGGATCCATGGACTGCCATGGACATGGTCTCCGACTGCGGCCCTCAGTTCTCGTCCCGGTTCTGGAAGGCGTTCTGCACCCTCCTTTGGGTCGTCGGCCAGCCTGTCCTCCAGGTTCCACCCCCAGTCTAACGGCCGCTTTTCCAAGGCCGCCCACTTCATTCCTCTCCCTAAGTTACCCTCTGCCAAGGAGACGGCCATGTTTTTCAACCACTCCACAAATTTCTTGTTAACAAACTATAGTTTTGGCAAGTCGGTTAGGACATATACTTTGTGCATGACACAAGTCATTTTTTCAACAATTGTTTATAGACAGATTATTTCACTTGTAATTCACTGTATCACAATTCCAGTGGGTCAGACGTTTACATACACTAAGTTGACTGAGTCAACCAGGATCTCGAGACCACCTTGCGCTGCCTGGTCTCTGCCAACCCCACCACCTGGAGCCAGCAGCTGGTGTGGGTGGAATGCGCACGCAACACCATTCCCTGCTCTGCCACGTGCCTATCGCCCTTTGAATGTTCCCTGGGGTATCAGCCCCCGTTCTTCCCCGAGCAGGAGGAAAAGGTCGGCGTACCTTCTGCCAAGATGTTTGTCCGCCGCTGTCATCGTACCTGGAGGAGAACCCGGTCGGCCCTCCTCAAGACCACCACCAGGTATCGACGACAAGCGAATCGCCATCGGACCCCGGCTCCCCGGTATCGTCTCGGGCAGAAGGTATGGCTATCCACCCGAGATCTGCCCTTCCGGGTGGAATCCCACAAACTCTCCCCCCAGATTATTGGCCTGTTTCCCATCTCAAAAATGATTAGTCCCTCTGCTGTTTGTCTTCTGCTGCCCCGTACCCTTCGTATACACCCCACCTTTCATGTGTCCTGTGTTAAACCTGTGTCTCACAGCCCATTGTCTTCTGTTTCCTGGCCCACCCATCCTCCCCGTGTCATCGATGGCCATCCGGTGTACACGGTGAGACGCCTCCTGGGTGTTCGACCACGGGGCAGGGGTTTCCAGTACCTGGTTGACTGGGAGGGTTATGGCCCGGAGGAGAGGTGCTGGGCCCCCGCTAGAGACATCCTGGACCCAGCCCTCATCGCCGACTTCCACCGCCGGCACCCCAGTCAACCAGGTATGTGCCCATTTAGCCATTTAATTATTACTGAGGAACTGGGTTGGGACAGGGTGTAACATTTTAATCATTATACAGCTGACCCCACATCTACCCATTATTCATGGGTAATTGCAGGCATTGACTGGATGTGTGTTCCATTATGTGTCCATAATCTTTCGTCGTATGCTGTAGCTGAATAGAGGTAACACTTAAAATAAAAAATTGACTGAACACATTCTCATTTACAGCAGCGACCTAGGGAATAGTAACAGAGGGGGATAAATGAGCCAATTGGAAGCTTAAGTCTTTAATGAAGTTTAATTTGCTTTAATCTCAACAGACTCCAGAGGTTCCACTATAGGAAAGAGGGAGACATCTAAATCACAGATGGTTTGCATATCCTCTGATTCACACAATTGGTATAGTTTTCCATAATTTAACCATCTACAGTAATATCAAAATGGCCATTATGTCAAACTACTAGAACATCCACTATAAAAACCTGTTTAAAGTTTAAACCCATATGTTCACGTGTTCTACTCCAGTGGTTCACATTGTGCAAAACAAGCAGTAAAAAACATTAATAGGCGTTTAGCACTTAACTTGATGCATTTCTCAGTTAAATCAATTATGGGGTTTTCCTCCCTTTCAAATACATTTATTGAACTGTTGCTACATTTTGATTATTTTCAGATCTGCGATCACTGAGAAGAAGCATTCATGATCTCTAAATGAACATGCTTATGGAATCTTTCTATAATTTCACAGTTTTGACAATACTAAATATATATGAAAATTGTAGACCATTGTCACCTACTTGGTTTGCAGAAATGCTTAACTAAAGCCATGGATAACACATACTGTACAGTTGAAGTCGGAAGTTTACATACACTTAGGTTGGAGTCATTAACTTGTTTTTCAACCACTCCACAAATTTCTTGTTATAGTTTTGGCAAGTCGGTTAGGACATCTACTTTGTGCATGACACAAGTCATTTTTTCAACAATTGTTTACAGCCAGATTATTTCACTTATAATTCAGTGTATCACAATTCCAGTGGGTCAGACGTTTACATACACTAAGTTGACTGTGCCTTTAAACAGCTTGGAAAATTCCAGAAAACGATGTCATGGCTTTAGAAGCTTCTGATAGGCTAATTGACGTAATTTGGGTCAATTGGAGGTGTGGCTGTATTTCAAGACCTGCCTTCAAACTCAGTGCCTCTTTGCTTGACATCATTGGAAAATCAAAAGAAATCAGCCAAGACCTCAGAAAAAAAATTGTAGACCTCCACAAGTCTGGTTCATCCTTCGGAGCAATTGCCAAACGCGTGAAGGTACCATGTTCATCTGTACAAACAATAGCATGCAAGTATAAACACCATGGGACCACGCAGCCGTCATACCGCTCAGGAAGCAGACGCGTTCTGTCCCCTAGAGATGAACGTACTTTGGTGCGAAAAGTGCAAATAAATCCCAGAACAACAGCAAGGGACCATGTGAAGATGCTGGAGGAAACAGGTACAAAGTATCTATATCCACAGTAAAAACGAGTCCTTTATCGACAACCTGAAAGGCCGCTCAGCAAGGAAGAAGCCACTGCTCCAAAACCGCATAAAAAAAGCCAGACTACGGTGTTACGTTTTTCTTGTTCCCCATTTTCCCCTGTTAGTGTGTTTGTGTCCTGGGCATTACAGGTGTACCGAGTTGCGGCTAACGATGGTGGGCGTGGCTGTAGCTTATTACAGAGAGGATATGTGGCTGTAGCTTATTACAGAGAGGATATCTGTTTGCAGAGAGAGAGAGAGAGAGAGAGAGAGAGAGAGAACTTGTTTTTTTGTGTGATTATTTGTGTTAATTTCTTTGTTTGTGTTTCAGCCTGTCCTCCTGAGGCGCTCCACCCTACCTAGGTCCTGGAGAAGGGAAAAGGTAGATCTGCCCATGGGTGTACATTCTCACGTAGATAACGCATTGTTTTATACACTAGGTTAGCCGGGCGGGTGTCACCCTTGTATTTTCTTGGAACCAGGTAAGACAGTGGGTTAGGGTTTAGAGTGTGTTAGGAAGGATTAGGTGTGTAGAAGAGGAGGGACCTTTTGTTTATTTTCATTACTTGGACCCCGATCCCAAACATTCCCTTCTCTTACCTTCCCTTGTTGTGGTTGTTTTGTTTCTTACTGATTATTTATGGGTGTTTTATATTGTTTATTTAACTAATTCACTAAACATCCCCTGAGGGTTAAAATTGAGTTCTGGTTGTGGTCTGATTTATTTATCGCTCATTGCACCCCACATTTCTTCCCCTTTCACCCGTGTTACCTGGTGTGTTTAGGCCCAGGCATTTACGTCTCCTCCTCAGACGAGCTACACCCGAGGGGAGAACGTAAGATGGGGGCTCATCCGGGATTTGAACCCGGGACCTCTCGCACCCGAAGCGAGAATCATACCCCTAGTTTGCAAATGCACATGGGGACAAAGACCATACTTTTTGGAGAAATGTCCTCTGGTCTGATGAAACAACAATATAACTGTTTGGCCATAATGACCATCGTTATGTTTGGAGGAAAAAGGGGGTGGCTTGCATGCCAAAGAAGACCATCCCAACCGTGAAGCATGGGGATGGCAGCATCATGTTGTGGGGGTGCTTTGCTGCAGGAGGGACTGGTGCACTTCACAAAACAGATGGCATCATGAGGTAGGAAAATTATGTGGATATATTGAAGCAACATCTCAAGACATCAGTCAGGAAGTTAAAGCTTGGTCGCAAATGGGTCTTCCAAATGGACAAAGACCCCAAGCATACTTCCAAAGTAGTGTCAAAATGGCTTCAGGACAACAAAGTCAAGGTATTGGAGTGTCCATCACAAAGCCCTGACCTCAATCCTATAGAAAATTGGTGGGCAGAACTGTGTGCGAGCAAGGAGGCCTACAAACCTGACTCAGTTACAGCAGCTCTGTCAGGAGAAATGGGCTAAAATTCACCCAACTTATTGTGCGAAGCTTGTGGAAGGCTACCCGAAACGTTTGAAGGCAATGCTAAATGTTTGAAGGCAATTTAAAGGCAATGCTACCAAATACTAATTGAGTATATGTAAACTTCTGACCCACTGGGAATGTGATGAAAGAAATAAAAGCTGAAATAAATCATTCTCTCTACTATAATTCTGACATTTCAAATTCTTAAAATAATGTGGTGATCCTAACTGGACAGGGAATTTTTACTAGGATTAAATGTCAGGAATTGTGAAAAACTGAGTTTAAATGTATTTGGCTAAGGTGTATGTCATTAACATAAGGGAATGTTGTATTTTCTTTCACCAGAAGCTACATTTTTTGTTGATTTCATATTGAATTCACATTAGTTGAACTGACGTCTGTGCCCAGTGGGAAATGTCTTACTGTTCTTTTCACTTATTTATTTAACTAGTGGCTAGAGTCTGTTTTTCCAAATGTCATACCCGCTGCAGTTTGAAACTGTAGACACTGCATAAACGTCTCATTGGAGTGCTTACTTGGCAGCATTGTACCGGAAAAGCCTTTACAGCTTTGTAAAGCGATCATCATCTGTGAATCCTCTATTGTAGGTGCCATCCAGGTTGATGCCATTCTCCACTCCTTTCACCTGCATGTCCTCTTCATCCTGCCCATCCTCCGTCATCCCTTTCTCTTTCCTAGATCAAGATGAACCATCAACACAAGTTCAATAACCAAACATATCATTATGAACAGAAAGACTGAAGTATTGTCAAAGGGTGGACTCACCGTCTCTTTTGAAGCAGAGAGGATACGAGCAGGGTAATGATTCCAGCACACACAGCACCGATGACCACTCCAAACACGATGAGCCAGGGAGGGGTGTCAGGGTTGACTGGCGCTGCTAGTGTAGGGTGGATGCCCAGAAACTCCAGGGTCCTATCTGACAGGAGGAAGGCATTGTTGATGCGATGCCTTGACATCCTGTTGGTTATAGAAGGGGTTAATTTAGGTCCAGATAGTACATCTCATCTTTTACAGGTCTGTTATCTCAAACTGTACTTGAATCTGTCTAAATACCGCTTGCCTTGTGTTTCACATTGTAAGCATAATATCTATTGTCTGTTTAATCAGGTATTCAGGTGGATGTTTATGTTCATTTTCTCACTTTAGTTCATCTACAGGTGTAGACCAGGACATTTTCTTTTAAAGTAGACCAGAGCATTACCTCACAGCTTTCTCCACATCTGCCTTAGGAATAAGCATGGTGGCGTTGTCTGGTGATGTCACCACAAACCAGAAGGACACCCTCGAAGTCTGAACACACAGGATAATGTTGTCGACACTGGAAAAGTCCCACAAACATCATAATGCCAGAAATGCCATGTTGACAGCATTACACAACACACCAGGAAGACAATTTTATTGACTTAAACAGAAGTCATAAAACATGCTCACAGGAAGGCTGGAAATATACCTTTTTTTTTAAGAAGTGAAAAACATATTTGGCCATATATAACAAACCCCCGAGGTGCCTTATTAATATTATAAACTGCTTACCAACTTAATTAGAGCAGTAAAAATAAACGTTTTGTCATACCCGTGGTTTACGGTCTGATATACCACGGCTGTCAGCCAATCAGCATTCAGGGCTCAAACAACACAATTTATAATGTACTACATGCTGATGTACTGTAGCATGTGCTTTGTATTGAGTTCACACAGCGACTGATTAAATAATGTGTCAGACATTTTTCGGGCACTGTAGATATTCTTACTTGTATGTTTCCATTTGGAAGTGCTTCCTCATGGCAAAGGCCATAGTAGCTCGGAAAAAGAACATTTCACTCTGATTCCATTCATACTGCAGACAGAAAAAGTATAATCTCATCACCAATCACAATATTCAAACACATTTTTCTGTGTTGATAATGTTGAAAATAATAAATTAATAGCATTTCAAAGCACTTGATCAAAAGGACCCCTTCTGTATTTTAGAGCATACCACTGATTTCAGAGAACAGTTCTGAAAATAATGTAATAATCTACTGTATCTTTTAGTAAGCATAGTACTCACAGCATCCTCTCCCAAAGCAGTTTTGAGGCTGATGCGCACTTTGTAGCCATTTGGAGCATCTACAGAGAGAATAACAGTTTTTTTGTATCTCTCTCCCCTGCCTCAAATACTGTATGGTCAATGTTTTAGACATCATGAAACATTAGCATACAATAGTCTAGTCTAATAAGTCACGAAGATGTTGACTTGAGTCACATCGGTTGATACAAACAGTAAAATAACAAAAAACAGGACACCAATGAAACAAACAGTACAATAACAAAAAAAAAACAGGACACCAATGAAACAAACAATGAATAGGACACCCTGCTCATCTAGTCTCACAGTCCTTTATCAGGACAGTATGAAGGACACTATCTGTACCACAAATCATAAAGTATTTGAAAATTTACTGCGTGTTCGCCCTCTGCCCACTCAGGCACTCGCTTCTGTTAAACTAGCCAGATTAAATGCAAAGACAAGATAACAACATCCTGTGTAGACCATTTGAAGTCATGAAAACACTCAGAACCAGTACCTTCTTTCTCAAGACTCTGATCAGCTGACATATTAAACTGTCTTTCTCCCTACATTAAACTATTGGAATATTAGCTGAAACAAACATTCAGGGAAGCAATAAACTGGTATTGTACAAATTGTAACACTCACAAACTCAAGAATAAAAACCAAACACCAAGTAATTCCAACTATGAATTCACTCACCGCGCTGGCAGAGGTCTTGTGCCAGAGCAGGTGCCCCCACCTGGCAGAGCAGAAACAGGATCCACACCAACATCCCCTCCTGAGGATAAGAACAGAACTAAGAAAGAGTCTGCTGTGCTGCTGGCTCAGTCAAAGTCCCAGTGGACAGACATTAAAGTTGAAGGAGCAGGCCAACAATGGAATCAAACAAACCTTGGGGTGGCCACTACCAGAGTTTATTGGTTAAACTATGACACACACACAGCTGCTAGCTAAAACCCTCCCTGCCCACCTTTAAAAATGTAACAGCCCTATAACAGTTGTCACCAACAGTACAGATAGCCTGCTCAAAGAGCAGAAGGATGTGAGAACAGCAGTGTGTGCGCAGCAGTGTCAGCACTATTTGTCCAAGCCTCAGAGAATTGGAAGAGGTTTGATAATGTGAGAGGGAGGCAGACCTCGGGAAGATAAACACACAGACCCAGTCTGCTTTTGTTTACCCAGTGGGCCTGCTTTACTGTACAGATGGGATCTTAAAATGACCAGTATTGTTGCAGCACAATAATCATGCAGAAACAGGATTTTAACGTTTAGTCTGATCAGTGGTTAGGCTATTAGCTGGCAAAAATGAGGCTACTTGAAAAGTGCAATACTGTTAATATAACCGTGTGTTATTGCAGGTTTTCAGTGAATTTATGTAAATCATGCGGCACATGAATATTCTCAGCGACATCCGAGTGATCAAATTCAGATCCCTCAACAAGGGTAGAGTCTAAGGGGTATTTGGCCAGACAAAATAATATAATTGACAATAGAGTACATCCTTGTAACAACCCACTCGTAGGAGGTTTGTAGCACCTATGAACATATTTTTAGTACTTTTCCCAACCTGGAGAGCTGACACCTTCAGACTTATGCTCCACCACAGGTCACACTGAGGTCAAGGAAGATAGCTGACACTTCTCTTCTGGGTGTTTACAGTTAATAATACCTTTATTATGAGTATCAGTGATTCTGTCCCAAATGGCATTCTATTCCATAAATAGTGCACTACTTTTGACCAGAGCCCTATAGGGAATCGGGTGCCATTTGGGGGACACATCAGCTTCTACCGTACTAAGGTAACATAACAAAGATGAAGGTAGACCTAATGTAACATTACACTTTTACAATTCAGTGACACTGTCATGATTAACCATTCACACTGCCCTGGATACATTACCTATAATGTGGTTAATTTTTCACCAGTGAAGGTTTTTGTCAAGCACAACTTAGGTTCAAATTCAATCATTGATTGTTCATGAGAAACATGGGTTCACACATTTCACTTGGTCTGCCTGTGGAGGGCTGCTCTACTCTTCCAGCTGATTGCTGGCTATTAACACCAAATTAGCTGATTGCAAATCTATTTAGGAAGAAGAACACGCAGAAGCATATTAAATGTAACACACCCTCAGGGTGAAGCTTTCTTGTTAGCTCATGAATACAAGACATACAATTACGCATTATCAGTAAATGATCTTTGCGCTCATAAAATGCTAGGTTATTTCGCCATACAGGAAACACCCATCAGAAATTATACTGAAATCATTTTATTGAAAGATATATTCCTGGTTGAACTCCTCTCTTGAACATAAAACTAGGGTTGATGTGCATTTTGCAGTTTGAAGTTGAGGAGTCCCTGCAGGACAATTGTAGAATGGACTTCATGCTCTGTAGCCACTGAGGTATATTAAGTCTGTAGCCTATGCATGCTCAACTAACCAGTGGCATGTATTTGTGGATGCCAAGTGAAGCCTGTCACACCCTGATCTGTTTCACCTGTCCTTGTGCTTGTCTCCACACCCCTCCAGGTGTCGCCCATCTTCCCCATTATCCCCTGTGTATTTCTACCTGTGTTTTCTGTCTGTCTGTTGCCAGTTTGTCTTGTTTGTTCAAGCATACCAGCGTTTTGTCTCAGCTCCTGCTTGTTCCAGTTTCTCTTTTCTCGTCCTCCTGGTTTTTGACCCTTGCCTGTCCTGACCCTGTACCCGCCCGCCTGACCACTGCCTGCGCCTGACCCTGACTGCCATCCTGTACCTTTGCTCCACCTCTGAATTACCGACCTCTGCCTGACCTGAGCCTGCCTGCCGTCCTGTACCTTGGCCTCTACTCTGGATTATCGACCCCTGCCTACCTTGACCTGTTTGCCTGCCCCTGCTGTTACAATAATCATTGTTACGTCACACAGTCTGCACTTGGGTCTTACCTTGATTCCTGATAAAGCCAGACTTCCCCAAAAAACATGAAATAATTTCTTTCATCTCTGTGTTTCATAATTTTCATTCAGCGCCCCTGTTTCTGTATGTGTTGGCCATCTATCTGATGCTGTCTGGTCCAAAAGAGAATGACATTGTTGCCACCAGCAGCATTGAATGCAAGGGAAGCCAGCAAGTATTTGGCCTCCCTTGTCACATCCTGATCAGTAATAGGGGTTATTTGTATTGTAGTTTGGTCAGGATGTGGCAGAGGGTATTTGTTTTATGTGGTTCGGGGTGGTGGTTTGCTTAGAAGGGTGTTTGATTTATTATTTCCGGGTTATGTTCTATGTTTTTTGTATTTCTATGTTAGGTAATTGGGTGTTGGACTCTCAATTGGAGGCAGGTGTTTGTAGTTGCCTTTGATTGAGAGTCCTATATATAGGTATGTTTTGTTTGTGTTTTGTGGGAGATTGTTCTGTGTATAGCCTTGTGCCTTACCAGACTGTTATTCGTCGTTGTGTCTTTTGTGTACGTGTTTATTTTGGTTTCCCTTCTTTTCTTTAATAAAGAAGATGAGTGCACATTTCCCCGCTGCGTCTTGGTCCGCTTTATCCGACGACAACCGTTACATCCCTTGATAAAAATAAATAATAAAAGCCAATCAGCATTGAGCTAAACTGAGTGAGCTCAACTATGAATGGTCTTGGTGCACCAACAAAAAAAAAGTGTTAAGGGAAGCCAGTTTGGATTTGGCTTCTCTCCAATCACATTGCATTGAGAGCATACTTCATTGACAGAAACAACTTGAATTGTTGCATCTCGTTGTGTTGTTGTCCTCCAGTTGCTAGCTAGCTAAAATGGTACCTTTTCTAAATTAGCCATGGAGATAGGGATTTGCACTTGTGGTTTTAGTTCATTCTCCGTACTGGCTAATGACTATAAAGGTGATTCTGATCCAACCATAAATTCATACATTGTGCCCCTAGTTGGAGAGGATGGAAGTTCAATATGTAGCTAGATGTAGAAGGCTAATGTTAACTAGCTAACGATGACCATGAAATGAAGTTAGGCTGGCGAACAAGCACTTAAGCCAGGTAGCAGGACAACATAAAATAAACGCATAAACTGTATGACAGAGTGATAGACCATTTTGTCAAAATGAAAGATAGGAGGATGGCATTGGCATTTCTCTACAAGTAGGGTGGGTCAACATGTTTTTCTACTTGCACGAACACGCACGCACGCACGCACAAACACACAAATCAGAACCATGGACAGCCACATCATATTTAGTTTAAGTTGATTGGACTAAATTGTTTTTGGTATATTTTAGTTGTCACTGTATTAGACTATGCACATAGGTGATTTGATGATGTTGAAATGTTGAAGTTGAAATGGTGCTGGAATAGTGGAGTCAGCTCCTGTTTTCTTTGAAACTTGTGGTAACTCTCCTTGGTTCTAAATCAATAGTTGTTTAATAGTCTGAAAATATCAGGAACATTAACTTACCTGACCATGCTGTCGGTCATGTAACTGTTTGTTACATGCAATAAATACGCTTTGCGCACTTCACCCAACAGAGGTTGCTCTCCGGTTTTGTGAAGAAACAAAGGTGTGAATTATTCTGCCAGTGTCTTCTTATTGTATCGGCCTTAGGCCTACATAACATGGTCGCAAGCCATATGAACTAACAGGTTATATAGCAAAAAACACAATTATCACAACCCATTGGCTGTAATATGGCTTTTTATTCTTGCTTGGCTTCCCCAGTGATTTGACTCACGCACTGCTACTGCAACTAACTAGGGATTTTCCGTGGGGTTGATATATAATTTACTGGTATTCAACTTTGTATGACGAGAGTTCTTTGTAGTCTATTTTCCTGTTTATTATCTCCAGCATCATGATGATGACGTCTAGAAGCTGATATCGAATATCCGAAACCGCACATTCGGAACCGCACGTCCGGAACCGCCCTGCCAGGGTTGCCAGGTAAAGCTAAGACTTCTCTCCCTTTAACTACTCAAAACCCGCCCATAAACCCTAAAAACTAGCCCACATTGTTTTTGCTGCAGCAAGATGAGTTGCCACATTTAGCCAATTAACCCTTTTTCTATAACGTTATCCAGCAATTATGAGGAATATCAAAGTCATTTGTAACGATGTAAGAAGCTAAATTTGGTTTTCCATAAAAATAATAGGTCTAATTATTGCGAGCTAACCGTGACTAATAAAGGAATTTCAATATGTCGCCAGATCATGTTCCATCAATGGATGTTGATTTAACTTGTTTGACTGCTATGATTGTAAATAAATCCCTTATACGCATGTGCATAACTATAGATAAATCCAACAGGAGAGTGAGGGATGAAAGTTGGACTGATCATCTCGAAATCTCTGTGCAAGAAGCACATGGACGAACTTCAAAATAATGTTAAAACTATTTTCTGGTGATTGTGCCGTTATTATGTGCCAGATGTTAAGACTACAAACCATTATATATGGCCCATTAGCGAGATTGACTTGTCATTTCAATAGGCATAGGCTAGGCCTACTAAAATCTGAGTTTATGATTGTAATTAAATTTGGTTTAGTTATGTTAATTGCAAGTAGCCTATAGCCCCTGATAGCCTACATTAGCTTAGGCAAGATGTAAAATGAACGATTTAGCAGCTTGCTTCGACAGACTAATGTATTTAACATGAATAGCGAGGCGATTTCGAGGTAAGAAGTGCTTCTGTTGCCCGATAGCCTGTTGGAAGAGGCTACCGAGGATGGGGTCTTAATTTCAATCACTAAATCGTATATTCAGAATATGGATATGAACTGAATAGACCTATGTTTGTCAACAGCCAGTGTTTTTTTGTTTGTTTTAAACCTGTAGCCTAATCTGTGTAGCCTAATCTGATTGACTGTTACCTTCAATCTAATGTATTCTAACAGTTGATTGAGCTGTGACCATGATTGATAACTTCCAATTTCATTAACTAAACATGGCCATTAATAATTGCATAATAACACAAGGCTACAACAACAACAAACTGAAGTTATAGGCTATTTATTCAATCAGTTTGCCAGCTCCGGTAGGCTACAACAGATGTATCACTCTCCACATTCAATGTCAGTTTCATTGTGTACTTTTCCTTATGTCAGAAGCATGCAAGTCAGTTCCAAATCTTCCATTTAAAATTTCCAATCGCGCAGCACACGAGACCAAAGAACGGAGCATGCGTAAAACCCTTTTCTTTGTGGTTTTCCATAAGAAAAGTCGACAAAAGAATGCAGTTTAAACCACCTCCGAACGACTTTATCTAATGCACTCTAGAGTGCCTAAAGTCATTTTATTTCTGTGCATTGTCGCCTTATTTCTTGATGCACATCAGTTCATAGCGCGTTAATATGTTTTATGGAAAAAGGGTTGGGAATAGGTGTCTCCATAATGACAATCCAAATAGCATACGGTTGGGAATAGGTGTCTCCATAATGACAATCCAAATGGCCTACCTACAACTGGTAAAAAGTTGTCATGACGTGCGCGCGTGCTGCTCATGTGACTCCTGCGTGCTGCAGCGCTCAGTCTCAACATAGTCTCAGTCTCCGCCCCCTCCCCACCACTCACACACTCAGCAACAGGCTGCCTTACTACCTGATAGTAAGCAGCAGCAGGTCACAGTGAAATATATATTTTTAAGAAAAATGCCATGGCGGCCGCGGTGCAATTTAGAAGTAGCCCAAAAACCCGCAACCCGCGATCAATACAGTTTGACCCGCGACATCGTTTTGAAAGTAGCCCAATTTGGCAGCAAACTTGAGATCGCAACCCTGCCTGCCAGAGTGCTGCTGTATAAAAAGAGAATAAAGATAGAATTCGCGTTGCTAGGAGATACTATCAACAATACATTATGGGATATTCGTATACGTCACTGTTGCATAGCTACGTCTGTCAAAAACACAGGTCTCATTTCTTGTGTCAGGGGAGGCTAAAATAAACAATGGCTGAAAAAAAGTTCAAAGGAGCCCCGTTTGGAACACAGACAGCGAGGTAAGACATTAAACAAGCGCCAAAAGGAAGTGGCGAATCATGGAGATTAATAAGGGAAACAATATGGATGTTATCCGTAGCTCCACCGGCCTGATGTCTTACTGCAATGTGCTGTGCAGGTTTGATGTGTCAGCGGTCCATCCAGCCAATAAGAGAGTAGGGACCTACACAGAGATCCCCTACTGCAAAAATATGACCAATGACCTGGTATGACTTGTAACTCCAAATCTCTCTCTCTCTCTCTCTCTCTCTCTCTCAATTCAATTCAATGGGTTTTATTGGCATGGGAAACATATGTTTACATTGCCAAAGCAAGTGAAATAACTCTCAAACTTCCTCTTAATGCTTCAAAATCACAACAAACATTTTCTCTTATAAGGATATGTGTGTTGTTTATGTCAGGAGCGGCGGCTGGGCCCGGGGTCGTATGAAGCTGCAGGCCGTGGGGACTTCAGTGAACGGTCGGTGGCAGAGCGGGCCAAAGGGCCGGGGTGGCAGAGGGCCCAGGAGACTGCCAGGTTGGCAGCCATACCTCACCTCCTCTACAGGGAGGCATGGGAAAACAAACGCTTCCTGGTGGGTCACACACACATGCACGCACGTGTGCACACACACACCTGACCGCTAACCTCTGTCTCTCTGTCTGTCCCATAGAAAACTAAAGTGGGTCCAGGAACCTACAGAGTAGCAGACTTTATAGAGGAGCTGCAGAAGAAACCAGGCAGTGTGAGAGGAGTGTGTGACAGCAGGGAAGAGCGGTTCAGAAACGCACAGGTACCACAACACACACACACACACACACACACACACACACACACACACACACACACACACACACACACACACAGAGGTACCACAGTGCACCACTAGAGGGCAGGAGGACACAATATGTTATACTCAGCATACTGTTGCTAGGTCACATGTTAACACCATGTTAATAGCAGGTGTGAACTGGCTACAAACGACTAAGATCAATCTTTCTCCGTGTTACTCAAAGTGCCTTACACCCCAACCCCTTCTCAAACTCTGTGTGTACAGAGCTGGACGCCAGGCCCTGGTTGCTATGGTAATGGGGGTGTTCCATGGGCAGCGCTGGAAGAGAAAAGGTCGGGGTCAAATGGGGCTCCCAGCATGCACCTCAGCTCCTCGCTGCAACGCTTCCCAGAAGGCAACAGTACGGTACGACAAACACACACAACACTATAACTGAAAACAACAAGGTATAGGTTACTTATGCAATAAGGCACGAGGGGGTGTGGTTTATGGCCAATAAACCACGGCTAAGTGATGTTCTTAAGCACGACACAACGCAGAGTGCCTGGATACAGCCCTTAGCCGTGGTATATTGGCCATATTCCACAAACCCCCAAGGTGCCTTATTGCTATTATAAACTGGTTACCAACATACAGTGGGGGAAAAAAGTATTTGATCCCCTACCGATTTTGTACGTTTTCCCACTGATAAAGAAAGGATCAGCCTATAATTTTAATGCTAGGTTTATTTGAACAGTGAGAGACAGAATAACAACAAAAATATCCAGAAAAACGCATGTCAAAATTTTATAAATTGATTGAGAGGTATTTGACCCCCTCTCAATCAGAAAGATTTCTGGCTCCCAGGTGTCTTTTATACAGGTAACGAGCTGAGATTAGGAGCACACTCTTAAAGGGAGTGCTCCTAACCGCAGCTTGTTACCTGTAAAAAAGACACCTGTCCACAGAAGCAATCAACCAATCAGATTCCAAGCTCTCCACCATTGCCAAGACCAAAGAACTCTCCAAGGATGTCAGGGACAAGATTGTAGACCTACACAAGGCTGGAATGAGCTACAAGACCATCGCCAAGCAGCTTGGTGAGAAGGTGACAACATTTGGTGCGATTATTCGCAAATGGAAGAAACACAAAAGAACTGTCAATATCCCTCGGCCTGGGGCTCCATGCAAGATCTCACTTCGTGGGGTTGCAATGATCATGAGAACGGTGAGGAATCAGCCCAGAACTACACGGGGGGATCTTGTCAATGATCTCAAGGCAGCTGGGACCATAGTCACCAAGAAAATAATTGGTTACACACTACGCCGTGAAGGACTGAAATCCTGCAGTGCCCGCAAGGTCCCCCTGCTCAAGAATACATATACATGCCCGTCTGAAGTTTGCTAATGAACATCTGAATGATTCAGAGGACAACTGGTGAAAGTGTTGTGGTCAGATGAGACCAAAATGGAGCTCTTTGGCATCAACTCAACTCGCCGTGTTTGGAGGAGGAATGCTGCCTATGACCCCAAGAACACCATCTCCATCATCAAACATGGAGGTGGAAACACTATTCTTTGGGGGTGTTTTTCTGCTAAGGTGACAGGACAACTTCACCGCATCAAAGGGACGATGGACGGGGCCATGTACCGTCTAATCTTGGGTGAGAACATCCTTCCCTCAGCCAGGGCATTGAAAATGGGTCGTGGATGGGTATTCCAGCATGACAATGACCCAAAACACACGGCCAAGGCAACAAAGGAGTGGCTCAAGAAGAAGCACATTAAGGTCCTGGAGTGGCCTAGCCAGTCTCCAGACCTTAATCCCATAGAAAATCTGTGGAGGGAGCTGAAGGTTCGAGATGCCAAACGTCAGCCTTGAAACTTTAATGACTTGATCTGCAAAGAGGAGTGGGACAAAATCCCTCCTGAGATGTGTGCAAACCTGGTGGCCAACTACAAGAAACGTCTGACCTCTGTGATTGCCAACAAGGGTTTTGCCACCAAGTACTAAGTCATGTTTTGCAGAGGGGTCAAATACTTATTTCCCTCATTAAAATGCAAATAATTTTATAACATTTTTGACATGCGTTTTTCTGGATTTTTGTTGTTGTTATTCTGTCTCTCACTCTTCAAATAAACCTACCATTAAAATGATAGACTGATCATTTCTTTGTAAGTGGGCAAACTAACAAAATCAGCAGGGAATCAAATACTTTTTCCCCCCACTGTAATTAGAGCATTAAAAATAAACGTTTTGTTATGCCCGTGTAAATGGTCTGATATACCATGGCTGTCAACCAATCAACATTCAGGGCTCGAACCACACAGTTTATAAAACTTGCTATACTACAACTAACTGTGTGTGCGTCTGTGTAGGACTGTGGGCTGAGTCCCTGTACCTATACTCTAAAGAGCAGCACAGAGGCGTTGTTGGCCAGCGGCAGCAGCAGGAGAGGTGCATATGACCTCTTCACTGGACCACGAGACAAACCCATCACCGCTGGATACTTCGCTACCCCGGTAACACACTCTTACATCACACACACCTCAGAACACATAAAACTGCGAGGGACCACCACCAACTTATTGTGTGTGTGTGTGTACATGTGTAGAAGTGTGTAAATCTAACTCCAGGGGAGTACCCTAGTGGGTGTGGGGGCTTTGGAGAGGAGTTGTGTCGTCGTGAAAAGCGGAACCACGGTGTGTTTGGAATGTTGGATCAGTACCCAGTTGTTCCAACAGAGAGAATCTACCACAGCACCCCGTCCCAATGCTCTCGACCTGCTGTGAGTACCCTAACCTCTGACCCCTAACCCTGCCCCAATGCTCTCCAACCATTCTAGCTAACCTTTAACATCCAACCCCTGCCCCAAAAGGTGAAAGAAAAAATATAATATCCTTCTCTTCTCCCTCTATCCCTCCTTTCTATCCCTCTTCACTCAGACGTTCCCAGGGCCAGGGTGGTATGAGGTCGTCTCTCCACAGTCCCGTACAGAGAGTCACACCCATCCCCCCTTCCTCTCCTCTGCCCCCCGTGCCAGCCATAGGACAGAGAGATTGCAGAATGGAAATTATGTGAGTTAAGCCTAACCTTCACCTCTAACTCTGACCTCTAACCCTGTCCCCTGAACTCTAACATCCTCTCTTCCAATCAGAGCATGGTTGGTCCTGGTCGTTATGACATTGCAGAAAAGGGGCGGAGTAAGACTAACAATGGCTACACCTCCTCCTTCAGTTCCCGGACACAGAGATATCTTCACAAACCAGACAGAGACAAACACACACAGTAAGACACACACACATGCACATACAGTGATACCTCACCTGAAATTAAAGAAATATCAAATTTTCTATCAGTATACAGTGAGTGTATGCTGTATGCTGAGGGTCTATATGGAATGATGGGAATAAGGCTCCGATTGTGCTGATGTGTGTGTGTGTGTGTGTGTGTGTATTGCTCTGTGTGTTTCAGGGAGAGGTTGCGTGCGATAAATGTTCCGGTGGACAGACTGAGCTTCCTGGTGCCGCCCGGAAGGAACACTTTGATGAAATCAGCTTAAACACACACACACACATCGAAGCAGCATGGAACAAAGACTCCGGATACATGTTACAACCCATCAGATTTCAAGTTTAGTTTTTCAACTACACTGCTCAAAAAAATAAAGGGAACACTTAAACAACACAATGTAACTCCAAGTCAATCACACTTCTGTGAAATCAAACTGTCCACTTAGGAAGCAACACTGATTGACAATAAATTTCACATGCTGTTGTGAAAATGGAATAGACAACAGGTGGAAATTATAGGCAATTAGCAAGACACCCCCAATAAAGGAGTGGTTCTGCAGGTGGGGACCACAGACCACTTCTCAGTTCCTATGCTTCCTGGCTGATGTTTTGGTCACTTTTGAATGCTGGCGGTGCGTTCACTCTAGTGGTAGCATGAGACGGAGTCTACAACCCACACAAGTGGCTCAGGTAGTGCAGCTCATCCAGGATGGCACATCAATGCGAGCTGTGGCAAGAAGGTTTGCTGTGTCTGTCAGTGTAGTGTCCAGAGCATGGAGGCGCTACCAGGAGACAGGCCAGTACATCAGGAGACGTGGAGGAGGCCGTAGGAGGGCAACAACCCAGCAGCAGGACCGCTACCTCCGCCTTTGTGCAAGGAGGAGCAGGAGAAGCACTGCCAGAGCCCTGCAAAATGACCTCCAGCAGGCCACAAATGTGCATGTGTCTGCTCAAACGGTCAGAAACAGACTCCATGAGGGTGGTATGAGGGCCCGACGTCCACAGGTGGGGGTTGTGCTTACAGCCCAACACCGTGCAGGACGTTTGGCATTTGCCAGAGAACACCAAGATTGGCAAATTCGCCACTGGCGCCCTGTGCTCTTCACAGATGAAGCAGGTTCACACTGAGCACATGTGACAGACGTGACAGAGTCTGGAGACGCCGTGGAGAACGTTCTGCTGCCTGCAACATCCTCCAGCATGACCAGTTTGGCGGTGGGTCAGTCATGGTGTGGGGTGTCATTTCTTTGGGGGGCCGCACAGCCCTCCATGTGCTCACCAGAGGTAGCCTGACTGCCATTAGGTACCAAGATGAGATCCTCAGACCCCTTGTGAGACCATATGCTGGTGCGGTTGGCCCTGGGTTCCTCCTAATGCAAGACAATGCTAGACCTCATGTGGCTGGAGTGTGTCAGCAGTTCCTGCAAGAGGAAGGCATTGATGCTATGGACTGGCCCGCCCGTTCCCCAGACCTGAATCCAATTGAGCACATCTGGGACATCATGTCTCGCTCAATCCACCAACGCCACGTTACACCACAGACTGTCCAGGAGTTGGCGGATGCTTTAGTCCAGGTCTGGGAGGAGATCCCTCAGGAGACCATCCGCCACCTCATCAGGAGCATGCCTAGGCATTGTAGGGAGGTCATACAGGCACGTGGAGGCCACACACACTACTGAGCCTCATTTTGACTTGTTTTAAGGACATTACATCAAAGTTGGATCAGCCTGTAGTGTGGTTTTCCACTTTAATTTTGAGTGTGACTCCAAATCCAGACCTCCATAGGTTGATAAATTGGATTTCCATTGATTATTTTTGTGTGATTTTGTTGTCAGCACATTCAACTATGTAAAGAAAACAGTATTTAATAAGATTATTTCTTTCATTCAGATCTAGGATGTGTTGTTTAAGTGTTCCCTTTATTTTTTTGAGCAGTATATATCAAAATCAATATTGATCAACATGAGATGTTTTTATGTTTGGTAGAAAGTAGTAGAGATTTGCTGTTGACAAAACAAACGTTATTATCATACACCAACAAAAACATTTGTGGACAATAGCAGTGATCTCCTTTCTCTTTGCCAGGCAGTAGAAATAACCAGGTTAGGGTTGGGGGTCAGAACATGTTAGGGGCTTAGAGGTCAGAACAGGCAGGTGTTGAGGTTAGTGGTCAGAAGTTGTACACTACCATTCAAAAGTTTGGGGTCACTCAGAAATGTCCTTGTTTAGTTTTTCTTTAAAGCAAAAAAATTTGCCTCAAAATGGCCAGAAACAAAGAGCTTTCTTCTGAAACTCGTTGGTCTATTCTTGTTCTGAGAAATGAAGGCTATTCCATGCAAGAAATTGCCAAGAAACGGAATATCTCGTACAACGCTGTGTACTACTCCCTTCACAGAACAGCGCAAACTGTCTCTAACCAGAATAGAAAGAGGAGTGGGAGGACCCGGTGCACAACTGAGCAAGAGGACAAGTACATTAGTGTCTCTTTGTATCAATGTCTATACAGGTAACAAACTGAGATTAGGAGCACTCCCTTTAAGAGTGTGCTCCTAATCTCAGCTCGTTACCTGTATACAAGACACCTGGGAGCCAGAAATCTTTCTGATTGAGAGGGGGTCAAATACTTATTTCCCTCATTAAAATGCAAATCAATTTATAACTTTTTTGACATGCGTTTTTTCTGGATTTTTTTGTTGTTATTTTGTCTCTCACTGTTCAAATAAACCTACCATTAAAATTATAGACTGATATTTTCTTTGTCATTGGGCAAACGTACAAAATCAGCAGGGGATCAAATACTTTTTTCCCTCACTGTATGTAGATATTCCATAAAAAAATCTGCTGTTTCCAGCTACAATAGTCATTTACAACATTAACAATGTCTACACTGTATTTCTGATCAATTTGATGTTATTTTAATGGACCAAAAATGTGCTTTTCTTTCAAAAACAAGGACATTTCGAAGTGACCCCAAACTTTTGAACACTAGTGTATATCAAAACAGGCTGGTGTTAAGGCTGTATTTGTTTCATCAGCACATTCACATTCACTGGGCTTTACAATACAAACAGGCAGAGAACACTCCTTAAAGGCTCTAATCTTCATCGTGTTACTAGTGGGAGGGCAGATGATAAAGGATCAGGGGTTAGTGGTCAGAGGTCAGTGTCGTGCAGCTTTGCAGATCTTGTCGTATACCTCAGGGAAAGCGTCCTGACAGCCCAGCTCCTTTCTCAGACGGTGATACAACGTCCCGTCAAACATTTCCCAGAACTCACTACGCTCCATGTAAACATCAGCATACAGCATCTGGAACCCACACACACACACACACACACACACACACACACACACACACACACACACACACACACACACACACACACACACACACACACACACACACACACACACACACACACACGTCAGCACAATCGGAGCCTTATTCCCATCATTCCATATAGACCCTCAGCATACAGCTGTTGGGGTGCGTAAGGGTTTGTGTGTGTGTGTGTGTACAGAAACTCACCCATGCACCTCTCTGACAAACTGCTCCAGCTGTCTACATGAGGCTTTAGCCTGGAAGTGTTTAACCCTGGGTTCTCCGTACGCTCCGATGTCCACATACAGCTCTGCCTCCTCACCTTTAGGATGAACCATCCCCCGGCCCAGGGGGAGCACGAAAGGACACAACCACAGAGGGTACACCTGCAGGGAGGGGCATACCAACTTAGTTACACCCCTACAATGAGACAGTTACACCCTCAAACGAGATATACCAACTCAGTCAGTCCCCTAAAATTCGATATACTGTTCCAACTCATTCACACCCCTAAAATGAGATATACCAACTCAGTCACACTTGTGTGTATAATGTATTAGGGTATGTTACGTTGAGGAAGCATGCAATGTAGCTATGTGTCTTATGTGAAATGTACTAGTTTGTGTGTGTGTGTGTGTGTGTGTCTTACATGGATGTCCTGGTGGAAGCGTGCGATAGCGGTCTGGATGTGTTTCATGGGGACCAGCATGTCCTGGACAACATGGTGCTGCTCATACAGTTGTCTGATGTTCTCTCCCTGGGTCAGCTTCAACAGAGAGATCTTAGGAGGAACCATCCACCCAAACAACCACCGGAACACTGGGTGGTTACCAAACGGGATGATGTCCTGGAGACAAAAACACACATTCATGTTTACAGCAATCAGCTTTCCAGCTCCACAGTTGTGTCCAGTAGGGAAAAACTGTTTTGAAATGGAGTGAAACACATTTTAGTTTTCTATTTCAGAAGGTTTGGTTGTTATATGTCCCACAGAACACAACCCTGGTTGGTCTATGTCTCATATAACGGGAGAGGTTGGGGGGGCTGTAAAACAGCCCCTTTACCCCACCTCCCCCCCTTCCTCCCCCAACAACAACATCATCCGTCTGTCAGAGAAAAACTCGGCATCATTTCGAACATAATTTAAGGTTATGGGAAGGAACAATTACCAGCAAACCACACATGGCTTCCTAATGACAGCGTGTGTGTGTGTCTGTGTACATTAGGGAGACTAATGCAGAGTTATGTGCTGGGGGAGGAGATGATGACATGCTGAAATCTGCAGGATAAAAGGGTCACTTTGAATCATCTGTCTAATGCACTGTGTGTGTGTGTGTATATGTATGTATGTGTATGTATATATGACAACTGTACCAGAATAAGATTGCGCCGAAGATGATGGCTGACGATTTACATGCTCCAAACTAACTGTGCTATTTTTTATTTATTTTTGGGCATTGTTTGTAACTTATTTTTAACTTATTTTGTACATAATGTTTCTGCTACCGTCTCTTATGACCGAAAATAACTTCTGGACATCAGAACAGCGATTACTCTCCACGAACTGGAAGAAGCTTTTTCCTTCAACACGTCCGATGAGAAGGATATACTGCTTTCCCGGGAACAGGCCCAAATCCCCATCATTTGCATGAAGAAAAGGGGGTGCAGATCGGGCTGCCTTCTGAGAATCTGTAGGCGAGCGAGTAAACTCCCACTGCTATCCGTTCTTCTGGCTAACATGCAATCATTGGAAAATAAAATTGATGACCTGCGATTACGATAATCCTATCAACGGGACATTAAAAACTGTAATACCTTATGTTTCACAGAGTTGTGGCTGAACGACGACACGGATAATATAGAGCTGGCGGGATTTTCCATGCACCGGCAGAACAGAGAAGCTACGTCTGGTAAAACAAGGGGTGGCGGTGTGTGTCTATTTGTCAATAACAGCTGGTGCGCGATGTCTAATATTAAAGAAGTCTCGAGGTATTGCTCACCTGAGGTAGAGTGCCTTACGATAAGCTGTAAACCACACTATCTACCAAGAGAGTTCTCATCTATATTATTTGTAGCCATCTATTCACCACCACAGACCAATGCTGGCACTAAGACCGCACTCAACCAACTCTATAAGGCCATCAGCAAACAAGAAAATGGTCATCCAGAAGCGGCGCTCCTATTGGCCAAGGACTTTAATGCAAGCAAAATTAAATCCGTTTTACCAAATTTTTACCAGCATGTGCAACCAGGGGGGAAAAAAACTACAGACCACCTTTACTCCACACAGAGATGCATACAAAGCTCTCCCCCGCCCTCCATTTAGCAAATCTGACCATAATTCTATCCTCCTGATTCCTGCTTACAAGCAAAAACTAAAGTACCAGTGAATCGCTCAATACGGAAGTGGTCATCGGCTTCATCAATAAGTGCACTGACGATACCATCCCCACAGTGACCGTACGTACATATCCCAACCAAAAGCCATGGATTACAGGCAACAGCCGCATCGAGCTAAAGGCAAGAGCTGCCACTTTCAAGGAGCGGGACAGTAATCCGGACGCTTATAAGAAATCCTGCTATGCCCTCAGATAAACCATCAAACAAGCAAAGCGTCAATACAGGATGAAGATTGAATCCTACTACACCGGCTCTGACGCTCGTCGGATGTGGCAGGGCTTGAAAACTATTACGGACTACAAAGGGAAACCCAGAAGCAAGCTGCCCAGTGACGCGAGCCTACCAGACGAGCTAAATGACTTTTATGCTCGCTTTGAGGCAAGCAACACTGAAGCATGCACGAGGGCACCAGCTGTTCTGGATGACTGTGTGATAACACGCTTGGTAGTCGATGTGAGCAAGACCTTTAAACAGGTCAACATTCACAAAGCCGCGGGTCCAGACGGATTACCAGGATGTGTACTAAAAGCATGCGCGGACCAACTGGCAAGTGTCTTCATTGACATTTTCAACCTCTCCCTGACTGAGTCTGTAATACCTACATGTTTCAAGCAGACCACCATAGTCCCTGTGCCCAAGGAAGCAAAAGTAACCTGCCTAAATGATTACCACCCGTAGCATTCCCTTCGGTAGCTATGAAGTTCTTTGAAAGGCTGGTCATGGCTCACATCAACAGCTTCCTCCTGGATACCGTAGACCCACTCTTCGCATACTGCCCCAACAGATGACGCAGTCTCAATCGCACTCCACACTGCCCTTTCCCATCTAGACAAAAGGAACACCTATGTGAGAATGCTGTTAATTGACTACAGCTCAGTGTTCAACACCATAGTGCCCATGAAGCTCATCACTAAGCTAAGGACCCTGGGACTAAACACCTCCCTCTGCAACTGGATCCTCGACTTCCTGACTGGCCGCTCCCAGGTGTTAAAGGTAGGCAACAACACGTCGGCCACGCTAATCCTCAACACTGGGGCCCCTCAGGGATGTGTACTTAGTTCCCTCTTGTACTCCTTGCTCAACCACGACTGCGTGGCCAAACACGACTCCAACATCATCATTACATTTACTGACGACACAACAGTGGTAGGCCTGAGAACCGACAATGACGAGACAGCCTATTAGGACTGTTTTCTCTGCTACCGCACGGCAGGTGGTCCCGGAGCGCCAAGTCTTGGACCGGGGGGCTCCTTGGCAGCTTCTATCCCCAAGTCATGGGACTGCTGAACAATTAATAAAATGGCCACCAGACTATTTACATTGACACCACCACCCCTCCTCCATTTGTTTTGTACGCTGCTGCTACTCGCTGTTTGTTGTCTATGCATGGTCACTTCACCCCAACCTACATGTACAGATTACCTCAACTGACCTGTACCCCCACGTACTGACTCGGTACCGGTACCAACCTCTATGTGGCCTCGTTATTGTTATTTTATTGTGTTACTTATATTTTTTTACTAGTTTATTTGGTAAATATTTTAACTTCTTGAACGGCACTGTTGGTTAAGGGCTTATAAGTAAGCATTTCATGGTAAGGTCTACACTTGTTGTATTCGGCGCATGTGACAAGTAAAATTAGATTTTGATGTGTATGTGTGTGTATGTGTGTACCTGGAGCTCCCAGAAGATGGATCGTGTGTGTCTGTGGTAGTAGTGGCGTAGAGGGATGTACTCCACTGCTGTGTTGTTCTCCGCCAGGTATCTCTCAACGTGCTTGAAGAACCACGGCTTATAGTGCAGGCCGATCCTGTTGATCTGAAACACACACAGACACACACAGTGCAGGGTTATGGTTAGATATTTTAGACAGACAGCACTCTTCTCCTCTATTGTCCTTCTGAGCGTACCTTATCATTCTTCCTCTATTTCTCTCTTTTTCTCTTTCTCACCTTGTCCGGTTCAGCCGAGTCAGTCATAGTGCCAGTCATGATAACAGCTTCGTAAAGTGAGTACTGCAGTCCTACAAACGTGTTGTTCTTGTCCTCAGATGCCTCACTGAAACGACGGCAGATGTTCTCCAGCCCTCTGATTGGCTCATACTGCAGACGAACCCAATACCTTGCCGGGACGATCTTTATCTCTGCAGCAACCAGGAACCCCAGAGTTCCACAGGACCATGGAACTGCGTGGAACAGGTCAGAGTTCTCTTCCTGTTACAGAACACACACACACACACACACACACACACACACACACACACACACACACACACACACACACACACACACACACACACACACACACACACACACACACACACACACACACACACACACACACACACACACACACACACACAGACATCAGTTCCCCTCCTGTAAGAGAGCCACATAGCAGATTGCAGAAGCAATCCTCCTTCTTTCTCCTTTCCTTCTCTCTCTCTCTAGTTGTACTGTGGACCCTTTGTTTCCAGATTAACTGCCATTTCCAGTGGTGTTGGCTTTATGTTTTCTAAAGGACTATAGGTCTGTAGCTTTGCTCTGTTAGTTACAGAACTGGAGGCCTGTAGCATTGCTCTGTTAGTTACATAACTGGAGGCCTGTAGCATTGCTCTGTGAGCTCGAGAACTGGAGGCCTGTAGCATTGCTCTGTGAGCTAAGGACTGGAGGTCTGTAGCATTGCTCTGTTAGTTACATAACTGGAGGCTGTAGCATTGCTCTGTGAGCTCCAGAAATGGAGGCCTGTAGCAGTGAACATCTACTTTTAAAAATCCACCTCTCTAAAAACAAGTCTCTCACTGTTTCCGCTTACTATAGATCACCCTCTGCCCCCAGCTGTGCTCTGGACACCATATGTGAACTGATTGCCCCCCATCTATCTTCAGAGCTTGTGCTACTAGGTGACCTAAACTGGGACATGCTTAACACCCCAGCCATCCTACAATCTAAGCTTGATGCCCTCAATCTCACACAAATTATCAATGAACCTACCAGGTACAACCCCAAAGCCGTAAACACAGGCACCCTCATAGATATCATCCTAACCAACTTGCCCTCTAAATTTCAACCAAGATCTCAGCGATCACTGCCTCATTGCCTGCATCCGTAATGGGTCAACGGTCAAACGACCTCCACTCATCACTGTCAAACGCTCCCTGAAACACTTCAGCGAGCAGGCCTTTCTAATCGACCTGGCCCGGGTATCCTGGAACGATATTGACCTCATCCCGTCAGTAGAGGATGCCTGGTTGTTATTTTTTTTTTTAAATGCCTTCCTCACCATCTTAAATAAGCATTTAGAACCAGGAACAGATATAGCCCTTAGTTCTCTCCAGACCTGACTGCCCTTAACCAACACAAAAACATCCTGTGGCATTCTGCATTAGCATCGAACATCCCCCTCTTTAAAGGGGGGGGACACTCTCGACCCAAACTTATACAGACCTATATCTATTCTACCCTGCCTTTCTAAGGTCTTCGAAAGCCAAGTTAACAAACAGATTACCGTCCATTTCGAATCCCACCGTACCTTCTCCGCTATGCAATCTGGTTTCAGAGCTGGTCATGGGTGCACCTCAGCCACGCTCAAGGTCCTAAACAATATCTTAACCGCCATCGATAAGAAACAATACTGTGCAGCCGTATTCATTGACCTGGCCAAGGCTTCGACGCCGTCAGTCACCACATACTCATGGGCAGACTCAAAAGCCTTGGTTTCTCAAATGATTGCCTTGCCTGGTTCACCAACTACTTCTCTGATAGAGTTCAGTGTGTCAAATCGGAGGGCCTGTTGTCCGGGCCTCTGGTGGTCTCTATGGGGGTGCCACAGGGTTCAATTCTTAGGCGACTCTCTTCTCTGTATACATCAATGATGTCGCTCTTGCTGCTGGTGATTCTCTGATCCACCTCTAAGCAGACGACACCATTCTGTATACTTCTGGCCCTTCTTTGGACACTGTGTTAACAACCCCCCAGACGAGTTTCAATGCCATACAACTCTCCTTCCGTGGCCTCCAATTGCTCTGAAATACAAGTAAAACTAAATCGCTGCCTGCACCTGCCCGCCCGTCCAGTATCACTACCCTGGACGGTTCTGACTTAGAATATGTGGACAACTACAAATACCTAGGTGTCTGGCTAGACTGTAAACTCTCCTTCCAGACTCACATCAAACATCTCCAATCCAAAGTTAAATCTAGAATTGGCTTCCTATTTCGCAACAAAGCATCCTTCACTCATGCTACCAAACATACCCTTGTAAAACTGACCATCCTACCGATCCTCGACTTCGGCAGAGTCATTTACAAAATAGCCTCCATTACCCTACTAAATGAATTGGATGCAGTCTATCACAGTGCCATCCGTTTTGTCACCAAAGCCCCATATACTACCCACCACTGCGACCTGTACGCTCTCGTTGGCTGGCCCTCGCTTCATACTCATCGCCAAACCCACTGGCTCCAGGTCATCTACAAGACCCTGCTAGTAAAGTCCCCCCTTATCTTAGCTCGCTGGTCACCATAGCAGCACCCACCCGTAGCACACGCTCCAGCACATATATCTCACTGGTCACCCCCAAAGCCAATTCCTCCTTTGGCCGCCTCTCCTTCCAGTTCTCTGCTGCCAATGACTGGAACGACCTACAAAAATCTCTGAAACTGGAAACACTTATCTCCCTCTCTAGCTTTAAGCACCATCTGTCAGAGCAGCTCACAGATTACTGCACCTGTACATAGCCCATCTATAATTAGCCCAAACAACTACCTCTTCCTGTACTGTATTTATTTATTTTGCTCCTTTGCACCCCAGTATTTCTATTTTGCACATTCATCCACTGCAAATCTACCATTCCAGTGTTTTACTTGCTATATTGATTTTACTTCGCCACCATGGCCTACTTATTGCCTTTACCTCCCTTATCTCACCTCATTTGCTCACATTGTATATAGACTTATTTTTTCTACTGTTTTATTGACTATGTTTGTTTTACCCCATGTGTAACTCTGTGTTGTTGTATGTGCCGAACTGCTTTGCTTTATCTTGGCCAGGTCGCAGTTGTAAATGAGAACTTGTTCTCAACCTGCCTACCTGGTTAAATAAAGGTGAAATAAAAAAATAAATAAAAAAATTGCTCTGTGAGCTCCAGAACTGGAGGCCTGTAGCATTGCTCTGTGAGCTAAGGACTGGAGGCCTGTAGTAGAGGTCGACCGATTATGATTTTTCAACGCCGATACCGATTATTGGGGGCCCAAAAAAACTGCTACCGATTAATCGGCCTATTTATATTTTTATTTATTTGTAATAATGACAATTACAACAATACTGCATGAACACTTTTATTTTAACTTAATATAATACATCAATAAAATCAATTTAGCCTCAAATAAATAATGAAACATGTTCAATTTGGTTTAAATAATGCAAAAACAAAGTGTTGGAGAAGAAAGTAAAAGTGCAATATGTGCCATGTAAAAAAGCTAACGTTTAAGTTCCTTGCTCAGAACATGAGAACATATGAAAGCTGGTGGTTCCTTTTAACATGAGTCTTCAATATTCCCAGGTAAGAAGTTTTAGGTTGTAGTTATTATTGGAATTATAGGACTATTTCTCTTTATACGATTTGTATTTCATATACCTTTGACTATTGGATGTTCTTATAGGCACTATAGTATTACCAGTGTAAAAGTATAGCTTCCGTCCCTCTCCTCGCCCCTTAACATCGACAACAGCCAACCTCGAAGCATCGTTACCCATCGCTCCACAAAAGCCGCGGCCCTTGCAGAGCAAGGGGAACAACTACTTCAACGTCTCAGAGCGAGTGATGTCACCGATTTGAAACGCTATTAGCGCGCACCCCGCTAACTAGCTAGCCATTTCACATCGGTTACACCAGCCTAATCTCGGGAGTTGATAGGCTTGAAGTCATAAACAGCTCAATGCTTGAAGCACAGTGAAGAGCTGCTGGCAAATGCAGGAAAGTTTGAATGAATGCTTACGAGCCTGCTGCTGCCTACCACCGCTCAGTCAGACTGCTTTATCAAATATCAAATCATAGACTTAATTATAACATAATAACACACAGAAATACGAGCCTTAGGTCATTAATATGGTCAAATCCGGAAACTATCATTTCGAAAACAAAACGTTTATTCTTTCAGTGAAATACGGAACCGTTCCGTATTTTATCTAACGGGTGGCATCCCTAAGTCTAAATATTGCTGTTACATTGCACAACCTCGAATGTTATGTCATAATTATGTACAATTCTGGCAAATTAATTACGGTCTTTGTTAGGAAGAAATGGTCTTCACACAGTTCGCAACAAGCCAGGCGGCCCAAACTGCTGCAGATAACATAACTCTGCTTGCACGGAACGCAAGAGAAGTGACACAATTTCCCTAGTTAAAAGAAATTCATGTTAGCAGGCAATATTAACTAAATATGCAGGTTTAAAAATATATACTTGTGTATTGATTTTAAAGAAAGGCATTGATGTTTATGGTTAAGTACACATTGGCGCAACGACAGTGCTTTTTTCGCGAATGCGCTTGTTAAATCATCATCCGTTTGGCGAAGTAGGCTTTGATTCGATGAGAGATTAACAGGCACCGCATCGATTATATGCAACGCAGGACAAGCTAGATAAAGTAGTAATATCATCAACCATGTGTAGTTAACTAGTGATTATGTTAAGATTGATTGTTTTTCATAAGATAAGTTTAATGCTAGCTAGCAACTTACCCTGGCTTCTTGCTGCACTCGCGTAACAGGTAGTCAGCCTGCCACGCAGTCTCCTCGTGGAGTGCAATGTAATCGGCCACAATCGGTGTCCAAAAATGCGGATTACCGATTGTTATGAAAACTTGAAATCGGCCCTAATTAATCGGCCATTACGATTAATCGGTCAACCTCTAGCCTGTAGCATTGCTCTGTGAGCTAAGGACTGGAGGTCTGTAGCATTGCTCTGTTAGTTACATAACTGGATGTAGCATTGCTCTGTGAGCTCCAGAAATGGAGGCCTGTAGCATTGCTCTGTGAGCTCCAGAATTGGAGGCCTGTAGCATTACTCTGTGAGATCCAGAATTGGAGGCCTGTAGCATTGCTCTGTTAGTTACATAACTGGAGGCCTGTAGCATTGCTCTGTGAGCTCCAGAAATGGAGGCCTGTAGCATTGCTCTGTGAGCTCCAGAACTGGAGGCCTGTAGCATTGCTCTGAGCTACAGAACTGGAAGCCTGTAGCATTGCTCTGAGCTCCAGAATTGGACACCTGTAGCATTGCTCTGAGCTCCAGAATGGGACGCCTGTAGCATTGCTCTGAGCTACAGAACTGGAAGCCTGTAGCATTGCTCTGAGCTACAGAACTGGAAGCCTGTAGTTTTGCTCTGTTAGCTACAGAACTGGAAGCCTGTAGCATTGCTCTGTGAGCTACACAACTGGAGGTATTGCTCTGCTCCGACACCAAGGTTCTCTTAAAGATCTGAGCAGTAAAGAGAGCTCTGCTCACCTCAGTGCAGCGGACCAGGCTGCCGTCAGCCAGCACCAGCTCAAAGGCAACACAGATGTGCTGGAAGAGTCCGTAGATATGAGAGGATGACTCTATACCTGTACCCATCACCAGAGCTCCTGTAGATAGAGAGGGAGAGGGAGAGCGAGAAAGAGGGAGAGATGGGGTGGGTGGGTAGGCTTGATTATTTAGTAAACAAAAGACAATTGGGGCATACTAGTGCTCAGGGACACAGTCAATATACAACACCAACAATACAGGACACACAGACATACACAACAACAACACTTTAGGGACTTGGGGAACTCAATCTCCTCACAGGTGAAGCAGAGAGCAGCGTAAACACTCAAAACAGTTTGTCGGTTGTGTGTGTGTGTGTGTGTGTGTGTGTGTCATTCTCTGTGGTGCTCCAGATTAATCTACAGCATGCTGAAGAGAAAACATTAAGCTGTTGCTCTAACATTTATGGATCCGGAAAACCATTATGGAATCTGATCCAGGAGTGCTGTGCACTCCAAAGCCATTTCCTCTGAGTTTCACCCTCGGAACTCTACCATCTATAAACAATTGATCCTCTAATCCAATAAGAGAGGGTGATGATGCTCCTAACAGGAAATAAACAACCCTGATGGATAAGATGCCATGGAAACACTCAGCTACAGAGGGGTATACTACAAAGCAGAATCAATGAGTTAGCCAGCTAACTTTGATCAACAACCAGAAATAACTATTGATTTTCTGGTTCATTAAGAAAACTAAACATAAATATGTGTTTTTGGTTGTTGAGTCAATTAGTCCATGCCCATTTCAAGCTTATCTTTTTTTTTTTTAAAGTTATTTCAGAATATATAGGCAAGTCAGCTGACTAACTCATTGATCCTGCTTTGTAGTATACCCCTCTGGATGACAATCGGTCAGTTGTTCTATAGAACAACAACAATATATACCACCATATATATATACACCATATAACACAGCCGACAACAATATATACCCAATGATTTATATATACGCTAGATGACTGACATGGGGCGCTGGGTTGAAGCCACCGTGCCACCCAGAAATGTTCCATACACACAAAAAGCTATGATCAGTATTTCTATTCGTAATAAAGCCATTTTGTGGAGAAAAACTCATTCTGATTGGCTGGGCCTGGCTCCCCAGTGGGTGGCCCTGGCTGCCAAGTGGGTGGGCCTATGCCCTAGAATCCATAGATTAGGGCCTAATTTATTTATTTCAATTGACTGATTTCCTTATATGAACTACAACAAGGTAAAATCTTTGAAATTCTTACATGTTCCGTTTATATACAGTACCAGTTAAATGTTTGGACACACCTACTCATTCAAGGGTTTTTCTTTATTTTTACTATTTTTATACATTGTAGAATAATAGTGAAGACATCAGAACTATGAAATAACACATATAGAATCATGTAGTAACCAAAAAAGTGTTAAACAAATCAAAATATATTTCATATTTGAGATTCTTCAAAGTAGCCACCCTTTGCCTTGATGACAGCTTTGCTCACTCTTGGCATTATCTGCCCCTAACTCGGACAACTCTGGGCCAATTGTGTGCTGCCCTATGGAACTCCCGGTCCTGGTCGGTTGTGAACCCCAGGCTGTAGTGACGCTGCAACACTACGTGTTTTAGACCGCTGCATCACTCGGGAGGCCTGCGTTTATATTTTTGTTCAGTATAAATTTTATTATGTGAACTAAACACTAAAATTAAAATAAATAGATGTAAAAACATTTTCCTTAAAGTATAATTTTACTGTCCCCACTACGACAAAAATACTTAAATACATATAATTTTGTCCTTAATTGAAATAGTGTAGAATTCCATCCATTCCTATGGAGGACTGCACCAACTGGGGAGTGCCAATATGGGCCGACAGTTGGCCAGGTTAAAATGCAGGCTACAGACAAAGGTGCTCCCATGTAAAATAGTGACGTCAGGGCCCTCATCTCTTCTAATTGCTCTCACACAGCTGTCACGTAAAGTCGCATCCTTGGGAAGTTGTGAAAGCTGAGGTATGGTTTTTGTTTGTTGTTGGAACAAAAAGGGACACTACAACAGCATCGGTGAGAGGATTGTGCCGCCATTATGCAAGCTTGATAATTCTGCGCTGTTGCTAGCGACCAGAACATAAACCAGAACATAAACAATACCACTTTGCTGAACTTCCGTTCTACAAACCTGGAAGCGTGAAAGAAGCCAATGGCCAATACATAGCATCAGCAATCTGGGGTTTATATACATCATTGCATATACCACCATATATACCATATAACAGCCATACAACAATATATACATTATAAACCATATAACTCAAAAACATACACAAAAACATATACCACTATACACCATAAAACCTGAGCCAACAATATTTGCTGATGATATGCAGATATAATGATAATGATATGCATAGCGTACCGACAGTGAGGTCGTCCAGTACTGGCAGCACAGGCAGCACAGGCAGAGTCCAGCCCAGTGAGTTGAAGAGAACAGTGATCTGACCCATGTTGACCAGGGGCTCCACACAAACCACCTGTTGTACATATACTTGCCCGGATCATACAGGTTTACACACACATACATACTTTTATATACAGAGCTACAGCGTGTGAGCGTGTTTGTCTTACCTGTCTCTGTGTGTCCACCTCCAGTATGTCCATCATGTTGATCATGATGTTCTTGTTAGTCTTCTTGTATTTCCCAACTCTGAGAGACAGTCAGCTAGCCGGTCGACCTGTACACATGTGAGTCTTCCCCCCCTCCTTCCTCCACACATGTACCTGCAACCCACACACAGTATCATATTGTATGTAAGTATTATGGCCTCTGCCTAAAGGTCTGGACCTTTATGGCACAGAAGGCACTGCACTTTCTCTGGGGTCTCTGATTAAAGCCCTACTCCTGCTATTCCCTATAAATCACTACAGAGCATTCGAGATGGAAGAAAGAATTTAAACTTTGTAAAAGACAGAAGGAAATACAGTATCTGATGCCATGCTCAAATACTGAGCTCCCAGAATGCACACACACACACACTGAACTCCAAGACCTATGCAGTGAATGCTGCAGTTTGTTATTCCTCTCGTTCATTCCCAAATCCCTCGTTCTTTCCAAAAATCCCTTTAGGAAGAGAGGGATTACAGTCTTTCCTCACCCCAGGAACCTCACAGCAGCCTCTCTCTCTCACACACACACACAAACACACACATTGTCGTTGTAATTTAGCCACGTGGATTTACCTGTCTCTGGATGTCCCGCACGCGCTGGTCGTGCTGTTTTGGCGCGGAACACATTTTGAAGGTGAGCCACGCGCGCATGTAATAATAGACATCAAATATGACTGAGAGCGGCAGCAGAAATAGACAGACGAATATCCATCTCTGGTGAACGATCACGTAGTCTAAGCCATTCACCTTGATCCACAACAGAAATAGAACTACCAGTCCACCGAGATACAACGGATCCATCCTATCCTCCCTGCGCTGCTGGTCTACTGGCCTGATGATGGTCTATTTAAGACTGTTCCAGAGAATAACTCCCTCCTAGGAACAATCGATTTTTCTATTGCCTTTAGTTGGGAGCGAGCGAGCGATGCAAGATTTCTAAACTTCTGCTTTTTAAAATCCACATAGATTATCTATGCCAACACATACACACACATAAATGCACACATCACAACATAGACAGACAGGTGGGTAAATATTGAAGTTAGAATCCTGCCACTCCTGTCGTTTTCTCTGATAGGCGAGTCTGGCTGTGTGGTCGGCTAGCCCTGCCTCTGGCCGGCGCTCATTGGCTAAAGACGCGTCAATCGGGATGACTGCATTTGCTATGTTAGCGCGCTTCGTCCAATCAGAGAGCAGAAATCCCGTCACCCCATGCACCCGGCGCAAACCTTCATTAACATGCAACAGTTAAGTAATACAGTGTCAATAATACATTGTTAATAATACATTGTTAAAACCATTAAACTAAACTGATATCAAACTAGGCCTACAGTGGTTAACCATTATTTAAATAACCTATTTATTATAACTTACATCTAACTACCATAGTAATTATAGATTTTATATAGCGGTATTATATAACAATATTACTGCCATAAACCAGGTAATAAAACTCCCCTGATTATTACATGAAACTCTAACCAATGCAAAATCTAATGCATTTAACTATAGTGCTTTCAGAAAGTATTCACCACCCTTGACTTTTTCCACATTTTGTTGTGTTACAGCCTGAATTTAAAATTGATTACATTGAGATTTTTTGTCACTGGCCTAGACACAATACTCCATAATGTCAAAGTGGAATAATGTTTTTTAAATTTTTACAAATGAATAAAAGATGAAAAGATGAAATGTCTTGAGTCAATAAGTATTCAACCCCTTTGTTGTGGCAAGCCTAAGTACATTCAGGAGTAAAACGTTCCTTAAAAAGTCACATAAGTTGCATGGACTCATTCTGTGTGCAATAATAGTGTTTAACATGATTTTTAAATGGCTACCTCTTCTCTGTAGCCCACACACACAATTATATGTAAGGTCCCTCAGTGGAGCAGTGAATTTCAAACACAGATTCAACCACAAAGACCAGGGAGGTTTTCCAATGCCTCACAAAAAAGGGCACCTATTGGTAGATGGGTAAAAAAGAAAGAGAAAAAAAGCAGACATTTAATAGCCCTTTGAGCATGGTGAAGTAATTACCCTTTGGATGGTGTATCAATAAACCCAGTCACCACAAATGTACAGGCATCCTTCCTAACTCAGTTGCCGGAGAGGAAGAAAACCACTCAGGGATTTCACAATGAGGTCAATGGTGACTTTAAAACAGTTACAGAGTTTAATGGCTATAATAGGAGAAAACTGAGGATGGGTCATCAACATTGTAGTTACTCCACGATAGTAACCTAATTGATTAAAAAGAAGGAAGCCTGTACAGAATAAAAAATATTCCAAAGCATGCATCCTGTTTGCAACAAGGCACTAAAGTAATACTGCAAAAAAAATTGGCAAAGCAAGTAATTTTTTGTCCTGAATACAAATTGTTATGTTTGTGGCAAATCCCCAAATAACATTTATTTTCAAGCATTGTGGTGGCTGCACCATGTTATGGGTATGCTCGTAATCATTAAGGGTTGGTGAGTTTTTCAGAATAAAAAAGAAATTGAATGGAGATCAGCACAGGCAAAATCCTAGAGGAAAACCTGGTTCAGTCTACTTTCCACCAGACACTGGGAGATGAATTTACCTTTCATCAGGGCAATAACCTAAAACACAAGGCTAAAACTACACTGGAGTTGCTTACCAAGAAGACAGTGAATGACAGTGGCCGAGATACAGGCTTTGACTTAAATCTACTTGAAATTCTATGACAAGGTTAAAAAATGGTTGTCTAGTAATGATCTACAACCAATTTGACAGAGCTTGAAGAATCTTGAAAATAATAATGGGCAAATGTTGAACAATCCAGGTGTGGAAAGCTCTTCTAGACTTACCCAGAAAGACTCACAGCTGTAATTGCTGCTAAAGGTGCTTCTACAAAGTATTGACTCAGGGGTGTGAATACTTACGTAAATTAGATATCTGTATTTAATTTTCAATACATTTTCAAACCTTTTTAAAAACATGTTTTCACTTTGTCATTGTGGGGTATTGTGTGAAAAAATATATAATCCTGTAACACAATAAAATGTGGAATAAGTCAAGGGGTATGAATACTTTCTGAAGCCACTGTATTCTGAAATCAAACCGGAAAAATAATACCATATACCATAACCATACTTTCAGGTAGGTCTGTATACAGTCGTGGCCAAAAGGTTTGAGAATGACACAAATATTAATTTCCACAAAGTTTGCTGCTTCAGTGTCTTTAGATATTTTTGTCAGATGTTACTATGGAATACTGAAGTATAATTACAAGCATTTCATAAGTGTCAAAGGCTTTTTTGACAATTACATGAAGTTGATGCAAAAAGTCAAAATTCATCAGAGAAAATGACTTTACCCCAGTCCTCAGCAGTCCAATCCCTGTACCTTTTGCAGAATATCAGTTTGTCCCTGACAACCATGGCTGACAGAGGAAGAACAATGATTCCAAGCACCACCCTCCTTTTGAAGCTTCCAGTCTGTTATTCGAACTCAATCAGAATGACAGAGTGATCTCCAGCCTTGTCAACACTCAAACCTGTGTTAATGAGAGAATCACTGACATGATGTCAGCTGCTGCTTTTGTGGCAGGGCTGAAATGCAGTGGAAATGTTTTTTGGGGATTCAGTTCATTTGCATGGCAAAGAGGGACTTGCAATTCATCTGATCACTCTTCATAACATTCTGGAGTATATGCAAATTGCCATCATACAAACTGAGGCAGCAGACTTTGTGAAAATTAATATTTATGTAATTCTCAAAACTTTTGGCCACGACTGTACATAGCTTTTGTGACATCAATGAACTGTCACAGTGATGGGAGGGAATTCTGACTGATTGGTTTCAATTAAGGTGTTTTCACATCTTCAATGAAAATCTGTTTAATTCACTTTCAATTGTTGGGTCAAATAAAAAGGAGTGAACATGAAAACACACATACACCCAGGCATGCGCGCACACACACACACATGAATGGAGCGTTACTAGGCTGGTGAGTAGTACACACACATTAGACAGAGGGTGGGGCGCCAGTAAGGATCCTTAATGGTTTCTGCTGTCAGCTTGTCTGTCTCTCCAGTCCGGAACACACACGCACACACACACACACACACACACACACACACCCACACACACACACACACACACACACACACACACACACACACACACACACACACACTCTCTCTCGCCCTCTCTCTCTTTCTCTCTCTCACTCACACACACACATACTCAGCCGTCCCGGGCAATGCTCTCCTGCTTTCAGAGAAAATGTGCCTTTATCTAAGAAACTGTATTATATTGACAGTTTTTCATCCGAGCCTCTGGATATCATTGGAAAATGTGTCTCTATTATTCTAAAAGAAATTGATGGAGATCATTTCATCTTTTGTCTTAATTTCGTTATCCAGCCTGGAAGGAATAAAAGACCAACATTTCACTCATTTTATTTGTCTTAATACCTGGAGGTAACGGGACTCTGTGGGAATGTTTTTAAACTTTAACTCTCCTTTAACTTCAGCTCCATTCATCATCTCATTGCTTCTTGAATCCCAAATAACCGACACGGAAGCCACACTTAGAATTGGACCTGGTCCCATGGAACTGATCGGGACAGAGCATGCCTAACGGGGGTTAGGGTTATTTACCAGGGGGTTACTCCACTGGGAAGACTAATATTTTCCATCCCCGGTGGTCCCATGGAGAGGGAGATGCCTTCCCTACACCACAGAGACTAACAAACACCATCCCCGGGGGTCCCGGAGTGATGCCTTCCCTCCACCAAGCAGCCATCTTCCTCGGATTCTTCCTCATTGTGACAGGTGGCTCCACTGCCTTTCTCACCTCCCCTCAGGTGGGTACTATAAAGAAATACAATGTGAAATGTATTACTATTATTGTTCAAATTAATGTTAATATAAATATGATGTTGTTATGATTGTAGAGTCGCCTGCAGGCCTTCTCTCTGTGCTGCGTGGTTCTGGGAGCCATCATGCTGATTCTGGGGCTGTTTTGGGCCATGAACAACAAGAACCATGTAGAGTACAGCCAGGGAGAGTACCCCAACATCCCCCACTATCCTCACCAGGGACAACACCCCAACTACCCATATCCACACCCAGACCTCAACTACCTTGGCCGGTACGCCCATCCTGACCTGGGCCACGTCCTCTTCAGTCGTCCTGTTCCTGTTGGACACTTCCCAGAGTCACAATCAGCCCTGCTGCAGAGGTGTATAGCGTCCTTCTTCAATTGGTATTGTTGAATTTAAAGGTCTAATGCAGCCGTTTTTATCTCAATATCAAATCATTTCTGGGTAACAATTAAGTACCTTACTGTGATTTTTTTCGCAATTAATATGGTAAAAAATAAACAAAAATAGCTTCTTACCAAACAGAAATCCCTCATGCAAGAATTTTGCAAGGACTGCAAGGACTGTCCCACCAAAACAGGCAGACATTTCAGGCGGTATTTTCAAACAGTTCTTACACTGAAAGGGCATTATAATAATTTTCACAATTTCACAGTATTATTCTAGACTCAGTGTGGAAATATACTCACCCGCCAGGTTATTAGGTACACGAAAAGGTACACAAAAATGGATCACTCCTACAGACAGTGAGTCACCTGGCCATGGCTTGCTATATAAATCAGGCAGATAGGCATCAAGGCATTCAGTTACTGTTCAATTAAATGTTAGAAAGGGCAAAGAAAAAGTGACCTAAGCAACTTTGAGTTTGGTATGATTGTCAGTGCCAGGCGCGCCGAATCCAGTATCTCCGAAAGCCCCCCCTCCTGGGCTTTTCCCGCACGACAGTGTCAAGGGCAAGGGTTTACCGAGAATTGTGCGACAAGCAAAAAAACATTCAGCCAGCGGCAGTCCTGTGGGCAAGAAGAGCTTGTTGGTGAGAGAGGTTGAAGGAGAATGGCAAGAATCGTGCAAGCTAACAGACAAACAGACAAATAATGGCGCAGTACAACAGTGATGTGCAGAACGACATCTCAGAATGCACAACTTGCCGATCCTTGTCACGGATAAGCCATTGCTTTCCCACCTGGACAAAAGGAACACCTATGTGAGAATGCTATTTATTGACTACAGCTCAACGTTCAACACCATAGTGCCCTAAAACATCCATCACTAAGCTAAGGACCCTGAGACTAAACACCTCCCTCTGCAACTGGATCCTGGACGCCCCCAGGTGGTAAGGGTAGATAACAACCCTTACCACGCTGATCCTCAACACGGGGGCCCCTCAGGGGTGCGTGCTCAGTCCCCTTCTGTACTCCCTGTTCACTCATGACTGCATGGCCAGGCACGACTCCAACACCATCATTAAGTTTGCAGATGACACAACAGTGGTAGGCCTGATCACCGACAACGATGAGACAGCCGATAGGGAGGAGGTCAGAGACCTGGCCATGTGGTGCCAGGACAACAACCTCTCCCTCAACGTGATCAAGACAAAGGAGATGATTGTGGACTACAGGAAAAGGAGGACCGAGCACGCCCCAATTCTCATCGACAGGGCTGTAGTGGAGCAGGTTGAGAGCTTCAAGTTTCTTGGTGTCCACATTACCAACAAACTATCATGGTCCAAACACACCAAGACAGTCGTGAAGAGGGCACGACAAAGCCTATTCCCCCTCAGGAGACTGAAAAGATTTGGCATGGGTCCTCAGATCCTCAAAAAGTTCTACAGCTGCACCATCAAGAGCATCCTGACTGGTTGCATCACTGCCTGGTATGGTAACTGCTCGGCCTCCGATCGCAAGGCACCACAGAGGGTAATGCGTACGGCCCAGTACATCACTGGGGCCAAGCTTCCTGCCATCCAGGGCCTCTATACCAGGCGGTGTCAGAGGAAGGCCCTAAAAATTGTCAAAGACTCCAGCCACCCTAGTCATAGACTGTTCTCTCTGCTACCGCATAGCAAGCGGTACCGGAGCGCCAAGTCTAGGTCCAAAAGACTCCTTAACAGCTTCTACTCCCAAGCCATAAGACTCCTGAACAGCTAATGAAATGGCTACCCAGACTATTTGCATTCCCCCCCCTCTTTTATGCTGCTACTCTCTGTTTATTATCTATGCATAGTCACTTTAACTTTACCTACATGTACATATTACCTCAATTGCCTCAACTAACCGGTGCCCCTGCACATTGACTCTGTACCGGTACCCCCATAAAATAGCCTCATTATGGTTATTACTGCTGCTCTTTAAATATTTGTTACTGTTATTTTTTATTTTTTACTTAAATCTTATTTTTACTTAACAACCTCTTCACTATAGGGGGCAGTATTTTCACGGCCGGATGAAAAAACATACCCAAATTAAACTGCCTCTTACTCAGAATCAGAAGGTAGGATATGCATAATATTTGTAGATTTGGATAGAAAACACTCTGAAGTTTCTAAAACTGTTTGAATGATGTCTGTGAGTATAACAGAACTCATATGGCAGGCAAAAACCTGAGAAAAATCCAACCAGGAAGTTTGACCTCACATGGTTGTAGTCATTTCAAATGATATTCTATCTAAACTACAGTGTCTGTGATGTCATATTGCACTTCCTAAGGCTTCCACTAGATGTCAACAGTCATTAGAACCTTGTTTGAGGCTTCTACAATGCAATTTGATTGAATAATACACGGAACAGTAAGTGGTCGACCTGGTGTCATTGACTTACCTCGTGCGCACTCACGTAGGGCTAGCTATTTTTATTTTTCTTCTGTGATGAATCTGCTATTGTCCGGTTGGAATATTATGGAAATTCTACGTTAAAAACACCCTAAAGATTGATTGTGAACATGGTTTGACATGTTTCTACAAACGCTGAGGGAACTTTATAACTTTTCGTCGATGGTGGATAGATGCATTTTGTAATGGTGATCTGGACGCGCCATCAAAACGGATTTATTTCGACATAAATTATGGACTTTATCAAACAAATGAACATTTCTTGTGGAAGTGGGAGACCTTCCGAGTGCATTCAGCCGAAGATCAGCAAAGGTAAGATAATATTTTTAACATATTTCAGCGTTTTGTGGATGCCGTGGCTGGACGGCTAACTGAATAGCTTGGGGCTCAGTACTCAGAATATTGAACAATGTGCTTTCTCCGTAAAGTTATTTTGAAATCTGACAAAGCGGTTGCATAAAGGAATAGTTAATCTATACTTCTTTAATTCATTTTTATGTATTTTGTCAACGTTTATGATGAGTATTTCTGTAAATTATGGTGCCCATTCACCGGCAATTTTGGGGTGAATACATTTTCTGAACGTCACGCGCCAATGTAAAATGTTTTTTTTTTTATATAAATATGAACTTGATGGAACAAAAAATGCATGTATTGTCTAACATAATGTCCTAGGAGTGTCATCTGATGAAGATCGTCAAAGGTTAGTGCATAATTTTAGCTGGTTTTGTGCTTTTGGACGGCTACCCTTGCTTGGAAAATGGCTGTCCTTGCTAGGAAAATGGCTGTGTTGTTGTTTTTTTGCTGTGGTGGTATCCTAACATAATCTAATGTTTTGCTTTCGCTGTAAAGCCTTTTTGAAATCGGACAACGTGGTTGGATTCAGGAGAGGTTTATCTTTCAAATGGTGTAAAATAGTTTAATTGTGGTTGTCATGGCTGTCGTCGGTTAAGGGGGTCCAAAATGCAGCAGAAATAAGTGTACTCATCCTCTTTATTAAATAAAGAAGGAAAACTGAAAACAACAAACACGTACACTGAAACACTACGACAAAATAACAGTCTGGCAAGGCACACGGCTAAACACAGAACAATCTCCCACAATTAAACAGACAAACACACCCAACTAATATAGGACTTCCAATCAAAGGCAACACCACACAGCTGCCTTCAATTGGAAGTCCACCCCAATTAACTCTTCATAGAAATAGACTACCTAGACTAAACATAGAATTACATAAACATAGATCATAAACCAAAAACCCGGAAATACTAAATCAAACGCCCTTTTACCAAAACACCACCCCGAACCATATAAAACAAATACCCTCTGCCACGTCCTGACCAAACTACAATAACAATTAACCCTTATACTGGCCAGGACGTGACAGTACCCCCCCTTAAAGGTGCTAACCCCGGAAGCACCTTAAAAAAAACAAAGAAAAACAACAACCCCAAACAACAAAACAAAAATTCCCCTCTACTAAAGGGAGGGAAGGGAGGGTGGCTGCCGTCAACGACGGCACTGTCCTACACCCCCCCTCCCCTACCCACCTATATCTGGAGGTGGCTCCGGTTCTGGCCGTTCCAGGCAGTCGGGCCACTCTGGCAGCTCGGGGCAGTCTGGCCAGTCTGGCAGCTCGGGGCAGTCTGGCCGCTCGGGGCAGTCTGGCAGCTCTGGCAGCTCGGGGCAATCTGGCCGCTCTGGCAGCTCGGGGCAATCGGGGCAGTCTGGCCACTCGGGGCAGTCTGGCCACTCGGGGCAGTCTGGCCACTCTGGCAACTCGGGGCAGTCTGGCAACTCCGGGCAGTCTGGCAACTCTGGCAACTCCGGGCAGTCTGGCCACTCTGGCAACTCCGGGCAGTCTGGCCACTCTGGCAACTCCGGGCAGTCTGGCCACTCTGGCAACTCCGGGCAGTCTGGCCACTCTGGCAACTCCGGGCAGTCTGGCCACTCTGGCAACTCCGGGCAGTCTGGCCACTCTGGCATCTCCGGGCAGTCTGGCCACTCTGGCATCTCCGGGCAGTCTGGCCACTCTGGCATCTCCGGGCAGTCTGGCCACTCTGGCATCTCCGGGCAGTCTGGCCACTCTGGCATCTCCGGGCAGTCTGGCCGGCTCTAGCAGCTCCTGACTAGTGGGTGGCTCTGGCGACTCTTCACTGACGGGCGGCTCTGGCGATTCCTCACTGACGGGCGGCTCCGGCGACTCTTGACTGACGGGCAGTTCGGGCGACTCTTGACTGACGGGCAGCTCGGGCGACTCTTGACCGACGGGCAGCTCGGGCGACTCTTGACCGACGGGCAGCTCGGGCGACTCTTGACCGACGGGCAGCTCGGGCGACTCTTGACCGACGGGCAGCTCGGGCGACTCTTGACCGACGGGCAGCTCGGGCGACTCTTGACCGACGGGCAGCTCGGGCGACTCTTGACCGACGGGCAGCTCGGGCGACTCTTGACCGACGGGCAGCTCGGGCGACTCTTGACCGACGGGCAGCTCGGGCGACTCTTGACCGACGGGCAGCTCGGGCGACTCTTGACCGACGGGCAGCTCGGGCGACTCTTGACCGACGGGCAGCTCGGGCGACTCTTGACCGACGGGCAGCTCGGGCGACTCTTGACCGACGGGCAGCTCGGGCGACTCTTGACCGACGGGCAGCTCGGGCGACTCTTGACCGACGGGCAGCTCGGGCGACTCTTGACCGACGGGCAGCTCCGGCGACTCTTGACCGACGGGCAGCTCCGGCGACTCTTGACCGACGGGCAGCTCCGGCGACTCTTGACCGACGGGCAGCTCCGGCGACTCTTGACTGACGGGCAGTTCGGGCGACTCTTGACTGACGGGCAGCTCTAGTGACGTCGGACTGGGATGACGCACTTGAAGCCTGGTGCGTGGTGCTGGTACTGGACGTACCAGATTGGGAACACGCACCTCCAGGCTAGTGCGGGGAGCGGGAACAGGACGAGTCGGACTGGGCTGACGCACTTCCGGGTCCGCACGAGAGACAGGAGCTGGAAACCCAGGGCTATGGAGGCCCACAGGCGGTCTTGATCTTACCTCCTGCACAACCCGTCCTGGCTGGATGGAACTAGTAGCCCTGCACGAGCGGGGTGCTTGTACAGGGCGGACTGGGTTGTGCAGGGGCCTGATGGTAGCCGTGCGTAGAGCGGGAGTTGGGTAGCCTGGTCCTCGGAGGCGTACCGGCGACCAGATGCGCTGCGCAGGCATCCTCCTACCAGGCTGGATGCCCGCTCTAGCACGGCACCTGCGAGGGGCTGGAATAACGCGCACCGGACTGTGCGTGCGTATGGGTGAGATAGTGCGCTCCTCAGCGAAACATGGCGCTCTCCACCTCATACGCTCCTCCATAAAACCACGGGTAGCTGGCTTCCGGCTCTTCCTAGGCCTAGCCAAACTACCCGTGTGCCCCCCCAAAAATATTTATTGGGGGTGCCTCTCGTGCTTCAACGCCAGTCGTGATCCTCGGAAACGTTCCCGGTCCATACCAGCCTTTCGCCTTTCCTCTCTCTCGCTTACCACCTGTCCCCATGGAAGGCGATCTTTTCCTGCTTGGATCTCCTCCCAAGTGTAGGAGCCTTCTCCCCCCAAGATCTCCTCCCAAGTCCATCTCTCTTGTTTGTCCAATTCGAAATTCCTCTGCTCCTTCCTCTGCTGCTTGGTCCTGGTTTGGTGGGAGATTCTGTCAGGGGTTTCTTCGTCGGAGGACGATATGGCGAAATCATCATCGGAAAATGAGGACCAATATGCAATAAATTCCAAAACGAACATACAAAAACAACAAAAACGAACGCACGATACACTGACAGACCTGTTAGGTTTACACACACTAAACACGGAACACGGAACAATCTCCCACAAATACACAGACAAACACACCCAACTAATATAGGACTTCCAATCAAAGGCAACACCACACAGCTGCCTTCAATTGGAAGTCCACCCCAATTAACTCTTCATAGAAATAGACTACCTAGACTAAACATAGAATTACATAAACATAGATCATAAACCAAAAACCCGGAAATACTAAATCAAACGCCCTTTTACCAAAACACCATCCCGAACCACATAAAACAAATACCCTCTGCCACGTCCTGACCAAACTACAATAACAATTAACCCTTATACTGGCCAGGACGTGACAGTGGTATTTTAGTTGTTTTTGTATTTCGCGCCATGCGATCCCATTGGTTGTTGGCTAGGGGTTCCGCTGGCGGAACGGGTGTTCCTATATGTAAGAAGTTAAAACTGCATTGTTGGTTAAGGGCTTGTAAGTAAGCATTTCACTGTAGGATCTACACATGTTTTACTCTGAGCATGTGAGAAATACAATTTGATTTGATTTGACCATTGCTTCAGCATGGACCAACATCCCTGTAAACATTTCCCACACCTTGTAGAATGCCCCGAAGAATTCAGGCTGTTCTGTAGGCAAAGGGGGTCCAACCCAGTACTAGATGGGTGTACCTAATAAACTGTCTATTGCCTTCAGAAGGTATTCAGACCCCTTGACTTTTTCCAAATGTTGTTATTTTACAGCCTTATTCTAAAATGTATTGAATTGTTTTTCCCCCTCATCAATCTACACACAATACCAAGTTTTTTTTTACATTTTCGCTTATTTATAAAAAAAAAAACTGGAAATATCACATTTACATAAGTATTCAGACCCTTTACTCAGTACTTTGTTGAAGCACCTTTGGCAGCGATTACAGCATTGCGTCTTCTTGGGTATGACGCTACAAGCTTGGCACATCTGTATTTGGAAAGTTTCTCCCATTCTTCTCTGCAGATCCTCTCAAGCTCTGTCATGTTGGATGTGGAGCGTTGCTGCACAGCTATTTTCAAGGCTCTCCAGAGATGTTTGATCAGGTCCGAGCTCTGGCTGGGCCACTCAAAGATATTCAGAGACTTGTCCCGAAGCCACTCCTGCGTTGTCTTGGCTGTGTGCTTAGGGTCGTTGTCCTGTTGAATGGTGAACCTTCACCCCATTCTGAGGTCCTGAGTGCTCTGGAGCAGGTTTTCATCAAGGATCTCTCTGTACTTTGCTCTGTTCATCTTTGCCTCGATCCTGACTAGTCTCCCAGTCCCTACCGCTGAAAAACATCCCCACAGCATTATGCTGCCACCACCACTCTTCACCATAGGGATGGTGCCAGGTTTCCTCTAGATGTGGCTCTTGGCATTCAGGACAAAGAGTTCAATCTTGGTTTCATTAGACCAGAGAATTTTGTTTATCATGGTCTGAGAGTCTTTAGGTGCCTTTTGGCAAACTCCAAGCGGGCTGTCATGTGCCCGCAAACGAAATTACCACAACTACATTACCTCTTTCGCCATCTGGCCCGGTCCCTTCGTCGACACGGCGCCCCGCCGAACCACCACGACTGGTCCGCAGACGTAATTCCATCAGCTGTGCCTTCAACCGGCCTTTGCCGGACGACGGAGCAGACGCTTCTACTTACCCTGGACTGCTAACTTTAAACGCCGTGTCTCCCGCATGCTAACGTAGTAATGACTACCTAGCTGCTTCCCTGTTTCATCTATTGCTGTACACTGGACCCAATGATCACTTGGCTACATAGCTGATGCCTGCTGGACTGTTCATTTATCACAGTACTCCACTTTGTTTATCTGTTGGCCCTAGCCCTGAACTCAGGCCCTGTGTGTAGTTAACCGACCCTCTCTGCCCATTCATCGCCATTTTACCTGTTGTTGTTGTCTTAGATGATTAGCTGTTGTTGTCTTAACCGTGGTTGACTTAGCTAGCTCTCCCAATCAACACCTGTGATTGCTTTATGCCTCGCTTTATGTCTCAATCAAATGTCAATATGCCTTGTATACTGTTGTTTATGGTAATTATCATTGTTTTAGTTTACTGCGAAGCCCCTAGTCCCACTGTACATGCCTTAGATACCGCCTTTGTCCCACCTCCCACACATGCGGTGACCTCACCCAGTATAACCAGCGTGTCCAGAGATGCAACCTCTCTTATCATCACTCAGTGCCTGGGCTTACCTCCACGGTACCCGCACCCCACCATACCCCTGTCTGCACATTATGCCCTGAATCTATTCTACCACGCCCAGAAATCTGCTCCTTTTATTCTCTGTCCCCAACGCACTAGACAACCATTTTTGCTAGCCTTTAGCCGTACCCTCACCCTACTCCTCCTCTGTTCCTCGGGTGATGTGGAGGTGCTAACCCAGGCCCTGCGTGTCCCCAGGCACTCTCATTTGTTGACTTCTGTAATCGAAAAAGCCTTGGTTTCATTCATGTTAACATCAGAAGCCTCCTCCCTAAGTTTGTTTTACTCACTGCTTTAGCACTCTCCGCCAACCCTGATGTCCTTGCCGTGTCTGAATCCTGGCTTAGGAAGGCCACCAAAAATTCGGAGATTTCCATACCCAACTACAACATTTTCCGTCAAGATAGAACTGCCAAAGGGGGAGGAGTTGCAATCTACTGCAGAGATAGCTTGCAAAGTTCTATCATACTTTCCAGGTCTATGCCCAAAGAGTTCGAGCTTCTAATTAAAAAAAGTAATCTCTCCAGAAATAAGTCTCTCACTGTTGCCGCCTGTTATAGACCCCCCTCAGCTCCCAGCTGTGCCCTGGACACCATATGTGAATTGATTGCCCCCATCTATCTTCAGAGTTCGTTCTGTTAGGTGACCTAAACTGGGATATGCTTAACACCCCAGCAGACCTACAATCTAAACTAGATGCCCTCAATCTCACACAAATTATCAAGGAAACCACCAGGTACAACCCTAAATCTGTAAACATGGGCACCCTCATAGATATTATCCTGACCAACTTGCCATCCAAATACACCTCTGCTGTTTTCAATCAGGATCTCAGCGATCACTGCCTCATTGCCTGCATCTGCTATGGGTCCGCGGTCAAAACACCACCCCTCATCACTGTCAAACGCTCCCTAAAACACTTCTGCGAGCAGGCCTTTCTAATCGACCTGGCCCAGGTATCCTGGAAGGATATTGACCTCATCCCGTCAGTCGAGGATGCCTGGTCGTTCTTTAAAAGTAATTTCCTCACCATCTTAAATAAGCATGCCCCTTTCAAAAAATGTAGAACTAAGAACAGATATAGCCCTTGGTTCACTCCAGATCTGACTGCCCTTGACCAGCACAAAAACATCCTGTGAGGGACTGCAATAGCATCGAATAGTCCCCGCGATATGCAACTGTTCAGGGAAGTCAGGAACCAATACACACAGTCAGTCAGGAAAGCAAAGGCTAGCTTTTTCAAACAGAAATTTGCATCCTGTAGCTCTAACTCCAAAAAGTTTTGGGACACTAAAGTCCATGGAGAACAAGAGCACTTCCTCCCAGCTGCCCACTGCACTGAGGCTAGGTGACACGGTCACCACCACATGATAATCGAAAATGTCAATAAGTATTTCTCTACGGCTGGCCATGCTTTCCTCCTGGCTACCCAAACCCCGGCCAACAGCTCCGCACCCCTCGCAGCTACTTGCCCGAGCCTCCCCAGCTTCTCCTTCACCCAAATCCAGATAGCAGATGTTCTGAAAGAGTTGCAAAACCTGGACCCGTACAAATCAGCTGGGTTAGACAATCTGGACCCTCTCTTTCTAAAATTATCCACCGCCATTGTTGCAACCCCTATTACCAGTCTGTTCAACCTCTCTTTCGTTTAGTCCGTGATCCCTAAAGATTGGAAAGCTGCCGCGGTCATCCCCCTCTTCAAAGGGGGTGACCCTCTAGACCCAAACTGTTACAGACCTATATCCATCCTGCCCTGCCTAAAGTCTTTGAAAGCCAAGTTAACAAACAGACCACTGACCATTTCAAATCCCACCGTACCTTCTCTGCTGTGCAATCCGGTTTCCGAGCTGGTCACGGGTGCACCTCAGCCACGCTCAAGGTACTAAACGATATCATAACCGCCATCGATAAAAGACTGCCTCGCCTGGTTTACCAACTACTTCGCAGACAGAGTTCAATGTGTAAAATCGGAGGGCCTGTTGTTCAGACCTCTGGCAGTCTCTATGGGGGTAACACAGGGTTCAATTCTCGGCCGACTCTTTTCTCTGTATTTATCAATGATGTCGCTCTTGCTGCTGGTGATTCCCTGATCCACCTCTACGCAGACGACCCCATTCTGTATACATCTGGCCCTTCTTTGGACACTGTGTTAACAAACCTCCAAACAAGCTTCAATGCCATACAACACCTCTTCCGTGGCCTCCAACTGCTCTTAAACGCTAGTAAAACCAAATGCATGCTTTTCAACTGTTCACTGCCCGCACCCGCCCGCCCGACTAGCATCACCACCCTGGACGGTTCTGACCTAGAATATGTGGACAACTATAAATAGCTAGGTGTCTGGCTAGACTGTAAACTCTCCTTCCATACTCATATTAAACATCTCCAATCCAAAATCTAATCTAGAATCGGCTTTCTATTTCGCAACAAAGCCTCCTTCACTCACGCCGCCAAACTTACCCTAGTAAAACTGACTATCCTGCCGATCCTCGACTTCGGCGATGTCATCTACAAAATAGCTTCCAATACTCTGCTCAGCAAACTGGATGCAGTCTATCACAGTGGTATCCGTTTTGATACCAAATCACCTTATACCACCCACCACTGCGACCTGTATGCTCTAGTCGGCTGGCCCTCGTTATATTCGTCGCCAGACCCACTGGCTCCAGGTCATCTATAAGTCTATGCTAGGTAAAGCTCTGCCTTATCTCAGTTCACTGGTCACGATAACAACACCCACCCGTAGCACACGTTCCAGCAGGTATATCTCACTGATCATCCCCAAAGCCAACACCTCATTTGGCTGCCTTTCCTTCCAGTTCTCTGCTGCCAGTGACTGGAACAAATTGCAAAAATCGCTGAAGCTGGAGACTTTTAATTCCCTCACGAACTTTAAACATCAGCTATCTGAGCAGCTAACCAATCGCTGCAGCTGTACATAGTCCATCTGTAAATAGCCCACCCAATCTATCTACCTCATCCCCATACTGTTTTTATTTACTTTTCTGCTCTTTTGCACACCAGTATCTCTACTTGCACATCATCATCTGCTCATTTATCACTCCAGTGTTAATCTGCTAAATTGTCATTCTTCGCTACTATGGCCTATTTATTGCCTACCTCCTCATACGTTTTGCACACACTGTATATAGACTTTATTTTTTTCTACTGAGTCATTGACTTGTTTATTGTTTATTCCATGTGTAACACTGTGTTGTTGTCTGTGTCACACTGCTTTGCTTTATCTTGGCCAGGTCGCAGTTGTAAATGAGAACTTGTTCTCAACTAGCTTACCTGGTTAAATAAAGGTGAAATAAAATTATTTTATTTTTTTACTGAGGAGTGGCTTCCGTCTGGCCACTCTACTATAAGGGCCTGATTGGTGGAGTGCTGCAGATATAGTTGTCCTTCTAGAAGGTTATCCCATCTCCATAGAGGAACTCTGGAGCTCTGTCAGAGTGACCATCGGGTTCTTGGTCAACTTCCTGACCAAGGCCCTTCTCCCGCGATTGCATAGTTTGGCTGGGCAGCCAGCTCTAGGAAGAGTCTTGGTGGTTTCAAAGTTCTTCCATTTAAGAGTGATGGAGGCCACTGTGTTCTTGGGGACCTTCAATGCTGCAGAAATGTTTTGGTACCCTTCCCCAGATCTGTGCTTCGACACAATCCTGTCTCGGAGTTCTACGGACAATTCCTTCGACCTCATGGCTTGGTTTTTGCGCTGACATGCACTGTCAACTGTGGAACCTTATATAGACAGGCGTGTGCCTTTCCAAATCATGTCCAATCAATTGAATTTATCACAGGTGGACTCCAATCCAGTTGTAGAAACATCTCAAGGATGATCAATGGAAAGCTACATTTCGAGTCTCATAGCAAAGAGTCTGAATACTTATGTATATAAGGTATTTCTAAAATCCTGTTTTTGCTTTGTCATTATGGGGTATTGTCACGTCCTGGCCAGTATAAGGGTTAATTGTTATTGTAGTTTGGTCAGGACGTGGCAGAGGGTATTTGTTTTATGTGGTCCGGGGTGGTGTTTTGGTAAAAGGGTGTTTGATTTAGTATTTCCGGGTTTTTGTTTATGGTCTATGTTTATGTATTTCTATGTGTAGTCTAGTAAGTGTGTTTCTATGTAGAGTTAATTGGGGTGGACTTCCAATTGAAGGCAGCTGTGTGGTGTTGCCTTTGATTGGAAGTCCTATATTAGTTGGGTGTGTTTGTCTGTGTGTTTGTGGGAGATTGTTCTGTGTTTAGCCTTGTGCCTTGCCAGACTGTCTATTAATCGTTCGTTCACTTGTTTTGTTATTTTGGTGTTCATTTTGGGAAGTTAATAAACCTCAAGATGAGCTTACACATACCTGCTGCGTTTTGGTCCTCCATTACCGACGAAAACCGTGACAGGTATTGTGTGTAGATTGCTGAGCTGTAACGTAACAAAATGTGGAAAAAGTCAAGGGGTCTGAATACTTTCCGAAGGCACTGTATAAAACAGGAATATCACATTTTTGGCTGCACTGGGCCTTTAAAGTGCATAAAAGGTAAATTCAAGTTCACAACGCACTGTGCATGTACTGTAACTGTTCCTTATGTGTGTGTGTTTGTGTGTCTAGTACCGAGCACCAGCAGCGAGGTGTGAATGGGGGTGATGATGTGGACTACCCCCCGCTCAGCCCCCCCTCCCACTATCCCCTCTGGCTGGGCCCCCCACCTCCCTACGAGGTCGCCATCAAGAACACCTGTAGCTCCACCCACTTGCGCCGTGCCTACTCAGACGGACACCTGGCCTCGGAACCCCTGTTTGGCCAATCACGGGAGATCAGCTTCGAAGTGTGACATCACTTCACACACTGCCTCCACCAACCACACCGCAAGAGGACCACTGTGGCCACACCCTTCACTTAGGCTCCTCTAATCAGCTGTCAACCCTGAGTTAGTGACAGGAATATGATATGGACCTGAATCAACACGTATAGCAGCATGTCTCTGTCTGTCTGTCTTCAACAACCTGTAGTTTAGCATGTTTTCACAAAATGCCTTTCAAATGACATACACACATTTTCACATTTTTCATATACTTTACCACACTCAGGGCCTCTCCCTGCCTCCGCTAGCTCGGGAACAGTATATGCATGTGTAACAGAATATATAACTGAAATACTGTTAAATTATGTAAAGTTCAACAAAATAGTTTGAATACTTGGATTGAATTCATGTAATCTAATCCTATTGAAATCCACACGAAAAATCCAGATGTGATACATACATGTGTGTACGAGGACATCTAGTGGTCAGTCACCTGTCACCTGTCCTGCCACCAGGGTGTCTGTCCCAAGACACCTCCAGGAGAGATTCACCAGGAGGAGAATAAAATGGTGCTCAGAGACACCAACTTCCTACACTCTTAGAATTTTTTCCCCAAAAGAGTTATTTGGCTGTCCCCTAAGCATAACCCTTATTGGTTCCAGGTGGAACCAAAAGGGTTCTACTTGGAACCAAAAATGATTCTTCAAAGGGGACAGTCAAAGAACCCCTTAAGGCTCTAGACAGCACCTTTTTTTATATATAAGAGTGTACAGCTAGGGCCCCATCCCTGGTGCTGATTACCCCCACAATAACGTCACTAATCAACAATAGGGAACAGCATCATCATCAACGGACAGCTAAAGAAAGAAAGAAACAGGCTTCACATACACAAACAGCCCAGATGTATCTCCTTGGCTGGCAAATACTTCATCACGTTTTAATGATTACATGATGGTACTTTATAAATACACATATTGTTATTCTGTGCAATTTGGTTGTATACGTTTGGGAATTAGATTCCAGGTTAGGTTATATTTCAATCACCATATGCTAGTAGTAGAGAAACCCGATTGGCCAGTCAATCATTACAGTATACTGAAGATTATAATACCCTGATGAACAGAGGTTTGTATGTTGACTGTTTGTATGTTCGGCTTCAGAGATAATATTCTACATAGGCCAACACATTTAACTAGTCTATTGATCATTAATTACACCACACAATGGGAATGGCATATCTCTCTCTCTCTCCCTGTCTCCCTCTCTCCCTGTCTGTCTCCCTGTCTCCCTCTCTCCCTGTCTGTCTCCCTGTCTCCCTCTCTCCCTGTCTGTCTCCCACTCCCCCTGTCTGTCTCCCTGTCTCCCTGTCTGTCTCCCTGTCTCTCTCCCTGTCTGTCTCCCTGTCTCCCTCTCTCCCTGTCTCTCTCCCTGTCTGTCTCCCTCCGTCTGTCTGTCTGTCTGTCTGTCTGTCTGTCTGTCTGTCTGTCTGTCTGTCTGTCTGTCTGTCTGTCTGTCTGTCTGTCTGTCTGTCTGTCTGTCTGTCTGTCTGTCTGTCTGTCTGTCTGTCTGTCTGTTAATTCAATTCAAAGGGCTTTATTGGTATGGGAAACATGTTACATTGCCAAAGCAAGTGAAATAGAAAATAAACAAAAGTGTCTCTCGCTCTCTCTTTCATACACACACACACACACACACAAACACACACATCCTACTGGACACACCACATCATTTCATCATGAATAGTTGGGTAATATTTGGTTGAGACATTGATCAATGAGATTACAACCTATATTCAACCAATCAAAAAGACAGCCAAAACTTAGTTGAATTTCCAATTTAATAGGCTATTTATTGTATTTCAAAAGATATATTGAATTGTGTTTGGTTATCAACGCAACCAAAAATCTACATTTGAAGGAGATGTATCTTCTGCTTGGATCAAATCAATCTTTAAATGCACTGAAATGCCTATTCTTTAACTTAGATTTTTGGTTGAGATGGAGACGTGAATCTAATATATCAATATTAATTTGTAGACAAACTGGAATTAAAGCCTATTAAGTCAGTGGCACAGATATAACTATCCAAGCAGAAGACACATGTCCTTCAAATGTTGATATTTGGTTCTGTTGACAACCAAACACAATTCAATATCACTAAAGATCATACATTTGAAATCAACCAGAGCTTGAAACTATAGGCCTATTGTATTTCCAATGTTTTGTTGAATTCTGGGTTGAATTGAAACAATAGTCAAGAAGTATTCACATCCCTTGACTTTTTCCACATTTTGTTATGCTATAGCCTGAATTGAACGTGGATTCAATTTAGATTGGCCTACAGCCAATACCCCATAATGTTAAAGTGGATTTATGTTTTTTATATATATATATATATATATATATACTGCTCAAAAAAATAAAGGGAACACTTAAACAACACATCCTAGATCTGAATGAAAGAAATAATCTTATTAAATACTTTTTTCTTTACATAGTTGAATGTGCTGACAACAAAATCACACAAAAATAATCAATGGAAATCCAATTTATCAACCCATGGAGGTCTGGATTTGGAGTCACACTCAAAATTAAAGTGGAAAACCACACTACAGGCTGATCCAACTTTGATGTAATGTCCTTAAAACAAGTCAAAATGAGGCTCAGTAGTGTGTGTGGCCTCCACGTGCCTGTATGACCTCCCTACAATGCCTGGGCATGCTCCTGATGAGGTGGCGGATGGTCTCCTGAGGGATCTCCTCCCAGACCTGGACTAAAGCATCCGCCAATTCCTGGACAGTCTGACAACCTACACTCGATCCCTCCGATGTCAACAACTACAGACCAGTATCCCTTCTTTCTTTTCTCTCCAAAACTCTTGAACGTGCCGTCCTTGGCCAGCTCTCCTGCTATCTCTCTCAGAATGACCTTCTTGATCCTAATCAGTCAGGTTTCAAGACTGGGCATTCAACTGAGACTGCTCTTCTCTGTGTCACGGAGGCTCTCCGCACTGCTAAAGCTAACTCTCTCTCCTCTGCTCTCATCCTTCTAGACCTATCTGCTGCCTTTGATACTGTGAACCATCAGATCCTCCTCTCCACCCTCTCCGAGTTGGGCATCTCCGGCGCGGCCCACGCTTGGATTGCGTCCTACCTGACAGGTCGCTCCTACCAGGTGGCGTGGCGAGAATCTGTCTCCGCACCATGCGCTCTCACCACTGGTGTCCCCCAGGGCTCTGTTCTAGGCCCTCTCCTATTCTCGCTATACACCAAGTCACTTGGCTCTGTCATATCCTCACATGGTCTCTCCTATCATTGCTATGCAGACGACACACAATTAATCTTCTCCTTTCCCCCTTCTGATAACCAGGCGGCGAATCGCATCTCTGCATGTCTGTCAGACATATCAGTGTGGATGACGGATCACCACCTCAAGCTGAACCTCGGCAAGACGGAGCTGCTCTTCCTCCCGGGGAAGGACTGCCCGTTCCATGATCTCGCCATCACGGTTGACAACTCCCTTGTGTCCTCCTCCCAGAGTGCTAAGAACCTTGGCGTGATCCTGGACAACACCCTGTCGTTCTCCACTAACATCAAGGCGGTGACCCGATCCTGTAGTTTCATGCTCTACAACATTCGCAGAGTACGACCCTGCCTCACACAGGAAGCGGCGCAGGTCCTAATCCAGGCACTTGTCATCTCCCGTCTGGATTACTGCAACTCGCTGTTGGCTGGGCTCCCTGCCTGTGCCATTAAACCCCTACAACTCATCCAGAACGCCGCTGCCCGTCTGGTGTTCAACCTTCCCAAGTTCTCTCACGTCACCCCGCTCCTCCGCTCTCTCCACTGGCTTCCAGTTGAAGCTCGCATCCGCTACAAGACCATGGTGATTGCCTACGGAGCTGTGAAGGGAACGGCACCTCCATACCTTCAGGCTCTGATCAGGCCCTACACCCAAACAAGGGCACTGCGTTCATCCACCTCTGGCCTGCTGGCCCCCCTACTTCTGAGGAAGCACAGTTCCCGCTCAGCCCAGTCAAAACTGTTCGCTGCTCTGGCACCCCAATGGTGGAACAAGCTCCCTCACGACGCCAGGACAGCGGAGTCAATCACCACCTTCCGGAGACACCTGAAACCCCACCTCTTTAAGGAATACCTAGGATAGGATAAAGTAATCCTTCTAACCCCCCCCCCCTTAAAAGATTTAGATGCACTATTGTAAAGTGGTTGTTCCACTGGATATCATAAGGTGAATGCACCAATTTGTAAGTCGCTCTGGATAAGAGCGTCTGCTAAATGACTTAAATGTAATGTAAATGTAATGTGGTGCAACGTGGCGTTGGTGGATGGAGCGAGACATTATGTCCCAGATGTGCTCAATTGGATTCAGGTCTGGGGAACGGGCGGGCCAGTCCATAGCATCAATACCTTCCTCTTGCAGGAACTGCTGACACACTCCAGCCACATGAGGTCTAGCATTGTCTTGCATTAGGAGGAACCCAGGGCCAACCGCACCAGCATATGGTCTCACAAGGGGTCTGAGGATCTCATCTTGGTACCTAATGGCAGTCAGGCTACCTCTGTCGAGCACATGGAGGGCTGTGCGGCCCCCCAAAGAAATGCCACCCCACACCATGACTAACCCACCTCCAAACCGGTCATGCTGGAGGATGTTGCAGGCAGCAGAACGTTCTCCACTGCGTCTCCAGACTCTGTCACGTCTGTCACGTGCTCAGTGTGAACCTATCTTGGTGTTCTCTGGCAAATGCCAAACGTCCTGCACGGTGTTGGGCTTTAAGCACAACCCCCACCTGTGGACGTCGAGCCCTCATACCACCCTCATGGAGTCTGTTTCTGACCGTTTGAGCAGACACATGCACATTTGTGGCCTGCTGGAGGTCATTTTGCAGGGCTCTGGCAGTGCTTCTCCTGCTCCTCCTTGCACAAAGGCGGGGGTAGCGGTCCTGCTGCTGGGTTGTTGCCCTCCTACGGCCTCCTCCACGTCTCCTGATGTACTGGCCTGTCTCCTGGTAGTGCCTCCATGCTCTGGACACTACGCTGACAGACACAGCAAACCTTCTTGCCACAGCTCGCATTGATGTGCCATCCTGGATGAGCTGCACTACCTGAGCCACTTGTGTGGGTTGTAGACTCCGTCTCATGCTACCACTAGAGTGAAAGCACCGCCAGCATTCAAAAGTGACCAAAACATCAGCCAGGAAGCATAGGAACTGAGAAGTGGTCTGGGGTCCCCACCTGCAGAACCACTCCTTTATTGGGGGTGTCTTGCTAATTGCCTATAATTTCCACCTGTTGTCTATTCCATTTGCACAACAGCATGTGAAATTTATTGTCAATCAGTGTTGCTTCCTAAGTGGACAGTTTGATTTCACAGAAGTGTGATTGACTTGGAGTTACATTGTGTTGTTTAAGTGTTCCCTTTATTTTTTGAGCAGTATATATATATATATATATATATATATGTTTTAACAAATTAATTAAAAATGAAAAGCTCAAATGTCTTGAGTCAATAAGTATTCAACCCCTTTGTTATGGTAAGGAGAAATACGTTCAGGAGTAAAATGTTGCTTAATAAGTCACAATAAGTTGCATGGATTCACTCTGTGTACCATAATAGTGTTTATTATGCTTTTTTAATGACTACCTCATCTTTGTACCTCATGCATACAATTATCTGTAAGGTCCCTCAATCGAGCAATGAATTTCAAACACAGATTCTACCACAAAGACTAGGGAGGTTTTCCAATGCCTCGCAAGAATGGCACCTATTGGTAGATGGGTTTTAAAAAAGCAGACATTTAATAGCCCTTTGAGCATGATGAAGTTATTAATTACACTTTAGATGGTGTATCAATACACCCAGTCACAACAAAGATACAGGCATCCATCCTTCCTCGAAGTGCGCAAAGCTCTTAGAGACTTACCTAGAAAGACTCACAGCTGTAATTACTGCCAAAGGTGATTCTAATATTTATTGACTATGGGGGTTGAATACTTATGTAATCAAGATATATCAGCGTTTTATTTCTCATAAATATTTTACAAATGTTAGAATTACACAGTATTTTGTGTAGATCTTTGACAAAAAATGACAATGAAATATACATTTCCATCCCACCTTGTAACACAACAACATTTGGAAAAAGTCAAGGGGTGTGAATACTTTCTGAAGGCACTGTTGGCCTAAATAGCATCATTAATGATATATGAGTGATAAAGTATGGTGACATTTAATTTGCTCTGTTAAACTTACCATTTGGAATGACTTCGATAGCAACAGTGAATCTACTTAATTAAGTGGAGATCTTTCAACAATCACTCTCACAATAGTAATAGCCAGTGACAAATGTCAGGGCTGGTCTTGGTTAAAACCCTGGATGGGAGACCAAAGGGTAGCTCTCCAGTAGGTAGCTCTCCAGCCTTGAGTTTGCTTTCTGATAGTGGATATAACATTGAAGATCTGACATTGTTTTAAAGGTTTGTCTATGTTGAAATTTGGTTACCAAAATGACAATCTTGTGGTTGAAATGTCACCCTCAAAATAACTATGGTCTACGGAGCAGTAAGAGGAAGTGCCCCTCCCTACCTTCAGGCTATGCTCAGACCCTACACCCCAAATCGAGCCCAGCCCAAGCTCTTCTCTGTCCTGCACCACAATGTTGGAACAAGCTTCAAAATGAAACTATGGCAGCAGAGTCCCTGCCCATCTTCCCGAAAACACAACCCTACCTCTTCAACGAGTATTTTAAATAATCCCACAGTACCCCCAAAAAATGCCTTTCGTAAACTACCATTTTTCTTCATAACTAGCTCTGACTTTGCTGATAGCTATTTTATTGAGGGAAAATGTATTTACTATGACTGTGATATGCGGTCGTCCCACATATTTTAAAATGAACGCAGTAATTGTAAGTCGCTCTGGATAAGAGGCTAAGAGCATCTGCTAAATGTCAAAAACACTCTTCACGATACTTTAGTAAGGTTAGGAGAATTAAAATAGCAGGTTAGGAGACTGAGGTCAGGAAAAGGGTTCAGGGTTATCAAAAATGCTCTCCTAACATGCTACGAACACTTTGCATCGAAGTGGAGTGAAAAGTGTCCTTAAAACAACAGTTTATGTTGATTACTTTTTTCAAATCCAATGCATTTTCCACGTATATTCCACTACACAATAAATTGTAAAAACATTTTCAAATCCAATGTATTTTCCACGTATATTCCACTACACAATAAATTGTACAATTATGTTGAAACAACATTGATTTAATCCGTTTGTGCCTGTGGGATGACACAGCCAGCGTCATCTGGGTTCTTTGCAGCGTCCTCTAGTTCAGACAACATCCAAACATATTTCTGACAAACACTGACGACATTCAGATCCTTCTGTTCTCCGCCACTGCCCTGCCCACCTCCCTCCCCTTCCTCTCTCTGTTCTCTCCTTTCCTCCTCCTGAATAACGGTCAGAAACCGACTTCCTCTGACCACGCGCAGAACGGGGCTGTGTGACTACCCGGGGCAAGTGTCCTGCCCTGCCCACACAGCAAAATAAATTCAATATGTCGACCGCGATGTCCCGTTATAACGGATTTAACGGCTCTCTGGCAAAGCAAGCGGGATGAGTTTTAAGTTATAGCTTGCTCGGTTGTTTGGAACATTTTGATTCTTGACTTTCTTCATTTTTGTTTAGAAAACAATAAGATCCCCGCACGCCACATGGAAAGCAAAAAGGAAGTGCAACTAGCTGAGGAAAAATGGAGTAAAAAGAACACGGAGAGGTTTAGAAAGTAAATAATCATCTCCTTATCCTTTATCCCTGGCTCGGCACTGGAGAAGCCTCTTCAGAAGGTAAAGTAGTGAGATTATATGTGCCCTCCGACAGTTCATTTAACACGTGATCATCTGATAACTCTCAACCCTTTGTCTTTGATCTCTCTCTCTCTTTCCTTCAGATTGTGAATGATGGTGTGATGGTGTTGGAGGAGGAGTGTGGAGGTGTGTGTGAGCCAAGCCAGGGGGAAGCACCATGCAGGCAGGAGGAGAGAAAGCGGCCATCTCCCCAGGGTGTCCTGCTATCTCTAGGCCCGGTGATGATGGTAGGAGGGGGCCGCACTCTAGATGTGTGTGTGTGTGTTTACTACCAAAATAATATGTTAACTAAATTGTAGATGGTGTCCTGGCTTACTGTGTGTGTGTGTGTGTGTGTGTGTGTGTGTGTAGGTAGTAGGGGGTTTCCTGACTTTCCTGACTCTGCAAGGTCCAGGGCTGTGGATGGGGGTGCTGATGGCTGTTACCGGGGCAACACTGACCATCGCTGGGCTCTGTATTTTAATGACAACGCTACAGGTGTCGGATGTACCTGGACACTTCCTGTTACACCCCCGCACAGGAACGCGCTATAGCCCACACCAGGCCCTAGCCATCCAGAGGTACAAACACACCAGGGTTTCTGTTAGCCGGTAATAGCCGGCTTTTGGCCGATCGGAAAATAGAAAAGCCGATTAATAAAATTCACACCGGCCAATTGTCCGGGAGAAGAAGAAAAAAATCCCATTGAGAAATAATGCCTTTTAGCCTATTCATTGATGTAAATACCAGTCGATGTAAATACATTTGACTTATCAAGCTTATCGGTCTATAGGTTAAATTGCATTATAAATTGGGTGGTTTGAGCCCTGAATGCTGATTGGCTGATACCATGGGTATGACAAAAAATTACGTTTTACTGTTCTAATTAAGTTCGTAACCAGTTTATAATAGCAATAAGGCACCTCGGAGTGTGGTATATGGCCAATATACCACAGCTAAAGGCTGTATCCAGGCACTGTGTTGCGTCCTGCTTAAGAACAGCCCTTAGCTGTGGTTAATTGGCCATATACCACACCCCTCTGGCCTTATTGCTTAATTATACCATGGCATTGTTGAATACTTGTTTCTGATTGGCTTGAAGGGCATTCTAGAGCGTGCATTATTTCCCTATAAGGCACAGTATCATTGCACCTTACAGTTCAAAGGCTATAGTTAATTCTTACATGTTCTATGTTTGAGCTGCTTTTGAAAGCAAAAGTCGAATTGAAAACATTGTCATTATTGAATTCAATTTTCATAATGGCAAGCTAGGACTGATGGTTTGGTTAGCTAAACTAACAAGTCTGTTTGTTTAGTTGCCACAGCAACTACTGTAGCTATCTAGTAAACTTGCCAGCTACTTCAGTGGATGCTGAACACATTTCTATCAGCAAATTAACACGTTTTTAGCAGCAAATGTGTTAAACTATAGCCATGGTATAAAAGGGATAATCAACTCAGAGCTTTATGTGTTCTCTGGAAAATAATGCAACTCCGTGAAAGGTTCATTTCTATAGAACGCATAGCCACTTGCTGATTATCCCGTACTAATTTAGTGGAATTAAATTAGCGCGTCTGTACAGTATATTCGTTATGTATTGTATGTTATCACACGCTTACAACATACAGATAGAGAGCCTTTGACCGGAAAATCTTTCAGACAGCGTGAGAGCAGCTGTTACATCTCAAACAGCAAATGCATCGGCACCGGAAGGCAGGCTTTATTAGTGCGTCGCACACCACTTTGCAAATAAGCAAGAGGCAGTATGCATTTTGAAAACATACTTAATTGTTTGAAACCTGAGCGTTTTACTACATATTATGAGGTATGTCTTACCTTGCTTCAAAGTAGCCTAGCCAAAAGCAGACCATATCCGTGGAGGTAATTATTTAAACATTCTGTCATTGTCCAATAGCCAAAGGCACAAAGGCTTTTGACAATGGTGTTTTTCCGCTAATTGAATTATGGGACAAACATTCGCACGTAGCCTACTGCCTTGTGCGCACTCCTGTGGTTTTAATGTGAAGAAATAATAGTTTATCAATGTTTTAAGCTAAATGTTCTAATATGTTGCATCAGACTCATTGGTCACTTATTCTAATATCTTCAAAGTGCGCATCAGAATTCGGTAAGAACGACCACACACAATTGCATCCTGGAATTATGAATTACCATAATATAGATGTCATTGTTGTCATTCTGAGCACCGTGGGTGGACACCCTAATCAGGTTACACACCCAATGCATATAGGTCTGGTAAATGTCTCAAATGTCCGGTAAAGTAAAATGCTGCCCGTCAAATGTCAGGCACCACATTTTCCTTACGGAAATCCTGACGCACACACACACACACTCCCCTATCCTCGCCTGCTCTGCTCTGTTGTAACTGTCAGTAAGTTTAAACAAGGTTAGTTCTGCTCAGTGTCCAACCGACTCATGCACGAACACATACATGCATGAGCGCTCACACACACTTACACACAGAGAGAGATAAAGAGAGCAGAGTAGCAGCCAGGAACACTGAGCCATCAGGTTATTATTATTGAAGCAGATGTTGACCAGAGGAGCTCAACACTAATAAACTGTATCTTTTAATCTATTCTTCAGTGGGTACATAGATGGGTTAGCTGACAACTTCACGAAAACAATGCGCATGCCTTAAAGGGGCAGAAGTCCGTGAGGTGTTGTGATTCTGGACGGCCAGATGGCTAGCAACAATGACAAGAAACTATCATGTGGAGAATCGTGGCTTGTTTCATCTAGTTTCATCTTGTTCTTGATACCATGTCTTGTTTTGAGGTGTTTTGATTGATTTCATGTCAATACTAAAATGGCTAAAATTCGCTATCTAGCTAACCAACAACTGTAACGATGTATTTGAGAGACAACAAGTGGTCATTGTACACATTTATTGCAAAATATCGTTTCCAAAATATCGTTTACATGTTGTCACCATTCTTCTGTTTTGCCCCATAGTTTTGCACGCTCGTGCAAGCAAGTCACTAATGCTCGTGCAAGCAAGTCCCCGCAGCAATGTTCCAACATCTAGTAGAAAGCCTTCCGAGAAGAGTGGAGGCTGTTATAGCAGCAAAGGGGGACCAGCTCAATATTAATGCCCATGATTTTGGAATGAGATGTTCGACGAGCATGTGTCTACATACTTTTGGTCATGTAGTGTACTTTGTCCAAATAATCCTTCCCTCTCTCCCTCTCTCTCTCTCTCTCTAGAAGGTTGGACCGGATACGCAGAGAGATGTCTGAGGACTCTGTGCGAGTGCCCCCCTCTCCACCCCTCCCCTTGCCCCCCACCCCTCCTCCCTGGGACCTGGAGGCACCCCCCTCCTACGACTCTGTCATGAAGAGCCGGGGTCCCTCTGACCTCTGAGGGCTGAGGAGACTACTATACTCTACTGTTCTGTAACTTTGGACTATTCCCTTTGTGCCATTACAGTGAAGTAAATCAAGCACACCCGTGCTGGGAGAGACGTTGTTCTGGAATGGAGGGGCTGTAAGGGGTTGGGCGCCTCAGCGTTGTTTACATGTTAACATGACAGGTTTACATATTTGTTTGAAGAATGAGGAGTGTGTTTATAATGCTACTATTAAGACTACTACAGTGTGGTACACTGCACTCCTATAAAGACATATATAACAAATATATTTTTTTTTTCTTACTTTCCACCACCTGAAGTTGTTTATGTCACTTTTCAAGTCCGCTCGATGCCCATATATTTGTAGTGGCACACTGAGCTACACCAGGCAGCGAGGCCAGCTGGCAGCATCTACCCAGCACTAAGCATTCTCTATGCAGCAGCACTCAGCCTTTATTACCAGTCCAAATGGATAACCCAGCCTTTAAAACCACTGTCTGACTTTTTTGCTGCTTTGGACTCCATTAGCTGTTTGTGCTGTGACTGCTTGGGGAGGTTGTGTCATTCTCCAGTGTGTGAGTGCGGGTGTGTTTCTGTGGTCATGTATGCACCACGGATTCTTTCTATTCACACAGCTGACATCAGGATAGACGGAAGATCTCAACCAGAAGTGCCTTGTTGTTACAGCACTAGACGCTTGTTGTCACAGCACACGGTTATCCACAGCATTATTCTCTCTCTCTGCCCCATTGCTGCAGGGTTCCATTCTATCCACTGTTGCACTTCCTGTTTGACTGTGATGTCATGATCAACTTTAGTAAATGAATAGCCAAAGATCTCTGAGTGGTTCTTGTCTCAGTTGGACTAAGTACAGTGTGTTATTACTCAGTTTCTTTGTTCTGTTCTAACCTCACTTACACTTGAAGTAAATGCTTTCTCAAGGAGAGAGGAAAATAGGACAGAGAGTTGGGGAGCTGAGCTGTGGGCAAGGTGACACACTAGCCAACATACACACACACACACACACACACACACACACACACACACACACACACACACACACACACACACACACACACACACACACACACACACACACACACACACACACACACACACACACACACACACACACAACCCCTGCTCTACAGTCGTCTGCAGGCTGTGAGAACCAGCAGAGTGGAACTGTCTGCCCTCTCTCCCCCTCTTCCTTTTCTTCTCTCCCTCACCTTCAGTGTTTGACCCAGAGACAACAGTCTAACTTAGAACTAACACATACATTAGTATAGCTTAGCTAACTCTAATAGATCAAATCTTAGCTAATACAGCACCTGTGATTAACCCTGGGTTAACTAAGCTGCATCCTAAGGCTGTCCCTGATAGTGGGTTACGGTTAGAGGTCAGGTTTAGGGTAGCAGTATGGCGGAGGGGAAGCCATAACTAGGGACCCAGTTGCTAGGGACTCTTTTTGGAAGAAGCTAGCTAGCTAACGAAGAACAACAAAGAATATCTAGTTAACAGAAGAAAAGAAAGAGAAAATCAGGACAGAAGAAAAAGGATATCAAAGTGAAACAGTTCTCTAAAGACACAGGAGACAATAATACAAGAAACAACACTTCTGTAGCTTGTCAACTATGTGTCTGTCTATCCCTGTTCTCTCCTCTCTGCACAGGCCATACAAACGCTTCACACCGCGTGGCCGCTGCCACTCTAACCTGGTGGTCCCAGCGCGCACGACCCACGTGGAGTTCCAGGTCTCCGGCAGCCTCTGGAACTGCCGGTCTGCAGCCAACAAGGCTGAGTTCATCTCAGCCTATGCTACCCTCCAGTCCCTAGACTTCCTGGCGCTGACGGAAACATGGATTACCACAGATAACACTGCTACTCCTACTGCTCTCTCTTCGTCTGCCCACGTGTTCTCGCATACCCCTAGAGCATCGAGCCAGCGGGGTGGTGGCACTGGAATCCTCATCTCTCCCAAGTGGACATTCTCTCTTTCTCCCCTGACCCATCTGTCTATCTCCTCATTTGAATTCCATGCTGTCACAGTTACCAGCCCTTTCAAGCTTAACATCCTTATCATTTATCGCCCTCCAGGTTCCCTTGGAGAGTTCATCAATGAGCTTGACGCCTTGATAAGTTCCTTTCCTGAGGATGGCTCACCTCTCACAGTTCTGGGTGACTTTAACCTCCCCACGTCTACCTTTGACTCATTCCTCTCTGCCTCCTTCTTTCCACTCCTCTCCTCTTTTGACCTCACCCTCTCACCTTCCCCCCCTACTCACAAGGCAGGCAATACGCTTGACCTCATCTTTACTAGATGCTGTTCTTCCACTAATCTCATTGCAACTCCCCTCCAAATCTCCGACCACTACCTTGTATCCTTTTCCCTCTTGCTCTCATCCAACACTTCTCACTCTGCCCCTACTCGGATGGTATTGCGCCGTCCCAACCTTCGCTCTCTCTCTCCCGCTACTCTCTCCTCTTCCATCCTATCATCTCTTCCCTCTGCTCAAACCTTCTCCAACCTATCTCCTGATTCTGCCTCCTCAACCCTCCTCTCCTCCCTTTCTGCATCCTTTGATTTTCTCTGTCCCCTATCCTCCAGGCCGGCTCGGTCCTCCCCTCCTGCTCCGTGGCTCGACGACTCACTACGAGCTCATAGAACAAGGCTCCGGGCAGCCGAGCGGAAATGGAGGAAAACTCGCCTCCCTGCGGACCTGGCATCCTTTCACTCACTCCTCTCTACATTCTCCTCTTCTGTCTCTGCTGCTAAAGCCACTTTCTACCACTCTAAATTCCAAGCATCTGCCTCTAACCCTAGGAAGCTCTTTGCTACCTTCTCCTCCCTCCTGAATCCTCCTCCCCCTCCCCCCCCCCCTCCTCCCTCTCTGCGGATGACTTCGTCAACCATTTTGAAAAGAAGGTTGACGATATCTGATCCTCGTTTGCTAAGTCAAACGACACCGCTGGTCCTGCTCACACTGCCCTACCCTGTGCTTTGACCTCTTTCTCCCCTCTCTCTCCAGATGAAATCTCGCGTCTTGTGACGGCCGGCCGCCCAACAACCTGCCCACTTGACCCTATCCCCTCCTCTCTTCTCCAGACCATTTCCGGAGACCTTCTCCCCTTCCTCACCTCGCTCATCAACTCATCCTTGACCGCTGGCTACGTCCCTTCCGTCTTCAAGAGAGCGAGAGTTGCACCCCTTCTGAAAAAACCTACACTCGATCCCTCCGATGTCAACAACTACAGACCAGTATCCCTTCTTTCTTTTCTCTCCAAAACTCTTGAACGTGCCGTCCTTGGCCAGCTCTCCTGCTATCTCTCTCAGAATGACCTTCTTGATCCTAATCAGTCAGGTTTCAAGACTGGGCATTCAACTGAGACTGCTCTTCTCTGTGTCACGGAGGCTCTCCGCACTGCTAAAGCTAACTCTCTCTCCTCTGCTCTCATCCTTCTAGACCTATCTGCTGCCTTTGATACTGTGAACCATCAGATCCTCCTCTCCACCCTCTCCGAGTTGGGCATCTCCGGCGCGGCCCACGCTTGGATTGCGTCCTACCTGACAGGTCGCTCCTACCAGGTGGCGTGGCGAGAATCTGTCTCCGCACCATGCGCTCTCACCACTGGTGTCCCCCAGGGCTCTGTTCTAGGCCCTCTCCTATTCTCGCTATACACCAAGTCACTTGGCTCTGTCATATCCTCACATGGTCTCTCCTATCATGGCTATGCAGACGACACACAATTAATCTTCTCCTTTCCCCCTTCTGATAACCAGGCGGCGAATCGCATCTCTGCATGTCTGTCAGACATATCAGTGTGGATGACGGATCACCACCTCAAGCTGAACCTCGGCAAGACGGAGCTGCTCTTCCTCCCGGGGAAGGACTGCCCGTTCCATGATCTCGCCATCACGGTTGACAACTCCCTTGTGTCCTCCTCCCAGAGTGCTAAGAACCTTGGCGTGATCCTGGACAACACCCTGTCGTTCTCCACTAACATCAAGGCGGTGACCCGATCCTGTAGGTTCATGCTCTACAACATTCGCAGAGTACGACCCTGCCTCACACAGGAAGCGGCGCAGGTCCTAATCCAGGCACTTGTCATCTCCCGTCTGGATTACTGCAACTCGCTGTTGGCTGGGCTCCCTGCCTGTGCCATTAAACCCCTACAACTCATCCAGAACGCCGCAGCCCGTCTGGTGTTCAACCTTCCCAAGTTCTCTCACGTCACCCCGCTCCTCCGCTCTCTCCACTGGCTTCCAGTTGAAGCTCGCATCCGCTACAAGACCATGGTGATTGCCTACGGAGCTGTGAAGGGAACGGCACCTCCATACCTTCAGGCTCTGATCAGGCCCTACACCCAAACAAGGGCACTGCGTTCATCCACCACTGGCCTGCTGGCCCCCCTACCTCTGAGGAAGCACAGTTCCCGCTCAGCCCAGTCAAAACTGTTCGCTGCTCTGGCACCCCAATGGTGGAACAAGCTCCCTCACGACGCCAGGACAGCGGAGTCAATCACCACCTTCCGGAGACACCTGAAACCCCACCTCTTTAAGGAATACCTAGGATAGGATAAAGTAATCCTTCTAACCCCCCCCCCCTTAAAAGATTTAGATGCACTATTGTAAAGTGGTTGTTCCACTGGATATCATAAGGTGAATGCACCATTTTGTAAGTCGCTCTGGATAAGAGCGTCTGCTAAATGACTTAAATGTAAATGTAAATAACAGTATGGTCTGATCGGGGCGGGGCTGTGTGTGTCGTTAGTTGGTCTGTTTGTTATGACTCAGGATGGAGCCTATTCCAGTGCTACCCTAAGGTAAGGACATACAGGTGTGTGTTTAGGCAAAGGTAAAACAAGAACTTACCTCGAGGAGGCAGCCAACACAAGTTTTCAGGTCTCAGGTAAGGTTACCCTTCAAGCAAACACTGAACCACCTTGCATCTGTTTATAAAAGAGAGAAAGTGTTGAATAGGATGGAGGTTTATACAACTGTGATGTAGTAGCAGCGTGTGGTCTTTGTCTCCACCATCTTTCCCAGAGACATAAACATAAAATGAGTGTTCGCAGGGTAAACAAATCGCATAATCAAATCTTAGCTTGTGTTTCTGTGTCAGGTGGTGTTGATCTCTCAGAGCCCAGAGGAGAGGAACTGAAGACAGCATTGATGCTGCTGCAGGGGAGAAGAACACCATGTACTGTATACACACACTTGTAATATACTAATATGTAGTATTACTAGGAAGTAATGTGATCATAACTGTATATTGACGATGCGATGTAGCTTCAGGGAGAGATAATCTTCTAGACTAATTTCTCTCCCTTTTCTCAGCCTTCACTCTGTTCCACTGACGACAAGGTCAGCATCTGTGGCCCTGCCCTCTCGAGCTCCTGACCAACCAGATTACTGACTCTGGTTCTGTGCCTCTGGTCCTCCATTCCTCCCACAACTATCCCATACTGCAACTAGCTTGACCTGAAATAAACAGTGATTTTATATTTTACTGTGATCACTCCTGCTTCACACAGACACACAAAGAACACAAAGTGTACAAAAGGCTGTGCATTCCAGTTTATTTTATATCAAATTTCCCCATAATCAAACTCTGATGTACAAATGAAAACTGGGATTCAACATGCAGGGTTCTGCCTCAGCGGACTGGCCATCAGCAGGAGTAATGCTCAAAGCAGACAAACTGACAGAATAAAATCCTGGATCCATGTCATTCCTTCCCTCCTTCCTCACCCCTCCCTTATCACACAGATAAAAAATAAATTATTGATTAGTTGGTACAGTTGAGAAGGACTACAGGTGCTGCTGAGGGTCAACCAACATTCTGCACTGTGAGTGGGGAGTGCTGTGTCACTGGCACACCTGACCACTCTGACAGTCTTCTGAGACCAGGACAATACGCAGCATGGTCACACATTCACACAGTTCATTATAGCAAGTCATCTGTGGACAGGTATGGGATTGGGGTGAGAGGAGGGACAAGGGCCCGAGGCGCGAAGAGGGATGAGGGGAGTTGGGAGATGAAGGCACTTGAATTCTCCCAGGGGTTGGGCTAGGTCAAGAGGTTAGTGGTCAGAGTGGGGTTGTTTGATGTCAGAGCATATATATATATATATATATATATATATGAATGGACAAAGCAATCGATCACATGACACTATTCATTCCTATGTGAAGATTCAATAGCGCATTTGAAGCTAAGGAAGTCGTTAAGATGGTGTCTCGTGTGGGAGATTTATGTAGACATAACATGTGCAGTTTGAGTTACGTTGCAGGCTAGCTCAGTGCTGCCCCCTCTCATCGACTCTCAAGTTGAAGGCAGAACAGGGTATTACAGGCTACTATACAATTTTAAAATAATCGGTACAAGGACATATATCTGGTGTAATAGAAGCAATTATTGGTACCATGATTGTCTTCCATTTATTATTACATGAAGATTGCCATATTCCCATTCGCTATAATGGGGGATCTTGTTTTCTGCAAACAATGCCTGCAGTACCATGGTCAGCCTTGAACTTTGTGGTGTCAATAAGAGGGGTTTAGGTGTCAGAGGTCATGCCACTCTGTGTGTCCCAATGGCAAAGATAAACAAAGGCAAAGAAAGAGAAACCCAGTTTGCAAATAAGCTCCTGAATAATGATAATGTAATGATCAAGCACAGAGGGTACGCTGCGCGTGTGTGTGTGTGTGTGTGTGTGTGTGTGTGTGTGTGTATGTATGTATGTATATATATATATATATATATATATAAATAAGAGGGAGAGTATTTCATTGGCACCCAAAATTTAACTTGCTTCTGATCTCACCTCTGGTTGGCACGTTGACCCTCTGCTGTCTTGTGTGTGTCAAAGGGCAGCTGTGGTGGCATAAGGCATGAGTACAGTGATGTCAACTGATAAACAAATGAAACAAAAAAAATAACTAAAATCCAGCACTGTGAGTCACTGTTCATCAGCTGGACGGGGAGGAGAGCGCAGATTGGTTCCTTGGCTTGGTTCCATTTGTGTTCTAGAACCCTCCATAGACTGCATTACCATAAATCCCACTGTGGTTAGTGGAGTGATAGACACAGCCATAGGAGCACGTGTTCTCTATGGAGGAGGTATCAGCTGTGTGTGTGTGTGTGTGTGTGTGTGTGTGTAAAGCATTGACAACTCAGTTTGATGTGATAAAAGGAGGTGTGTGAGGAGGGTGGTTAAGCTGGTCTAGCAGACCTAATCCCTGCTTCTCTACTTCAATATAGACTGGGGTGGACTATAAAGTGCATACTTAAAAACCCCGGTTAAACGTGTGTGTCACTTCCTCCAGCGCAGGTTATACCTTATACCACAGCCTCACACATACACACCTCTACAGACTGGAGCACAGGACACTTTAAAATATCTTACACTTCAAATTACAGCTATGGAACAGCTCTTTACAATAATGAATGTCTATTTAGTTACAATGGCAAATATGAGCAACAACTTAAAAAACAAACAACCCCGTCCCTTCCTTGTGAGACAATACTGGCTACATCTGAAGACACCCTACTGCCTATATATAGTGCACTACATATGTCACTGAACCTTTGGTCAAAAGTAGTGGACTATAAGCAACAGGGTGACGCCAGTGGAGGCTGGTGGGAGGAGCTATAGGAGGACCGGCTCATTGTAGTGGCTGGAAAGGAATCTATGGAATGGTATCAAACATATGGAAATCACATGTTTGATGCCGTTCCATTTCAGCAATTACAATAAGCCCGTCCTCCTATAGCTCCTCCCACCAGTCTCCACTGGGTGACATTTCAGACTCCCAGTAAGAGGACAAACTGCTTTGTAATCCATTAGTCAGGTCTCTAAACTCTCCTCCAGCTCTGATTCCATTAGTCTGGTCTGGCAGAAAGTCACATGATTATTCACGCATCCTTTGTTACCCCAGCTACCAGGAGAATAAGTGTTCTGATTGGCTGTAGCGGGCCCCTCTCCCTCCATATTCTGGCCAATCAGAGGTGAAAAGCAGTCTTTGATTGGCTGTATGAAGCCGTGCGGTCTTGTCATTGTGTCTGATAGGAGGATCTAAGGGTCAACATCCTCCAGATCACTCTTTGAATCACCAAGCATCATGGGAGACTCGGAACCCTGAGATAAAGAGAGAGGGGAGAGAAGGATTACATGAGACGTGGCATTTCAGAGTAAAGAGATATGTAGATATAGTTTTTATGAAATCGATTCATACGAAACTCTCCAGCCTATATTTAGAGGCCCGTTCTGAGAAGTGACAATATCTCTATTCTTGGGCTGTTACTGTTCTCTTTATACATTCTACCTCTGAAGTTTTCCATAAACACACTGTCAGACTGTGTGTACCTGTCGGAGGCTGCGGTCGGCGTTCTCGTTGGCTGGACTACCGTCAGAGCCGTTGCTGCTGCCAGACGGCTCCTTCTCGTTGAGCAGTGCAGTGGCATAGGCCAGCGTGTCCTGGGCTGAGATGGTGCGCTGGAATGTTTTGGCTGTGGATGTCTCATTGGACACGTTGCTCTGAGGAGTCCAGTAGTGTTCTGACATCTGACAGAGAAACACACTGTTAGTCTAACGCATACTCTACTTTCCCACACACACACACGCCTCACGCATGTACACTCACACCACAGGAGGTTGGTGGCACCTTAATTGGGGAGGACGTGCTCGTGGTAATGACTGAAGTAAGTGCAATGGAATCATATACATCAAACTCATAGTTCAGGTGTTTGATGCCATTCCATTTGCTCTTTTCCGGGCATTATTATGATCTGTCCTCCCCTCAGCAGCCTCCTGTGACTCATACGTACATATGAGAGACAGGTCTGAAATAGTGTGCTGGATTGTGTGTGTTATATTGTGCTTGATGCTTGCCTTTTTCTGCAGCCATTGCACTGCCCAGCTCCAGTGACCAGACAGATCTTTAAAATAGTCCTTAGCAGGAACACACCTGGAGACAGACACACACGTTAGGTGAAATCAGGAAGTGTGAAATGAGAGGTTTTCACAGAACTGAAAAATGTGCATTACTTTGATGTATTTGCTGCAACAGTCAAATCTACCCCCATTCAATATTTTCAGCCTGAGACAATTGTGGCGACATATTTCTCAAAACGGTCTCTGGAGAAACTCACTTCTGTGCCAGGGTAACCAGGAACTTGACACACTGATAGCAGCGGCTGCTGTCCACATTGTTACTCTGGTGCATCAATGCTGCAAACAAGAGAACAGAGTCACACACGCACACACAAAAGCCCAGTGAAGGGTGGAAGGTAGCCTACCTAGCAGGCCTTTCTCTGACTCGAAGGCGTACTTCAGTCTCTGAGTCTGAAGAGGATCCTCCACCACCTGAGAGCACACACACACATTACACACGCAGTCTGGAGCTGGCATTACTCCAAGGACACGCAGAAAGGTTTGATTGCCAGCTGTCACTCACCAGCAGCTCCTGCAGCAGCTGGAACACGTTCTTCAGCTCATGGGGCGGAGCGGTCTCCAACTGAGTCTACACACACACACACACACACACACACACACACACACACACACACACACACACACACACACACACACACACACACACACACACACACACACACACACACACACACACACACACACACACACACACACACACACACACACACACACACACACACACACACACACACACAGTATTGGATGCGTTTTGTGCTGGGATTTGTAGTTATCTGTGATAATGGATTTGTTTAGGGCTGGGAGTTGTAGTTCTTACCTTGAGCAGCTGTAGTACTCCCAGGGAGAAGGGTTCGTTACAGAAGGAGCAGTACGTCATCATCTCTATCAGCACAGTCAAAGGGCCGGACAACTCCCGCACAGCAAACATCACCTACACACACGGAAAAAGTTACAAATACAACCTCTTCCATATAGATGCGTCAATGTGTGTGTGTGCACATGAGACTGTATGTTACCTCCAGCAGGTAAGGCTGTCCCTCGGGGGTGAAGAGCGAGGCCATGATGTCAGCGTTGAGCTGGAGGAGGGTGGAGGAGGCAGGGACACTGCTCACATTCAGCTTACACACACCTTGATCTGAGAAAAACACACAATCACGTCAGGTTACACACATCAGCGTATTATGGAAGCATCCTAACTGTGGTAATGTGTCTTTGTGTGTGTTACCATGTGTGCACTGTGTGTGTGTGTGTGTGTGTGTGTGTGTGTGTGTGTGTTACCATGTGTGTGCTGTGTGTTGAGGTCTGAGTGGAGAGTTATCAGGGCCAGAGTGGAGTGCAGGTGCAGGAACTCTCTGGCCTGGGCTGGACTCCACCTCCGATTCTAGAGCGAGAGAACGAAAGAGAGATAGAGAGGACGCAAGATGGAGGGAGTGGGAAAAAGGTGATGAGCTTCCAGAACCATCAACAACATCCTGTCATATCCATTTCTCTGCAGATGAGCAGGAATTGAGTGTGTGTGCGTGTACCTGGTTGTTCTGTCTGTTGGGTCCGAGGAGGAAGATGAGCATCCTGCGATACGCTGAGTGTTTCAACAACAACTGGCACGGCCCAGAGCCCTGGGAGAAAGAGATACTGGATATCAGAGTGGGTCTGTCCATGTGTGCATGTAATGTGTTCATATGGTGCTTGTGTGTGTTACCCTCTGAGCAAAGTTGCTGAAGAGGCTGAAGTATTGGTTGCAGTGTTTGACGTTCTCAGGAACGTCTTTGTCCAATAGGGAGAGGAGCGCGTCGGTCAGGCTGTCCAATCCAGAGTCAGCGAAGTGGAGCGCACTCTCTAAGGTTTTCTCCAAGATGGCTGCCACTACGACCCTCACCTCCCTCACCCCACACTCCAACAAACACACCCTGGGGGGAGGAGAGAAAGAGAAGATCAGTTGGATTGATGAGTAGTAATGTAAGTACTATAAGCAGTAGTGTTATGTTAGTACTGCAGTGGTTCTGTGTGGAGTGTAGTAGTATTATAGTTGTACTGACTTGGTGATCTCTCGTCCCTCAGGTCCCACCAGGTACTGAGCCATCCAGTGACAGGCTTCACTGCTTTTAGACAGCAGCACCTCCACCGTAGCCATCCACTCCTCGGTGTCCACCCGCAGCTTCTTCTTGGTGTGGAGGTAGGTGTGGAACAGGAAGTGGACCGCCAACTGGAGACTCTCTCTGGCCATGGCCTGGTAGGCTGGGTGCTTCAACTTCGTCTGCAGTACAACACACATTGCTTATAAGACCAGTTTGGAGAGGCAGGCACCACTTGAATTATGCTGACACCGTCTCTGTTTATCCTACACACACACACAGTCACACACACGTACCGCGTTGACGGAGGCCAGTGACAGAGTGAAGTTGAAGTAGTCGCTGTTGTACACATCTCTGTTCTTCATAAACTTCAGGTTCTCATCTCTCACCATCTACACACACACACACACACACACACACACAAAGACAAACAGAGAGAGAAGGTTGTCTGTGTACCACAAGAGAGTCTGTTAGCTTTTTATAGCTAAAGCCTAAGCATGAACACAGTGTGCTATTAAAGTCTTCTGGTCTCAAGCCAGGTTATTGATGAAAAACCGTGGTCCACTGAACCAGTGTATTTACCTGGTAGATCCTAGCAGGCATCTTTTCCACAAACAGTCCTTTCTTCTCTCCCTTCCGTACGAGGCGGGTCAGGACAGAGAGACGGTCATTGTTGGCCCTGGGGGGCCGAGGGGACGACTGGGGACTGACATCTGGGCTAGAGGGTGCCGAACTACATGGGAGAGAGAGGGTTAAAGTGTGAGTTGTGTGGGTGTATGAGGTGTGTATATTTAGACTGTGTGTGTGTGTGTGTGTGAGAGACTCACAGTGTGAGGTCTTCTGCCTCTTGCCTCATGGCGCTGACTCTGCTCTTCTTGGGAAGGACAGGAGAGTTCTGGTCACTGATCCTCTGGTAGAACAACATGTAGGCGTTCCAATACCGGCGCCGCACGTCAGGGTAGGGGTTAGCTACACACACACAGATACAGACCAACACACACACCTAGAATGGGATGTTTGATCTTTCATGTCATTAAAGGTGCACTACGCAGAAATCGCTCCACCATTTACTGGTTGCTAAAACTAATAGTTCGCCAAATTTCAGTTTATGTTACAAAATAAGATAGTATAGTGTAGAGAATCATTGTACCATCTAAACCACTGTGAAAAACATTCTTGTTCCAGCTGGTGTACAAAACCGAAAGTAAAAAGACACAAAAACAAAACTTAAGGGAAGCATAGAAATACTGCACATAGAACAGATATACTGCTTCTTAGACTTGCTTTCAAATGGAATGATTGATCTATAACTCCCATTTCTATGTGAATTTGGTCGGGTCGCCCAAAAAGTTACATATTACCACTAATGTACAGAAGGAACTGGAAGAGAGGGGGACCAAGGACGCTACCCGAGGGACATCACAACTTTTGCTGCTGAGAATGTTTTGTTGACATCCACTACTTGGTCTACCTGTTAAATAGGACTTACACTGGTCGTAGACTTTAGGCCGGTACTCTCCTCCAAAGCACTCGTACTCCAGAGTCTCGTCATTCATATCAAACTCCTCGACCACGTTGTCATTAAACTTATACCACCTTCCCCTAGCACTGCTGAGGACAGGAGAGGAAAGGAGGGAGAGCAGAGAGGGAGAGGACAGGATGATAAGTTGATCATTTGTGTTAAAAGTACAAGTACTTGTCTTAAACATGAGATATTTTTTATGATACTTAAGTGTTTGTTTGTGTTTGTGTGTGTGTGTGTGTGTGTGTGTGTGTCTCTCTCTTACCGTCTGTCCTTGATGAAGGAGTAGTAGTGTCCAGCATGTGCCTGTCCACTGTGGACTACAACTCCCACCAGTTCGTAGTTCTCTGAGATGGTCACCTTCTTCCTGGGTGAGCCCCCTGCCTCGCCCCGGCCGTCTCCCCCCTCCGCCCCCCCATCCTGACGAGCCATGCCAGACACTGTGTAGGGCTCCATGTTCAGCACCCAGGGAAACCTGATCTGCTCGTCGTATTTGATGGAGCGTCCGCTCTCCCAGTCGAAACCGAAGCGCATCAGATGGATACAGAGAACACTGGGTAGGGACTTTATGCAGGTCCGCTTCACTGTGGTACGCTGGAGAGATACGCACACCACGTTAACATACATGTACACCAACACTGGACAGCGACTTAATAAACACCCTCTTTACACACACATTAAGACACACACACACACCTTCTCCTTGCACTTTTCGCAGTAGTAGGCGTTGGTTCCTTCTAGCACCTCCCCCCTGACAAACTGGTCCAATGAGATCTCCAGACTCTGACAGGAAGTCACACCCAGGTTCAGCGCCATAAACGTCTCCTCTCGCTCATACCTATGATCAGGGGTCACAGGTTATAGTTAGGAGTTTATACGTGATGGCTGCCTTTGTGTGTGTGTGTGTGTGTGTGTGTGTGTGTGTGTGTGTGTGTGTGCGCTCACCGGTGAGGGCAGTCTTTGCAGATCTTCTGATCAGAGAAAATTCCCTGGAAAGTATTTTTGAAGATCTGCTCACGGCCGATTTTCTGAAAAACAAGACAGACCCAACATCTCTATAATAATAAAGGTGTGTGTTGTGTTACATTGTAGTACACACGTGTTAAGTAGATGTGAATAGTGGAGAGTGTGTGTTACATTACATTTGACATTTTAGTCATAAACTAGCTAGTTGAGACAACACATCACAATCGTATCAAGTACATTTTCCCTCCACAAAGTATTTATCAGCAAAGTCAGTGCTAGTGGGAAAAGACAAGTGCCTTTTGCTATTGTGTGTTACCTTGAGATGCTCATCCAACTGGTCCACCAGTGAAGTGAAGAACTCATAGGCATCCTGCTGCTCCCGTACATACAGCTCCTTATTCCACATCTTAAAGATCTACAGAAACACATACAGCTGTTATTTCTGACCCAAACATGGTAGTCAGTTGGGTATGTGCTGTGTATTAAAATTAGTGTGTGTGTGTAGTGCGTGCGCATGTTTAGATGCCTTCCAGAAGTTCTCAGGGACGTAGTACTGCAGCCTACTCTCCATCAGGTGTCCAAACAGAGACTGGACCTGACAGAAAACACTCTCGTCTGGCTGCTCCGTGTCGTCCTCTATAGACAGAAAGGCCTCAGCCAGGCCAGGCTGCATGTACAGCTGCTGGAATACAGCATTCATATAGCAGGTGGCTCCACCGTTCTTTAACCCTACGAACCCTGACACAGAACAACTGTCCACCGGCGGGAGGAACTGAGAGAGGGGCACAGAGTGAACAGAAGAGAAAGACACGTTGAAGGTAGACTGACTATATCAAGAAGACCTATTAGCCTTTCATACAACGTTCCACACCTGTAACACATCAGTTCTATCACGCACCTGTAACACTTCAGTTCTATCACGCACCTGTAACACTTCAGTTCTATCACGCACCTGTAACACTTCAGTTCTATCACGCACCTGTAACACTTCAGTTCTATCACGCACCTGTAACACTTCAGTTCTATCACGCACCTGTAACACTTCAGTTCTATCACGCACCTGTAACACTTCAGTTCTATCACGCACCTGTAACACTTCAGTTCTATCACGCACCTGTAACACTTCAGTTCTATCACGCACCTGTAACACTTCAGTTCTATCATGCAATTCTCCATTCACTTCTGTTTCTTTGTTGTGTGTGTGTGCAAGCATGTGTGGGAGACTCACGTCAAACTCCTTGCTGAGCGAGGGGTCTGACTGGTGGTGCATGGACAGCAGTTCTCTGGTGATGAGCTGTAGGTTGGCCACAGAGCTGTCTGCCAGCATCACCAGCACCTCGTAGGCTGCCAGTCTGCTGCTGGCCGTGCTGCACTTGGGGTGGAAGTCGTGACTGGGGGGGGAGCTAGAGGCGGGGTCAGACGTGTTCAGGATGATGCGGGACGCTCGGAACAGGAAGTCATCCAACAGCTGCTGGATCAGAGAGGGACCTGCGGAGAACACACACACACAGAGACTTCAGAACACACACCGTCTACGAGCTCCAGATGGCCGTACGACCTCCCAATCAAAATCTCAAAACATGCTTGTGTGTGTTCTCACCCAGATGTTCCTTCTCGGTGCCACAGAGTGACAGTAGTGTTTTGATGAGGCGGAGGTGTCCAGCCTGCAGGATGTTGTCAGCCTCACTGGTCTCCATCTCAGAGCTCCAACTGGGCTCAAAGTTATCCAACCAGCTGATCTCATCTTCCAACATGGCCACCGCACTCACTGACAACACCTCCATTTCTGAACCTGAGGGAGGGGGACAGGAGCATTCCTCATGCGTCAATGACAGTGTTGGAAAACTGTTGGTGCGTGTGTGTGTGTGTGCACGCGCGTGTTGTAAACTCACTGGTCAGATCATCCAATAGTTGACATCGCAGTTCAAAGTACTCAGTACACTGAGACAGCAACCTGGACAGACAGAACAATATTATACACTCAGATATAGACAGATAGACAGGCACACACTGAACAAAATGGGCCCTGGCGCTATACATCCAAATACATTTATAACCAACTATAGCTATATGACGCTACATATCAGCTTCCAATTATATTTTCCATTTAGTCAATCTATCATTGGTCACAGACAATTTGGCACCATCTGCTGTCAAACATAACTTCCTACTGCCTCCCAGCAGCAACGACAACAGGTGTGTGTACCTCTGGTTGACTCCTCTCATGACAGACGTGGGGCTCCAGAGGGGCAGCTGGGAGGTGAGGACGACTTGCAGCAGGAACACGTTAGGCTTGATGATCTCAGGGAACGCAGACGTGTCCGATTGGCTCAGAGTGTACAGCTGGTCACACGCCACGCGCCGGATCTGACATAGAGACACGGGTTATAAGACACACACTCAGTTCCACCCCCCCCCCCCCCAAACACCCTAGCTACCTCTCCACTGGCTGATCCCAGCAGGATGTCGATGATGAAGTCGCTGACACAGGGGAGGTTGTAGAATGACCCTGATAGAGAGAAACACTGTTACCATTCGGTCTTCACAAGATAGTGTGTGTGTGTGTGCGTGTGTGTGTGACGTGTTACCTAGCTGCTGTGTTCGTAGCTGTAGGCAGGTGACCAGTAGAGACAGGGCCTCTCTAGCGATGATGCAGTCTTTAATAGAAACACTCTGCTGCTTCACACATATCCCAGCATGCAACGCTGTGGGCGGCGCCTCACCCTCACTGCTGGAGCTGCAGTTACTTCCTGTAGAAAGAGAAACAGACATCAGTAGAAGGCAAAACAATCAGAATACCAGAGAAACAGGCGATAATCCATTTCATTGCTGATAATTCAGGCTGTCGGTGCCATTATTATCCATCAGTTTCTTGTGTGTGTGTGTGTGTGTGTGTGTGTGTGTGTGTGTGTGTGTGTGTGTGTCTGTGTCTGGTCTCACCAGTGCTGCTAACACGGCTGCGGACCACGAGGGGGAGGAGTGAGCTGTGTTCAGGTCTAATTGGCTGAGGACTGCCGACGAGGTCCAATCGGCCGGCAGCTGCTGCCCAGGTTAGACGCATGAAACACGCCACCGTCGAGGTGAAGTCCCCCACCTCCATCGTCTACAGAGGAGAGACAGGGTTAGAGGTGTGTGTGTTTATTAGTTATGCATTAGAGGTATGTGTGTGTGTGTGTGTGTGTGTATTAGGTATGCATTAGAGGTGTGTGGTAGGTATGCATTAGAGGTGTGTGTGGTAGGTATGCATTAGAGGTGTCTGTGGTAGGTATGCATTAGAGGTGTGTGTGGTAGGTATGCATTAGAGGTGTGTGTGGTAGGTATGCATTAGAGGTGTGTGTGGTAGGTATGCATTAGAGGTGTGTGGTGAGGTATGCATTAGAGGTGTGTGTGTACCTGTATTAGGTGTGTGGTGGTAGGTATGCATTAGAGGTGTGTGTGTACCTGTATTAGGTGTGTGGTGTAGGTATGCATTAGAGGTGTGTGTGTACCTGTATTAGGTGTGTGGTAGGTATGCATTAGAGGTGTGTGTGTGTACCTGTATTAGGTGTGTGGTAGGTATGCATTAGAGGTGTGTGTGTACCTGTATTAGGTGTGTGGTAGGTATGCATTAGAGGTGTGTGTGTACCTGTATTAGGTGTGTGGTAGGTATGCATTAGAGGTGTGTGTGTACCTGTATTAGGTGTGTGGTAGGTATGCATTAGAGGTGTGTGTGTGTACCTGTATAGCTACACGTGCAGCAGGGATGATCTCCTCTACTCTGATGGAGGAGCGTTCAGACAGAGACATCTGTCTATAGGAGCTCTTCTCAGGCGTTCCACACAGCGACAGCTGTCTCCCCGGTCGCCCTGCGTTACGGAATGGCCGACTAGATAGCGTGTCGCCCTCTCGGATGACATCATCATCCAGCAACGATGGCATACTTTGGCCAACCAATAAGAACCTGCAGGGAAAAGGAAGATCCAATCACATTCAACCTGTCTAACAATGTACACTGCTCAAAAAAATAAAGGGAACACTTAAACAACACAATGTAACTCCAAGTCAATCACACTTCTGTGAAATCAAACTGTCCACTTAGGAAGCAACACTGATTGACAATACATTTCACATGCTGTTGTGCAAATGGAATAGACAACAGGTGGAAATTATAGGCAATTAGCAAGACACCCCCAATAAAGGAGTGGTTCTGCAGGTGGGGACCACAGACCACTTCTCAGTTCCTATGCTTCCTGGCTGATGTTTTGGTCACTTTTGAATGCTGGCGGTGCTTTCACTCTAGTGGTAGCATGAGACGGAGTCTACAACCCACACAAGTGGCTCAGGTAGTGCAGCTCATCCAGGATGGCACATCAATGCGAGCTGTGGCAAGAAGGTTTGCTGTGTCTGTCAGCGTAGTGTCCAGAGCATGGAGGCGCTACCAGGAGACAGGCCAGTGCATCAGGAGACGTGGAGGAGGCCGTAGGAGGGCAACAACCCAGCAGCAGGACCGCTACCTCCGCCTTTGTGCAAGGAGGAGCACTGCCAGAGCCCTGCAAAATGACCTCCAGCAGGCCACAAATGTGCATGTGTCTGCTCAAACGGTCAGAAACAGACTCCATGAGGGTGGTATGAGGGCCCGACGTCCACAGGTGGGGGTTGTGCTTACAGCCCAACACCGTGCAGGACGTTTGGCATTTGCCAGAGAACACCAAGATTGGCAAATTCGCCACTGGCGCCCTGTGCTCTTCACAGATGAAGCAGGTTCACACTGAGCACATGTGACAGACGTGACAGAGTCTGGAGACGCCGTGGAGAACGTTCTGCTGCCTGCAACATCCTCCAGCATGACCGGTTTGGCGGTGGGTCAGTCATGGTGTGGGGTGGCATTTCTTTGGGGGGGCCGCACAGCCCTCCATGTGCTCGCCAGAGGTAGCCTGACTGCCATTAGGTACCGAGATGAGATCCTCAGACCCCTTGTGAGACCACATGCTGGTGCGGTTGGCCCTGGGTTCCTCCTAATGCAAGACAATGCTAGACCTCATGTGGCTGGAGTGTGTCAGCAGTTCCTGCAAGAGGAAGGCATTGATGCTATGGACTGGCCCGCCCGTTCCCCAGACCTGAATCCAATTGAGCACATCTGGGACATCATGTCTCGCTCCATCCACCAACGCCACGTTGCACCACAGACTGTCCAGGAGTTGGCGGATGCTTTAGTCCAGGTCTGGGAGGAGATCCATCAGGAGACCATCCACCACTTCATCAGGAGCATGCCCAGGCGTTGTAGGGAGGTCATACAGGCACGTGGAGGCCACACACACTACTGAGCCTCATTTTGACTTGTTTTAAGGACATCAAAGTTGGATCAGCCTGTAGTGTGGTTTTCCACTTTAATTTTGAGTGTGACTCCAAATCCAGACCTCCATGGGTTGATAAATTGGATTTCCATTGATTATTTTTGTGTGATTTTGTTGTCAGCACATTCAACTATGTAAAGAAAAAAGTATTTAATAAGATTATTTCTTTCATTCAGATCTAGGATGTGTTGTTTAAGTGTTCCCTTTATTTTTTTGAGCAGTATATATTTATTTGTGTTTGTGTGGGCTTGTATTGCTATCCTCGTGGATACCAGAAATCCCCAGAAGTCCCCACAAGGATAGCAAAACAAGGAAAACCTCTCCCTCGTGGGAACATTTCCCATGTCCCCATGAGGGCAAAAGCTATTTTAGGCTAAGGAGTTCAGTTTAGGAGTTAAATGTTAGGGAAAATAGGATTTTGAATGGAAATAAATGTTAGCCCCCCACAAGGCTAGAAAAACATATGTGCTGTGTGTGTGTGTGTGTGTGTGTGTGTGTGTGTGTATACCTGGCCAGTTGTAGACAGATGGAGTAGACTCCCTGTCTGGTCTCGTAGTCCACCTCAGAGGGAATAGAATCCCGCTGCATCACGTTCACCACCAAACTGAGTCCTCCTGCTTTCAGGAAGTTCTCACAGAATGACTTGACACTGGTCTTAGCCATCTCATCATCTGAGGTCGGCATCAACTTAGAACTCAACACCTATTGAGAGAGAAAGAGATTTCAAAGGAAGAAATGTGTCCGTGCACAAATGTGAGTGTTGTGTGTGTGTATATTTAGTGTGTGTGTGTGTATATATTTAGTGTGTGTGTGTACCTCTAGGTTGTAGAGGACTCTGAAGGTGGACATCCCGGGAGCAGAGGATCTGAAGAGTGATTCTAAGATGGAGGCAGCACTGGGCTGGTGCTGCTGCTTAGAACCCAGAGACGGAGACCGAGAGCCTGACCCCTGACCCAGGGTGAACAATGTCTTCTACAGGAGACACACACACACGTTATCACACTGGCTCAGGTCAGAGGAGTTTAACTCTCCTCATCATAATTTCAACCTAAACACAGCCTTACCCACTGGGCCCGACCTGATGGTTGTTAGTACAGGACTAGAATAGAATAGTACTGATGTGTTAGTAGCTAGAAAACTAGTTAATATATATGTACCTGGTGACTCCAGACACTGGACTCTTTGGGAACAAAGTTATCTAGAGCATCCTGAACCTCTGGGTCTGTTGGGATCAGCAGCAGCAGCTTACGTACACGCAGAATTATCCTGGAATACACACACACACAGAACGTTATACATTTCTGACCATTCGGGAGTCAGGTTCAGATCCTTGAAGTATCTGCGTGAGTAACTCACCGTGGTTCGTCCAGGTTGGCCAGCTGGTAGAGCATCTCAAACACGTTACACACCAACGCCATGACAACACCTGGAAGGGACTTCTCCTACACACACACACACACACACACCGTTAGCACATAATCAAACATTAACTCAACGTGTTTCTATATACATGTGCGCGCATGTGTGTGGTGTACCTGTTCCATAGCATAGGCTGAGTTGAAGACAGCGGAGCTGGAGGAGGAAGCGGAGACGGAGGACTCTGAGCTGCCACCAGAGGGTGTCCCTGTACCAGAGCTCTTCACTGTCAGAGACTGCTCATCACTGAACCCCAGCTGGGACAGCAGCTTCTGGTCCCGGTTCATTGTCAACTACAGACAGAGAGAGAGTTACACAAAACACACACATATGATACACAGTCACACACACACACACACCCCCACCAATCTTTTGGCTTACAGAGACACAAATAACACACTCACCACACTGTCGTTGGCAAAGATCTGAACGTTGTCGACTGGACAGTTGAGATGCTCAGCGATCTTCCAGCGGATGCTGCCTACAGTCTCGTTACTGTGGGCCTCCAGGGTGAAGCTGTCTTTGGTGGACTCATAGGTGACGTGTAGAGAGACAGGGTGGCCGTTGAACGACGCTCCGTGAGGTAGAATGGTACGAGGCACAGAATACAGGTCCTACACATAGAAACACAGAGTCATCTTTTCATGTGTCCATCTCGTTCTTTCACCCCCCTTCTCATCACTCAAATGCAAATAGTTTGTAACTATGGGTGATATGTTGGGGGGTGAAAACCAGTTGAAATTGCTTGGTTAGTGTGATGTCAGAGCCAGAGAGAGGACTACCTCGATAGTGATGACATAACGCTCAGCCAATAGCAGCAGCCTCTCAATGATCACCAGCTTGGTGGACCTGGAAGGTGATTGGACAGACGTGGCTACAGTCGGCATGGTGGTTGCGGTCAGCATCTTGGTTGCCCTGGTAACAGCATGAGTCAACGTGGGCCCTCCTAGAGCTGAACTGGCCGCCTGAGAGAGAAAGAACAAGGCAAGGAGACTTAATTTCATCAAGTCAGTAAGCTCTATTAGCATAGTATGTAATTATCTTATATAAGAAGTTAAACACATTCCATCTGATAGTTGTGATGAATGAAGAACTCACCTCCAGTCGTTTGTAACAATCAGCAATGAACTTCTTGTGTAAAGACACAGAATCCTACACAGACACAAAGAGTGAATACCAGAGACTGTAGTCCTGCTACACACACACACACACACACACACACACACACACACACACACACACACACACACACACACACACCTTCTTCATCTTGGGGTTGAGGTTGGTGTAGCTGTATGTGATGATCAGCTGTATGGCCTCGTTAGCGATCTCCTCGTCAGGCGTTTCCATGGCGATGCGCCAGATAAAGTCCATCCCAGCCAGGTCTAGCCGTTCCACACACTACACACACACAACAGGGTTAGGGTTTCTAAGTCCCACACATGACGCCACTACATGTCGTCATGTGATAACATTTTATAAAATCCTTGAAAGTAACAAAAAATGGTTTTACAGGTTACTAGTTCTATCTTCTCCCTTGGCAACCCTAGTGTGGACTGACTCACCAGTTGAGTCCCCTGGCGTTTCAAGCGATGGTCACACAGGTTGACGTTCTCAAAGAAGGTCTTAAACAGATTAAAGCCTGAAATATCCCAAATAAAACACTGGTTAAAGCCACTATGTAAGCTCTACAGTGCATTCGGAAAGTAATCAGACATTTTGTTACGTTACCGCCTTATTCTAAAATGGATTAAATGATTTATTTCCTCTCTTCAATCTACACACAATACCCCATATTTTAGAATAAGGCTGTATCGTACCAAAATGTGGAAATGTCAAGGGGTCTGAATACTTTCCGAAGGCACTGTATAAAATATTAAAAAAGAGTGGGTCATCAACAAAAATGTTAACGAAATAATGTATCAAATGTGTGTGTGATTGTGTGTGTCTCACCATTCATAGTAATCTCATAGGGCTCCAGTTTGAGGATCTTCTCTTTGAAGAGCTGCTGCTGAACATCACTCTCCAGATCATGCTGGCCCTTAGTGAACCACTCAAAACACATCTACACACACACACACAGCCAAAGTTAGTATATAGATGGAGTAGACTATGGAATATAGAGTATGTAACACGTGCGTGTACCTCTCTGTCCAGCTCGCAGACTTCGGGTCCAGAGACCAGGCAGTCCCATAGTTCTTTGGCTCTGTTCCAGACCAGGTAGAGGCTCGCCTCCTGGAGGAAGAAGGCCAGGAACCTCAGGTGGCCATCTAGATACTGGAGGGGGAGGGAGAGTGAGTCAGGAACCAGCAAGGACTTCATGTGTTTATCTCACAGATATCAAAATCCTCAATCCATCATCCAGCATCTCAAACCACATAAACTTCTACCAAAGCAAATCAGACAGACAGAACTGTACCTCCTGGTAGGTGTATCGTCCGTCCACTAGTGTGTGTCCGGTCAGTCCATTATTCCCAGCGGCAGACACCGCTAGTCGATGACAGACCACCAGAGATCCTGTAATCAGTTTGACGATCTCAAAGTTTTTCTTCAAGTCCTGGATGATGCTCTGCTGGGGGAGCACATGTGCTATGAAGATGTGTCTGTGGATTTTGATGTCTGTAACAGAGCCCGACTTATCGGTTGACTGATATTGTCGACCAATATTAGCCTTTTACCGATGTATTTGTATCAGCGTTTAATCCATTGAAAAGGACCGATATAAGATGCGGAGAAAACGCTGTTCTTCATAGAAGTTGACGGTTTCTGCATGTTGTTATTTGTACTGAAGAGGTCGCTCTTTAAATAGCTATAAGCCTATATTGCTTTGGCACGCTACACTAAAAGTAAATTTATGCTTGATCCTGAAATGTGGTCGGAGGCTTTGTATGGCGGGTGCGACGCAATTACAGAGCTTCTGGAGACATACAGAGGCCAAATCCAGCTCCGTACCCTTTCACCATGTGCCTCAAGTTCTGTAACAATGTGGAGGGCTCCGTATGGCTCCGCATTGACATGATTGGTTGATGGTAGTTGAAGGTGGGAAGTCTTGTATAAACACAAAATCACTTCCTTAACAACTTCCTCCACAACAGCTCTGTGCTGCTCCGTGAAGCACAAGAAGTATGTTTTGCTACAAATTGGGCTACTTTCAAAACGATGTCGTGGGTGAAAATGGATGAAAATGTGTTGGTCGCGGGTTGGAGGTTTTTGGGCTACTTCTAAATTGCACCGCGGCCGCCATGGCATTTTTCTTAAAAATATATATTTCACTGTGACCTGCTGCTGCTTACTATCAGGTAGTAAGGCAGCCTGTTGCTGAGTGTGTGAGTGGTGGGGAGGGGGCGGAGACTGAGACTATGTTGAGACTGAGCGCTGCAGCACGCAGGAGTCACATGAGCAGCACGCGCGCACGTCATGACAACTTTTTACCAGTTGTAGGTAGGCTATTTGGATTGTCATTATGGAGACACCTATTCCCAACCGTATGCTATTTGGATTGTCATTATGGAGACACCTATTCCCAACCGTATGCTATTTGGATTGTCATTATGGAGATACCTATTCCAACCCTTTTTCTATAAAACATTAATGTGCTAGAACTGAAATAAGGCGACAATGCTAAAGAAAACGACTTTAGGCGCTCTAGAGCACATTAGATGAATTCGATTGGAAGTGGTTTAAACTGCACTCTAATGTCGACTTTGCTTATGGAAAACCATATCAAGTGAAGGGTTTTATGCATGCTCCGTTCTTGGGTCTCGAGTGCTACACAATGAAACTGACATTGAATGTGGAGTGATACATCTGATACATTCATTTCTATGCCATGTTTTATTTTATTCTTTTTACTTAACTAGGCAAGTCATCTAAGAACAAATTCTTATTTACAATGACGGCCTACCCCTGCCAAACCGTAACCCGGACAACGCTGGGCCAATTGTGCGCCCCCTATGGGACTCCCAATCACGGCCGGTTGTGATACAGCCTGGAATCGAACCAGGTTCTGTAGTGATGCCTCTAGCACTGAGATGCAATGTCTTAGCCTCCCTAGTGGCGTAGCGGTCTATGTTGAAATGACGATATCACTGGAGTCATTGCAAATCAATGTGCCACTAGCGTAGCCTACCTGGAGCTGGCAAACTGATTTAATACATAGCCTTTAACTTCAGTTCATTGTTGTTGTAGCCTTGTGTTATTATGCAGTTATTAATTGCCATGTTTCCAATGAAATTGGAAGTTATCAATTGTGATCATGGGTCACAATTCTATCACAATTGCAGATCAGCTGTTGTTACAATGCATTAGATTGAAAAATCTGTCAGATTAGGCTACAGGTAAACATAAATAAAAATAAAATAAAAAAAACACTGGCTGTTGTTGACAAGCCTTTTCAGTTCATATCCATATTATTAATATATGATTCAGTGATTGAAATTAAGACCCCATCCTCAGTAGCCTCTTCCAGCAGGCTATTGGGCAACAGAAGCACTTCTTACCTCGAAATCACCTCGTTATTCATGTTATATACATTAGTCTGTCAATATGAACTAAGCAAGCTGTTAAATCATTCATCTTACATCTTGCCTAAGCTAATGTAGGCTATCAGGGGCTATAGGCTAGCTAAACCAAGTTGAATTACAATCATAAACCCTGATTTTAGTAGGCCTAGCCTAAGCCTATTGAAATCGCAAATAGGCCATTTATAACGGTTTGTAGTCTTAACATCTTGCACATAATAAGACCGCAATTGCCAGAAAATAGCCTAACATTATTTTGAAATTTGTCCAAGTGTTTTTTGAACAGAGATTTTGAGATCCTCTGTCAAACTTTCACCCCGCAAACGCCTCGGTTGGATTTATCTACTGTTATGGACATGCGCATAAGGGATTTTTTACAGTTATAAACTGGGTGGTTCGAGCCCTGAATGCTGATTGGCTGAAAGCCATGGTATATCAGACCGTATACCATGGGTATGACAAAACATTTATTTTTACCCCTCTAATCACGCTGGTAACCAGTTTATAATAGCAATAAGGCACCTTGGAGGTTCGTGGTTATGGCCAATATACCACGGCTAAGGGCTGTGTCCTAGCACTTTGCGGTGCGTCGTGCATAAGAACAGCCCTTAGCCGTGGTATATTGTTCATATACCACACCCCCTCGGGCCTTATTGCTTAATCATAGCAGTCAAACAAGTTAAATCAACATCAATTGATGGAAAACATCTGGCGAGTTTAATAAGGGCAAATTATCTTCTCTCTTGCAGCATATTCAAATTCCATTATTAGTCACGTTGGCTGACAATAATTATTATTTTAATGGAAAACTAAATTTTGCTTCTTATGTCAACCTTATGGAAAAAGGGTTTATTGGCTAAATGTGGCAACTCCTCTCTTGCTGCAGGAAAAACATTTTGGGCTAGTTTTCAGGCTTTGTGGGCAGGTTTTGAGTAGTCATTGGGCTAGAAATTTTAGCTATACCTGGCAACCCGGGAGGAGAGTGAACTATTGTGAACAAACTACTGTTTCTATGGTGAGTGCTGAGTAAAGTGCCAAAAATGCACACGGCCATATAGTGTAACATATAGTGTCATGAAACAACAATTGATGCTATGCCCAAATGTAAAGTACGTGCCGTTACAGCCCTTTAGTGAAGCCAGTGAAATCTGGGATGTTATATTTGCTCATTGCGAAGGTTATTCCTCAACCAGTTATTCAAATGTTTTCAGAGACAAAAAAAACTACCTTTACAGGATACAAAGTAGAACTTCGTAGCTACGTTTTGATGTATGGGTTCATTGCCACTTGATAGGGACTGGTCCAAATTCACGTTTCACCAATCATCATCCCCCTTTCCATGACATGTACTAGCTAGCCAACTAGCTGTGTGAGAGAGTACTTGACGCCGTTCACGGAGGGTTAGTGCTATCCAGAATCCTTGGGACCCTAACCCAAACCTTAGCGTAACCATTTGTAGGGGACGTCCCACGGATTCCAGATAGCACTTAGGCAACGCTTGGTGCGAGATGCAGCGCTGTGCCAGCGAGTAATTTTGTGATTGAGGTTTTTCCTTAAAGTGACAACTACCAGAATTTAGTGGCTAAAGCCCTACAATCGAAGAAAACATAGCTAAATACTAATACATTGAAAATGTGTCCTATGTCGTTGTTTTCCAGCTGGCTAGTATGAGGAAGCACATTCTTCAGAGCCAAGTCAAATCTTTAGCTGGAATCAGTGCAGTTTATTCTATTTTTACTAGACTAGAGGAATACACAATTTTTCCATAAAAAAAAAAATCAAATTTTTCTCAGTGCTCCTAAATTCTATGTGGGGCTTACATTCACTTTCTTTCCTCAAATGTAAGAAATCAACTTTGAGTATCTTTGTAGGGCTGCTTTAAGCACAATCCATATAGACTTAATTTTTTCCCCAGCTATATCGGTTATCTGTGAAAATGTCAATACATTTTTGTAATTTTTATTTTTTTAATCGGAATCCAAAAATCACATATGGGTCCAGCTCTAGTCTGTTAGTTTTAAATGCATTCCGTTAATGTGCTGTATTCATGTATTTTTAATGCTGTCGACTGCTGCCATCTTGGACAAGGGCTCTCTTGCGAGAGAGGGGGTGAGGGGTAATGTGTGTGTGAGTGTGTACCTTGTCCTGTTTCTGGTAGGTCTGTTTGATGAAGGAGCGTGTGATCTCATGGAGCTGCCGCAGAGCTGGAACCACCCAGACCGCCTGGGGACTGCCCTGTTGAGAAGACTACACACACCCACACAGGTTAGACACCCATCTACCACCCCACAATGTTTGTAAAGTTTGGTGGAGGAAGAATAATGTTCTGGGGCTGTTTTTCATGGTTCGGGCTAGGCCCCTTAGTTCTAGTGAAGGGAAATCTTAAAGCCACAGCATACATTCTAGACAATTCAATTCTGTGTTTCCAACTTTGTGGCAACAGTTTGAGGAAGGCCATTTCCCGTTTCAGCATGACAATTCCCCCGGGCACAAAGCGAGGTCCATACAGAAATGGGTTGTTGAGATCAGTGTGGAAGAACTTGATGTGCTTGCACACAGCCCTGACCTCAACCCCATCGGGTCAGAACTTCTCTGCAGGTTTCACTAAGCACATTCCAATATGAATAAAACAAAGGCATTCCTTCCTCCTCTCCTTTGTGACTGCTGTAATACAGAGCAGATGAAGGAAGGAGAGGATAAAGCAAGGTGTCTAATAGTACTGGAACATTGTCTTTCTCTGTGTCCCCCCCACAGGCTGTTGTCCAGTTTGTTGTGTTCTGTGATGCTGCGTTCATGCACACCCTGCCTGGTAAACATGATGTGACAGAGGAACTGACAAGATTGACAACAAGGGAATGAACTGTGTGTGTGTGTGTGTGACTAAGGGGTAAAGGAAAACAAGGACTGTGGAGAATGTGAGAGAACATTAATGCCCATGATTTTGCAATGAGATGTTCGACGAGCAGGTGGGTGTCCACATATTTTCGGGAGGTAGATTTTTTTTTATTTGAGCAAAACATTTGAGTGAACCAGCAATTCATAATGTTTGAATGGATTTTCTGACTGATGCACGCTACATTTGGATGGGTTTGAGGTTCTATGGACCGATGCACTCAGATCTTAAACAGTTGGACCGGGACCGATGTGTATCGGTGAGTCGTTACATTCCTACTATACACGCACATCACTTATCCAATAACTCACCCCTCACACCTTGACTCGCACACATACCCCTTACAACCTCAATGAAGCCTGGCCCAACCCACACCCACTGTAGTACTGGAACAGCTCGTTAAAAATCAACAATACAGCAATCATTCAGTTACAAATCAACCCCCCCCCCCATCCAGCCCTCCTTCAGGATTGGTTTGTGTGAGCAGTGAAAAGATTGTAGGTGAATGCTGATTGGTCATTAAGAGTTTTAAGGAGGGGCTTCTCTTACTTTGGCCAATGAGTTCTCTTTGGCTTTCTTCTTGCCCCAGGAGCCAGTAAGAAATGAGGTCTGAGTGTCGCTGGTTTTACCCTCCTCCTCAGTCTGAGTCTATAAACATAAACTGGCTTATTCAGGTTGTGTGTGTGTTCAATTGATATTAGACTTGAACTCGAAAGCTGTGAGTGACATAGCGCTTCAACCTTGAGAGAAACAGTGTGTTTCTCACCTTCTTGATGTCCTCTATACATTTGATGATGTAGCAGCGTTTGACAGTCTCCTTCACAGCGTATGCGTCAGTGAGGATGGCCAGGTGTTCCTCAGACGCCTGCTGTACCAGGGAGGTGGGCAGGGTTGGCAGGTGGGCTAGCTCCCACAGCACCTCCAGCACCTTCCCTGTGGTGGCCTCAGAGCGGGCCTCTCTACCAATCCTCCCGATCAGACTGAGCAGCTTCTGCCTCACACGGTCACTCTCTACCTCCCAGCTCTGGAACACACACACACACGTTACACCCAATCATTACTAACACATACAAACACACACAATTTACTGTCCCACAGAAACGTTCCTAAGCACACATACAGACCTTCTGTATAAGGACAAACAGGTGGCTGAGCTGCTCGAAGTTGAACTTGACGGCAGCCGCAGCCATGATGGTGTGGATGTTCTCAATCACAGTGGACGACTGTCCTGCCTGTATCATCCAGATCTTGGAGAGCTCGTCCAGAGACAGTTTACTGCCCAGCAACTCAATGATACCTTTTATTCGATCACAATACTGGGCCTGGTCTATGTTACCTGGAATACACACTCCACAGTTATATTACTGGTCTATGTTACCTGGAATACACACTCCACAGTTATATTACTGGTCTATATTACCTGGAATACACACTCCACAGTTATATTACTGGTCTAGGTTACCTGGAATCACTAGTCAAGATAATAGAATAACATTAACAGTAATAATATGTTGTTCCATTGTTAACATTAAGATTGTCTTTACCCTCCAGTGCTATTGAGAGGACAGAGTTTTCCACCAGCCAGTCCAGCAGTCTGTCTGTGTCAATGGCATTCTTCACCGTCTTAGACACAGTACTCTCCTCAATCAGCTTAGTCACCTAGACACACAAACACATTTTATAAAGTTTATATAACAAGAAACGTCCACATGGACAGTAGCATAATAATAAGGAGAGCGGTTTGACCTCTAACTCTTGACATTGCAACCCCTGACCTCTCACCTCTTTGAGGGAGTTCATTTTGGTGGAAAAGTGAGGAGTCTTCAACATGCGTAGCAGAGTGTCCAGGCGCAGGTCGTCCACCACAGTGACCAGGGCGGTCTGGAACCTCATACACAGCAGCTTGATGGCCGACAGCAGCTCTGGGATGCTCACCAGCCTCTACAGGAGGTGAGGGGAATATAAATGATGAGGCATCACCTTACGCTGCGTTCATAGGAAACTCTGAACAGTCTGACTGGGAAACAAAGAGTTGCTTCAGACATGGAAGCTCATAATGAACAATTTTGGACACATATTTCTAAAGTTCCCGGGAGCTTTCCAGGGTATGTAGAACAGGGCATTGTGGTACCTTGTCTTTGAGATCTTTCTCCTCAAGGTTCTGAACGTAGGTGATCATCTTATGGATAACAGGATCCAACATGGGCTGCAAACACACACGTCATTATTAGCCTCATTAACTAATCAACAATGCTGAGGATGTAACGTTTGACTCATGTTGGAGGAAAAGGTGTTACCTGCACAAGGCTGGAGTTGAGGTATTCTGCACACACAGCTAGAGGCTGGACCAGAGCAGACACACACTGCAGAGACACACACAGTTACATACACACATACTCTCAAAAACCAGAGTGGTGGTCTCCCACGGGTGAGGGGGTGGGGGGCTTGGGCAGCTGCATTCTCCGGTGCCAGAGAGAGATTAACATGCTAATGGTGGAGATGGTCTGGGCTGTGAGAGGGATCAAATGTGTGTGTGGTTCCGGTTAGGATCCTGAAAAGGAGCGATTCACACAAGGAGGCCTAAGAGTAGCCACACAACGGAGCATTTATCTGAGCGAGGCTTCAGGACTGTGTGTGTGTGTGTGTGTGTGTGTGTGTGTGTGTGTCCTTACCCCGATCTCTATCTCCTCTGTATTGAGTTTAGCCTGGATAGCAGTGAACCCTCCCATCTCTCCAAACTAGAGAGAGAGCAAAAAAAAAAGGACATGAAGAGAGAAACACACAGTCACATGACTAAATACAGCAACAACACTGAACCATAACCGATATGCGTGTGTGTGTGTGTAGGTAGGTGGGGCTTACCAGATTGACCAAGTCTACCAGCCAGCCATGAGGCTCCTGTAGAAACAAAAGCACACATCCATAGGTGATCAGTCAGTCATTTTGTTTGTCCTAGAGCAACAACCATGTGACCTCACCTTCTGGTAGTTGTTGCTAGGCGAAACAGCGAACATGGCTTCCTCTCCAAACACCTCGCTCCAGTTCCTCTGACACGCCTTCATACGGTTCTTAAAGTGGTACTCATTGTCTGGGTTAAAGGCCTACACACAGAGAGAGACAGAGACAGAGGTTCTCCTTTGTAAGGGAGGTGTGATGTGATGGAGTAGCATATGTGTACTATATGTAACAGGTGTTTGTATACCCACCATAGCCAGTACTCCCATCAGCCCAACAGGTATGGGTTCCTGTTTGACCCTCTCAGCCACCAGCTCCACCAGTAACATCAACATGTTATAGATCCCCTCATGGATCTCTGTCCCCCACTTATGGACCGCACTACTGGTAAGGAGCTACGAGGGGGAGAGCGAGGGCAGCAGGAAGGAGAGTCAGTGAAAGTGGCAAAATTATACCAAACAGTCCTGTTAAAATATTTTTTTTCTTCTTGAAACTGGTGTTATAAACAGGTTATACAGCGCTCACTCATAAGTGTTATGTTTATATACATACACACACACACACACACACACACACACACACACACCTCCTCTTCTTCTTAAAGGTTCATGCATGCATACACACACACGACTCACCTTCTTAAAGGCCTCGTGCATACACCGGTCCATAAACCGCTTACAGTTCTCATCTGCATCTGCCAGCCCTGAGAGAGAGCGTGTGAAAGACAGAAAGTGAGCGGAGGAGAAAGCGAGACAGACTGTAGTTATTGTTTGACAACTGGGTGCAAAATAATAATGTGTGAAAAGCATTCAACAGGGACAACATGACCCAAAACCCACACACTCACTCTCTCTTACCGTGTTTGGCTAGGCAGGTGGCTGCGACCAGACATTTGCCCAGTGACTCCTCTCTCTTGTAGGGGATGGACCAGTGGTCAGTGAACACTCTGCTCTCCAGTTCATACAGGTTAGTGGTGGGGAACTCCATACTGCTCCCAGAACAGTTCCCATTCTCATCATTATTCCTCTGAAACAGAAACACTTTATAGTTCTACTGTACTTATGATGCTTTATGACAGTGTCAACAGAATGATGGAGAGGGTGTGTGTGTGTTCTATCCATTCAGTAATGCATACCAATATATGATGGATGGAAGGAGGAGAGAGAGAGAAGCATCAGGTTTCAGCACTCCTCCTTCATTGAAAGAAGTGGAGCGTTAAAGTCTGGATGGAGGGAGTCATGGAGATGAGCCTTTCTCTAAGACGCAAAGGTCAACAATCAAACATTCCATGGTTGGAAAGCACCTACCAATCAGAAACCTCCGAACAGCACAGTCCAATCAGATACCTCTGAGGTTAAGACAGTATAGACAATTGTTGACCTACCGCTTCCAGAATAACTGTGGATTAACAAGTGGCCAGTTTCCCAGACTGGAGTCAACTCCAGGATCACTAAGCATGTTTATAGGATAATCTCCATAGAAAGATGTTTTAGTCTAGAAATAAACTAATCTGGGTTAATAGATAGAAAAACAGCCCCAGGTAGTAACTAGCTGCTGCTGATCCAATAGACAGCACTGTTTCTTGTCAGCATTAGGCCTATTAACACAGTAATAATAACAGGACTAGTGTTGTTTTCCTGCATGAGGAGAAGGGGAGGACTGGAGCTCTGGGATTCTCTCAGGGGGACAGGGTGTGGTGTCTGTGTCTTTCCGGTGTGTGTGCTTTTGTGTGTGTGTGTTGCACAGGGCAGCTAAGTAACTGAGCCCCTAGTATGTCTGGCATATGAGACTGCAGGGCTGTGTGTGTAGAGCTATAATTAGGATGGGAACGTAGGGCCACAGACCTGTGACATGTATCCTAAGGCACAAACAGCAGAGACACAAGCTGGAGAGGGAGAGGATGGAGGAGAAAGAATGAGATAGAGGGAGGGTGTCTGGTACAATGGTCTGAATGCGAAATATTTTTCTAACCTGGACGGACACGTTTAATTTAAAAACAGAACAAGGCTGCTTTAATGTCACAGTGCACTGTTCCTGGAAAATGGGGTACATTTAAAAACATTTTGCAATGCTGTGCCCTGCAAAATGCATCCCCGGTGTCATGTTTCTTCTTAGGGACCGCTTTTCTTCAGCACCTCAACATCCCACTAAATCAACAACACCAGACACACCCTGGTGAGCAACGTTTCCCTACACACCGTTTCCCTACACACCGTTTCCCACAGCGATAAAGACATCTGACATGATCTACTGTGTGTAGAGAACAGAGACGTACCCACCCGAACCCTAGAGAGATACACACCTGGTGGCCGCTACACATTAGGCTTCCTCTCCACCTCGTCCTTCAACAATCCTCCCCTAGATTCATCTGTACTACAGTGGCTTCATCTCCTCTCCTTCCTTTCAATAGTCTACTGAGCCATTAACTCCTTCATTAGCACTTATCTGAGAGAACTGGATTAGTGAGAGCCAATACCATTCACCTTCACCTGTCCAGTTTGGAAATAAAATGATTTGCAAAACTGCATCTCCAGGTGTGCATTCTCTATGCATGACATTTACTGAATGAAAACAGACAACTGTTGACTTACTGTTGAAGCACCCACCCCCTCCCTCTATTCTGTACATGATTGACAGCTGTCCTCCAGCTGAGGTCGTCACACGACAATTGTGTCAAACAACCAATCAAATGTGAAGTCATAATTGATGAAACAGTGAGATTGTATATGATACTGAATCAATGCACTAGATGCAAAACTCTAGCGATCCATTGAGATTCATAAATGCATGCTGATGTATCGAATCAGCATGTATTTTAACTAGATAGCTGCTTATTGTACAGCGCTTACATAGATAGCTAGTTGTCTTTGCAGGTATTGTAACGATAATGTTCAGAAAATGGCTAGCTGGAAACACTTGACGCTAGCTGGCTAAGACTGCAGCTATGCTGGTGCTTTTCCAGAAGATACCGACCCTACGGTTATGCTTGTTTACATTGAGCTGCACTGGGGTCGGAACGGAATTATGGTTACATTAAGACACCGTGGAGCCGGCGCGAGATATGGGTCGGAAAACGTACCTCAATGCAGGGATGGGATATGTCACTAGTGATGGAGGGAAAGTTGATACAGTTGCATATCGGGATATTATTTTTCATGATATATTGTATCGTTTTGACAATATTGCAATATCATTTTTTCACTAGGTTTGCTGTACCTGTACCAAAATTCCAGTATTTTTCCTTCATAGCTTGTTCTCCAACTTCTTTTTAAATAGGGAGACAATTTGTTTAGAGCACTCATTTCCATGACTGCTCAAAACTCATTTCAAATCAGTGCCCTCCCTTGTCCCTCTGCAGCAGCAATATGTTTGGAACATCGAATTGCAATAAAATCATAGTATCAAAAAGCAATACATATAGAATCGTGAGAATCGAATTCCAAAATGGCTGCAGTAGCCAGTGCTAGCTAGAATGAGGATGAAATGGTCAGTTTTCCAGGAAAACCAGCAGTATTTCAATCTTCTTGATGGAGCAGTGTGGATAAAGGTACAATTTGGAGTACAGTGGCATGTCCCATCCTAGCCCTTGATCATGACTCTCAGATCCATTACATTACACATATGAGTCAATGGATGAATGCGTCTTCTGTACGGGGGAGTTTTGTTAAGAACCCCGACGCTCGGTCTGAACATTGCCAAGCATCACTTGCGGTACGGTTTTGGAAGCATAAGGACTTTACCTTTCATATTAGTGACAAATAATTTTCTAAAAACTAAAAAGGTTCAATCTCTACACACTTGTATAGGGTTAGTATTTCCACACGGCCATATTTCCATGTTACAGCGCTTGTTTACGGAAAACAGACAGAGTGGACTACCTGTGCCAATTAGCTACAATGCCTTCAGAAAGTGTTCACACCCCTTGACCTTTTCCACATTTTGTTGTGTTACAGCCTGAATTTAAAATTAATTCAATTGAGATATTTGGTCACTGGCCTACACCCAATAATATCAAAGTGGAGTTGTTTAAGAAAATATTTACAAATTAATAAAAAATGAAAAGCTGAAATGTCGAGTCAACGATTCAACCCCTTTGTTGTAACATGCCTAAATAAGTTCAGATGGAAAACAATTGCTTAACAAGTCACATAATAAGTTGCATGGACTCACTGTGTGTGCAATAATAGTGTTGAACATTATTTTTGAACGACTACCTCATCTCTGTACCCCACACATACTGTACAATTATTTGTAAGGTCCCTCAGTCGAGCAGTGAATTTCAAACACAGATTCAACAACAAAGATCAGGGAGGTTTTCTAACGCCTCGCAAAAAAGAACACGTATTGGTATGTGGGTACAAATTTTAAAAAGCAGACATTGAATTGAGCATGGTGAAGTTACTAATTACACTTTGGATGATGTATCAATACACCCAATCACTACAAAGACGTCTTTCCTAGCTCAGTTGCCGGAGAGGAAGGAAACCGCTCGGGGATTTCACAACAAGACCAATGGTGACATTAAAACAGTTAGTTTTCTCATATTACAGTCATTAAACTGAGGATGGATCAACATTATTGTAGTTACTCCACAATAGTAACCTAAATGACAGAGTCAAAAGAAGGAAGCCTGTAGAGAATAAAAATGTTTTATTTATTTAACTAGGCAAGTTAGTTAAGAACAAATTCTTATTTACAATGACGGCCTACGAATTCTGTTTGCAATAAGGCACTAAAGTAAAACTGTAGAAAATGTGGCAAAGAAATTAACTTTTTGTCCTGAATACAAAGTGTTATGTTTGGGGCAAATCTAACAGAACACGTCACTGAGTACCACTCTTCATAGTTTCAAGCATGGTGGTGGATGCATCATTTTATGGGTATGCTTTTCATCGGCAAGGACTGGGAGTATATTTTAAGAATAAATGGAAACGGGCTAGGTCTAAGCACAGTCAAAATCCTAGAGGAAAATCTGGTTCAGTCTGCTTTCCAACAGACACTGAAATTCACCTTTGAGCAGGACAATAACCTAAAACACAAGGCCAAATATACACTGGAGTTGTTTACCAAGATGACATTGGATGTTCCTAAGTCGCCTAGTTACAGTTTTGACTTAAATCGAATTGAAAATCTATGACAAGATTTTAAAATGGCTGTCTAGCAATGATCAACAACCAACTTGACAGAGCTTGAAAAATGTTGTACAATCCAGGTGTGCAAAGCTCTTAGAGACTTACCCAGAAAGACTGACATCTGTAGTCGCTGCCAAAAGGTGATTCTAACATGTATTGACTCAGGGTTGTGAATACTTACATAAATTAGATATTTCTGTATTTCATTTTCAATAAATTAGCAAACATTTCTAAAAACATGTTTTCACTTTGTCATTATGGGGTAGTGTGTAGATGGGTGAGAAAAAAATATGTATTAATACATTTTGAATTCAGGCTGTAACACAAGAAAATGTGGAATAAGTCAAGAGTATGAATACTTTCTGAAGGCACTGTATCTGCATCTTTGAAACAAAAAGGAAGCCACAAACCTGTTGTCACTGAAATATACTGTTGGCTGCAACGGTGTTAAAACAGTGCACAGTAAGTGTGTATTTCGTAGAGGGATTTATGTCTCTACAACCGTAATTGAGAATCTATTCACGTTTAGATGGAGCATTTGTCTGTTTTGGCTTCCAGAGCCATTTCCCCTTCAAACAGAACATGGGCTAAGGAGTAACATTCGGCTCCTTTAGTCCAATATTGGGTTAATCCCATCCCTGCATTGAGGTAAGTTTCCAACCCATATCTTGCGCCAGCTCCACCGTGTCTAAAGGCCAATTTATGTTTGATCCTGCAATGCAGTCCGGAGGGTGTGAAGCAATTGCGGAGCGTCCAGAGGCTTGTGAAGGCCAAAATGAGCTCCGTACGACGATGCCGTGCACCTCCTAAATTTGTAACAATGCAGGGGGTTCCGTATAGCTCCGCATTGACATGATTGGTTGACGGTAGGTGGGGGCGGTATTTCCTATATAACCCAAACTCACTTCCTTGACAACAAACATGGAGAACTTTGACAAAAGAATATCATAACAAGTTCACAAATAAAAAAACATCTTTATGATACCTCATGTAGGGATTTCATAGACATGAAAATGAGTGAACTCCTGGAAAGAGATCGGGAGGTAATGGGAATAGTTGTGGTAAATAGGTCAATGGAATGTAGACCGTGGGGATAGAACATTTATCAAATCTGATCTAACAAAGAGGATATTTGTCAAATTCGTCATGATTGATGCATTGTAACAGGCCCACATTATGATTACTAAATTCTGATTTGGATAATTTTGGCTGTTTTCACTGCATAACATTTAGAATTTGCCTCTTTTCAGGTTTAGAAAAATTGACTGCTAAATGCTGACTCCCATTTGTATAAGCTGGTAGCATAGCTAGCATACAGAAATCAGTGGTGGTAGTCAAAGTAGTTTTTAACTGTAATGCAGTTGATTGATGACATGAACATGTATGGATGTCAATCCCAATACAAGCATTATATTCTGATTTTTACCTCGACAATGTGAAATACACATAAATAATAGCCTAAATGTAGGCTAATTTTGCTGGGGGGGGGGGGGGGGGGGGCAATGGGGAGATATGGGATGGAGAAGCAGGTGGGAAAACAGTATGGTCCCGTGTGGCTCAGTTGGTAGAGCATGGTGTTTGCAACGCCAGGGTTGTGGGTTCGATTCCCACGGGGGACCAGTATGGAGAAGAAAAAAAATGTATGAAATGTATGCATTCACTAGTGTAAGTCGCTCTGGATAAGAGCGTCTGCTAAATGACTAAATGTAAATGTAAATGTTTCATGCCATCTTGGCTGAGCTCCTATGTTAAGCACCGGGAAAGGGACTCCAACATCTCAGAAGAGGTAAGGTCTTGTCTTTTCGTCTAGCCAGTTGCTTGTGATTAGCTGGATGGTTGTAGAGATTAGCCCTGAATCACTACGAGTGGTGCGGTGCAGACCAATTTATTGGACGCGTATGACAGCTCCCCGTAGCGCAAGAAGTATGAATGCTCTGACTTCTGTGGAGGCCCCATCACAGTAAATACTGTACCAATAAAATGCATTTATAAAGCCCTTTTTACATCAGCAGATGTCATAAAATGCTGTACAGAAAACCAGTCTAAAACCCCAAACAGCAAGCAATGCAGATGTAGAAGCACGGTGGCTAGGAAAAACTCCCTAGAAAGACAGGAACCTAGGAAGAAACCTAGAGGAATCAGGCTCTCAGGGGTGGCCAGTCCTTTTCTGGCTGTGCCGGGTGGAGATAGTACATGGCCATTGTATGGCCACTGCAGACATGGGATAAACCACGCATTTAAAGCGGAAATGACAACGTTATAAATACTTTGCGGATATGAAACAATCAGTCAAAAATACCATATTCCCAGTTTATGCTTCAAAACCAACTTTATAAGAGGTTTACAAAATAGGTTTGATTTTACTCAAACTTACATGATGTACAGTAAGGCATTGTTGTTAATATAATTCATCAATACATTTCTTGGTAGTCCAAAAAATATTGGTATCAGGTTGTAAATCACAGCTGGTCTGGTACATCGTTTGCTGACTCCACCCATTCAAGATGCACTGTTTCAATGAATCAATATTTTGAACAAAAACGGACGACTGTAACTAATACAATCAAACTAGCAAGGGCAATAATCACAAGTCATTCATAAAGTGGCTAATAGGCTAGCGCATGTGTCAAAAACACGGATCGCGGGCCGAATAGGACAAACAAGCGAGTATAAATGAGTCAACAGTTGACTCATCTACTTTCTAAAATTACAGCCTAATGCGCTCGCATCAATGAAGTCAACTTAATTTGCGCTGCTTTAGTGTACCCCGTTTATAGCCCATAGCACTATACTAAGCTAGTATAGTGTAGAGAATCATTGAACCATCTAAATATATTTTCTATAACCAAAAATACAGTGGGGGAAAAAAGTAGTTGATCCCCTGCTGATTTTGTACATTGGCCTACTGATAAGAAAGAATCAGTTTATAATTTTAATGGTAGGTTTATTTGAACAGTGAGAGACAGAATAACAACAAAAATATCCAGAAAAACACATGTAAAAAATGTTATAAATTGGTTTGCATTTTAATGAGGGAAATAAGTATTTGACCCCCTCTCAATCAGAAAGATTTCTGGCTCCCAGGTGTCTTTTATACAGGTAACGAGCTGAGATTAGGAGCACACTCTTAAAGGGAGTGCTCCTAACTGCAGCTTGTTACCTGTAAAAAGGAAACCTGTCCACAGAAGCAATCAATCAATCAGATTCCAAACTCTCTACCATGGCCAAGACCAAAGAGCTCTCCAAGGATGTCAGGGACAAGATTGTGGACCTACTCAAGGCTGGAAGGGGCTACAAGACCATCGCCAAGCAGCTTGGTGAGAAGGTGACAACATTTGGTGCGATTATTCGCAAATGGAAGAAACACAAAAGAACTGTCAATATCCCTCGGCCTGGGGCTCCATGCAAGATCTCACCTCGTGGGGTTGCAATGATCATGAGAACGGTGAGGAATCAGCCCAGAACTACACGGGAGGATCTTGTCAATGATCTCAAGGTAGCTGGGACCATAGTCACCAAGAAAACAATTGGTAACACACTAAGCCGTGAAGGACTGAAATACTGCAGCGCCCGCAAGGTCCCCCTGCTCAAGAATACATATACACGCCCGTCTGAAGTTTGCCAATGAACATCTGAATGATTCAAAGGACAACTGGTGAAAGTGTTATGGTCAGATGAGACCAAAATGGAGCTCTTTGGCATCAACTCAACTCGCCGTGTTTGGAGGAGGAGGAATGCTGCCTATGACCCCAAGAACACCATCCCCACCGTCAAACATGGAGGTGGAAACATTATGCTTTGGGGGTGTTTTTCTGCTAAGGGGACAGGACAACTTCACCGCATCAAAGGGACGATGGACGGGGCCATGTACCGTCAAATCTTGGGTGAGAACATCCTTCCCTCAGCCAGGGCATTGAAAATGGGTTGTGGATGGGTATTCCAGCATGACAATGACCCAAAACACACGGCTAAGGCAACAAAGGAGTGGCTCAAGAAGAAGCACATTAAGGTCCTGGAGTGGCCTAGCCAGTCTCCAGACCTTAATCCCATAGAAAATCTGTGGAGGGAGCTGAAGGTTCGAGTTGCCAAACGTCAGCCTCGAAATCTTAATGACTTGGAGAAGATCTTCAAAGAGGTGTGGGACAAAATCCCTCCTGAGATGTTTGCAAACCTGGTGGCCAACTACAAGAAACGTCTGACCTCTGATTGCCAACAAGGGTTTTGCCACCAAGTACTAAGTCATGTTTTGCAGAGGGGTCAAATACTTATTTCCCTCATTAAAATGGTAATCATTTTATAACATTTTTGACATGCGGTTTTCTGGATTTTGTTGTTGTTATTCTGTCTCTCACTGTTCAAATAAACCTACCATTAAATTATAGACTGATCATTTCTTTGTAAGTGGGCAAACGTACAAAATCAGCAGGGGATCAAATACTTTTTTCCCCCACTGTAGAATCGATCTACCGCCTTTTAGACTTGCTTTCAAGTAGAATGATAGATCTATAACTCACATTTCTATGTGAATTTGGTTGGGTCGTTACATATTGACACTAAGTTTAAATGTTACAACAACCTATAGGTAAATTTGCTATTTGGAGTTATGAAATACTTTTTGATTATGCACATCTGCAAGCAAAGCAGCAAAGGCTGGACAAATATTATTTCTCTTCTTTTGTATTAATATGTTAAAATGCAATACATTTTTTTCTAATAAAACAATGACCAGTTTGGGTTGCAGTTGCATGTTTTTTTTGTAAAATATGGCCCGTGCGCTGATTGAGTTTGACACCACTGGGCTACCGTATTTATTTATGTAGCTAGCTATTTATTTAGCAAGCTAAAAACACAGAGCCTAACGTTAGCTAGCTAGCTTCTGGGAGGATGTCATGTCATTGGAGGAGTGGGTGCGTGACCGACTTATTCCCCCTCATATCGTTTTTCGGTGGCTATAGCTAGAGCTGCAGGTGTCATAGCAAGAAATGTGAATCACTTTGCTAGCTAGTTATGCTGAACTTGAATGACTGTTATCCACAGTTAGCATATCAAATGTATTTGTCATCGATCAAATGGGTGGGAAGGCAAGTTCCCATTCAGTTGTCAAAAAGTGGGTTGGGACAAGCATGCATTGGTAGGCAAGCTGCAGAAGAACGAGGAGGCTACTATTCCCCATCGTTTATCAGTGCAATTTTGACGGCCAACTAGCTGAAAATGTTTGAGGGTTTATCCAATGTTCCCTCATTAGATTTTACCTCATCTCGCTCTAGCTAGCATTAGTTTTGATCTTGTTGTTGTTTATGTGCATAGGCAACTGAGGGAGAGATCCTACCTTTTCATGGTTTGATCAATAGGACTGTGAAGTTCCCAAGAGGACTCCTGCGGTATTTACATATTTGCAGAAATTCAGGTGTATTTTGTGGCTTTTGGCAAATGCGTTCTAATGATCTATAATCATGCTGTTGTAACTGCCTGTAAAGACAGTCCAGTTCAAAGTGAATTATGGCAGGCCTGTGTGGCAAATGGTTTATTTGCATATGGGCCTACTGTAGCTCTGATTGGCTATGATGCACCGGTCTGCGTAGACTCTGGTCCTGGACAAGACAGATGTTTTTATTAGGTTTTATTTATTTATTAAAGGCACAGCTGCTTTCCCATTCTATATTGCTATAGAATTTTCACAAACGTCTTAGTATATTTGATTCCAAAACATTTTATGAATTTATGAACACTTAGATATGGTAATTTGTAAGTTCTCGCTGGGGGGGGGTCATATTCTTCCTGGGGGGTTATATTAACATATTTGTTATGAGATTTAATGTTGCAAAAACGCTGTCAGTTCCACTTTAATGTAACCATGACTGTGTTCCAACACCAGTGCAGCTCATTGTAAACAAGCGTAAAGGTAGGGTCGGTATCTTCTGGCAAGCTGATGTTCAGACATTTAGACTTGTGGTTCTGACGGGTACGTGAGACATCAAGTTGTCAGTGAACTACAAACAATTTAAAAGAGCTTTGATTATAAAATGTTTAGCACAAAATGGCCATATCAGGTTAGCCACAGGCGGTTGCGAAATCGCACCGTCTCACTCCACTAGTACAGCTACATAGCCAGCTAGCGTTGCTCCATTACATTCTGCTCAGCTGTAGGCAGACGTGCATTTTCCCAAGAGTGCGGAGTTCACCACATTCACTCTCTGCAGACCTTTATCGGCAACTATTGCAAAACACTAACTAGGTGTTTAAAGTAAACTAACCCGCTGGTTTGCCCATGTAGATTCGCGCAACGACCATATCCCCTCCCCCAAGCGTTGGGATAGCTAACTACATACAGTAACCAACAAGCTAGGCAAATCTACGTTTCTGATGTTGGCTAGTGCACCCATTTTCAATATTGATCATCAAAGTACTGAATTTGTAACTCAACTAGCCGAGGTCTTTCGAATTTTGTAGCCCGATTTTGAGAAATTATGTCGCGCATGCCGCGGGTTTTCCCTCCCTATTTTGACAGCAAGGCATGAGTATAGCGCGCTATGGAATGCTATGAGCGAGCCCTTTCTCCCTATTTAGCCGGCGTCGCTAGCTAGTAGCTTTGATGCTAACTAGCTTCGTGTTCTCGCTAACTAACGTAACCAGCGAGTTACCATGCTTCAGCCTTACCTCGCTCTCCACCACATCGTGGTAAGCGGGAGGTGGGTCGAACCCTCCAGTCCCAGACCGCCCGGTGGTCTCCCCGTCTCCGCATGGGCCCGGGGCAGGGCCACTCTCCATCGGCTCATATCCATACCCAAGCCCGGGGCTTTCGTTGGTCAGGAGCGCCACAGCCTCGTTGATGTCGTTTTTCGCCAGACGTAGCGCCTTGCGTATAGCCACAGGATCTGGGAAACCCATGCAGAGGAGGGTCGTCATGTGTTGCTCCTCTTCTGTCTCCATTGTTAGGTTGTGTGCGTCTCAGGCTAGCTAGAAACGGGGTGTAAAACTGCACAGCCCTGTAACCGTGCACGGCGCCATGTTTACAGTCACACACAGGCTGTCACGATGGTTCACTGGACGCTTCCTGTGTAGAGCGTCACCACCCTGACCCACCCATTACAAGACCAGCGGACAGAGGAGCCCTCTTTCCCCCTTTTTAGCCCAAAACATATATAACGTAAGGTTGACTAACTCTATAAACACTTGTCAAACTAACATGATTCACACTGATTCGAAGTGTTTATAATGCAAAATGAATACAGGCAAAACAGCATGGAAAGCTCGAGCTCACTAACGTTACACTCGAACAATCTGAAAACAATAGAACATAAAACTATCAGTCAATATGAATAGGAACCCTATAGCTACAATAATCGTGGTAGTATTGTTTGTGTGATGGTAAGGCACATGTCAAGGAAAAGGGTGTGGCTCGAATTTGGAATTGTAGGGGGAGGAAAATAATCAATGTCACGTGAAGCTCTGTATCATGTGACTGGAGTAGATGCAAAATGGCGGCCACGGGAGAGGAGGCTGCTGAGATGGACTGCATCTCAAGAGTTTCCTTGGCCCATCCCACCGTCCTCAGCCTGGGAGGGAGCTCAGAACCCCGGGGAGAGCCTGGCGAGACTGCCTCTGAGGGCCAGGAGGTTGTGACTGCGGCGCCCAAGAAGCCCATCATCATCAACAGCAGTGAGTGGTGCTTGCTAACTAGCCCGTGTTCATGACTCTCAGTTCCATTACACATAAGTAATTGGACTTAAGGGCCTTCGTTAAGAGCACATACGCTCGGTCTGAATTGTGTTTTGCATTTATTTATTTTTGATGTGAAGTGAAAGAGCGATTTATGTTTCTAGAAGCGTACTACAATTCAATTGATTCACGTCTAAAGATTGAGTTGGCTGTTTTGGCTTCAAGAGCAAATTTGCCCTTAAATGGTAACAGATGGACGAAAAGACAAGTCCTAACTGCAAGTTGATGCGCTGTTTCAGTTATTGAAAGGAAGAAGATTAGCAACTTAGCTATCTAACTATTTGATTGCTCTGTGACCATTTATCTATCTGCTGAGATGAGTTTGGTGTTAGTACCAACACATTAGAATGCAGTAGCCCTACTAAGGGAGTGGCAAATTCGTCCTTCCTCCTTAGAGAATTTAGAGACCTGTTAGTTAAAATCTGAGGGAGTGGCCAGCAACATAATCAGGAGGTGGGCTGTTTCTCAGAAATGAAAATGGTGTAACTACTATACGTCTGTGTGTAGGTGACGGTGGGGTGGAGACTGCAGAGGAGGCCGTGGAGCCAGCAGAGCCAGACATCAATGAACTCTGTACAGACATGTTCGATAAGATGGCTGTCTTCCTACAAGGAGAACTCACTGGTCTGAATATCTGTCTGTCTGTCCATCTATGTTGTCTATACAGGCCTATATAGTCACATACTATATACTGTCTTGTCTTCAGGATAACAACTGTCATAAGAATCTCCTGTTGTGGAGAAAATGTAATTATCATGTTCCCCCGTTTTCCTCTTCCCAGGCACCTGTGAGGACTACCATCTACTGGAGAACATGAACAAGCTGACCAGTCTGAAGTACATGGAGATGAAAGACATCAGCATCAACATCAGCAGGAACCTGCAGGACCTCAACCATAAGTGTATGTTTATTAGTCCATCAGACATGAAGGGGACGAAATTCTCATAGGTCTTTACGAAAACAAAATATAACCTTAATTTAGCTGACTTTTTAAAAAAGAATTGTGTGTGTTGCAGACGCCAGCCTGCAGCCCTACTTAGACCAGATAAATCAAATAGAGGAACAAGTGTCTTCTCTGGAGCAGGCTGCTTACAAACTGGACACCTACTCCAAGAAACTGGGTAACACACACACAGTAGCATGCCTGTGGAGACAGACCATATCGTCATATTGCAGGTCTATATTTATACCAGGGCTGTAAGGGGAGAAGAGCCTACTGAGTTCCAGTGTGTAACCCTCACCAGACTGACTGAAGTGGTCGATATAAATAAATATCTATATTTTCATTGAGTTTCTATGGCATCTGTTATTAGTCTCTATTGTAGATGTACTAATAATAGCCATGATCCAGTGTTCAGCTCAACATTAATGTTAGGGATTTGATTTAGGACACCCTGAGAGTGCCCTCTGCTATTTGAGTTTACCTCTCCACCCTGAGCTCCAACAGCAGAGAGCGCTAGCACACTGTCCCAAATCAACAGCTAAAAATACACTTCTCCTGTGTGTGACTAACTGCAGGAAGGTGAGTGAGTTCATCTCTTTTTCTGTTTCTCTGCAGAGGCCAAGTTCAAAAAACTGGAGAAGCGATGAGGAGGAGGATTATGGAAGGAGGAAGTTGTTGGAGGCCTGAGGGTTACTGGTCCTCCTTCACCCAAGCTGTAGACCAAACCTAACATATATGATCTGAGGAAGCAGACCCACACCTCTACAACATATGCCTGATATAGAGAGGAATGGGGCACCCTGGGGTTGGTCGGAGGAATATCCCAGATGTTACACCTAGCATTATCATTTTGGTTGGATCATTTAAGTTGCATCTTAATACCAGGTATAGATGGCGCTTTGGGTAGTTTGTGTCCATATTCCTGTTGGTAACATTACAGGTCACTGTCAGTCCTGTCAAAATTGCAATTCACTTCCTGGATTTAATGAGTTTATCCTGAATTGTCCCCTGCTGGGTGCACACAACTGTAGAATCACCACCCTCCTAACCTAGAAGTTAGTTACACAGATGACAACCAAATTCACTTTGACTGAAGGACTTGATCTTCTTTAAATGTTTTCCTGTGCTGCTGGCATCACTGAATTAACATGAATTACTGAATTAACATGACAAAATGACCTTTATATTTTGTTGATTTGGGTGAATGCTACGGTCTCTTAATCATTGTCATACATGTGATTGTAGCATGTGTAAAATGTATCATCTAAAAACATTAACTTTGAACTGAAAATACATTTATCAAAAAAACTGTCATTTCACCAGCAGATGGCAACGGTACTCCATGTTCATACTGCAATCCTGTGTGTGTGTGTTTGTAAGATTTGGGGTACATTTAATTAATCAGAGACAGTGTGGTGATGATCTCCCAGAGAACATTATTGATTCACATGACATTTAGACAGAAATATGCCCTGGAACCTAATCAACACACAGATCCCCCCCATTTGTATTTCTTTTATTTAACGAGGCAAGTCGGGGGGAGTCCTAACCATCCACACACACAGACTACCGCTACAACCAAACCCACACTCAGAATCCCTCTAGTGCCCTAAACAACTACAGAAATATAATTCTATTGGTCACATGCTTTGTAAAAAGTGTACACTAACAGTGAAATGCTTACTTACAGGTCCTTCTCAACAATGCAGAGAAAGATAAATACAAGTAATAATAAATACACAATAAATAATGATAACTTGGCTACATACACTAGGTACCAGTAGCGAGTCGATGTACCGGGTAGATATGTACATGCATTGCCTTCAGAAAGTATTCCTATCCCTTGACTATTTCCTACTTTTGTTGTGTTACAGCCAGAATTCAAAATGGATTTAAATAAAAACAATTATTGTGATCAGACAGCCTTAGACTGACCTCATCACCATTTTAAAGGTCTTTAGTTGATATTATCTAAGATGCTTAAAGTGTGGTTTATATAAAGTGTACTAGTCCGTTGCCATGCATAGCTATCTACCAGTGTAGGTGTTCCTGCCCTTTATTGTTTGCTACTGAGTTGGTTGTTCAGGTTTAAGCCAGGTGTGCTGTGTTAGATAATTAGCGTGTAGTTCACCCATGCTTTGTTCTGTTAGATCACAGGCGTCAAATTCATGCCATGGAGGGCCGGCCAAGTGGCAGCGGGTTTTCGCTCCTCCCTTGTACTTCATTGATGAATTAGGGTTGCTAATTAGTAATGAACTCCCCACACCTGGTTCTCTAGGGCTTAATTGAAAGTAAAACCCCAAAACCTGCAGACACTAGGCCCTCCATGGAATGAGTTTTACACCCCTGTATTAGATGTGGCACTGTCTTGTAAACTAAGTGTAAATGACTAAATATGGTTATTTAAGCTAATGAATGCCAGTAACTTCAATCATAGTTTCCATCCTCTTACCTGGTCTAATTAACAAAGTAAAGTCGTTGTCATTAAATGCTCATTCTCATTGTTTAGCACGTGTGGGCGGAGTTGAGGTGTACAGTGATAAATGCTTTCCTTTTTTACCCTGTGCGCCATAGCAGTTTGTTGCATCATGTATGTACAGGCAGTTGCTTTAGGACGTTGTAGACTCTTTAGTTCTGCTAAGGGGACAGTTGGACTCTGTTTAAAACTGGAAAAAGGGGTAATCCCAAGATATGTTTTAGTATTTAGGCCTAGTATTAGCTGCAGTAGGAACCCTATTGAGGGGCTGAGCTTTACACTTGCCATCGTCTGTCATTTTTATGAGTTTTTGTATCATTAATGTTGCTGCTATTGACAACTGTTTGAGACAAACCATGTATCCTGAAATCCTGCATCTGTAATATATTAAAGTATTACTTTGTATCCTCCCCATTTCCACCTATCACCTCCCTTGGCTACTCTGGGTCCACTCTTCTACACAATACCTTATAATGACAAACTGGACAAGTTTTTATAACATTTTATTGAAAATGAAATTTACAAAAGTATACACTGAGCCAATACTTTGTAGAAGCACTTTTGGCAGTCTTGTATGTCTATTTTTTATTTAACTAAAGTCAGTTAAGAACAAATTCTTATTTACAATGACGGCCTACCCCGGCCAAACCCTAACCCCAGACGACACTGGGCCAATTGTGCACCGCCCTATGGGACTCCCAATCACAGCCACTTGTGATACAGCCTGGAATCGAACCAGAGTCTTTAGTGACAACTGTAGCACTGAGATGCAGTGCCAAAGACCGCTGCGCCACTCGAGAGCTTTGCTAATCTGGATTTCCTTGTAGATTTTCTCAAGTTCTGTTAAGTTTGATTGGGGAGCGGTGGTGAAAAGCAATCTACAAGTCTTTCCACAAATTTTCACTGAGGTACGTTCTTGTTCTGAAGACATTCCAGCATTGCTTTGGCTGTATGCTTGGGGTCATTGTCCTGTTGGAATCTAAATCTTCGCCAAAATCGTTTCCACTCTGAAGCAGGTTCTCATGAAGGATTTGCTTGTGTTTGGCTCCATTCATCCTTACCAGTTTCCCAGTCCCTGCCGCTGAAAAGTATACCCTTAGCATGATGCTCCCACCACCATGCTTCACGGTAGGGATGGTGTTAGACAGGTGATGAGCTGTGCCTGGTTTACTCCAGACATAGCACTTTGCATTAAGGCCAAGAGTGAATCTTTTGCTTTATGATCTGTCTTTCAAGTGCCCTTTTGCAAACTTCCGGCGTGTCATCGTGCCTTTTTCTCAGGAGTAGCTTCCGTCTGGCCGCTCTCCCATAAAGCCCAGATTGGTGAAGTGCTGTAGAGACTGTTGTCCTTCGGGCCGGTTCTCCCATCTCAGCCAAGGAACTCTGTAGTTCTGTCAGAGTGGTCATTGGGTTCTTGGTCACCTCTCTGACCAAGGTCCTTCTACCCCGGTTGCTCAGTTTGGTCAGATGGTCAGCTCTAGGCAGAGTCTGGGTAGTTCCAGATATTTTTCAATTTCCCAGTGATGGAGACCACAGTGCCCTTGAAACTTTCAACACTCTAGAACTAGTTGTTTACCCTTCCTCAGATATACAGTACCAGTCAAAAGTTTGGACACCTACTCATTCAAGGGTTTTCCTTTATTTTTGTACTATTTTCGACATTGTAGAATAATAGTGAAGAAATCAAAACTATGAAATAACACATATGGAATAATGTAGTAACCAAAAAAGTGTTAACCAAATCAAAATATATTTTATATTTTTCAAAGTAGCCACCCTTTGCCTTGATGACACCTTTGCACCTCTTGGAATTCTCTTGGAATGCTTTTCAACAGTCTTGAAGAAGTTCCCACATATGCTGAGCACTTGTTGGCTGCTTTTCCTTCACTCTCATCCCAAACCATAACAATTGGGTTGAGGTTGGGTGATTGTGAGGCCAGGTCATCTGATGCAGCACTCCATCACTCTCCTTGGTCAAATAACCTTTACACATTGTCCTGTTGAAAAACAAATGATAGTGCCACTAAGTGCAAACCAGATGGGATGGCGTATCTCTGCAGAATGCTGTGGTAGCCATGCTGGTTAAGTGTGCCTTGAATTCTAAATAAATCACTGACAGTGTCAGCAGTAAAGCACCATCTTACCTCCTCCTCCATACTTCATGGTGGGAACCACACATGCGGAGATCATCTGTTCATCTACTCCGTAGAGTAGAGACACGTTGGTTGGAACCCAAAATCTCAAATTTGGACTCATCAGACCAAAGGACAGATTTCCATCGGTCTAATGTCCATTGCTCGTGTTTCTTGGCCCTAGCAAGTCTTTTCTTATTGGTGTCCATTAGTAGTGGTTTCTTTCAAGCAATTCGACCATGAAGCCTGATTCACGCAGTCTCCTCTGAATAGTTGATGTTGAGATGTGTCTGTTACTTGAACTCTGTGAAGCATTTATTTGAGGTGCAGTTAACTAATGAACTTATCCTCTGCAGCAGAGGTAACTCTGGGTCTTCCTTTCTTGTGGCTGTCCTCATGAGACCCAGTTTCATCATAGTGCTTGATGGTTTTTGCGACTGCACTTGAAGAAACTTTCAGTTCTTGACATTTTCAGGATTGACTGACCTTCATGTCTTAAAACCTGTTGGGGCTAGGGGGCAGTATTTGCACGGCCGGATAAAAAACGTACCCGATTTAATCTGGTTACTACTCCTGCCCAGTAACTAGAATATGCATATAATTAGTAGATTTGGATAGAAAACACTCTAAAGGTTCTAAAACTGTTTGAATGGTGTCTGTGAGTATAACAGAACTCATATGGTAGGCCAAAACCTGAGAAGATTCCATGCAGGAAGTGGAAATCGGATTTGTGGAATCACCTTCAACACTTTGCCTATGAAACACACCGTGAGTTAGGATTCATTTAGCACTTCCTAAGGCTTCCACTAGATGTCAACAGTCTTTACAAAGTGGTTTGAGTCTTCTCCGGTAAAAACTGACCGAACGAGAGGCCTGGAAAGTTGGTCATAAGGGGAGGGCCATTATTACTATGATGCGGGTGCCCGTGGGTACCCTTTCGTTCCGAAACGTTTAGTAAGACAATGCAATCGTCCGCCTTGAATATTATTGAAGCTCTGATTAAAAAAGGCCCTAAAGATTTATGTTATACAACGTTTGACATGTTTGAACGAACGTAAATATATATTTTTTGCACATTCGTGACAACAAATCCCACGCGCCTCGTACATTATGAGTAGCCTTCGGAACGCGCTAACAAGAAGGAGCTATTGGGACATAAATTATTAACTTTTTCAAACAAAACTACATTTGTTGTGGACCTGGGATGCCTGGAAGTGCCTTCTGATGAAGATAATCAAAGGTAAGGGAATATTTACAATAGTATATTTGATTTTAGATGGTTCCAAGATGGCGCTAACCTGTATCGCCTAGCCTATTTTTCTGAGCATAGCACCTCATTTATTGCAAAGTGTGATTTCCCAGTAAAGTTATTTTTAAATCTGGCAATGCGATTGCATTCACGAGATGTTAATCTATAATTCTTTGAATGACAATATTACATTTTAACAATGTTTTCGAATAGTAATTTTGTAAATTGTAGCACTGATTCACCGGAAGCATTTGGGGGAAAATATTTTCTGAACGTCACGCGCCGATGTAAAATGCTGTTTTTATATATAAATATGAACTTTATCGAACAGAAAATGCATGTATTGTGTAACATGATGTCCTAGGAGTGTCATCTGATGAAGATTGTCAAAGGTTAGTGCTGCATTTAGCTGTGTTTTGGGTATTTGTGATGCATGCTAGTTGCTTTGAAAATGGCAGTGTGATTATTTTTGGCAGGGTACTCTCCTAACATAATCTAATGTTTTGCTTTTGCTGTAAAGCCTTTTTGAAATCGGACAACGTGGTTCAATTCAGGAGAGGTGTGTCTATAAAATGGTGTAAAATAGTCATATGTTTGAGAAATTGAAGTTATAGCATTTATGAGGTATTTGTATTTCGCGCGACGAGATTCCACTGGCTGTTGACTAGGGTGGGACGCAAACGTCCCACTGGCCCAGACAGGTTAAAGTAATGATGGACTGTCATTTCTCTTTGCTTATTTGATCTGTTATTGCCATAATATGGACTTGTTCTTTTACCAAATAGGGCTTGCTTCTGTATACCACCCCTACCTTGTCACAACACAACTGATTAGCTCAAACACATTAAGAAGGAAAGAAATTCCACAAATTAACTTTTAACAAGGCATACCTGTTAATTGAAATGTATTCCAGGTGACTAACTCATAAAGCTGTTTTTTAGAATGCCAAGTGTGTGCAAAGCTGTCAAGGCAAAGGGTGGCTACTTTGAAGAATGTCAAATGTAAAATATATTTTGATTTGTTTAACACTTTTTGGGTTACTACATGATTCCATATGTGTTATTTCATAGATTTGATGTCTTCACTATTCTACAATGTAGAAAATAGTAAAAAAATAAAAAACCGTTGAATGAGTAGGTGTGTCCAAATGTTTTGACTGGTACTGTATGCCTCATCACAATTCTATCTCAGAGATTTACAGATTTAAAAAATATATTTTTTTACTAAAGTATTTATTACCATCAATTCTCATACAAGAACCTCCAATGATTCAAACAAAATCAATTATATACCAAAATCCAAATGGATATTTCAAAACTAATAAACCATAACCGAAACAATAATCAGGGGAGCATCTTCCCTCCCCTTCTCACATACAAACCACCCATAAGCACCCCAAAGAAAAAATCTCACCCGACCGACGAGGACGTCTCCTCCACTCCTAACTCCCCCCCTTCAACCACCATACCCTCACCCTTGGATGCAGGACCGGCGCCCGGCACCTGCGCAACCCGCATCATGTGCTTCACTCCAAAATCCACCACCCTGCCTCCCTCCGGGCTCTTGACCGAGGACCCCGCATCCCCAAACAGGAAGCTTGGTTCCCCCTCCATTGCCCAACCCTGGGCCATGCCTGGGAGGTCTATCTCAGACAGGGGTGAAAGAGAAGGCGAAGAGGGGGCCACCCAGGGCTCCGAAACTTCACCCTCTCCCATCTCCAGCTCTTCCACCCTTATCTTCCTTCTCGGAGGAGACCGCGGCAAGGGAGAAAACCTGTTCCCCCCCTTGCCAGCTCCTGCTTAGCCCCCCCCCCCCCCTTTACCACCCCCTCTCCCCCTGTTGTCCAAGCGCCCCTTCCTCCTCGTCCTCCTGTTTGGAGGAGAAATCGGCATGACCCTATCCCCACCCTCGCCAGCCCCTCCACCAACCCTCTCATCTCCTCTACTCGGGCAGTTGATGCCTCACTGTCTCTCCCCCCTCCACCTCTCCTTCTGGTCCCACCTCCGATTCCTTCTCAGTCTTCTGCTTCTCCGCTGCTGTCCTTTCTGGTCCCTCCACTCTCCTGTGTCCGTCCTCCTCCTGCTCCTCCTCTCCTTCAACCACTTACTCTCCTCTCAACATCTTTTCCACCTCCTCCTGCTCCTCCTCTCCTTCAACCACTCCCTCTCCTCTCAACACCTTTTCCACCTCCCCCTGCTCCTCCTCTCCTTCAACAGCTCCCTCTCCTCTCAACACCTTTTCCACCTCCTCCTGCTCCTCCTCTCCTTCAACAGCTCCCTCTCCTCTCAACACCTTTTCCACCTCCACCTGCTCCTCCTCTCCTTCAACAGCTCCCTCTCCTCTCAACACCTTTTCCACCTCCTCCTGCTCCTCCTCTCCTTCAACAGCTCCCTCTCCTCTCAACACCTTTTCCACCTCCTCCTGCTCCTCCTCTCCTTCAACAGCTCCCTCTCCTCTCAACACCTTTTCCACCTCCACCTGCTCCTCCTCTCCTTCAACAGCTCCCTCTCCTCTCAACACCTTTTCCACCTCCTCCTGCTCCTCCTCTCCTTCAACAGCTCCCTCTCCTCTCAACACCTTTTCCACCTCCTCCTGCTCCTCCTCTCCTTCAACAGCTCCCTCTCCTCTCAACACCTTTTCCACCTCCTCCTGCTCCTCCTCTCCTTCAACAGCTCCCTCTCCTCTCAACACCTTTTCCACCTCCTCCTACTCCTCCTGTCCTTCAACAGCTCCCTCTCCTCTCGGTTCCTTCTCCTCCTCTCCTTCAACCGCTCCTCTCGGCACCTTTTCCTCCTCTTTCCTTGTTGTCTTCCCTTCCGATCCTGTTCGAAATCCCATGTCCGCTCCTCCTCCTCTACTTCCCCCATCCCCCGCACCTGCTCCCCCTCCAGCTGCAGATGCATATGACCCGTGACGAGCCGGGCAATTCTGCCACAGGTGTGTAACCGAGCCACACCCGTGGCAAGCCTTTGGCTCGTCACAATCCCTTGCCTCATGCCCGCTCGACCCACAGAACCTGCAATTCCTTGTACTACACGTGTCCAAACAAATGAATTGGCCACAGGGGGACTCCAATCAAGCTGTAGTGACGTATCAAGGATGATCAAAGGAAAATGGATGCACCTGAGCTCAGTTTGGAGTGTCATAGCAAAGGGGTGTGAAAATATATGTAAATGAGTAATTTCTGTATTTCATTTTCAATAAATTGGCAAACATTTCTCAACATGTTCTCACTTTGTCCTTATGGGGTATTGTGTGTAGATGGGTGAGGAAAAAGAAATGTAATCCATTTAGAATTTAAGTGGTATGAATAGGAATTAGGAATAAAGTGACTAGGCAACAGGATAGATAATAAACAGTAGCAGCAGCGTATGTGGTGAGTCAAAGTTAGTGCAAAAAGGGTCAGTGCAGGTAGTCTGGGTAGTTGTTCGGTTAACTATTTAACTAACTATTTAACAGTGTTATGGCTTAGAAACTGGGGAGAAACTGCTTATTGTCCTGTTGGTTCTAGACTTGGTGCCTCTGTACCGCTTGCTGTGCGGTAGCAGAGAGAACAGGGACACACCTCTGCACCCTTGCCACAGCCCCTCGCTGAACTTAAATATCGGACAAGCTTTCTATAGACTATACATGTCCCTCTCTTTCTATGTTGATTTTTCTGTCTCTCTCCCACTTTATGTCTCTCTTCTCCCATCCCCCCCTCCCCCTCTCTCTCTCTCTGTTGTTGATTAGCTGTCCTGGAGCAAAGCACATCTGATCCCATTGCCAGGGGCAACAGATTATCAGAGCAGATATGGCCTCCTGCACCGGTATCCTGTGAGTGTGTGTGTGTGTTTGCTGTATTGAGTGATTGCGTGTGTTTTTTGAAGGGGCTAATTTAACGTAAAGCAGGTCTCTCTCATTAGGCAGTGGAGTCCCAGCTCATTATTCATACTGTAACTCTCTCTCTCTCTCTCTCTCTCTCTCTCTCTCTCTCTCTCTCTCTCTCTCCTAGTTGATAAATGCTTCAACATGGTATTTTCTCTTGTTGCTACAACTTACTTTCTTCAGGGCGTAGAATATATGACCATCTGGGTTTCAACTCGAGTTGTCTGCGTGCCACGGGGCTGTCCCTTTAAGTGCCCATACAGTTTACGCTTTTATATGAATCTGTGTACCCATTGACAGACAAACACAGCCTGACAATCACACACTCTAGGACAGTGGTTTTCAGACCTATCCTTAGGGACCCCACACCACACTGTTGGGTAAGTGAGGAATTCTTGGAAAGCTCAGTTGTATTCTTTGTGTTTGTGGGTGTGTGGGTTTTCTGCTTTGATATATGGTTTGATCTCTGGTCCGAGCACCATGTCTAACTGGGACCAGGTCTCACACACAGCAGGTCTTTCAGACCTACAGGTACCTGAGTCCCTCTGAGTGAGACTGGGGAGGGGTCAGATGGACTTTTGCATAGTATTCATCTCCACCACATGCATGTTTGTGTGAAATTAAATGCTCCAAAATGTCTCACACCAAGACACCAACAAATGGCGACAAATACTGAACACCACTAACCCCAGAGTGAACAGCACGGTGCCTTGCTTGGCCTGCAGAACTTTCTAGAGTTTCTAGCAGCCATCTTCTGTCCAGATAGTTAGTGCTGGTCGGTCAGTGGTCACGTCATTGTTGTGGTTGACACGTAATATGGCTGACGGAGAAACACATAACTCTTCTTTGTTAACAAGTCTCTCATTTCCTGTCTGAGAGAGGAAAATAAAAATGTGTGAGTAGTTTGGTGTTAGATCATCGTTTAAAGTTGGTGTGTGTGTGTGTCTTAATGACGCCGCTTTCTGGTTGAGGAGACGTCAAAACTAGATTACAACCAACTGGTCTCTGTCACAACCAGGTAAAGACGTCTTTTTCATGACAACATCAAGACGTCAAAGAAAATCCATTTATTACTATCAACCAGATAAAGATGTCTTCTGGTTTCTAAAAAATATGTTAACAAAATGTCCTCATACAACGTGTATACAACCTGACTATGACTTTATAAATCAGCCAGTTTTGCCCGCTGGGCTGTTAACTCTGTTAGCTCACTATAGTGTTAGGTTAGCTTGGCTGTCTATATATTATAGCCACGAATCACATCAAACTGTTATTAGACTCCAGACCCCTCCAGGTTTAAAAACCAAAGCTCTGTGTCCATTCCTCCTTCTAGCTGTGAGATACTGGCCTGATGTCCTTCTGGTTGTTATCTGTTTTCAGACCTCAAACCAACATGTGATAAATTATTTAAATAACTTCTCCTCCACCTCCACCTCCACCTCCCCCCAGCTGTTTGAAAGAGCGGACCAAGATGCAGCGTTTTCGTAGTTCCACATGTTTTATTAAATCAGTGAAACCGAATGCAACCATTAAACACTACAAGTATATACAAAACAACAAACCGTGACGCTGGAGGAACAATAACCTCACGAAGAACAATCACCCACAAACACCTGTGGAACAAACCTAACTTAAATAGGACCTCCAATTAGAGACAACGACAACCTGCTGCCTCTAATTGGAGGTCATGCCAAACACCACCAACATAGAAATGCAAACCTAGAACCAAAACATAGACATACAAAACCCAGACAAACACCCCCTGTCACGCCCTGACCATTACTACCATAGAAAATAACACTCACTATGGTCAGGACGTGACACAGGGGAGAAGGACTTTGGTCAGGGAGGTGACCAAGAACCCAATGGTCACTCTGACAGAGCTCCAGAGTTCCTCTGTGGAGATGGGATAACCTTCCAGATGGACAACCATCTCTGCAGCACTCCACCAATCACGCCTTTATGGTAGAGTAAAAAGGCACATGACAGCCCGCTTGGAGTTTGCCAAAAGGCACCTAAAGGACTCTCAGACCATGAGAAACAAGTTTATCTGGTCTGATGAAACCAAGATCGAACTCTTTGGCCTGAATGCCAAGCGTCACGTCTGGAGGAAACCTGGCACCATCCCTATGGTGAAGCATGGTTGTGGCAGGGACTAGGATACTAGTCAGGATCGAGGGAAAGATGAACGGAGCAAAGTACAGAGAGATCCTTGATGAAAACCTGCTCAGGACCTCAGACTGGGGCGAAGGTTCACCTTCCAACAGAACAATGACCCTAAGCACACAGCCAAGACAATACAGGAGTGGCTTCAGGACAAGTCTCTGAATGTCCTTGAGTGGCCACAGTCAGACTTGAACCTGATTGAACATCTTTGGAGAGACCTGAAAATAGCTGTGCAGCAACGCTCCCCATCCAACCTGACAGAGCTTGAGAGGATCTGCATAGGAGAATGGGAGCAACTCCCCAAATACAGGTGTGCCAAGCTTGTAGGGTCATACTCAAGAAGACTCGGGCCTGTAATCACTGCCAAAGGTGTTTCAACAAAGTACTGGGTAAAGGGTCTGAATACTTACGTAAATGTGATATTTAAGTTTTTTTATTTTTAATACATCTGCAAAAATGTTTAAACCTGTTTTTGCTTTGTCATTATGGGTATTGTGTATAGATTGATGAGGGGGAAAAAATACAATTTAATACATTTTAAAATAATGCTGCAATGTAAAGAAATGTGGAAAAAATCAAAGGGTCTGAATACTTTCCCGAATACACTGTGCTTAATTTTAAGAAGCTATTTGGCCACTTTAGTCTTGATACAAACCTTATCAAAAGATATAGACCTGTGGGCTAGGCTACATGAGGTGTGTGACTATGATTGGAAAAATGCATGTGCTATTTCTTGCCTTAAGTTGGGCATCATTCACAAGTGATAATAAATAATTTACAAGTGATAATATATCATTCACAATATAATATTGTCACCCATCACACTATTCTTGATTTAGTCTTGTCTTTACATATACTAAGTAATATATGTGTGAAATTAGTATTGATTTAGAATGGACCCTTATCATGTACCTTTCTCGAAACAGGTCATCTATGCAATTAAATATTGAATGGAGGACGCTTTTCCCGTGGTTCATTTTCATGCCAGCCAGGTAGGCTATACTCCTGTTGTAAATATAAGTATTGTGCTTAATATTAGGAAAGTTGAGAAATAAATATAGTAGGTCTAGCCTATAGAAAGCTGATGGGGTCCTAGCCTTCCCTGTAGCTCAGTTGGTAGAGCATGGTGTTTGCAACACCAGGGTTGTGGGTTCGATTCCCATGGGGGGCAAGCCAAAAAAAATAAAAAAATGTATGAAATTGTATGAAATGTATGCATTCACTACTGTAAGTCGCTCTGGATAAGAGCGTCTGCTAAATGACTAAAATGTAAAATGTAAAAATGTCCTCTTTTTAATAGAGGCCATCAAAACTATGTTTTCTCACACAATTACATAGCCTATAGAAATGTTGCGCAACATGAGCTCATGGGCTCTCATGAAGTGTTTGATTAGATATTCATACATTTGCATTGATGTCAAAGTGATTAGAAGGACAATAGAGTGCTGAGTACCAGGCAGTTATAAAGTTTGGTAGGCTACTAATTACCATCAGCAGCAGCAGATGTGTCACGCTCATCGTAGTGAATGGACCAAGGCGCAGCTGGTCGAGTGCTCATCTTAACTTTATTAGTGAACACTTAAATAAACAAAACAAGAAACGAACTAACTAACAGTCTTGCAGGCTAAATACAGCAGTGCTAAGAACAACCTCCCACAATACCCATAACAAACATACTCCTAAATATAGGACCTTCAATCAGAGGCAACGATAACCAGCTGCCTCCAATTGAAGGCCCCAATCCCAATTACCTAAACATAGAACTATACAACATAGAACTAAACCAAAAACCCCGGAATACATAAATCAAACCTCCCTCTACATAAACACACACTCAAAACCATATAAAACAAATACCCCCTGCCACGTCCTGACCAAACTATAATAACAAATAACCCCTTTACTGGTCAGGACATGACAAGATGCCTCTTTGCTTGACATCATGGGAAAATCGAAATAAATCAGCCAAGACCTCAGAAAAAAATTGTAGACCCCCACAAGTCTGGTTCATCCTTGGGAGTGATTTCCAAATGCCTGAAGGTACCACGTTCATCTGTACAAACAATAGTATGCAAGTATAAACACCAATGGAGCACGCAGCCGTCATACCGCTCAGGAAGGAGACGCGTTCTGTCTCCTAGAGATGAACATACTTTGGTGTGAAAAGTGCAAATCAATCCCAGAACAACAGCAAAGAACCTTGTGAAGATGCTGGAGGAAACAGGTACAAAAGTATCTATATCCACAGTAAAACAAGTCCTATATCGACGTAACCTGAAAGGCAGCTCAGCAAGGAAGAAGCCACTGCTAAAAAAACGCCATGAAAAAGCCAGACTACGGTTTGCAACTGCACATGGGGACAAAGATCATACTTTTTGGAGAAATGTCCTCTGGTCTGATGAAACAAAAATAGAACTGTTTGGCCATAATTACCATCGTTATGTTTGGAGGAAAAAGGGGAAGGCTTGCAAGCCGAAGAACACCATCCCAACCGTGAAGCATGGGGGTGGCAGCATCATGTTGTGGGGGTGCTTCGCTGCAGGAGGGTCTGATGCACTTCACAAAATAGATGGCATCATGAGGAAGGACAATTATGTGGCTATATTGAAGCAACATCTCAAGGCAACAGTCAGGAAGCTAAAGCTTGGTCGCAAATGGGTCTTCCAAATGGACAATGACCCTAAGCATACTTCCAAAGTTGTGGCAAAATGGCTTAAGGACAACAAAATCAAGGTATTGGAGTGGCCATCACAAAGCCCTGACCTTAATCCTATAGAACATTTGTGGACAGAATTGAAAAAGCGTGTGAGAGCAAGGAGGCCTACAAACCTGACTCAGTTACACCAGCCCTGTCAGGAGGAATGGGCCAAAATTCACCCAACTTGTTGTGGGAAGCTTGTGGAAGGCTACCCGAAATGTTTGACCCAAGTTAAACAATTTAAAGGCAACGCTACCAAATACTCATTGTAAACTTCTCACCCAGTGGGAATTTGATGAAAGAAATAAAAGCTGAAATAAATCATTCTCTCTACTATTATTCTGACATTTCACATTCTTAAAATAAAGTGGTGATCCTAACTGACCTAAGACAGGGAATTTTAACGAGGATTAAATGTCAGGAATTTTGAAAAACTTTAAATGTATTTGGCTAAGGTGTATGTAAACTTCCAACTTCAACTGTAAATGCATCCCAATATAGCTATAAAAACACAGTATACACACACAGATACAACATCCTCATGACCCCTACAGTAAATATCCTTCCCACCGAAGCATAGAGGAAAAGGAAACGGCTATAAGAAGACCGGCACAGAAGACCTTGGGTGCGTGTGTTTATTAATGTGGGTGTATTACATGTGTGAAAGGTTCCATTAAGTGTGTGTGTGTAAACTTTGTACTGTGAAGTCCCTGGGTGTGTCGTCCGTGCCACAAGTTGACCCTCTAGTTCCTGCTGTGCGACGTCATCTCTCTTCCCTCCTTTGTTTCCCTGCTCAGGAGGAACTTTCTAAAATTGTCTTTTTGTTTAAACGTTCACAACAGCCCTGTTTCCTCTAGAGTAGGGCTGTAGAGTGTGTGTGTGCATTATTGATACTCTATTAAGTACTTCCTGAAAACAGGAACCATAAGGAAATAGGCGAGGATGAGGAAGGGTGTGAGTCTTCCTCTCTGATATTATTTATACTTTATTTATATGGTATTTATACATGTTTCATAACTTTGTGTCCCTGTGGAGGTCTGTCCAGCTTGTATTGACACACACCCATTAACAATACTATATTTAGACCCGCAGTCAGGCATTACAGGTGCAAAGCACCCAAATATTTCTGAGGTCTTAGATATGTTGTCTTACCTCTGTAAAGAGTAAACTCTGACCCAGACAACCACAAGCATTATGGGATTTATTTTCCCTGGGGGGTTGTTAGCAACCGTGAAGTTATGTTCTCACTGCGTTTCAGCAAACACAACGTATCTGTCGTGTAGAAACTATTATGGAATGGTTGCATTGACATTGTGAAAGCGATGTAGTTACCCATATGATGTGATAGTTGTGGTTATATTGTTAAAGCGTTGTAGTTACGTAGTGAAAGAATTGTGTACACTTTCTGTGGAAAGGGTTCTACATGGAACCCAAAAGGGTTTTATCTGCAACCAAAAAGGGTTCTTCAAAGGGTTCTCCTATAGGGGCAACCGAAGAACCCTTTTAGGTTCTAGATAGCACTTTTTTTCTAAGATTGTAGTGTGAAAGAGTTGTGTTGTTCACAGTTCTGTGAGATTGATTGCCTTTTATGAATAACTGCTTACCAGCCTCACACGCGCACACACACCCGACATACGCACAGCTTTCCAATAGCGGAAACACACATGCGTTTCTCCTCAGTGCTCAGCCAGGTAAATTGGAGTCTTCCAGTAAACACTGAGTCAGGAGCACAGGCCTGGGCAATTATTTTCCATTGAGGGCCATATTAGAATATATTTTTGCCATCGCGGGCCAGAATCATATTTTACACGTGGGATAGGAGCCACCAAAGCTCCCCCCCCCCCCCTGTGCTTTCTTTTCGAAGAAGCTCAGCCCAGCAGAGCGAAACTATGATGTGGGGGACCGTGAGCTTTTGGCTGTTGTCAAGGCTCTGAAGGCGTGGAGACATTGGCTTGAGGGGGCTTAACACCCTTTTCTCATCTGGACTGACCACCACAATCTGGAGTACATCCGGGCGGCGAGGAGACTGAACCCTCGCCAGGCAAGGTGGGCCATGTTTTTTACCCGTTTTGTTTTCACCCTGTCCTACAGACCAGATTCCCAGAACGCTAAGGCAGACGCACTGTCCCGGATGTATGACACAGAGGAGCGGTCCATAGATCACACTCCCATACTTCCGGCCTCTTGCCTGGTGGCACCGGTAGTGTGGGAGCTGGACGCGGACATCGAGCAGACGTTATGTACAGAGCCCACTCCCCTCTAGTGTCCAGCTGGGTGTCTGTACGTTCTGTCTGCTTTCCGCGACCATTTGATTTATTGGGCCCACACGTCACCCTCCTCTGGTTATCCTGGCATCGGTCGGACAGTGCGCTGTCTTAGTGGGAAGTACTGGTTGTCCACCTTGGCCAAGGATGTGAGGGTTTATGTTTCCTCCTGCTCCATGTGTACCCAGTGCAAGGCCCTAGGCACCTGCCCAGAGGGAAGTTACAGCCCTTACCCGTTCCACAACGGCCTTGGTCACACCTATCGGTGGACTTCCTCACGGATCTTCCTCCCTCACAGGGTAACACCACGATCCTGGTCGTTGTGGATCGGTTCTCTAAGTCCTGCTGTCTCCTTCCTTTGCCCGGTCTCCCTACGGCCCTACAGACTGCGGAGGCCCTGTTTACACACGTCTTCCGGCACTACGGGGTGCCTGAGGATATAGTGTCTGATCGAGGTCCCCAGTTCACGTCAAGGGTCTGGAGGGCGTTCATGGAATGTCTGGGGATCTCGGTCAGCCTTACCTTGGGTTTTCACTCCGAGGGTAACGGGCAGGTGGAGAGAGTAAACCAGGATGTGGGTAGGTTTCTGCGGTCTTATTACCAGGACCGGCTGGGGGAGTGGGCGGCGTTCATCCCCTGGGCAGAGATGGCCCAAAACTCGCTCCGCCACTCCTCCACTAACCTCTCCCCCTTCCAGTGTGTACTGGGGTATCAGCCGGTTCTGGCACCTTGGCATCAGAGGCAGATTGAGGCTCCTGCGGTGGACGAATGGTTTAAGCGCTCGGAGGAGACCTGGGACGCCGCTCATGTGCACCTGCAACGGGTCGTGAGGCGTCAGAAGGCTAGCGCTGACCGCCACCGCAGTGAGGCCCTGGTGTTCGCACCGGGGGACCGGGTCTGGCTCTCGACCCGAAACCTGCCCCTCCGCCTGCCCTGCCGGAAGCTGGGTCCGCGGTTTGTGGGGCCATTCAAAGTCCTGAAGAGACTAAACGAGGTTTGCTACAGGTTACAGCTTCCCCCCGATTACCGTATTAACCCCTCGTTCCATGTGTCTCTCCTCAGGCCGGTGGTGGCTGGTCCACTCCAGGAGTCTGAGGTGCGGGAGGTTCCTCCGCCCCCTCTGGACATCGAGGGGGCCCCGGCGTATGCTGTTCGAGCCATACCTGACTCGAGGCGTCGGGCGAGGGGACTTCAGTACCTGGTGGAGTAGGAGGGGTACGGTCCGGAGGAGAGATGCTGGGTGCCGGTGGAGGACGTTTTGGACCCTTCGTTGATGCAGGAGCTCCACCGTCTCCATCCGGATCGCCCTGCGCCTCGTCCTCCGGGTTGTCCCCGAGGTTGGTGTCGACGCGCTGCTGGAGACGAGCGTCAAGGGAGGGGTACTGTCACGACTTCCGCCGATGTCGGTCCCTCTCCTTGTTCGGGCGGCGTTCGGCGGTCGACATCGCCGGCCTTCTAGCCATCGCCAATCCACTTTTCATTTTCCATTTGTTTTGTCTTTGTTTTACACACCTGGTTTCAATTCCCCAATTACATGTTAATTATTTAACCCTCTGTTTTCCCCATGGTTTTTGTGCGTGATTGTTTTATGTATGTTCGGTCCATTATTGTGGGCTCGGTATTACGACATGTTATTGGAATATTTGAGTAAAGTTACTTGTGTTACTCATCTCTGCTGTCCCGCGCCTGACTCCTCTGCACCAGCTACACCCAGACCACTACACATCATGTGTATGACTGTGTTGACAGATATATCTACTGTAAATCACATCCAGATATGCTACTTATTTTACTTTTTTAACATGCACAGAAATAAACCACATCCATGTTCTCCTTTTGGTAGGTATTTTCATTATTAAACACACAATGAACTACACGGAGGGAAAAGTACACTGTGCATTCAGCACCACGGACAGAACTCTTGTTAATGGATATGCACAAAAACACAACAAAGAGAGAGAGCTCAACATTACATTTAAATTACTCAATCAGTGTGAGGAGTGAAGTCTCTGATTGGCATTGACTAGAGCAGTGAAGTCAGGTATAGTTTCTGACGTTGCTATGCGCAGGATTACTGAGAGGTGAGAGTCAGTAAGAGATGATATGTACTTTGACTTGTTATATTTCATCACTGAAAGTGTCAGTTCACATACATACGTTGACTCAAACAGTACAAACATCTTCTAAACATGACTCCTAATCTTTTGAAAGTTTTGTTCATCGAGAGATGCATAGAACCTCGTCAGTGACATTGTTTTGAATAGCTTTCCTATCACTGCATCAGACTGAAGATTGATAAGCTCAAGTTCAAATCAAACTTTATTTGTCACATGTGCCAAATACATCAACTGTAGACCTTACCATGAAATGCTTACTTACAAGCCCTTAACCAACAGTGCAGTTCAAGAAGAGTTAAGAAAATATTTACCAAATAAACTAAAGTAAAAATAATAAAAGTAACACAGTAAAATAACAATAACGAGGCTATATACAGGGAGTACTGGTACAGAGTCAGTGTGCGGGTTACAGGTTAATTGAGGTAATTTGTACATGTAGGTAGGGGTGAATTTAAATAGTCCGGTGGTCATTTGATTAATTGTTCAGCATTCTTATGGCTTGGGGGTAGAAGCTGTTAAGGAGCCTTTTAGTCCAAGACTTGGCGCTCCGGTACCGCTTGCCGTGCGGTAGCAGAGAAAACAGTCTATGACTTGGGTGACTGGGGTCTCTGCCAATTTTATGGGCTTTCCTCTGACACCGCCTATTATATAGGTCCTGGATGGCAGGAAGCTTTGCCCCAGTGATGTACTGGGCCAGAGCACTACCCTCTGTAGCGCCTTAGGGTCGGATGCCGAGCAGTTGCCATACCAGGCCATGATGCAACCGGTCAGGATGCTTTCGATGGTGCAGCTGTAGAACTTTTTGAGGATCTGGGGACCCATGACAAATATTTTCAGTCTCCTGAGGGGGAAAAGGTTTTGTCGAGCCCTCTTCACGACTGTCTAAGTGTGTTTGGACCATGATAGTTCGTTGGTGATGTGGACACCAAGGAACTTGAAACTCTCAACCCGCTCCACTACAGCCCCGTCGATGTTAATGGGGGCCTGTTCGGCCCGCCTTTTCCTGTAGTCCACGATCAGCTCCTTAGTCTTGCTCACTTTGAGGGAGAGTTTGGTTTCCTGGCACCACACTGCCAGTTCTCTGACCTCCTCTCTATAGGCTATCTCATCGTTGTCGGTGATCAGGTGATCAAGTTGCAGGTCAGTGGGAGTGTTATCCCACAATGAAGGTGAAAGGAGAGGAAACCAACAGCATGTCATTTTCCAATACTTTGAAATCCTCAAAACGATGAGAAAACTCACCGTTCAAAGCATGCAGCAGCAATGTATACTTTTCCCGCTGGTAATCTGATAGGGAACAGACTAGTAGTGTCGGAAGGTGGGTGAGATTGTTGGCTTCTACTTGGCGGGTCGGGAGGAGTAATTTTCTCTTGAAGGCTTTGTAGTTTGGAATTCAGTTAATTCATGAGGGCCATGATATCCATGGTGAAGGCAAAATCAGCCAACCATTCTTTATCTTGCAGTTATCTTGCAATCCACATATTTTCCTTTCATTTGCAAAAACTCAGGAATCTCCGACTTCAGGTCCCACACCCTTTTTAAGCACCTTCCCCAAACTCAGCCATCTCACGTTTGTGTGGTAGGGGAGATCCGCATGACCCGACTCTGTCTCTTCCAACAGTAAGACAAACTGCCTGTGGTTTAAAGATTTTGCTCTTATGGAGTTTACCACTTTAGTGACTGTATCCACAACATGGCTCATTTTCAGAACACATTTACAGATCACCTCCTGATGAATAAGGCAATGCAAGAAAAAAAAAAATCTGATCTCGGCTCAGCTATTTGATCTTGTATCCTTTTCAAAAGGCAAACATTATTTCCTGTCAAGTTTGGGCACCCATCAGTGGTCACACTGGATAACTTTTCAAAACTCAGTCCCAGCTTTGCCACACACTTATTAGCCTCCTCCAATAAATCTTTCCCTGTGGTTGTGCTCTTCATTGACTGCACTGAAGCAAACTCCTCTGTAATTTCAAAATCTGGGGTTATGCCTCGTAAGAATATCAACAACTGCACCGTGTCACGTGCATCACTGCTTTCATCCAGGGCCAAGGAGAAATCCTTTACCTTGTTTTTCAGCTGTTGTTCCATATTCTCTGCTATGTCCTCAACACGCCGCGTCACTGTTCGCCTTGACAGAGAAGTATTGCTGCAGAGCCAATTAAACATTCTTTAATGAATTTAATGGCTTGCAATGTTTTGCAATTTTGTGGGACAATACATAGCTAGCTCTCGCAATTCCGACGTTTGTGAATGCAGTTTTGTGAAAAGTCCTTGCTGTTTTTGCAACTGAGAAAGCAACTCTTTCGATGCACTTGCCCTCTGCTCAGAAGACATTCCTATGTTTCTCTGCATGCCTTGTCTGGAAGTGTCGGGACAAGTTGTAGTCTTTCAAGACAGCGATGCTCTCTTTGCACAATAAGTACACAGCTTTCCCTGATACCTCAATAAAGAAATATTTCGATGTCAACTCTTGCTGGAACACCCTACATTCATTGTCTACTTTCCTTTTCTTTTAAATCTTTGAAAACTCATTTTTGCGCAATTTGTAACCTGTCAGTCACTGTCTGCCGCATACGCATAGGTCAGAGTGCTGATAATCGTCCTCCAGGGATAATCCACATGCCTGACAGATCTATCTGGGAACACTGATTACTCAAACAGACCTGTCGTGTGTGTGTGTGTGTGTGTGTGTGTGTGTGTGTGTGTGTGTGTGTGTGTGTGTGTGTGTGTGTGTGTGTGTGTGTGTGTGTGTGTGTGTGTGTGTGTGTGTGTGTGTGTGTGTGTGTGTGTGTGTGTGTGTGTGTGTGTGTGTGAGGTTCATGCATTGAGTACCAACAACATGGCAGCACACTCATGCGGTATCATCTTCTCTTCTCTCCTCTTCCTGCTCCTCTCTCTCCGCAGCAACAAGACCATCAAGAGTCCATCAGCTCTATTTACAGTCCTCTCTGTGTGTGAACGTGTGTGCGAGCGAGCCAGAGTGACACCAGACACACACGTCTCTGTCAGCCTCAACACCTTTCTCCCCCTTCTCCTCACCCCTCACCCACTGCCATGAACTGACCCAGTCTCTCAAAGGGGCATCATCATATATAGGAAACGAGAACACCCTTGATGTGTCTACAGCTGAGTTCATGGCCACGATAGCTGTATACCATCGCCGGCCTGCTGATGGTTCTTCCTGCTGTCACATCTCCTGCCAACACACACACACACACACACACACACACACACACACACACACACACACACACACACACACAGACAGACAGACAGACAGGCAGGCAGGCAGGCAGGCAGGCAGGCAGGCAGGCAGGCAGGCAGGCAGGCAGGCAGACAGACAGACAGACAGACAGACAGACAGACAGACAGACAGACAGACAGACAGACAGACAGACAGACAGACAGACAGACAGACAGACAGACAGACAGACAGACAGACAGACAGACAGACAGACAGAACTGGCATGTGTGCATGGCTCAGAAACAGAGAGCTGTACTAACAGTAACATTTAGATCAACAGCATCTGGTAGGAGGATTGAGCCAGTACACGCACGCTCACACACACACACGCACGCAGTCGCACACATACACACTCCCCTGCAGTCATAAATGGAGAGAGTGTCTGGTCTTTGATCAGTTTGGACAAACAACAGGCTGTCTAATGACTCAACAACAGAAACATGCTGCAACCATGTGTGTGTCAGTCCCTTGTGCGTGTGTGTGTGAATCTGTGGTGTGAGTGTGTGTTACTGCATGTTGCATGTTTGCGTGAGTGTGTCACTACTGGGGGCAGGGTAGTGACGTCAGTCACTGTAGTGTTTGACAGAAAGGATGTCCTGTGGGCAGGGCTGTTTACCTGGAGCCTTGGAGGAATCGTGGGGTGTCAGCTCAATGCACAGAGAGATAACAAGAGAGGGGGAGAGAAAGAACAAAAAGTGACAGAGAAAACGAGAACAGTGTATATTCATGGCACATGTAACAACGTGGCAGACTGTGAGAAAGGGAAAGGAGAGGGAGGAAACGGAGAGTGGGAATACAGGAAGAGAGTAGGAGAGCGTTAAAAGGAGGGGTGAGGGAGAGAGTGGGAAAGGAAAGGGGGAATGGAGTCATTAAAGGATAAGGATGAAACGGAAGGAGAAGAGGAAAAGGGGAATAGTGATATGTGACTCAGCAATAATCAATAAAACACTCTACATTCTGTGTGTGTGTGTTGGCCAGGGCACGCCTGTTAGTGCACTCAGCTGCAGTGTATCCCCCAGCATGCTTTGCAGCGTTCCAAGATCAACAGCAGAGGCTTTGGAGCTGGAGAGGCTATTTCCTGCCCCCACAACCCCCCACTGACTTGAGAGAGGCATTGCATAGTGATATCAGGGGTCCAACGTCAGAAGATGGCTAGCCTCTGAGGTTCAAGTTGGTATTGCAGGGTTTGGGTTGAGTATTGATCAGAGGCCTGTGTGTGTGTGTGTGTGTGTGTGTGTGTGTGTGTGTGTGTGTGTGTGTGTGTGTGTGTGTGTGTGTGTGTGTGTGTGTGTGTGTGTGTGTGTGTGTGTGTGTGTGTGTGTGTGTGTGTGTGTGTGTGTGTGTGTGAGGGAGGGAGACTGCAGGGATGTTTATATTGAAGGATGAACCAGGAGCAGCCAGCTGGTTTGAGTTCAAGACAATAAGAGTGATTCAACCTGCATGTGGTTTTCATTTAACATCCCCTTGTCCCTCTTCCCTTCACTTGTCCCCCCTTCTCTCTCTCATCCACACTAAAGGCTGAGTCATCTGCCCCTCCCTACCTTCCTTGATCCCTGAATTTCCTGGGCAATCTCTCCTCACCATTGAGATAGGGTGTATGTTTCAACGGGTTGGGGGAGGGGAGAATGGGAATGATGCAAACGTATGAGAGCCAAATGTCTATCAATAACCTATTCTCCAGCCTGCCTGTTGTGATGTGTATTAATGTCCAGTGTATGAAGTCATGTTGACATTACCATCAGAGCAGCACACTGTCCTGCTGTTCCACCCCAGAAAGAACCTCCTCCTCTTGCTGTTCCACCCCAGAGAGAATCTCCTCCTCCTCCTGCTGTTCCACCCCAGAGAGAATCTCCTCCTCCTCCTGCTGTTCCACCCCAGAGAGAATCTCCTCCTCCTCCTGCTGTTCCACCCCAGAGAGAATCTTCTCTTCCTCCTGCTGTTCCACCCCAGAGAGAATCTTCTCTTCCTCCTGCTGTTCCACCCCAGAGAGAATCTCCTCCTCCTCCTGCTGTTCCACCCCAGAGAGAATCTTCTCTTCCTCCTGCTGTTCCACCCCAGAGAGAATCTCCTCCTCCTCCTGCTGTTCCACCCCAGAGAGAATCTCCTCCTCCTCCTGCTGTTCCACCCCAGAGAGAATATTCTCTTCCTCCTGCTGTTCCACCCCAGAGAGAATCTTCTCTTCCTCCTGCTGTTCCACCCCAAAGAGAATCTCTTGGGGTGGAACAGAAAAAAAAACAAGTGTTTCTTGTTGGACAAGTTTCACCTCGTTTTAAAACGTTTTCTCCTTTTTCGTATCAAATAACTAACCCTGATTACCATGCGGTCCAAACCCTTTCATCACTCCCCAGGCTGTGGTCGACGTTGGTCAGTGTGAGACTGGTTGATCTGTGGTCAGAATCTCCAGCAGGAAGAGGTAATGTGGAGGGTTCTGGAAACGCTCGTTAAAACTGCCAACAGTATGATAAGTAATCATGAGGTCAGCATATGAGTCAGAGTACAGGGGGATGAGAGGTGCAGAGGGATGAGTGGGAGAGACAGATGGGTGCAAAGGGAATAGAGAGAATTAAGGGTGTTTTCACACATACTTTTGAGCTATAGTTTGATTCAGAGTTAGATTATTTGTTACATAGTTTTTTTTATTTGGTCCAGTTGATTTCACATTGCCAAATGTCAAACGAACTAAAACGCCTAAACAAAACCATGTCTATGCAATTCATTTGTTTATTGGACAGAAATGCTCACGTTAAATAATCTATGATTACCATGAAGCATCACTTGTGTGTACCAATCTTCATATTACCTTTGCTCTGGTCTTCCAACAACAAATGCGGGAGGAAACTGACCGTGACTTGAATAGGCTATATTCAGTAGCCTATATCCCCGGTATAGCCCTCGTCTCCCCTATTCTGCTTGGGATGCACTCATAAACGCGTTGTTATACTCAGAATGTTGCACAGATCTCAAGTTCTGATGCTGCTTGCTGCATTTCATCAAATGCTCCCAGTCAAACAACCAATAAGACTGCGCGACTCACGTTATTTTCCTGTGTTTGGTCCAGACAGCGTTCTCATCTACAGTGAACCGCACCATGGTACAAATTGAATCGGACCAAGACCACCTTTTTTGAGGGAACCACTTTGCGTTGTTTAGTGCACTCCAGAGTGTGGATAGTGTTCATACCAGTCCAAACAAACCAAACTAAGAGGGTAAACACACCAGAGATTGGAAAAACCGCTCCAAACCAATATGGTGAGAAACCCCCTTAGAATATATCTGAAGCAACGAACAAAAAAAACAACTCCCAAACACATGTTGCACGTACGAATGAACACACACTGCCCTGATAAAAGCTTGGCTTGAACTCTTGCTACTGCCATTGGGGACAGTGAATGAAGTTGCAGTGGGCTGTGTTGTATTTGACTCCAAAAATTGGTTGAAATGTTTTCAATTTGATTACATTTGTAGGTCAGCTTATCAGTCATCGCAGAATCAGACAGGCACGCAGGTATTTACGCTCGTACACACACACACACCCACCCGCCCACCCACCCACCCTCATACCCTCATTGGACAGAGTATAAATAAAGCAGATGTGGAAATTTGTGCATCTGTTTTGAATTAGACGCCACAGTATGGATAAACTCATTACTGTAATGCAAAGGGGGAAACGGTGTCACATCCTGACCATAGAAAGCTGTTATTTTCTAGGGTAGAGTAGGTCAGGGCGTGACAGTTTTTTTTCTAGTTTAGATTTTCTATGTTGTTATGTTCTAGTTTTATATTTCTATGTTGGGTTTCGTTTGGGATGATCTCCAATTAGAGGCAGCTGGTCATCGTTGTCTCTAATTGGAGATCATACTTAAGTAGGTGTTTTTCCCACCTGGATTTGTGGGAGATTGATTTGGAGTACGGTTATGTTAACTCTTCGTCACGGTTTGTTGTTGTGTTCAGTCAGTTTATTTTGTATGTATTGCATAGTTTCACAGTGAAAATAAAATGTGGAATGACACACACGCTGCACTTTGGTCCGCTCCTTCCTACGACAACCGTGACAGAATCTCCCACCACCAAAGGACCAAGCAGCGTGGAATGGACCAGTGGACTTGGGAGGAGATACTGGATGGGAAAGGACCCTGGAGGCAGGCTGGGGAGTATCGCCATCCTAAAGAGGAGATTGAGGCAGCGAAAGCGGAGCGGCAATATTACGGGGCACTATACCAACCACGAGGCAAGTGCGAGAGGCAGCCCCAAAAAATCTTTGGGGGGGGGGCGGGGGGCACATGGGGAGATTGGCAGAGTCAGGGTGGAGACCTGAGCCAACTCCTCATGCTTACCGTGGGGAGCGAGTGACGAAGCAAGCACCGTGTTATGCGGTGATGCACACTGTGTCGCCAGTGCACATTCACAGCCCGGTGCGATCTGTGCCCGCGCCCCGCATTTGTCGAGCTAGGTTGAGCATTCAGCCAGGAAGGGTGGTGCCAGCTCAGCGCTCCTGGTCTCCAGTTCGCCTTCTCGGTCCAGGATATCCTGCACCGGCTCTGCGCACTGTGTCGCCAGTGCGTATTCACAGCCCAGTGCGTCCTGTGCCAGCGCCCCACGTTTGCCGGGCGAAAGTAAGCATCCAGCCAGGACGGGTTGTGCCAGCTCTACGCTCCAGACCACCAGTGCGCCGCCACGGCCCAGTATATCCTGTACTTGCCCCACGTACCCGGCCTAAAGTGAGTCTATCCAGCCTGGTATGCCCTGTGCCTGCTCCTCACACTTGCCCTGAGGTGCCTGTCACCAGTCTGGCGCCACCTGTGCCAGCCTCACGCATCAGGCTTCCAGTGCGCCTGCCCAGTCCGGGGTGTCCTGTTCCTGCTTCCCGCACTCGCCCTGATGTGCGTGTTCCCAGTCTGGCGCCACCTGCGCCAGCCCCACGCATCAGGCCTCCAGTGTGCATTCCCAGTCCAGAGCTTCCGGCGACAGTTCCCAGTCCAAAGCTTCCGGCGACAGTTCCCAGTCCAGAGCTTCCGGCGACAGTTCCCAGTCCAGAGCTTCCGGCGACAGTTCCCAGTCCAGAGCTTCCGGCGACAGTTCCCAGTCCGGAACCTCCTGAGACGGCCCACAGCCCGGAACCTCCTGAGACGGCCCACAGTCCGGAACCTCCTGAGACGGTCCCCAGTCCGGAACCTCCAGTGACGTTTCCCAGTCCGGAGTCTTCAGCGGCGGTCTGCAGTCCGGAACCTCCAGCAACGTTTCCCAGTCCAGAGTCTCCAGCGGCGGTCTGCAGTCCAGAGTCTCTAGCGGCGGTCTGCAGTCCAGAACCTCCAGCAGCGTTCTGCAGTCCAGAACCTCCAGCGGCGGTTTGCAGTCCAGAACCTCCAGCGGCGTTCTGCAGTCCAGAACCTCCAGCGGCGGTCTGCAGTCCAGAACCTCCAGCGGCGTTCTGCTGTCCAGAACCTCCAGTGGCGGTCTGCAGTCCAGAACCTCCGGTGATGATCCATGGTCCGGGTCCTTCGGCGACGATCCAGGGTCCGGTGACACAAAAGCGGAGGGATCAGCGGGCGGAGCGGGGGTTACGCTCCGAACCGGAGCTGCCTCCTCTGCTGGAGGATCCGCGGGATGAGAAGGTTCTGCGTACTACACCAGAGCCGCCATAGACATTAGTCACCCTCCCTTACCCTCCCCTTTAAAAAAAAAAAAAAACGTCCTGACCATAGAAAGCTGTTATTTTCTATGGTAGAGTAGGTCAGGGCGTGACAGTTTTTTTTCTAGTTTAGATTTTCTATGTTGTTATGTTCTAGTTTTGAATTTCTATGTTGGGTTTCGTTTGGGATGATCTCCAATTAGAGGCAGCTGATCATCGTTGTCTCTAATTGGAGATCATACTTAAGTAGGTGTTTTTCCCACCTGCGTTTGTGGGAGATTGATTTGGAGTACGGTTATGTTAACTCTTCATCCCGGTTTGTTGTTGTGTTCAGTCAGTTTATTTTGTATGTATTGCAAAGTTTCACAGTGAAAATAAAATGTGTAATGACACACATGCTGCACTTTGGTCCGCTCCGTCCTACGACAACCTTGACAAATGGGGAGGCAGCGCAAGAGGCGTGGGTTGTGTTCCTCTCACTGTAAAATGAATGGCGTTTTTTTTCCAGATCATATGTGGATCTGATTCCTTTGACAAATATTTCCCAAACATGTTGATTTTGTTCATCCTCAGAATGAAAAGTGAGTTCAAAAAATTATTGCAACACAGGGCCATAGATACATATAAGGACACAGAGGTCTGAACCTGGTAAATGTTTTCAAATATATATATATTTGAATTTTTTTCAGGAACTCAGTCGGTGTCTCAGCTTACTGTTGAGAGTTAGAGTAGTAGAATACACAAGGTGCAATTTCGAAACTTGGTTGTGCATTAGCCCATGTCAGTTAACATTTTTTAGATTGGTTAGTTAATTTAGCCAGCTATCAAAACTTGTAATAATCATGGCCGAATACCGACCAGGTCCACAGGACACAACATTTTCTCCCCACCCTGTGGCAAAATGTGTAGAATTTCAGGAAATGTTCTGTAAGTTAGATTTTTGTTTTTGAAAAAAGGTTCTGTAAAGTACCTTTTCTGCTAACAGATCAAGGTCTCTACATCAGTTTTTCCTGCTGACAGTTCATGTGTAACAGCTAATTGTATAGCTAATAGTTTATGTGTTTGTGAAGAGGGCTCGACAAAACCTATTCCCCCTCAGGAGACTGAAAAGATTTGGCATGGGTCCTCAGCTCCTCAAAAGGTTCTACAGCTGCACCATCGAGAGCATCCTGACTGGTTGCATCACCGCCTGGTATGGCAACTGCTCGGCCTCCGACCACAAGGCACTACAGAGGGTAGTGCGTACAGCCCAGTACATCACCGGGGCCAAGCTTCCTGCCATCCAGGACCTCTATACCAGGCGGTGTCAGAGGAAGGCCCTAAAAATTGTCAAAGATTCCAGCCACCCTAGTCATAGACTGTTCTCTCTGCTACTGCATGGCAAAGTCTAGGTCCAAGAGGCTTCTAAACAGCTTCTACCCCCAAGCCATACGATTCCTGTACACCTAATTAAATGTCTACCCAGACTATTTCCATTGCCCCCCCTCCCCCCTTTTTCACCGCTGCTACTCTCTGTTGTTATCTATTCATAGTCACTTTAATAACTCTACCCACATGTACATATTACCTCAACTAACCGGTGCCCACATTGAGTCTGTACCGGCACCCCCCTGTATATAGTCTCGCTATTGTTATTTTACTGCTGCTCTTTAATTACTTGTTACTTTTATTTCTTATTCTTATCCATATATATATATTTTTTTAACTGCATTGTTGGTTAGGGGCTCGTAAATAAGCATTTCACTGTAAGGTGACACCTGTTGAATTTGGCGCATGTGACTAATAAAATTTGATTTGATTTGAGATTGACTGAGGTGAATGAAGCTACATGCAGAAATCAATGTGTGATCATGGCTGGGGTAATTCATGCTTGTTTTTGCTGTTCTCCAAATAGTATTTTTGCATTGTATAGAAATGCAATAAATGAGCTTGAACTTCTTTACTGGAGTCGAAGCCTCCTGACCTCACTAAAACTCAGACCCTAGGTACAACCCTGTAGAAACAGACATTGAACAACAAATTATTAAAAGCGAGCTCATTTGTATGCATGACTTGAAATAAACTGAGCAGGTCTTGTCAACATTTTCAATCTATGAAAGAATGTAAGACTTACTGTTTCTTTTTCCTTTTTTGGAAACATGCAAGACTATTTTACATAGTTCCATTGGAAAATGACTGGGACATGTTTTTGACAAAGCAAAGCATTATACCTGTGTTCTAAGAGATCAAATCATATCTTTGTCATGTCAATGTCTAATCACCATCTATAGGTCAGCCAATATATCCCATAGATACATGTCTGAAGAGGAAGAAGTGAGTAATATTGACAACTCATTGGGCATATTAATGTGAAGGGTCATAGTTGTGGTAATTTTTATCCCTAATAGCTACACAAAGAAGTATGACAATGGGCAACACATCCTCTGGAAATTATGGGAATGAGAGTCAGTATTAAACTAATTTTTATGCAAATAAAAATATGGCGGTGTTATCAGCTAACAATATATGAATGTACTGACTCTGTCATGGAAATAGTATGGGGGAAACAGTGTGGCTAAATCTTATACGTTATTTCTTAACAGCTACTTTAATGTCAAAGTGAAGTGACAATGTACATTCTTACACAGGAGACTCGAAGTCAATCTTAAATGAATCTTTGTTTATTGTCAGCCCGCTGGAGAGGTTCCAACAAACTTGATGCACCATAGTGAACGTCTGTCAGGAGCTCTAATGGGACAGTCCCGTTTAGTTTCCTTATATACTGACAAGTCATATTTGCATGATTTAGCTTATTCATGATAAATTAATCATTAACGTTTGCTTCATTCATGTGACTGTCCAATACTGGTTCATAACATGTGACAGACCAATACCTCACGAGGCTTCTTTTCTCTAAGCTGAGACCTTGAAACTGAGATATCCCTTTCTCTAAACAAGGTTCTGGGCGTACTGCCAAATTGCAGACACTGATAGTGAGGATTCGTTCAATCAGTAACTTGCATGAACACAGAAATTGGTTTATAGAAAAGCACAAACAGAGAATACATAAATGTATAAATAGAAAAGCACCAACATAACATTTTCCACCACACAGCTTTGTGGCAGCAGTTTGGGGAAGGCCCTTTCCTGTTTCAGCATGACAATGCCCCCGTGCACAAAGCGAGGTCCATACAGAAATGGTTTGTCAAGATTGGTGGGGAAGAACTTGACTGGCCTGCACATAGCCCTAACCTTAACTCCATCAAACACCTTTTGGATGAATTGGAACACCGACTGCGAGCCAGGCCTAATCGACCCAACATCATCACTAATGCTCTTGAGCTGAATGGAAGCAAGTCCCTGCAACAAGGTTACAACATCTAGTGGAAAGCCTTTCCAGAAGTGTGGAGGCTGTTATAGCAGCAAAGGCGGGACCACCTCCTTATTAATTCCCATGATTTTGGAATGAAATGTAAAACAAGCAGGTGTCCACATACTTTTGGTCGTGTAGTATAACTCATAAATGCCTCATGAGCTTAGTTCAACTGTCATACCCCATCAGAACCCAGAATTTAAGTTTGTTTTGCTCCAATGTTGGTAAACATACACTAAATAGTCTCAAAACATGGTTAAAACTATAATTTTGAAATCATGGATGGTCAATCCTTGCATCCATACCTCTGTCTATGAATTTGAGTGGTTACATTTTTCCAGGCCCATCCCTCAGCTTTCTTCCAAAACTGAGGTGGGGTGCCCGCTTTGTTATTGTTTCAATAAAGGATTCTAGCTTTAATGTGATTGACACCCCAGGAAGGAAGTACAAATATTTGAAAAAGGAAATAGGTAAGTATTTGAAGCCACACACAACCACCGTTTAACAGGTGATCAGACTGGCGAGATTGACGGAGGAGGTAAGGAAAGCTGTGCACTGGATTCAGAATAATTTTGGAAAGGATGCTGCGTCACATACCATTGTGCTGTTCACCCATGTTGATCAGCTTAAGGGACAAACAACCCAACTCTACAAGCCCTCACCAAGGACTTTGCTGGTCAATATCAATCAATAACGATAAAAAGGAAGCATGCGATCAGGTTATAGATCTGTTGAGGACGATAGCGCAGATGTAGAGGAATGGCGGAAAAGGCTACAACAGTGAGATGTTGAACCAGAGAGAGGTAAAAAAGAATAACATATTGGAGGTGTTAAGAAAGGGGCTTTTGTCACATGACCAGGTATTACTACTGGAGCTCCAGAATTGGCATTGTTCACAGCTCCAGAATTGGTATTGTTCACAGCTCCAGAATTGTCTGCATTGGCAATAGCAGCAATAAGTGCAGGAGCTGCAACATCAGGAGGAAAGTAGGAGATCTGTCAGTGTCTGGGGATCGAGAGAAGTGACAACCTACAAGCAACACTCCTGTAAAATTAACATCAACACTTAGATTGTAGTAAAGCTACATTATGACAAGATCTGCGTAGACCAGGAACACTGTTAGGTGAGGCAAATAAGGGTTTAGGGGATTTTAGAACACATTTCAGTTAATGATTGTGACATTTGTCATACACGTCTGAAATAAACAATTTGATGATTAGAAAACATTTAAATATAACATGTTAAATCAATTCTATCAATTTCTGAACAGGTTCTAGGAGGGGGCTGGGTGGGGATGTGTAACGATCGTCGTTATGGGTAGACCAAGGCGCAGCGTGAGTTGGGGTCATCATTATTTTATTTAAGGTGAACCAGAAAAAAACAATAAACAACACAGCGAACGAAAAGTCTTGCCGGCTTCTAACGGCTATACAAAAACAAGATCCCACAACTGAAGGTGGGAAAAAGGGCTGCCTAAGTATGATTCCCAATCAGAGACAACGATAGACAGCTGCCTCTGATTAGGAACCATACTCGGCCAAACACAAAGAAATAGAAAACATAGAATAGAACATAGAAATACAAAATCTAGAATGTCCACCCAAATCACACCCTGACCTAACCAAAATAGAGAAATAAAAGGGCTCTCTATGGTCAGGGCGTGACAGGATGGCCTTGGGCACGAGCATTAAATAATTCCACTTAACAGTTCACCTATAAGTCTGATGGTTGGTGTGCTCAGGGATCCCACACGATGCAGCCAACAGTTAAATCATCTAATTTCAATTCCAATGGTATTATTCTCAACATAAATCCACTGCTCTGTATTTAACAGGCTGGCTTAGCGCAGGCAGGTATGCACACAGTTATGCATGCACTCACACGCACACACACATAGTAGCAGAAGACTGAGGTACCATTCCGTTTACCCAGGGGACTGTTTAAATCACACAGCTTAACTACTTTTCCTTCTGTCTGCTGTACCGTCTGAGTTACCAACTATGTGTGTATAGGTACGTGAACATGCATCAATGTTAACCCAGGTCTGTGTGCCACAAGACTGTGTTAGCCTGTTGAACTAAAGCCATTAACTCTGTAAGCCAACACAAGTCTTAAAGTCTCAGGTTCACCGTCTCTTACTCTGTACACAATACATTATCTGTATATTCACTTTATCTCTCTATTTATCCCTTCCTTCCTCACTTACTATCTCTATTTCTCCCTTCCTCACTTACTCTCTCTTTCTCCCTTCCTTCCACACTTACACTCTTTCTCTCTCCCTCTTCTATCTCTCTTTAAATCTCCCTCTCCTATCGCTCTATATATCTCCCTCTCCTATCTCTCTTTAAATCTCCCATCTACCATCTCTCTTTAAATCTCCCTCTCCTATCTCTCTTTAAATCTCCCTCTCCTATCTCTCTTTAAATCTCCCACCTCTCCTCTGCTCTTCTCTTGTATTTTATTTAACCATTATTTAACTATCTGAAGAGGGAAAGTTATGCGAGGCCTGCCCAAGGGACTTTACAATACAGAGCTGTGTATGTGTGCTTCTTTGTGTGTGTGCCGTCAGAGACTTGACAGCACAGAACGTTCCTGGATGTTGTGCCCAGTCTCAGGGAGAGCCAGTGTGGTCTCTCCCCTTCCTTCTCTCCTCCTCTCTCTCTTTGCTCTCTCTTGGAATTTGAGTGTAGATGTGGAACCAGGTTCCATAGGGGGTTACTCTGCTGGTCAGGGAGCAGTGAGAGGACAACAGAACCAAGCCGAGAGTTCTGAGTCATGGAACGATCATAACTCAGGAATGAAAAACACAAAACTCGTTCACCACTGAGAGAGAGATATGAGTTAGGCCTATGGGTTGACGTGACTAATCAGTAATGTTTTACTACCACAGTTTTACAGTTAATGTCACAGTCATATTTCATGCATTCTGGACAGCTGGAACAGGGTTTCCTTTTTTGACATGAAAACCTCCATTATTTTCCTCCCAAACTAAGTCTGAGGTCATTGCTAAGAGAAAGATCTATCTGTCAACATAAAATACATCAAGAAAAAACATGAGCATAAGAACCTAATCACCAGCTAATCATCTAACTACAGTTGGATCAGAACAATGATAACAGCCGTAGTGCCCTATTAGTCTGCAGGTCTGGAGGCTGTATAAAGCTGTGCTGGATAAACAGAGACAGAGCCTTATCTTTCTTCCTGACTGGAGAGGGATGTGTATGGCGGTTTGTGTATGTCTGTGGAGACCATGACTGAGCCATGACTGAGCTGTGAGTTGTGTGACTGAGCCGGGTGACAAACACACATTTTCCGCCCTGATAGCCTGAACAGTGGGAACATCCTGCCTGCTGCAGACTCTCAGGCTAATCTTTATACCAACTAACCCGGCCTGATGTACATACTAATCAGGCTTGATACTACCTGTAGGTTTATACAACCTCTGTAGGCTAACCAGTCCTGATACAAACATGGTACAGCAACAAGTTAGTTGCTTAGTTCTGAAAAGACTGAAATAAACTACCCGCATTGCCACACAGTCGTTCTAATGGGTGAATTATACAGTACCAGACAAAAGTTTGGACACGGCTACTCATTCAAGGGTTTTTCTTTATTTTGACTACTTTCTACATTGTAGAATAATAGTGAAGACATTTAAACTATGAAATAACACATATGGAATCATGTAGTAACCAGAAAAGTGTCAAACAAATCAAAATTTATTTGAGATTTTAGATTCTTCAAAGTAGCCACCTATAAGTCTGAGCCAATCAGTTGTGTTTTGACAAGGTAGTGTTGGTATACAGAAGATAGCACTATTTGGTAAAATACCAAGTCCATATTATGGCAAGAACAGCTCAAATAAGCAAAGAGAAATGACAGTCCATCATCAAGGAAGACCCAGAGTTACTCTGCTGCAGAGGATAAGTTCATTAGAGTTAACAGTCTCAGAAATTGCAGCACAAATTAATGCTTCACAGAGTTCAAGTAACAGACACATTTCAACATCAACTGTTCAGAGGAGACTGTGTAAATCAGGCCTTCATGGTTGAATTGCTGCTAAGAAACTACTACTAAAGGACACCAATAAGAGGAAGAGACTTGCTTGGGCCAAGAAACACAAGCAATGGACATTAGACCGGTGGAAATCTGTCCAAATTTGAGATTTTTGGTACCAACCGCCATGTCTTTGTGAGATGCAGAGTAGGTGGACAGATGATCTCCACATGTGTGGTCCCCCCCGTAAAGCATGGAGGAGGAGGTGTGATGGTGTGGGGGTGCTTTGCTGGTGATTTATTTCGAATTCAAGGCACACTTAACCAGCATGGCTACCATAGCATTCTGCAGCAATACGCCATCCCATCTGGTTTGCGCTTAGTGGGACTATCGTTTGTTTTTCAACAGGACAATGATCTAAAACACACCTTCAGGATGTGTAAGGGAGATTTGACCAAGAAGGAAAGTGATGGCGTGCTGCATCAGATGACCTGGCCTCCACAATCACCCAACCTCAACCCAATTAAGATGGTTTGGGATGAGTTTGACTGCAGAGTGAAGGAAAAGCAACCAACAAGCGCTCAGCATATCTGGAACTCCTTCAAGACTGTTGGAAAATGATTCCAGGTGAAGCTGGTTGAGAGAATGCCAAGAGTGTGCAAATCTGTCATCAAGGCAAAGGGTGGCTATTTTGAAGAATCTAAAGTATAAAATATATTTTGATTTGGTTAACACTTTTTTAGTTACTACATGATTCCATATGTGTTATTTCATAGTTTTGATGTCTTCACTATTATTCTACAATGTAGAAAATAGTAAAAATAAAGAAAAACCCTGGAATAAGTAGGTGTCCAAACTTTTGACTGGTACTGTGTATCTGACAGAAGGTTGAAATATATATTTGACAGAGTGAGTGTTGATGGGGCTGTAAGTCATAGCTTCCTAGGGGGCGCCATAATGATGAAATACTGCAGGGTCCAGACATTATGCACAGAGTAGGGTCCATGAGGGGAGCTTTCTCAGAGAGAGGGGAAAGGGCAGGGGGTTAAGAGAGGGGTAGAGATGGAGAAAGGAATGGAAAGAGAATGAGGGGTAGAAGGAAAGAGAGGATGGGGAGAGAATAAAGAGAGGGAGATTGTGTAATTAGTGGGATCTTCTCTGGTTTTGTTTTTATGGATCTGCCTTGCGTCATTGGCCGGGAGGCTGAGAACAACATTTTGCAAGGCTCTAAATGTGTGTGTGTGTGTGTGTGTGTATGTGTGTCAGAGGCCTCAGTGGGGGACGAAGCCTTGCTGGGTTTTCATTGGCTAGCTGGGGCAGGCGTGTAATTATTGGCGTCTGGTGTGTGTTACTGATCTCTGTGTCTAAAGAGGTCCTAACTCCGCTATGATCACACACACACGGCTGTTCTTACTCAGTTGGGGTTCTGTTCCGGCTCAGTTTCGGTTCCTCAGAGGGAACAGAGAGAACTGCATCAGATGATGGTTACCAGCAGAGCAAAGCAGAGTCATACATTATATCTCACTGTGATTACGAGCAGAGCCATACATTATATCTCACTGTGATTACGCGCAGAGCCATACATTATATCTCACTGTGATTACCAGCAGAGCCATACATGATATCTCACTGTGATTATGAGCAGAGTCATACATTATATCTCACTGTGATTCCCAGCAGAGTCATACTGTATATCTCACTGTGATTACCAGCAGAGTCATACTGTATATCTCACTGTGATTACCAGCAGAGTCATACTGTATATCTCACTGTGATTACCAGCAGAGCCATACTGTATATCTCACTGTGATTACCAGCAGTCATTCAGTATACAGTTTATCACTGTGATTACCAGCAGAGTCATACAGTATATCTCACTGTGATTACCAGCAGTCATTCAGTATACAGTATATCACTGTGATTACCAGCAGAGTAATACTGTATATCTCACTGTGATTACCAGCAGTAATTCAGTATACAGTATATCACTGTGATTACCAGCAGAGCCATACTGTATATCTTATTGTGATTACCAGCAGTCATTCAGTATACAGTATATCACTGTGATTACCAGCAGAGTAATACTGTATATCTCACTGTGATTACGAGCATAGTCGTATTGTATATCTCACTGTGATTACCAGCACTCATTCAGTATACAGTATATCACTGTGATTACCAGCAGAGCCATACTGTATATCTCACTGGGATTACCAGCAGAGCCATACAGTATATCTCACTGTGATTACCAGCAGAGTAATTCTGTATATCTCACTGTGATTACGAGCAGAGTCATATAGTATATCTCACTGTGATTACCAGCAGTCATTCAGTATACAGTATATCACTGTGATTACCAGCAGAGCCATACTGTATATCTCACTGGGATTACGAGCATAGTCATATTGTATATCTCACTGTGATTACCAGCAGAGTAATTCTGTATATCTCACTGTGATTACGAGCATAGTCATATTGTATATCTCACTGTGATTATGAGCAGAGTCATACTGTATATCTCACTGTGATTACCAGCAGAGTCATACTGTATATCTCACTGTGATTACCAGCAGAGTCATACATTATATCTCACTGTGATTACCAGCAGAGTCATACTGTATATCTTACTGTGATTACCAGCAGTCATTCAGTATACAGTATATCACTGTGATTACCAGCAGAGTCATACAGTATATCTTACTGTGATTACCAGCAGAGCCATACAGTATATCTTACTGTGATTACCAGCAGTCATTCAGTATACAGTATATCACTGTGATTACCAGCAGAGCCATACTGTATATCTTACTGTGATTACCAGCAGAGCCATACTGTATATCTTACTGTGATTACCAGCAGTCATTCAGTATACAGTATATCACTGTGATTACCAGCAGAGTAATACTGTATATCTCACTGTGATTACGAGCATAGTCGTATTGTATATCTCACTGTGATTATGAGCAGAGTCATACTGTATATCTCACTGTGATTACCAGCAGAGTCATACTGTATATCTCACTGTGATTACCAGCAGAGTAATACTTTATATAACACTGTGTTTACCAGCAGTCATTCAGTATACAGTATATCACTGTGATTACCAGCAGAGTAATACTGTATATCTCACTGCTATTACCAGCAGAGTTTTTATTTATTTTATTTGATTTATTTCACCTTTATTTAACCAGGTAGGCCAGTTGAGAACAAGTTCTCATTTACATTCTAGATTTAATCTCAGATTGGAGATGCTTAATGGGAGTCTGGAAGGAGAGTTTACAGTCTAACCAGACAACTAAGTATTTGTAGTTGTCCACATACTCTAAGTCAGACCCGTCTAGAGTTTGTGATGCTAGTCAGGCGGGCGGGTGTAAGCAGCAATCGGTTGAAGAGCATGCATTTAGTTTTACTGGCATTTTAAAGCAGTAGGAGGCCACAGAAGGAGTGTTGTATGGCATTGAAATGCGTTGGAGGTTTGTTAACACAGTGTCCAATGGGCCAGATGTATACAGAATGGTGTTATCTGCATAGAGGTGGATCAGAGAACCACCAGCAGCAAGAGTGACATCATTGATATATACAGAGAAAAGAGTCGGTCTGAGAATTGAACCCTGTGGCACCCCCATAGAGACTGCCAGAGGTCCGGACAACAGGCCCTCCGATTTGACACACTGAACTCTATCTGAGAAGTAGTTGGTGAACCAGGTGAGGCAGTCATTAGATAAACCAAGGCTGTTGAGTCTGCCGATAAGAATGCGCTGATTGACAGAGTCGAAAGCCTTGGCCAGGTCGATGAAGATGGCTGCACAGTACTGTCTTTTATCGATGGTGGTTATGATATCGTTTAGGACCTTGAGCGTGGCTGAGGTGCACCCATGACCAGCTCGGAAACCAGATTGCATAGTGGAGAAGGTACAATGGGATTCAAAATCGTCGGTGATCTGTTTGTTAACTTGGCTTTCGAAGATTTTAGAAAGGCAGGGCAGAATGGATATAGGTCTATAACAGTTTGGGTCTAGAGTGTCTCCCCTTTTGAAGAGGGCAGTAATACTCCGCTCTTCAAAATAATAACAAGTAATAAGAGTAATACAGTATATCTCACTGTGATTACCAGCAGTCATTCAGTATACAATATCTCACTGTGATTCCCAGCAGTCATTCAGTATACAATATCTCACTGTGATTCCCAGCAGTCATTCAGTATACAATATCTCACTGTGATTCCCAGCAGTCATTCAGTATACAATATCTCACTGTGATTACCAGCAGAGTCATACTGTATATCTCACTGTGATTACCAGCAGAGTCATACTGTATATCTCACTGTGATTACCAGCAGTCATTCAGTATACAGTATCTCACTGTGATTCCCAGCAGTCATTCAGTATACAGTATCTCACTGTGATTCCCAGCAGTCATTCAGTATACAGTATCTCACTGTGATTACCAGCAGAGTCATACATTATATCTCACTGTGATTACCAGCAGAGTCATACTGTATATCTCACTGTGATTCCCAGAAGTCATTCAGTATACAGTATATCACTGTGATTACCAGCAGAGTAATACTGTATATCTCACTGTGATTCCCAGCAGTCATTCAGTATACAGTATATCTCACTGTGATTACCAGCAGTCATTCAGTATACAGTATCTCACTGTGATTACCAGCAGAGTAATACTGTATATCTCACTGTGATTACCAGCAGTCATTCAGTATACAGTATCTCACTGTGATTACCAGCAGAGTAATACTGTATATCTCACTGTGATTACCAGGGAATCTACATTTAGCTACAAGCAGAACCACGCTAAATTAGCCATCCAAACTTCATCAGCACCATATCCTTGAAACACATAGTGGAACTTCATTAGACAACAACGCTCTTTTCAAATGGAAATCACCTAGAGAGAGTCACCCTGCACATATAACATGGTTCAGCTTTGCCTTGGCGGACTACATAAGGTGTGCAAACAACCCTTTCTCCAAAGGGAAGTAAAAACTAAGGAAGTGGCACATTGAAGAGAATTAGGCTGTCCTCACCATGGAGACCCATTGACCTCAAAGACATGAGCACAACATAACACATACCTCAGCTAATTCACTTTACATTCTGTAGGTAATGTGTAGCACAGGACACATCTGAACACAGGACACTTGCCATGCTCAGTCAGCAGTTTGGGAAATATTTAAATGAAAAAGTGAAAATGTCTCTTTTTCTTTTGGGCCAGAGAGAGGACATATAGCTATAAATGACTGGGATCACTCAGTGCAGTCAGGCTCTGAGAGGAAACATCCGCTCCCCTGGTTCTCTCACACGTCTAAGGCCCTTTGTAGAAGTGTGTGTGTGTGTGTGCCTCACACATTTAGGCCCTTTGAAGATGTGAGATGGGAGTGTGTAAGTGTGTGTGACACAGAGCTCGGGGAAGTCGAGAGTAAACATACACAGCTTTTCTTCCAACTCCATTATCACACACATTCTCGCACGCACGCACACATACATATACATATATACACACACACACACACACACACACACACACACACACACACACACACACACACACACACACACACACACACACACACACACACACACACACACACACACACACACACACACACACACACACACACACAAGCTCAAAGTAAAGATAACAAACCTCTGGTTGGAAGTGAGAAAACAGACCAGTTCTCTGGCCATACTAAGGCCACCCCGTTGCATAAAATCCCTGTGGAACTCTGAAACTCTGTGTCCAGGCCTTCACTGTGTATAAGTAACTTGATATAGTTTCAGAACTAATTTGGATTACTTAATGCTTTTTCAAAGCCACCATTTCATAATAGCAGCACACACAGACATTAGAGTGTGTATGTGAGACTGTTGGCTTCTGGTTTGTTTTTGTAGAAGAAAAAATGAGTTAGGAAACTTCCATTGTATACAATATGCTTCCATCGTATACAATATGCTTCCATCGTATACAATATGTACAATAAATCCACCAAATTATTATCTATTACGGCTAATATTATGACAAAAAGGGATTGACCTGAAGTTGAAAGAACTCAGTGAGAGAGCTTGACTGCTGCAGAAGGAAAGAGGAAAGTGGAAGGAGAGAGAGAGAGGGAGGGGAGAGGAGGGGAGAGGAGAGGATGAGAGTGGAGAGATAGCAGACTTCACAGACAGAGTAGGCTTTGTGAGAGGAAACAAAATAATGAACCAGTTTAGAGGCTTTAGAAACTTCACTCCCTGAGGCCCATGGATGGATGGACCGCTCCAAAGCAGACATCCTGCACACTGGTTACATATGGCCGCTCAGGCCTCAAACTCAGCCCACAGTCTCACTCTGTCTCTAACCCCGAACCTCCTAACCCCTAACCTAACCCCCTAAACCTCAGCCCCCTCTGTCTCACTCTGTCTCTAACCCCGAACCTCCTAACCCCTAACCTAACCCCCTAAACCTCAGCCCCCTCTGTCTCACTCTGTCTCTAACCCCGAACCTCCTAACCCCTAACCTAACCCCCTAAACCTCAGCCCCCTCTGTCTCACTCTGTCTCTAACCCCGAACCTCCTAACCCCTAACCTAACCCCCTAAACCTCAGCCCCCTCTGTCTCACTCTGTCTCTAACCCCGAACCTCCTAACCCCTAACCTAACCCCCTAAACCTCAGCCCCCTCTGTCTCACTCTGTAACTAACTCCTGAATCTTAACCCTAAGCTAACCCTTAAAAATCAGCCCTGTCTCTTACTCCAAACAGCCTTTTCCTGTCCTTTTTGCGGTTACTCTCCTAATTTCTAGGAACTAATACCCCTCAAAATCGAAGAATTTCTCAATAAAGAGAAAATGCAGTGTTTTCGTCCAATAAGAAATCACATTGCCTTGGCTTTCATCAGCAAACGTCAACATGAAATACTATACAGTACCATAGCTTCAACTCTGTCACTTGATCTAATAAAGATTCAGCAGGCATCCCAGTGTATTTTAATCCCCGTCAATGAACTCTTAAGATCCGCTATATGACGTGGTGTTCGTTGATACTCGCTGGGTTTCCAGACTGATAGACATTCCTCACACACTCCTAGCATTGAGGGTACATATGGGTTATGGTTAGGGTCAAGGTTGAAAGGTGAACAAGTCATGACCTGATCGCCATGGGAACTTCAGGAGCCCAGCAGTAGAGCAGCTTTCTGTTAGTGTTGGGGTCTGTCTCTCCCTCGCTCTCTCTCGCTCTCGCTCTCTCTCTCTCTCTCTCTCACTCTCTCTCTCTCTTCCTTCTCCTCTAGTCCCTCCTTCCACTGAACTTTTCCTCTCCCTTCTTTCTCCCCTGTTGCCCTGTCTCCATTTCCCCCCTCTATCTCTCACTTTCTCTCCTTCCTTCCCACTCCTGGCTCCCCACTTTAGAGTCTTATCACCAGAGAGAGTAGAGGATCCTTTAACACAGCATTTCCTAAACTCGGTCCTGGGGACCATAAAGTGTGCAAGTTTAGTTTTTTGCCCTAGCACTTCACAGCTGATTCAAATAATTAACTCATCAAGCGTTGATTATTTGAATCAGCTGTGTAGTGCTAGGGCAAAAACAAAATGTGCACCCCTTGGGAAACGTTGCATAACAGGAGGTGCCAGTCAACAACAGTCAATAAGTCCTCCCTTCCCTGGTGGATCTCCCTGTCTGCATCCAGCTGGTTAGTCATTCCCTTCACGATCAGCTTTCTCCTCTCATTTCCCAAAACTAAAAATACTAGGACAAATACAATCTCACTGTCTTGTGTTTTCAATAAAGGACCAACAGAGAGAGCAGGGGACAGCATCCCATCCTGGGAAGGAGGGGAGGGAGGATGCGTGTTTTGGATAGGAAGTGGGAGGACATTTGAGATTACACTAACGTTTTTAAAACATCTTCTGGTACGTAAGGTTGCATTCCTCAAAACCTCTAGGAACATAAACACACACACGCAACCTTCAGGAACTTTGCTTCCTTGTTTTGTCTGAAACCTGACCAAGTTAGACTGTGTTTTCCTTCTTATACTCCAGGGAATTGGTGAATACGAATGTTAGTCAAATCACATTTTATTTGTCACATGCTTCGTAAACAACAGGTGTAGACTTACAGTAAAATGCTTACTTACGGGTCCTTTTCCGGCAATGCAGAATTCAAAATAAAAGCATATAAATGATTAAACAAATAGAAATAGTGACACTTGGAATAAATACACAGTGAATAACAAATAAAAATAACAAGTAAAAATAACATGGCTATATATACTGTAGGTAGAAGAAAATAACATAGATATATTGTCAAACGGTGGGTGTAGCTGGTGCATGGAAGTCAGGCGCAGGAGAGCAGAGATGAGTGGACAAAGCCCTTTACTGAGGCATTTATTTGAACAGAACGCAACAGTGTCACAAAAACAAAATGCCCAAAGAACAAGTGAGGGAGCACAATGTACAATAACCAAGTACAAAGTACCAGCTGCCACAAAGCACGGTTGTAAAACAAAACCCGGCGCACACCAGCCGGAAGCGAACCAACCTGACAATAAACAATACCCCACACAGACATGGAGGGAACAGAGGGCTAAATACACATAGTAATTAAGAGGAGATGTAAACCAGGTGTGCAGGAAAACAAGACAAAACAAATGGAAAATGAAAGGTGGATTGGCGATGGCTAGAAGACCGGTGACGTCGACCGCCGAACACCGCCCGAACAAGGAGAGAAACAGACTTTGGCGGAAGTCGTGACAGTACCCCCCCTTGACGCACGGCTCCAGCAGTGCACCGACACCGGCCTCGGGGACAACCCGGAGGGCGAGGTGCAGGGCGATCCGTACGGAGACGGTGGAACTCCGGCAGCATTGAAGGGTCCAACACGCCCTCCACCGGAACCCAGCATCTCTCCTCCGGACCGTACCCCTCCCAGTCCATGAGGTACTGAAGGCCCCTCGCCCGACGCCTCGAATCCAGTATGGAGCGAACGGAGTATGCCGGGGCCCCCTCGATGTCCAAAGGGGGCGGAGGAACCTCCCGCACCTCAGATTCCTGGAGCGGGCCAACCACCACCGGCCTGAGGAGAGACACATGGAACGAGGGGTTAATACGCTAATCGGGGGGAGTCTGTAATCTGTAACTCACCTCGTTCAGTCTCCTCAGGACTTTACAGTGAGGGAAAAAAGTATTTGATCCCCTGCTGATTTTGTACGTTTGCCCACTGACTGTAACGGCTGTCTATGGAAGAAGTGGACCAAAATGCGGCGGAGTTAGGTTTCGTCATATTTAATTTACGAACACTATGCATTTCACAAAACCAACAAAAACTGACAGCCAACACAGTCCTGTCAGGTACTACCACAATGACAAGAACAATTACCCACACCACACAAAGGAAACGTAGGCAACTTATGTGTGACTCCCAATCAACCACAACCCTCTACAGCTGTGCCTGATTGGAAGTCACACGGCCAAAATCAATGAAACAATAAAACACTCACTCCCTTCTGCCACGTCCTGACCCAACTACACCCTCTACTGGTCAGGACGTGACAGTACCTCCCCCTCAAGGTGCAGACCCCGGGATGCACCTAAAAAAGGAAAACACAAGACAATCCCCAACAAAAAGGAACACCTAAACAATAAGGGAGGGAAGGGAGGGTGGCTGCCGTCACCGACGGCACTGTGCTACACCCCCCCTCCCCAACCCACCTATATCTGGCGGTGGCTCCGGTTCTGGCCGTTCCAGGCAGTCTGGCCACTCCGGCAGTTCGGGGCAGTCTGGCCACTCCGACAGTTCAGGGCAGTCTGGCCACTCCGGCAGTTCAGGGCAGTCTGGCCACTCCGGCAGTTCAGGGCAGTCGGGCTCTCCGGCAGTTCAGGGCAGTCTGGCCACTCCGGCAGTTCAGGGCAGTCTGGCCACTCCGGCAGTTCAGGGCAGTCTGGCCACTCCGGCAGTTCAGGGCAGTCTGGCCACTCCGGCAGTTCAGGGCAGTCTGGCCACTCCGGCAGTTCAGGGTAGTCTGGCCACTCCGGCAGTTCAGGGCAGTCTGGCCACTCCGGCAGTTCAGGGCAGTCTGGCCACTCCGGCAGTTCAGGTGACTGTTGACTGGCGGGCAGCTCTGACGACTGTTGACTGGCGGGCAGCTCTGACGATTGTTGACTGGCGGGCAGCTCTGACGACTGTTGACTGGCGGGCAGCTCTGACGACTGTTGACTGGCGGGCAGCTCTGACGACTGTTGACTGGCGGGCCGCTCTGGTGACTGTTGACTGGCGGGCAGCTCTGGTGGTTCCGGCTCAGGATTCACCAGGCTGGGGAGACATAACGGAGACGTGGCTCTGGGCGCAGGCCCTGGACTCACCAGTCTGGGAAGACCCGCTGGATGCCTGGTTTGAGGAGGTGGCACAGGAGAGACCAGGGTGGAGAGACCCACTGGAGGACTGGTCTGTGGAGGAGACACGGGCTTGACCAGGATAGGGAGACCCACTGGAGTACTGGTCCGTGGAGGAGGCACGGGCTTGACCAGGATAGGGAGACCCACTGGAGTACTGGTCCGTGGAGGAGGCACGGGCTTGACCAGGATAGGGAGACCCACTAGAGGACTGGTCCGTGGAGGAGACACGGGCTTGACCAGGATGGGAAGACATGCAGGAGGCTTGGTTCTGGGCGTAGGCACAGGACGTGCAGGGCTGGGAAGACATGCAGGAGGCCTGTTTCTGGGCGCAGGCACAGTCTTTACCAGACAACCAGCACGCACCTCAGGAGGAGTATGGAGAGCTGCCTCAGGTGACATCATTCCCACGACACGCTCATTAGGGCGAATGCCGTACTTTATGCACCACACTAGCAGCTCTCTCATCTCTCTCTCTCCTAATTTCCCCATTAACCCCGTCACAGTCTCTGTCTCATATCCCTCGCTCACCTCCAATGTCATCCCGACTGGCTCTGGTTCCGACCTCAGCTCCACCGACTGTCCCGTGTGCCCCCACCCCAAAAAATTATTGGGGCTGCCTCTCGCGCTCGTTGCGCTCTCTCTCCTCGTAATAGCGCCTCTCCGCTCTCGCCGCTTCAATCTCCCACTGCGGGAGGCGATAATCCCCAGCCTGAGTCCATGGTCCCTCTCCGTCCAGGATCTGTTCCCAAGTCCATTGGTCCATAACGCTGTACTCCTGCTGCTCCTTCCTCTTCCGCCGCTTGGTCCTGGTTTGGTGGGTAATTCTGTAACGGCTGTCTATGGAAGAAGTGGACCAAAATGCGGCGGAGTTAGGTTTAGTCATATTTAATTTACGAACACTATGCATTTCACAAAACCAACAAAAACTGACAGCCAACACAGTCCTGTCAGGTACTACCACAATGACAAGAACAATTACCCACACCACACAAAGGAAACGTAGGCAACTTATGTGTGACTCCCAATCAACCACAACCCTCTACAGCTGTGCCTGATTGGAAGTCACACGGCCAAAATCAATGAAACAATAAAACACTCACTCCCTTCTGCCACGTCCTGACCCAACTACACCCTCTACTGGTCAGGACGTGACACTGACAAAGAAATGATCAGTCTATAATTTATTTTAATGGTAGGTTTATTTGAACAGTGAGAGACAGAATAACAACAAAAAAATCCATCAAAACGCATGTCAAAAATGTTAGAAATTGATTAGCATTTTAATGAGGGAAATAAGTATTTGACCCCCTCTCAATCAGAAAGATTTCTGGCTCCCAGGTGTCTTTTATACAGGTAACGAGCTGAGATTAGGAGCACACTCTTAAAGGGATTGCTCCTAATCTCAGTTTGTTACCTGTATAAATGACACCTGTCCACAGAAGCAATCAATCAGATTCCAAACTCTACACCATGGCCAAGATTAAAGAGCTCTCCAAGGATATAAGGGACAAGAATGTAGACCTACACAAGGCTGGAATGGGCTACAAGACCATCACCAAGCAGCTTGGTGAGAAGGTGACAACAGTTGGTGCGATTATTCGCAAATGGAAGAAACACAAAAGAACTGTCAATCTCCCTCGGCCTGGGGCTCCATGCAAGATCTCACCTCGTGGAGTTGCAATGATCATGAGAACGGTGAGGAATCAGCCCAGAACTATACGGGAGGATCTTGTCAATGATTTCAAGGCAGCTGGGACCATAGTCACCAAGAAAACAATTGGTAACACATTACGCCGTGAAGGACTGAAATCCTGCAGCGCCCGCAAGGTCCTCCTGCTCAAGAAAGCACATATACATGCCCGTCTGAAGTTTGCCAATGAACATCTGAATGATTCAGAGGACAACTGGGTAATGTTGTGGTCAGATGAGACCAAAATGGAGCTCTTTGGCATCAACTCAACTCGCCGTGTTTGGAGGAGGAGGAATGCTGCCTATGACCCCAAGAACACCATCCCCACCGTCAAACATGGAAGTGGAAACATTATGCTTTGGGGGTGTTTTTCTGCTAAGGGGACAGGACAACTTCCCCACATCAAAGGGACGATGGACAGGGCCATGTACCGTCAAATCTTGGGTGAGAACCTCCTTCCCTCAGCCAAGGCATTGAAAATGGGTATTCCAGCATGACAATGACCAAAACACACGGCCAAGGCAACAAAGGAGTGGCTCAAGAAGAAGTACATTATTAAGGTCCTGGAGTGGCCTAGCCAGTCTCCAGACCTTAATCCCATAGAAAATCTGTGGAGGGAGCTGAAGGTTCGAGTTGCCAAACGTCAGCCTAGAAACCTTAATGACTTGGAGAAGATCTGCAAAGATGAGTGGGACAAAATCCCTCCTGAGATGTTTGCAAACCTGGTGGCCAACTACAAGAAACATGTGACCTCTGTGATTGCCAACAAGGGTTTTGCCACCAAGTACTAAGTCATGTTTTGCAGAGGGGTCAAATACTTATTTCCCTCATTAAAATGCTAATCATTTTATAACATTTTTTACATGCGTTTTTCTGGATTTGTTTTTTGTTTTTCTGTCTCTCACTGTTCACATAAACCTACCATTAAAATTATAGAATGATCATTTTTTTGTAAGTGGGCAAACGTACAAAATCAGCAGGGGATCAAATACTTTTTTCCCTCACTGTAAATGGCCCCACAAACCGCAGACCCAGCTTCCGGAAAGGGCAGGTGGAGGGGCAGGTTTCAGGTCGAGAGCCAGACCCAGTCCCCCGGTGCGAACACCGGGGCCTCACTGCGGTGACGGTCTGTGCTGGCTTTCTGGCGCAGCACGGCACGCTGAAGGTGAACATGGGTGGCGTCCCATGTCTCCTCTGCGCGCCGGAGCCAGTCGTCCACCGCAGGAGCCTCGGTCTGACTCTGATGCCAAGGTGCCAGAACCGGCTGATACCCCAGTACGCACTGGAAGGGGGAGAGGTTAGTGGAGGAGTGGTGGAGCGAGTTCTGGGCCATCTCTGCCCCGGGCACGAACACCGCCCACTCCCCCGGCCGGTTCTGGCAATAAGACCGCAGAAACCTACCCACATCCTGGTTAACTCTCTCCACCTGCCCGTTACATTCAGGGTGAAAGCCCGAGGTAAGGTTGACGGAGACCCCCAGACATTCCATGAACGCCCTCCAGACCCTCGAAGTGAACTGGGGACCACAATCAGACAATTTGTCCTCAGGCACCCCTTAGTGCCTGAGGACGTGTGTAAACAGGGCCTCCGCAGTCTGTAGGGGCGTAGGGAGACCGGGCAGAGGGAGGAGACGGCAGGACTTGGAAAAACGGTCCACAACGACCAGGATCATGGTGTTACCCTGTGAGGGAGGAAGATCGGTAATGAAATCGACCGACAGGTGCGACCAAGGCTGTTGTGGAACAGGTAAGGGGTGTAGCTTACGTCTGGGCAGGTACCTAGGAGCCTTACACTGGGCGCACACCGAGCAGGAGGAAACATAAACCCTCACGACCTTAGCCAAAGTGGGCCACCAGTATTTCCCACTCAGTGCACTGTCCGACCGATGCCAGGATGACCAGAGGAGGGTGACGTGTGGGCCCAATAGATCAGCAGGTCACGGAAAGCAGATGGAACGTACAGACGCCCAGCGGGACACTGGAGGGGAGCGGGCTCTGCACGTAACGCCTGCTCAATGTCCGCGTCCAGCTTCCACACTACCGGCGCCACTAGGCAGGCACCCGGGAGTATGGGGTTGGGATCCATGGGTCGCTCCTCTGTGTCATACAGCCGGGACAGTGCATCTGCCTTCACGTTCTGGGAACCTGGTCTGTAAGAAAGGGTGAAAACAAAACGGGTGAAAAACATGGCCCACCTTGCCTGGCGAGGGTTCAGTCTCCTCGCCGCCCAGATGTACTCCAGATTGCGGTGGTCAGTCCAGATGAGAAAAGGGTGTTTAGCCCCATCAAGCCAATGTCTCCACGCCTTCAAAGCCTTGACGACAGCCAACAGCTCCCGGTCCCCCACATCCTAGTTTCGCTCCGCCGGGCTGAGCTTCCTCGAGATGAAGGCACAGGGGCGGAGCTTCAGTGGCGTACCTGAGCGCTGAGAGCACACGGCTCCTATGCCAGCCTCGGACGCGTCCACCTCCACTATGAACGCCAAAGAAGGATCCGGATGGGCCAGCACGGGAGCCGAGATAAACAGAGCCCTCAGGTGACCAAAAGCCCTGTCCGCCTCAACTGACCACTGCAAACGTACCGGGCCCCCCTTCAGCAGTGAGGTAATGGGAGCCGCTGCCTGACCAAAACCCCGGATAAACATCCGGTAGTTATTGGCAAACCCTAGAAACCGCTGCACCTCCTTTACCGTGGTGGTAGTCGGTCAATTACGCACGGCTGAAATGCGGTCACTCTCCATCTCCACCCCTGAGGTGGAAATGCGGTACCTTAGGAAGGAGACGGACTGCTGGAAGAACAGGCATTTCTCAGCCTTGACGTACAGGTCATGCTCCAACAGTCGACCAAGCACCCTGCACACCAGGGACACATGCTCGGCGCGTGCAGCGGAGTATATCAGAATGTCATCAATACACACCACTACACCCTGCCCATGCAGGTCACTGAAAATCTCATCTACAAAGGCTTGGAAGACTGATGGAGCATTAATCAACCCGTATGGCATGATGAGGTACTCATAATGCCCTGAGGTAGTACTGAACGCCGTCTTCCACTCGTCTCCCTCCCGGATACGCACCAGGTTGTAAGCGCTCCTGAGATCTAGTTTGGTGAAAAAGTGCGCCCCATGCATTGACTCAATCGCTGTGGGTATGTGAGGTAGTGGGTAACTGTACCTCACAGTGATCTGGTTTAGGCCTCGATAGTCAATACACGGGCGCAGACCTCCCTCCCCTAAACACCTCTCCGATCACTCTTGCGACCACCCCGTGAGAGCCCTCCAATGCCATGAAACAGTGGGGTCATGACAGGCTAACCAGGGTAGGCCTAGCACCATGGGAAACACAGGAGAGTCAATGAGAAAGAGACTGATTCTCTCCTTGTGACCCCCCTGCGTCACCATGCTCAGGGGAGCGGTGGCCTCCCTAATCAACCCTGACCCCAATGGTCGACTGTCTAAGGTGTGAACTGGGAAGGGCACAGCCACTGGAACAATGGGGATCCCTAAACTACATTTACATTTACGTCATTTAGCAGACGCTCTTATCCAGAGCGACTTACAAATTGAGCGAATGCTCTGTCTATAAAATTCCCAGCCGCGCCTGAATCGACGAGCGCCTTATGCTGGGAATGCGGATAAAACTCAGGAAACATGACATGCAAAAACAGGTGTGCAACCAAGGGCTCAGGTTGAGAATGTTGCCGACTCATCTGGGGTGATGCTAGAGTGCCCTGCCTGCTGCCTCCACCCCCAGAGGAACCAACTCGACACCGACCGGCAGTGTGACCTCTGCGGCCACAGATGGTGCACGCGAAGGCCCCTCCTCCGGCCTCCCTAAGCGCAGCACCTCCCAGCTCCATAGGTATCAGAGTGGTGGTGCTGGGGGATGGAGCCAACAGAGCCCGATCTGGACATCCGCGGGTGGCCAGCAGGTTATCCAGCCGGATGGGCAGGTCCACCAGCTGGTCAAATGTGAGGGTGGTGTCCCTGCAGGCCAACTCCTGACGGACATCCTCGTGCAAGCTGCAGCGAAATTGGTCGATCAGGGCCCTGTCGTTCCATCCCGCTCCGGCGGCCAGGGTCCAAAAGTCCAGAGCGAACTCCTGGGCACTCCTCGTCCCCTGCCGCAGGTGGAAGAGACGTTCATCTCCTTCCACCCATACGGCGTTGGCCCACTCAAGGGCTTTCCCCGAGAGGCATGAGACGAGGGCGGACACCCTCTCACGGCCTGAAGGAGCCGGGTGGACGGTCGCCAGGTATAACTCCAACTGCAGCAGGAAACCCATCCCATCGTACTCCCCGAGGAGGGCGAGGCGAATCCCATTGGAACTGGGTGCGGGGGGAGCGAGTAGTGGAGGCGCCTGTTGTGCTGGTGGAGGTGTGGGAGGGACTCCCTGTCTCTCCCAGCTGTCCATTGTTTGGACGACGAGGTCCATGGCGGCGCCGAGATGATGGAGCATCGCTGCGTGTTCCTGGACGCGCTCCTCTACCCCTATAACAGGGACACCTGCTCCTGCTGACTCCATCAAGTGTGGGGTATTCTGTCAAACGGTGGGTGTAGCTGGTGCATGGAAGTCAGGCGCAGGAGAGCAGAGATGAGTGGACAAAGCACTTTACTGAGGCATTTATTTGAACAGAACGCAACCGCGTCACAAAAACAAATGCCCAAAGAACAAGTGAGGCAGTACAATCTACTATAACCAAGTACAAAGTACCAGCTGCCACAAAGCACGGGTGTAAAACAAAACCCGGGGCACACCAGCCGGAAGCGTACCAACCTGACAATAAACAATACCCCACACAGACATGGAGGGAACAGAGGGCTAAATACACATAGTAATTAAGAGGAGATGTAAACCAGGTGTGCGGAAAACAAGACAAAACAAATGGAAAATGAAAGGTGGATCGGCGATGGCTAGAAGACCGGTGACGTCGACCGCCGAACCCCGCCCGAACAAGGAGAGGAACCGACTTCGGCGGAAGTCGTGACATATGTACAGGGAATATCAGTACCGTGTCGATGTGTAGGGTATGAGGTAATTGAGGTAGCTATGTACTGTACATATAGGTAGGCGTAAAGTTACTAGGTAACAGGATAGATAACTGACAGTAACAGCATCATATGTGGTGAGTGTGAAAGTGTGTGTGGCGTCAGTATGCATGTGTGTCCGTGTTATGTGTGTGTGGACGTCAGTGGCGGGTGGGGCCGTTTAAGATTAGGTGCTCCAAACAAACACTAACACCACGAGTCTCTCAGTCTCAACTACAGAGTTAGTCTTTCAGGAGTCTTGTGACTACGCTGTGATCTGCACAGTACTCCTGGTGTGCTACGAGACACAGGTAAGGCGTGTCCCAGTGGAGCTGGGTCTGAGGGCACAGGAGCGGGTTGGGTGCTTGTGAGAGAATGTCCATCACCCTCTGCTGGAACCACTGAATGCCCCTGTTCCTCAGATACTGTTTCCTGTGGGATTTCAACTTGTCGACTACCACCCACAGCTGTTCCGTCTGAAAACATGGTCTTGTCTTTGTCATAGCGCAGGCGGAGATGGTCCTGGTGTCTGCGCATGACTTGCCCATCAGTCAGTTTGACCACAAAGGAGATGGGACCACTCTGACTCAGAATGATACCTGGCAACCAGTGTTGGCTGCTTGTGAAGTTGCGGATGTAGACAGTGTCATTGGGTTTTAACTGTCTCTCCCTTGCGTGGTGGTCATGTCTCTCTTTTTGTTTCTCCTGCTTCCGTTCCACTCGTGCTCTGATGTTCGGACGCAGTAGATCCAGGTGAGCTTTTGGCTTTCTGCCCATTAACATCACCACTGGAGCCTGTCCTGTTGTTGTTTGTGGCGTGATGCGGTACTGGAACAAGAACCGAGAGAGCTTAGTTGTGATGGTTCCCCCAGTCATCCTTTTGCGCCCCTCTTTCAGTGTCTGCACAGCCCGCTCCGCTAAGACGTTTGAGGCCGGGTGAAACGGGGCGCTGCGGACATGGCGGATCCCGTTTCTCAGCATGAATTCTTGGAACAAGTCACAGGTAAACGTTGTTGCGTTGTCGGACACCAGAGAGTCCGGCAGACCATGGGTTGAAAACACCTGCCGAAGCTTTTCGATGGTTGTGGTCGCTGTGATGTTGCTCATGATGTGCGCCTCCAGCCACTTGGAATGTGCGTCCACCATGACAAGGAACATGTGACCCATGAAAGGGCCTGCAAAATCTATATGCAGCCTGGACCATGGGCGGTCAGGCCACTCCCACAGATGTAGTGGCGCGGGCGGCGACATCTTCTGGTTGATCTGGCACTCAGAACATAATTTAACTTTGTCTTCTACCTCCTGATCCATGTTAGGCCACCAGATGTAAGATCTGGCTAAACTTTTCATCCGGGAGGCACCCGGGTGAGCCTCATGGACCTCATCCATGACTTGTGCACGGCCAGGGGGTGGAACAACCACTCTGGACCCCCAGAGTATGCAGCCATCCTGCACACTCAGCTCAGTTTTGCGCTTTGCATAAGGTCTTAGTCCATCATCCTCTATGACAGGAGGCCAACCCTGCATCAGGAATCTTTTCACTTGGGACAGGATAGGATCCCGGTCTGTCCACTGTTTGATCTGTTTGGCATTCACAGGTGAGTTTGACAATCTCTCCATTAGGAAAATTGTCTCGGGAGGCACCACAGTTGTGGCAGGCGTCTCTGGTAGCGGGAGACGGCTGAGCGCGTCTGCATTTGCATTGTCCTTCCCCGCTCTATACACTATCGTGTACTGGTAAGCTGACAGTGTCAGGGCCCAGCGCTGTAACCTTGCTGAAGCCATGGGCGGAATGCATCTTGATTCACTAAAAAGGCGCATCAGTGGTTTGTGGTCAGTGCATATGGTGAAATGACGACCGTAGAGGTACTGATGGAAGCGTTTCACAGCAAAGACTATGGCCAGACCTTCCTTGTCTAACTGTGAATAACCCTTCTCAGCACTCGTCAGCGTACGTGATGCGAATCCAAGGGGTCTCTCTGACCCGTCCTCCATCTGATGAGAGAGTACTGCCCCGACGCCATAGGGTGAGGCGTCACATGACAGGATGATCTCTTTGTCTTGGTCAAAATGAACCAGAAGTTGTGCTGATTGTAGTAGTGCTTTCACTTCCTTGAAAGCTTTCTCTTGTGCTGGCCCCCACTTCCATTTACAGTCTTTGTGGAGCAACTGATAAAGTGGAGCCAACACTGTTGACAGCTCCGGAAGGAACTTACCATAGTAGTTCACCATGCCCAGGAACAACCTGAGCTCTGACCCATTCTTGGGGTTTGGAGCATCCTTGATTGCCCTGACTTTGTCCTCCACAGGACACAGACCCTGCGCTGTGATCTTGTGACCTAGGTATGTCACACTCTGTGCTTGGAATGTGCACTTGCTACACTTCATGCGCAGCCCTGCCTCAGAGAATCTCTTTAACACCTGGTCCAGATGGTGGAGGTGCTCCTCCTCCTTCTCTCCTGTAACCAGGATGTCATCCAGGTACACTGCTACATGAGGGATCCCCTGCAGCAGATTATCCATTGTCCTCTGGAAAATGAACCTGAACAAGCCTTTGTGCGTGTTCACTTTTGAGTCCTCGTCCAGGAGGAGCTGTTGGTAGGCGTGACTCATGTCAAGCTTTGAGAATGTCTTGCCTCCTGCCAGTGTCGCGAACAAGTCCTCCACCCATGGCAGCGGGTAAGCGTCTAGCTTAGAGGCCCTGTTGATGGTGAGTTTGTAGTCCCCACATATACGCACCGTGCCGTCACTTTTCAGAACGGGAACGATAGGAGCTGCCCAGCGGGAGAACTCAACGGGAGTAATGACGTTTGCTTCCTGCAGCCGCTCCAACTCATCTTCCACTTTCTTTTTCATGGCGTAAGGCACTGTCCTGGGCTTGAAAAAGCGAGGCTCGGCCTGAGGATCCACGAACAGCTTAACTGCAGTACCCTGCAGTGTGCCCAGTTCATCTTTGAAAATCTCTGGGTACTTTTGAATGACATCCTTAGTCACTCGGGTGTGTTTTATCTCACCCCAGCTCAGTTGTATTTTGTTTAGCCAGTCACGCCCTAGTAAACTAGGCCCATTCCCTTTCACCACCAGGAGCCGTGCTCTCGCTTCCTGGTTGTTGTATGCGATGTCCACCTCTAGAGCCCCCAGCAATGGTATGGTCTCCCCGGTGTACGTACGCAGTCTGATCCCTGCCGGTGTGAGGGCAGAAACCTGTCTTGAGCCCCATTTTTGTTTGTAGGTCTCCTCACTTATGACAGAAGCAGAGGCCCCCGTGTCAACCTCCATCCTCATCTGCTTTCCATCTACCTCCATTGTAGCATAGATAGGATCTGTGCGCGGCTCCCTCACATTAAACATGTTGTAGGAACAATGCTCTTCCTCCTCCTCTGTGCTCTCTAGGTGGTGTGCTGCTGACTGAGGCTTTGGTGCTGTGAACTTGCCCAGCCCAGTCCGCCCACCCTCTGGCTTGCTCCTAGGACCCCTGCATTTTTTTGCTAAATGTCCCTTTTTGTTGCAATTGTGACAGACAGTCTCCATGAACTTACAGTTGTTACCATAATGTGTCCCTTCACATCTGAAACATTCCACTGCTTTTCCCCTTTTTCCTGCCACCTCTTTTGTCACCTGATGCACTGCACAACTTTCACTGTTGGCCTTTTGAATATTTTTCACATTACTAGCGGCCATCTCCATCCCTTGAGATAGTTCCAATGCTCTCTTGAAAGTCAGTGTGGCTTCCCCCAGCTGTATGCTGTCCTCATTAATGCCTACAGACTAATCTGTCACGGAGCATGTCCTCTAAAATAGCCCCAAACTCACAATGTTCAGAGAGTTCACGTAATTCAGCAACAAAGTTAGCAACAGACTGACCTGTTTTCTGAAAATGGCAGTTAAACTTGAACCTCTGGACAATCACTGACGGCTTTGGATTGTGGTGAGTCTGAACGAGAGCAACTAGATCCCCAAAAGGAATTTCTCCCGGTCTCCGTGGTGTAGCCAAATTCCTCATTAGCTTGTAGGTTTTAGCCCCACACACACTCAAGAGAATAGAGTGCTGTTTAGCCTCATCTATGATTCCATTTGCTAAGAAAAAGTATCCCAACCTTTCCACATATTCCGTCCAGTCCTCGTTCTCTTCCACAAACTCAGTGATAGTCCCAAACATTGTCATTATAATGCCAACTTGTCCTTGATCCTCGTTAGCGATTTTCACTTGCTGCTGATTGTCCTCGTCGGCGTTTCTGTCCAGCGGCACCTGCTCTCCGTCGCTCATTAAGCTAGCTAGCTAACTGACTACCTCCACTGTTTCTTAGCTAGCTAGTACCTCGCCCTGTACAAGTTGATAAAGTTTTATCCTCGTCGCCAAAAAGGTGTAGTAACTTGACAAGGAATGCCCACACGCATTTCGATATTACTTTCCTTTACTTTCAACCCAAACCTAAAGGTGTATTGCCAGGTACAAACGGTACAAATATAGCAGAACCATATAGCCCACTCAACCGGTGGTAGAATCACATTGCACAGAACTCAGTCTTAGTGATGACATCATCAAAAGGGAAAGGTCACGGTCAATACCAATAATAACCATGTCATTATTTATATAGTGTCCACACTATAACACTGACGGTAAGGGAGAGGTTGTTGTCCTGGCTTTCTGACCTCCGTATAGGCTGCCTCATCGTCGTCTGTGATCAGTCCTACCGCCATCGTGCAAACTTGATTATGGTGTTGGAGTCGTGGCGGCCATGTAGTCATGGGTGAACAGGGAGTACAGGAGGGGACTAAGTACACACCCCTGAGGGGACCCCGTGTTGAGGGTCAGCTTGGCGGGTGTGTTGTTGCCTACCATCACTGCCTGGGGGAGGCCCATCAGGAAGTCCTGTGACTGTACTTGTGTGTGTCTATGTTAGTCTGAGTCTGAGAGCATTAGTGTAATCAGGCCAGAGCACATCCCTCCTGTCGACTTCCCCAGAGAAAGAGAAGAGCTGTCAGGCTGCATGATGCTGGTTAGTTCTGCTTAACGTTGCCAGATGGAGCTGGTGGCCAAGTTCTCATCGCACCATAACGTAGAATATACATTATGTATGTGTGTGTATGACACGTAGGGTACACTCTGTCCACCTAAATAACTGACTCCATCTCAGAAACATTTGTCTGGAATCACAAACACATGCAAACACACACATGCACATACGCACACAATTGTAGATGTAACCCAGATGAGGTTTCTACACTACATTGTGTTCCCATTAAGAAATACTATTTGTTTTCTTATTGTGACTCATTCAAATGAAGAAAAAAAACACTAAACATTGAACCTTAGCAAAGAGGTCTTCAGTATTATGACAATATTTAATTTCAGATGATGTCTAATTGCATGGTCACATTTCAGCTGTTACCAAACACCTCAGACCTGATAGTAATGATGGCTGTATCCTGACCGTCACAATGACTCCACTCCACATATTACAGTATAACTACGTCTGTCTACACAAAGCTGCTTGTTGGGAAATACAGACCATTTCTCTAAAATAAGCACCAACTAATCACAACTCCAGAGGATCAAGCCAAACAAACATTTATATTGGATCTCCCTGTGGGTGCTTCAGTGGTCTTGCTGTGTTTGTGTATGTGTGTGTGTCTGTTATAATTGTATTATGTTGCCTTTATTTAACCAGGAAAGTCATTGAGAACACATTGTATTTTACAGTAACAATCTGAGTGTGTGTGAGAGTGTGCGGGTGTGTGTGCATGTGTATGTATGTGTGTGTGTATGTGCTTAAATTACATTGACCTTATTGCAATTACATGTTGAAATTTCAAGGATAGAGTTTAGGAATAATCATCATCTATTGATAACACAGTCAAATATAGCATGTTTATTTGAGCAGTGTCAGTGAGATGAGATGGGACCTGCACCATGCAGCTTCTTCCTTCTATCTCCAGAGTCTAGAACCCTGCACATACTGACCCTAGGGACCAGTAATGGACTGCACATATAATAGCTACTTACACAGAAAGAAAGCGAGAGAGATAGAGTAAGAGAGAGAAAGAGACTATGAAAGAGAGAGCGATACAGGGAGAAGGAGGAAGAGTGGTTCCTGTTGATTGACGGGTAGCAGGAGTGTACAGGGGGGTGGGGGGGGGGCTTCTGTCTGGAACAGCTGAGTTGGTGGCGTCAGTCAGGACAGGAAGCACCAGGACAGAATCATGTGTATGTGCAAGCTTGTGTGCGTGTGTGTGTGTGTGTGTGTGTGTGTGTGTGTGTGTGTGTGTGTGTGTGTGTGTGTGTGTGTGTGTGTGTGTGTGTGTGTGTGTGTGTGTGTGTGTGTGTGTGTGTGTGCGTGTGCGGTGTCCGTTGTCTTAATGGTTAAACCTGAGAACAGTAGAGAGTGTACAGGACACATTACTTCCTGATTTAAACGTCATACATTCACAGGGCAGCTTACAACATTACAAGAAGCCAACAGAGCAGCAGGATAGAAAAGCCATCTTACCCCGACTATTCCTAAACTCTATCCTTGATATTTCATTATGTAATTGCAATAAGGTCAATGTAATTTAAGCACATACACACATATACATACACATACACACACACCCGCACACCCTCACACACACTCAGATTGTTACTGTAAAATATAATGTGTTCTCAATGACTTTCCTGGTTAAATAATGGCAACATAATAGAATTATAACAGACACACACACATACACAAACACAGCAAGACCACTGAAGCACCCACAGGGAGATCCAATATAAATGTTTGTTTGGCTTGATCCTCTGGAGTTGTGATTAGTTGGTGCTTATTTTAGAGAAATGGTCTGAGGGTTATGCAAGCTCCCTTACGCAGGCACACACGCACACACACGCACACACGCACACGCACACGCATACGCACACGCGCACACGCACACACACACACACACACACACACACACACATCCCAGGCCAGTCTATATCTGCCAGCCTTCACACCCTCTCTCCTTACCACCAGGCACCCCTGGTCTGAAAACTGATCCACTTGCTGATTGTTGCCAAGAAAACACTGAGATAAACCGTGTCTAAGGGAATAGGGATAATTAATTTCAGATGCAGTCAAGAATCTGTACTTTGCTACAGGTCAGCTCCTGCTACTCTTCCTTATTAGAATGTCTTACACCAGTTGCATCACAGTCTTGGTGTACCAGTGACGATTCTTCCAGTAACTGTTTCAAACCTGAGCGAGGGAGAGACCTGCTGCTCCTAGAGATCACAGCTTCCATGACAGCTGTGTGTGTGTGTGTGTGTGTGTGTGTGTGTGTGTGTGTGTGTGTGTGTGTGTGTGTGTGTGTGTGTGTGTGTGTGTGTGTTTGTGTGTGTGTGTGTGTGTGTGTGTGTGTGTGTGTGTGTGTGTGTGTGTGTGTGTGTGTTACTGCTAGTGTGCAGATTCATACATTCTTTCTGAATGCAGTCAGAACTCTGCGACAGCACTCATCACTCTAACCTTTCAGAGAGAGAGAGCAAGAGCAAGAAAGAGTGCATGTACTAAATGTTATGCTAGCAAAGCAGTTTAATAGAATTGAGAGACTGTATTTGAGTGGTAGTGGCATTTCAGTGTGTCATATCCTGTCATTAGCTTTAATATGAGCTCTAAGTCATGCTTATGACAACCTTATGTAGGTATAATAATGGAGCACACACACACGTGGACTTGGACACACAGATCTCCTATAACCTCAGTTGGATCAAGGAGGTAACTTCCGCCCCTGGCTGACCCAGAACCAGCTCTACCCCAGGGTTCTCACACACACTTTCTCTAGGGCTCTCTCGCACACACACATTGAATCATTCAGCTTCTCTGCGTTGGTCCTCCTCCTTCCCAGAAGCCTCTCTGCCTGGGGGGCCTGATTACATTGGGGCTCTGTAAGGATCATGAGCTGGATCCCTGCAATTACCGCTGTGAGCCTGTGTGTGTGTGTGTGTGTGTGTGTGTGTGGTGTGTGTGTGTGTGTGTGTGTGTGTGTGTGTGTGTGTGTGTGTGTGTGTGTGTGTGTGTGTGTGTGTGTGTGTGTGTGTGTGTGTGTGTGTGTGTGTGTGTGTGTGTGTGCACGCGTGTGTGTGCGCGTGCGTGCGTGCGTGTGCATGTGTTTGTGTGCCCTCTCTCTCTTTCCCTTTCTATGTGCCTCTCTTTGTCTCCCTCTCTCTGTGTTCCTTTAATGTGCTGAGAGCAAAACACACTCATATGTGGAAACATGAACAGTACCAAAAGTTACTACATAAGTTATACTGAACAAAAATATAAACGCAACATGCAACAATTTCAACGATTTTACTGAGTTACAGTTCATATAAGGAAATCAGTCAATTGAAATAAATTCATTAGGCTCTAATCTATGGATTCTACATGACTGGGCAGGGGCACAGCCATGGGTGGGCCTGGGAGTTGTCATGACGTTGGCCTGATGGGGGAGGTTTATGACCCCCATAAATACCTTTCCTCTTTTTCCTCTCTCTACTCTACCGATGTGACTATTGAAAATCCCTTTGTTAACATGGAGAGTCTGGTAACATCAAAAGGTGGGAAACTGAACCATATTTCGGTAATCCAACCAGTTGAAAATATGCGTTGTACTTAATGAATATGATGTCAGATCAGTTGGCATCTGAGACATTATGTCACGGCTGTTCGAATGATCGGACCAAAATGCAGCGTCGGTTTCATTCCACGTATTTATTGGACAGTGAAACTTAATGCGATACAAAATAAACTGAAGGAACAAAACAAACCGTGACGCAGGAGGAACAAACACACTCACAAAATATAATCACCCACAAAACACAAGTGGGACAAACATCAACTTAAATATGGCCTCCAATTAGAGACAACGACAACCGGCTTCCTCTAATTGGAGGTCATGCCAAACAAAACCCAACCTAGAAATACAAAACTAGAAACTAAACATTGAAATACAAAAACGGACAAACACCCCCCTGTCACGCCCTGACTTACTCTACCATAGAAAATAACAACTTACTATGGTCAGGACGTGACAGTACCCCCCCCCCCCCCCCCCAAAGGTGCGGACTCTGACCGCACCTACAAAACCAACAACAAAACCCCCCTAAACAACAACCCCCCCCCCCCCCCCCCCCAAAAAAAAACACAACACAAAGGGAGGGTAGGGTGGGTGACTAATGTCTATGGCGGGGGCTCTGGTTCCGGGCGTAGTACCCCCACCGCCCGCTGATCCCCCCGCTTCTGTATGTCCAGAGGAACCAGACCATGGATCATTGCCAGATGCTTCGGACCGCCAACCGCCGCTGGAGGCTCCGGGCTGAGGAGCGTCGCTGGAGGCTCCGGACTGGGGAGCGTTGCTGGAGGCTCCGGGCTGAGGAGCATCGCTGGAGGCTCCGGGCTGAGGAGCGTCGCTGGAGGCCCCGGGCTGAGGAGCGTCGCTGGAGGCTGCGGGCTGAGGAGCGTCGATGGTGGCTCCGGGCTGAGGAGCGTCGCTGGTGGCCTGATGCGTGGGACTGGCATAGGAGGCGCCAGACTAGTAACACGCACCTCAGGGCCACCTCAGGGCCGTCTGGATTACTGCAACTCGCTGTTGGCGGGGCTCCCTGCCTGTGCCATTAAACTCCTACAACTCATCCAGAATGCCACAGCCCGTCTGGTGTTCAACCTTCCCAAGTTCTCTCACGTCACCCCGCTCCTCCGCACACTCCACTGGCTTCCAGTTGATGCTCGCATCTGCTACAAGACCATGGTGCTTGCCTACGGAGCTGTGAGGGGAACGGCACCTCCGTACCTTCAGGCTCTGATCAGTCCCTACACCCAAAGAAGGGCACTGCGTTCATCCACCTCTGGCCTGCTCGCCTCCCTACCTCTGCGGAAGCACAATTCCCGCTCAGCCCAGTCAAAACTGTTCGCTGCTCTGGCACCCCAATGGTGGAACAAGCTCCCTCACGACTCTAGGACAGCGGAGTCAATCACCACCTTCCGGAGACACCTGAAACCCCACCTCTTTAAGGAATACCTGGGATAGGATTAAGTAATCCTTCTAACCCCCCCCCCCTACCCTCCCCCCCCAAAAAAGATATAGATGTACTATTGTAAAGTGGTTGTTTCATTGGATATCATAAGGTGAATGCACCAATTTGTAAGTCGCTCTGGATAAGAGCATCTGCTAAATGACGTAAATGTAAATGTAAAATGGCTAGTGCGGGGAGCAGGAACAGGACACCCCGGACTGGGCAGGCGCACTGGAGACCTGATGCGTGGGACTGGCATAGGAGGCGCCAAACTAGTAACACGCACCTCAGGGCGCGTGCGAGGAGGAGGCACAGGATGTACTGGGCTCCGGAGGCGCACCGGAGGTCTGGAGCTTAGAGCTGGCACACCCCATCCTGGCTAGATGGTGATTTGAGCCAAGCAATGGCGGAGCACCGGCACAGGACAAACTGGGCTGTGCTGGTGAAAGGGGGGTACTGTGCGTAGAGCAGGCGCAGGGTAACCTGGACCGAAGAGACGCACTGGAGACCAGATACGCTGAACCGGCGCACTTCTACCTGGCTGACGGCCAACTCTAGCACGGCAACGGTGAGGAGCTTGCACCGAGCGCACCGGGCTGTGAGTGCGCACTGGCGACACAGTGCGCATCACCGCATAACACGGTGCTTGCTCGGTCACTCGCTCCCCATGGTAAGCACGGGGAGTTGGCTCAGGTCTTAAAATCGCCTTTGCCAATCTGCCTGTGTGCCCCCCCCAAATTTTTTTTGGGTGCTGCCTCTCGTCCTTGCCTCTTGGTGGATATAGCGCCTGATAGTATTGCCGCTCCGCTCTCACTGCCTCGATCTCCTCCTTCGGACGGCGATACTCCCCAGCCTGCCTCCAGGGTCCTTTCCCGTCTAATATCTCCTCCCAAGTCCATTTTTCCCGCTGCTCCATTCCACGCTGCTTGGTCCTTTGTTGGTGGGTGATTCTGTCACGGCTGTTCGAATGCTTGGACCAAAATGCAGCGTCGGTTTCGTTCCACATATTTATTGGACAGTGAAACTTAATGCGATACAAAATAAACTGAAGGAACAAAACAACAAACCGTGACGCAGGAGGAGCAAACACACTCACAAAATATATTCACCCACAAAACACAAGTGGGACAAACATCAACTTAAATATGGCCTCCAATTAGAGACAACGACAACCGGCTACCTCTAATTGGAGGTCATGCCAAACAAAACCCAACCTAGAAATACAAAACTAGAAACTAAACATAGAAATACAAAAACGGACAAACACCCCCCTGTCACGCCCTGACCTACTCTACCATAGAAAATAACGACTTACTATGGTCAGGACGTGACACATTATTACTGATGATAGGACGACATAAACTGTATCTTGGAAAGTCTACACATTCTAGTTATCAGATTCACATGGAATTGTTGTGCAATTTAAATGTTTAAATATGAAACTATTTGTGAAAAGATTACATTTAATTTTAGCTTCTAAATGAGAGAATTGGTTTTCATGAGTGAACTATGCTCAACTCAGTGGCCCCGCCCATGTGAACAGACACTGGTTGTAAAGTATGAAACACGGCCTTCTCTCCCAACCCTATATAAGCCCCTTTACGAAAATGTAACTTCCTGTTCCAAGGATGTGTGGACTTGATGTCCCCACGTTGAAAGGACAAAGACCACCTACAGAACTAAGCCAACCTCAGCAAGAACCTAACGAAATTAGCATTGAATTTCAATGTGAAGGTGACGACCTACATGCCGGAAGGATGAATTTCGACTATACCAGCCAGAATATAGCATGAGCATAGAGCATGGCAACTTGGTATGAACTTTGAACCCTTATTCACTAAAGAAGTGATACCTCCTAGCCGTTGCGTTAGCGCAGCAGCTGTAGACGTGGGCTAGGAGAGCACGGACAGAGTAACTGTCCTACAACACAACGACGGTACTACCAAGTATCCGTTCTACCAACAGACATTCTTCAAAGGACAACCCGGCCTCCCATCTACAACCAACCGATCGAAGTGCAGCTCAGAGTAAATATTTATTGCATTTTCCTTTTCCAAATGGGCGGTAATTTAGAATTTATAAGATACTGTATTTACGATAGCATAGCTGATAGAGACACACAAAACCTTTTTGCTTTAAAACGGGCTTCCCTCTCTTTCACTCTAACCCAACCCCCTTTCTTTGTGTAACCAGCTGTCATATCTGTTCCGTCCGCAAGGGACATTTTCCTTTATGACATAATTTGTAATCAATGTATGTTACGTTCTGTGTATATGTCATTCTGTGTGATTCTTTAGATATTTAGTAAATAAATAATTAAACCAAATGTTGTATTGCTGATTCAACTTGTTAGCCAGGGTTCGTGAAGATAACCAAGAATTTACAACTTTCAGATGAGACTAAATAAGGTGAGGATTGAATATTGACTGCTACTGATGTAAAAGATTACCAGGTCTTTAAGAGTTTATTCGGAAGATAACAGCTCTATAAACATTCTTTCGTGGTGCACCGACTTTCTAGTTAATTATTTACCTGATTAGCTTAATCAGGTAATATTAATTACAGAGAAAATATTTTATAGAATAACATGTCATATCACTTAATCCGGCATAGCCAAAGACACGACAGAGGGCGTAGGCCCACCCACTCGGGAGACAGGCCCACCCACTGGGAGCCCGGCTCAGCCAATCAGAATGAGTTTTTCCCAACAAAAGGGCTTTATTACAGACAGAAATACTCCTGTGTAATGATCATGCTGTTTAATCAGCTTCTTGATTTTCCACAGCTGTCAGGTGGATTATCTTGGCAAAGGAGAAATGCCCACTAACAGGGATGTAAACAAATTTGTGCATAACATTTGAGTGAAATAATATTTTTGTGCGTATGGACAATTTCTGGGATGTTTTATTTTAGCTCATGAAATATGCATCTCTATTTTTGTTCAGTATAAATATTAACCATTCCAAACCAGAAATTCTTCATAAATGAATCATCCATATGTTCCAGATGACATAAACTGATTAATATGTGATAATCTATCATTGCTGGTAATTGATTTGACAGATTCATGGTTGGTTTTCTGTTTGAGGGTGTGATCCATGGAGGGGTGTGTCAGTTCAATATAACCAATATAATCTCACCAGGTCAAGAGACTCATTCATACTAACACAACATCCATACACACACACACGTATACATACATACACACGCACACGCACACATGCACTAACCCTAAACTATGATCTACACAGCATCCATAGATGAGGCTTTTCATTACAGAACAATGAACCCTGTCTCCCCATTTTTCCCATCTCCCCACTGTCTATCCCTGTCTCCTCCTGTCTCCCCTCTGTCTCCCCACTCTCTCCCCACAGTCTCCCAATGTCTCCTCACTGTCTCCCACTGTCTCCCCACTTTCTCCACCTGTCTCCCCACTGTCTCCCCCTGCCCTCTATAGTTGCCCACTCTGTTTCAACATTCTGTAAAGATTGTCTCCACATGTTCCTGAGGAGAAACCAGAAAACACACACACACACAGTCAGAGTGCTGGTAGATGTGTTCATGTGTTCATTTTCTGGTAGAAATGTGTTCAACATCCACTGAAGTAGCTGGCAAGTTTACTAGATAGCGACAGTAGTTGTAGTAGTTTAGCTAACCAAACCACCAGTCCTAGCTTGCTATTATGACAATCGAATTCAACAATGCCAAATAACGTTTTCAATTCGACTTTTGGGTTGCGTCGTGCCTAAGAACAGCCCTTAGCCATGGTATATTGGCCATGTACCACACCCCCGGGCCTTAATGCTATTATAAACTGGTTACCAATGTAATTAGAGCAGTATAAATAAAAGTTTTGTCATACCCTGTAACGGCTATCTTCGTCGTCAGACGAAACAGAGAAGTCATCGTCTGAGAAAGTGGACCAATACGCAGCGGAGTTAGTGTTCATCATAGAAGTTTAATTTACTAAAGAACACTACACAAAACAAAACAAGAAAACCGACAGCCAAACAGTCCTGTCAGGTGCAAAACACTAAACAGAAACAATTACCCACAAAACCCAAAGGAAAAACATGCTCCTTATGTGTGACTCTCAATCAGCAACAACACTCTACGGCTGTGCCTGATTGGAAACCACACGGCCAAAATCAATGAAACAAACCAACATAGAAAAATGCACATAGAACGCCCACCCAATGTAACACCCTGGCCTAACCAAAATAAAGAACAAAAGCCCCTCTCTATGGCCAGGGCGTTACAATACCCCCCCCCCCCCCAAGGTGCGGACTCCGACTGCAAAACCTGACTCTGAAGGGGAGAGTCCGGGTGGGCCTTCTTACGGCGGCGGCTCAGGTGCGGGACGTGGCCTCTGCTCCACCCTCGGCGTCGCCCTCTTAGGTGGCGCACCTGGCCGCGCCGAAGGTCTGGTGGGCGACCCTGACTTCGCCCGGCTGGCGGGCGGTGATAGCTGCGCCCGGCTGGCGGGCGGCGATGACTGCGCCCGGCTGGCGGGCGACCCTGGTTGCGCCCGGCTGGTGGGTGGTGATGGCTGCGCCCGGCTGGCGGGCGGCGATGACTGCGCCCGGCTGGCGGGCGGCGATGGCTGCGCCCGGCTGGCGGGTGACCCTGGTTGCCCCCGACTGGCGGGCGACCCTGGTTGCGTCCGGCTGGCGGGCGGTGATGACTGCGCCCGGCTGGCGGGCGGCGATGGCTGCGCCCGGCTGGCGGGCGTCCCTGGTGGCTCCGGCGGCACTGACCCAGGATTCACCAGGCTGAGGAGACATGTAAGAGGCCTGGCCCTAGGCGCAGGCACAGGACTCACCGGGCTGGCGGGCGGCTCTGACTGCTCCGGACAGGCAGGCGGCTCTGGCGGCTCCGGACAGGCGGGCGGCTCTGGCGGCTCTGGACAGACGGGCGGCTCTGGCGGCTCCGGACAGGCGGGCGGCTCTGGCAGCTCCGGCGGCTCCGGACAGGCGGGCGGCTCTGGCGGCTCCTGACTGGCGGGCGGCTCTGGCGGCTCCTGACTGGCGGGCGGCTCTGGCGGCTCCTGACTGGCGGGCGGCTCTGGCGGCTCCGGACTGGCGCGCGGCTCTGGCGGCTCCGGACTGGCGCGCGGCTCTGGCGGCTCCGGACTGGCGGGCGGCTCTGGATTGGCGAGACCCACTGGAGGCCTAGTCCTAGGAGGCGGCACAGGATGGACCAGGATGGGGAGACCCACTGGAGGCCTGGTCCGAGGAGGAGGCACAGGCTTAACCAGGATGGGGAGACCCACTGGAGGCCTTGTCCTGGGAGGTGGCACAGGACGGACCAGGATGGGGAGACCCACTGGAGGCCTGGTCCGAGGAGGAGGCACAGGACTCACCAGGCTGGGGAGACATGTAGGAGGCCTGGTTCTGGGCGCAGGCACAGGATTCACCAGGCTGGGGAGACATGCAGGAGGCCTGGTTCTGGGCGCAGGCACAGGACGTGCAGGGCTGGAGAGGTGCACAGGAGGCCTGGTGCGTTGGGCTGGCACAGTCTTCACTAGACGGCTAGCACGCACCTCAGGACGAGTATGGAGAGCTGACTCAGGTGACATCAACTCGAGGACACGCTCCGTAGGGCGAATGTCGTGCCTCATGCACCAACACAGCAGCTCTCTCATATCTCTCTCCTCCAATCTCCCCATCAACTCCTTCACTGTCTCTGCTTCGCTCCCTTCGCTCACCTCCAACTTCACCCCGACTGGCTCTGGTTCCATCCTCGCATGGCACTTGCGGGGGGCTGGGATGTAGCGCACCGGGCTATGAGCGCGCACTAGAGACACCATGCGCTTCACCGCATAACACGCCGCCTGACCAGTACCACGCCGCTTCCGGTAAGCACGGGGAGTTGGCTCAGGTCTAACGCCTGACTCCGCCAATCTCCCCGTGTGCCCCCCCAAAAATAATTTTTGGGGCTGCCTCTTCACCTCCACCTGCTTCCCTGGCAGGTTGCTGCAATGGTCAAATAGCTGTTCCCTAGTCCAGTCTATTCTTGCCTCCAATACTTCCAGCGACCAGGATGCCATCTTCTCCCGAGCGCGCTGCTTCTTATAGTCCTCCTCTTCTCCGCTGCTTGGTCTTCTTGTGGTGGGTAATTCTGTAACGGCTGTCTTCGTCGTCAGACGAAACAGAGAAGTCATCATCTGAGAAAGTGGACCAATACGCAGTGGAGTTAGTGTTCATCATAGAAGTTTAATTTACTAAAGAACACTACACAAAACAAAACAAGAAAACTGACAGCCAAACAGTCCTGTCAGGTGCAAAACACTAAACAGAAACAATTACCCACAAAACCCAAAGGAAAAACATGCTCCTTATGTGTGACTCCCAATCAGCAACAACACTCTACAGCTGTGCCTGATTGGAAGCCACACGGCCAAAATCAATGAAACAAACCAACATAGAAAAATGCACATAGGACGCCCACCCAATGTAACACCCTGGCCTAACCAAAATAAAGAACAAAAACCCCTCTCTATGGCCAGGGCGTTACATACCCTTGGTATCAGCCAATCAGCATTCAGGGATCGAACCACCCAGTTTATAATACCTAATACCAGCTGGCAAGCAGTGTTTGAACCCAGATTGGCAGAATCATTTATACTGTATGGAGAGTTTGGTCAACTGTAGAGCCTCTTTTCTTTATTCATTTCATTACATCTCCATCCCTGCTTTATCTCCATCCCCCTTCACCCAAGCCTGGTTATCACTCCCTCTTGAGAAACTGTAAACATGTTTCTAATTTTCCAATGTTGACTTTCTCTCTCATGCTCGCTCTCTCTCCTTCTTTTTCAACATATTCAAGCTAATTGCAAACGTTTGTTTTTCATTGTTCCCATACATCTAGTTTACAGAGAGAAAACGGTCATGTGACACAGGCTAGAGTTACAGGAAACCTAGGGGCTGAGAGGGGAGCAGAGGGGCGAGAGAGAGAGGTACAGAGGAGGGAGACTATCTGGTACGGACAGGGCTAGAGTGGAAGGAGAGGATGGGGGAGAGGAGAGGGGAAGGAGAGGGATAAATTAGATAAGAGGAGAGGGGTAGAAAAGAGGAGAGGAGGAGAAGGAGAGGGGTAGATTAGATAGGTGGAGAGGGGTAGAAAAGAGGAGAGGAGGAGAAGGAGAGGGGTAGATTAGATAGGAGGAGAGGGGTAGAAAAGAGGAGAGGAGGAGAAGGAGAGGGGTAGATTAGATAGGCGGAGAGGGGTAGAAAAGAGGAGAGGAGGAGAAGGAGAGGGGTAGATTAGATAGGAGGAGAGGGGTAGAAAAGAGGAGAGGAGGAGAAGGAGAGGGGTAGATTAGATAGGAGGAGAGGGGTAGAAAAGAGGAGAGGAGGAGAAGGAGAGGGGTAGATTAGATAAGAGGAGAGGGGTAGAAAAGAGGAGAGGAGGAGAAGGAGAGGGGTAGATTAGATAGGAGGAGAGGGGTTGAAAAGAGGAGAGGAGGAGAGGAGGAGAAGGAGAGGGTTAGATTAGATAGGAGGAGAGGAGTGGAGGGTTAGAGAGATGGGATACAGCAACAGTACAACTCAATTTACATCTTGAACACTGATGGATTTTGATGGCTTGTAGGGCAGGAGAGAGTGAGAGGGTGAGGAGGGGAGGAGGGGAAGGATGAGGAGAGGTTGTTAACTAACGGTAACACCAGGCTGAGTGGTTCCATTCTCTCTGAGGAGTTTCAATTAGATGAGAGAAATATGGATAAAATACTGAATGTCAATAGATCAGAGTGACTTGAGTAAAAATACACACAAAAAACCCACCAATGCTGTTTTAACTTTGACAAGGAGGGAGGGAGAGGATAGGGCATGGTTAAGTAAAAAATATTACAGCATCGACAGTCAGAGGCTTCCTAATTACACCCTCCCACCAGCCCAAAGCACAAAGAGAGAGAATATATTAAACATCAGGAAGTAATGGTGTTTATCCAACCACAGATCTCACCAGCGTTAGAAGCACTGTCAGACGAGTGTGTCTGTGTGAGTGTGTGTGTGTGCGTTTTCCTCTGTCAGAGGCGTCATGTGTTTGTCCTCCTCTCATCTGACCCATAGGTGAGTTCTACAGCAGATGATGATGACTCTGGAAGACAAATTACCATAGTAATTCAAGACAAGAGTTTATCAGCATCCATATGTTTTATTCCCTGGCTTTACTGTGGAGCTGTGGATCTTTGCGCACACACACACATACTGTAAGTATACTGTTGGTCTCAGGTTCTGGTTTGAGTTAAAGGCTTCCCGACGCAAAATGAAACAACTGATCCCCCTCCTGCCAAGGGATTTCACACACACACACACACACACACACACACACACACACACACACACACACACACACACACACACACACACACACACACACACACACACACACACACACACACACACACACACACACACACACACACACAGGTCTTTATAGACCAAACTGGGCTACGGTACATTGGGTGTGTTGTACAATTGATTACAGCTACCTCTGGCTCGTAGGCCAGAGAAGAAAAGCAACATGAAAGAGAAGTACTGTAACTCACTTTATTAAATTATCTCTTTGTAACCAAGTAGCATTTTACCACCTAAACAGTCTTCTGCAACCCAGGGACTAATTAAACTTGCCATTTTCTCTCATGTACACACTCAGACTAATTTCCATTTTCCATCCTCTAGTATGAGTCATGCTAGCAGTGAATACTTTTAGACTTGGTCATTCTGCAGTAGAGTCCTCTAACTCACAGATGTTAATACCAACTGTCTTCATCAGTCAGTCACACTAGAGATGTGTGTATGAGGTGTGTGTGTGTGTGTGTGTGTGTGTGTGTGTGTGTGTGTGTGTGTGTGTGTGTGTGTGTGTGTGTGTGTGTGTGTGTGTGTGTGTGTGTGTGTGTGTGTGTGTATGGGATAGGTGTGGGGGGTGTTGGGGCAGTTAGTCACGCTGCTAACGATGTTAGCAGATTATCACCTGCTTATCAAAACCAGGCCACAATATTCACCGCTTTCTCAGAATAAATACTTAGAATTAATCCATTAGTTTAGCTCAGGCGATATATTAATGTTAAATTATTGTGAAAGAGGTAGATTTGTGTCTCTTATACTGGGCCATCAAATGCAGAGATTTATCTCTGTGTACTCTCTACAGTAAACCATCTCGAGAGCTCAATGTTTTATCTACATTTTAGTCAAAATTGAGTTATTGACATAGCTTTGTTCTGTTCAATGTTCTCTACTTATATAGTACTCTAAATACCAAGTTGTTAAGATAAAAAGAAAACAAGTGTGGCACCGTGAGAGGCATTAACATAGGTGTGGCTGAAGGACTCAAGGTGCAGCACCATGGACAGACCCACCCACCTCAGTACAGGAGACAGGTGCGCTCACTTCAGCACCATGTACAGTGGCACTGGCTGCAGCACAGTTCACTCAGTTCAGCACTGAACGAATCCTTTAGAAGTTTTACTGGCCCGGAATCTACATGGCTGTCGCATGTTACTGTCGGAGGTGTCCCACCTGTCATCGGACTGCCCCAGTAGGGCGTACCTGAGCTCCTCTTATTCCACTACCCATCAGTGAGACTCCATTTAATATGATAGGGATAGACCTAGTTGGACTTCTCCCAAAGTCTGGGCGAGGATACCGACATGTCCTGGTGGTGGTAAACTATGCCACCAGGTACCCGGAGGCAGTTCTCTTGCGAACCATCACCACCAAGGCCATAGCCAAGGAGATGGAACATACACTACCGTTCAAAAGTTTGGGGTCACTTAGAAATGTCCTTGTTTTTGAAAGAAAAGCACATTTTGGGGCCATTAATATAACATCAAATGGATCAGAAATACAGTGTAGACATTGTTAATGTTATAAATTACTATTGTAGCTGGAAACGCCAGATTTTTAATGGAATATCTACATATGCATAGAGGCCCATTTTCAGCAACCATCACTCCTGTGTTCCAATGGCAAGTTGTGTTAGCTAATCCAAGTTTATCCCCAAACTTTTAAACGGTAGTGTATATTTCCCAGGGTGGACCATCCTAAAGAAATTCTGACGGACCAAGGGACCCCCTTCATGTCAAGAATCATGCGGGACATGTGTAGTCTCCTGAGGATCAAACAGCTGCGTTGGGTCTAACCTCCACAAACCAATGGACTTGTAAAGTGGTTCAACCAGACCCTCAAGAGGATGGTGAAAAGGGTGTTGGACCAAGAGGAAATAACTGGGATCAGCTACTGCCTTATGTCCTTTATGCCATTCGTAAAGTGCCCCAGTCCTCCACAGGGATTTCTCATTTCAAGCTCTTCTACGCTCACCGTCCAAGAGGACTCCTCGATGTAGCCAGGGAAGCCTGGGAAGACCAGTTGTCTGCCCATCGTACCCTAGCTGAACATGTGGTGGGGATGCAGACCAGGATCACCCGGGTGATGCCCATTGTTCGCGAGCATATGAAAGAGGCATAAAGAGCAACAAAGAACTTACGACCACCCTGAGCAAGCATGTGAGTTCAATCCTGGTGACCGACTGCTCGTCCTTCTCCCCACCACAGAAAGCAAGTTCCTCACCCGGTGGGAGAGGCCCTACGAAGTAATAAGGAAACTTGGCCCAGTGCAGTACAGGGCGGACAGATGTGATAGAGCATGATATCCGTACACCACCAGGGAAGACTGTACACCTGAAGCTGTACAGGGCCCCTGAAGCATGTCGCAAAGCCATCTGCGCTGAGGTCAAAAGGATGTGTGAGTTGGATGCCATAGAGGAGTCAAAAAATCACTAGACCATCCCCATCTTCCTGGTATCCAAGCCAGATGGTACATTGCACTTCTGCAACGACTTCTGATGACTAAATAAGGTGTCAAAGTTCGACTCCTATCCCATGCCAAGGGCTGAGATGCTCATAGAGTGACTTGAGTTCACTACATCACCACCACTAGACCTTACCAAAGGGTACTAGCAGGTCCAACTTACTGCCTCTACACGTGAGAAAACTGCCTTCTTCACACCTGATGGGCTCTTCCAGTACAAGGTTCTTCCTTTTGGCTTTCACGGGGCCCTAGCCACCTTTTTTTAAGCCGTTCGACATTGTCCTATGGCCACATTGTGACTTTGCTGCGGCCTAACTGGATGATGTGGTAATCCATTCGGAGACCTAGGAGACTATTTGAAGAAGATAGGCCATGTCTTGAGTTCTCTCCGACAGGCATGCCTGACAGCCAACCCAAAGAAGTGCTACATTGCACAGAGCGAGGCGCAATACCTTGGCTACACCACTGGTCGAGGACTCATCAAACTGCAGGTTGAGACAGTACGCAACTCAGGTGAGAGCCTTCATGGAACTGGACAGTTACTACGAGTGGTTTATTCTGCGGTTTTCTGATGGGCGTCTCCCCTGACAGACATGACCAGGAAGGCCGAGCTGGAGAAGGTTAAATGGAGCTCAGAAGCCGAGAAGGCTTTCAAGGACCTTCAAACCTAACTCTGTCCAGGACCAGTCCTGAGGTCACCAGACTATTCCCGGCCTTTTGTCATTCAAACAAACACCTCTGGAACTGGACTGGGAGCTGTCCTGTCCCAGGTCTGGGATGGTGAAGAACATCCCGTTTTATTCATCCGTCGAAAGCTCCTACCTAGGGAACACAAGTATGCTACCGAGTGTCTGGCTATAAAATGGGCTGTCTGCTCCCTATCCTACTATCTCCTGGGACCGCAGTTCACCCTGGAGACAGACCATGCACCCTTGCAGTGGACGGCCAAGGCTAAGGACACCAATGACCGGGTGACCCGCTGGTTCCTCGAGCTACAACCATACAACTTCGACAGACCATGGTCTGCTCATGGGAATGCTGATGCCCTCTCCCCACTCCATTGTCTCTTCTCTTCTGCCAATTCTTCCCAGGGCTTGGAGCTAAAGGGGTGAGGGTCGCTGAAGGACTAACATTGCAGCACCATGGACAGACCCACCCACCTCAGCACAGGAGACAGGTGCGCTCACTTCAGCACCATATTCAGTGGCACTGGCTGCAGCACCGTTCACTCAGTTCAGCACTGAGGAAAGCTGGCTACCTTCAGCATCAGACCAGTCAAAGACAGCACCATAGCTCTGCTCACCCAACACACCTGTGCAGGATTACTAATCAGCACACCTGCAAGGCATTCCCTAATCAATGTTTTATTTGTATTTTTTTTATTTCACCTTTATTTAACCAGGTAGGCCAGTTGAGAACAAGTTCTCATTTACAACTGCAACCTGGCCAAGATAAAGCAAAGCAGTGCGACACAAACAACATAGATTTACACATGGAATAACAAACATACAGTCAATAGCACAATAACACAACACAATAAATCTATATACAGTGTGTGCAAATGTAGAAAGATTAGGGAGGTAAGGCAATAAATAGGTCATAGTGGCAAAATAATTACAATTTAGCAATTAACACTGGAGTGATAGATGTGCAGAAGATGAATGTGCAAGTAGAGATGAGGGTGCAAAGGAGAAGTAAACAAAAATAACAATATGGGGATGAGGTAGTTGGGTGGGCTATTTACAGATGGGCTGTGTACAGGTGCAATGATCGGTAAGCTGCTCTGACAGCTGATGCTTAAAGTTAGTGAGGGAGATATATATGACTCCAGCTTCAGTGATTTTTGCAATTCGTTCCAGTCATTGGCAGCAGAGAACTGGAAGGAAAGGAGGTCAAATGAGGAGTTGGCTTTGGGGTTAACCAGTGAAATATACCTGCTGGAGCGCTTGCTACGGGTGGGTGCTGCTATGATTACCAGTGAGCAGAGATAAGGCGAGGCTTTACCTAGCAAAGACTTATAAATGACCTGATTGGCACAAGAGTGCAGGCTGGACCTTACTCAAGTGGAGCAGTTAGGAAGACAGCTTCAGCATGCCTACTCTTCCACAGACTCCTCAGAAGGAGAGTTGCGGACTCTACGCAAGAGACTACAGGTGGCCGCCGTCTTTAACCACCCTATTGCCTGAACGGCTTATGGACTAGAACGCCAGAGACACTAAAAGCTAAAGTAAACGCACCTGAAACTCTTTTGTTGTGTGTTTACTCATTGCTGCTTGTGTAGTCGGGCACACCCTGTTCTTCCCAACAACAAGATATTACATTTCTGACACCATGATTTGGAACACCTGCTCTTTCCATGTCATAGACTGACCAGGCCAATCCAGGTGTAAGCTATGATCCCTTATTGATGTCACTTGTTAAATCCACTTCAATCAGTGTAGATGACAGGGAGGAGACAGGTTAAAGAAGGACTTTTAAGCCCTGAGACATGGATTGTGTATGTGTGCCATTCAGAGGGTGAATGGGCAAGACAAAATATTTAGGTGCCTTTGAATGGGTATGGTAGTAGGTCGCAGGAACACTGCTTTGTGTCAAGAACTGCAACGCTGCTGGGTTTGTCCCGCTCAACAGTTTCCTGTGTGTATCAAGAATGGTCCACCACAGGACGTCCAGCCAACTTGACACAGCTGTGGGAAGCATTAGAGTCAACATAGGCCAGCATCTATGTGGAACGCCTTCGACACCTTGTAGAGTCCATGCCGCGACGAACTGAGACTGTTCTGAAAGCAAAAGGCAGGGGGTGCAACTCAATATTAGGAAGGTGTTCCTAATGTTTGATATACTCTGTATACTTCCATTCATTTTTTTAAACTGGCTACCTTCAGATGAGTCTTGTGAGGCTTGTGGGTGTCCTAGAGAAAGATGACAATGTCACAAAAACTATGCACATGCTTCAATGGGGCAGAAGTCCATACGTTGTTGTGATTTTGGATGGCCAGATAGTTACCGACAATGACAAGAAACTACCATGTGGGGAATCGTAAGTGGCTCGTTTCAGCTAGTTTCATCTTCTTCTTGATACACTACAGACAGAAGTTGGCAGATCAGTTGGACCGACTTCAAACGTTGTAGACGGAGAATGTTTGTGAGAGTCTTTCTATATAGTGGTCATATTAGTTTATTGACCTAACCATTCAGACGCTACAGACATTTTGTGAGAAGACTGATTTTCGGGATGTCTCATGGTCTGACAAACATGGAAGGCTGCCATCAGCTATGTGGTGGATTGAGACACAGCCCATGCAAACAAAATAGATATCTGTAGCTTAAACTGACGTATTTTGATGGGGATTTTTTTAATTATGGTAATTCGATTTCTGCGGGGTTGTGGACATCGACTCTAGGGGGTTGTTAAAGCCAATTATCTCAGAATCATCTAAGGTTCTATCTCTACATGTGTGTCTGGTTTCCTATGTTGGTAATGTGTAGTGTCCCCTGGAGAGGTCCACACTTCTAGGAAACCCATAAGACCTGATCAAAGAGAGGTAGACCGCAAAAACACACACAGGCTGGCAGGCAGGCATAAAATACATACACAGGCTTGCAGGCAGACATGCATACACAGGCTGAATGGCAGGCACACATACTGTACATACACAGGCTGGCAGACAGACATGCAGGCAGACATACGTACACAACAAGGCAGGTAGGAAGGCACACATTCACACACATACACAGGCATACACAAGCACATACACAGAGTGTCTTTCTGAGGATTCAAATGATTTTACTAAGCAAACAGAAGGTTGTTGATACTGTTTGAAGGGGATAGGTGGGGTGGTAGCGTCAGATGGTTTTTTTCTTCTATCGTAAGTGAGAGAACTGTACCTAACGTCTTCCACCGACACCCCAGGGACAGGGATGGCCAACCACCCTGCTGGAAAGGTAGTTCTCCAGAAGGAATGTTGACCACCCCTGAGGTCAGGGGTCAGGGTTTGCGTCTGTCCAGCAACACGGCCAGACACTATGGGACATTTTACACGAGAGTAACACATTCCGGTTGCAATTCTATCATGTTCCATGGCATGTGAAATGACTTGATTAACATGTTTCCAATACACATGTATTTAGGAACAAAAAATGTACCCCAAACTAGCCTTTCAGGTGTTCAATATATTTTTAACATTTCACAATTCAATTTCTGTTACAATAAAACATGAATACTGTATAATTATTGTATTTCCAACATGTATTAACATCTACATTTGTGATAGGAGAATAGCAGAACACTAGAATTCAAATGAAGAACATTGCCGTAAGAGAGAGAGAGAGCTGTGAGCATCTGTGAAGAACATTGTGCTGCTGGGAGGGAATCTAAAGTTTTCTTTGGTTGTAGATGAATCTTGTAGAACAATGAGTGAACTGAGAGCAACATCAGTAAATCTCACTACAAGACTGAGTCATGTTGATTGGACCCAGATCACCAGGCCGAGTTCAGGGAACATCACTCATTGCTGAGAAGAGTTTGTGTGTGCGTGCGTGTGTGTGCGTGTGTGAGAGAGTGTGAGTGTACGAAAGAGAGCGAGAGAGAGAGAGAGAGAGAGAGAGAGCGAGAGAGAGCGAGAGAGAGAGAGAGAGAGAGAGAGAGAGAGAGAGAGAGAGAGAGCGCAACTGTGCGTGCTATTCACTCCAAGTCACAGTTTGTGGTTAGTGTCCTCTGTAGAGTTGTGTTGCTGGTAGAATGCAGGGGGTGTACCCAGAATGTATCTCTCTCTCTCTCACTCTCACTCTCCCCTTCAGTAACTTACTCGCTCTCTTTTTCTCTCTATTTCTCTCTCTCTCGCTCCCTCTCTCTCCCTCTCTCTCTCCTTCCATACCAACACTTCTTACAATCTAAACATGAACAGAGAATTTAACCTCCACTTCTGGTGACCCATCTTATCCTGGTGACCTCTGACCTCTACATTGAACTCTAGGTTGATTCCTCAGGTCAGTCCTCTGTTTCTCCGTTATCTAATCAATTGTAAAGATCATTATGGTTGTATCAGAGTGGTGGTAAGGTGGTTATAGATGTGAATAATGCTAAAATGAACTCCATTGACCGTGTAGTGACCAGTTAAAATCACTATCCTAGACAGCTTTATTAAAGAGCCAGTCAGCGCTCGCTCTGACAGATATTTCCATATCTCATCATTCATACAGTAGGATGAGGAAAAGAGTTCTGGCACTGGGTGTGTGAATAGAGCAGAGAGAGAGGGAGAGAGGGAGAGGGACAGAGCGGAGCGAGAGTATCCAGGTATCTCTCTCTACTTGATGTGGAATATCTTCAATCATCTTTCCAGAACTCAGCACGTAGGATGGAAACCCTGAACAGACCCCTGACTCTTTATAGAGACATGTACGGGAACAAAACAACATCGAGAGATGGAAGCTGTCCGCTATCGAGGAAGACCAGAGAGGAAGCGGAGAAAGACTGTCGCCAGTCACTTCTCTTTCTATGGACACACAAGCACATGCACACACACACACTCACCAAGTGAGGAAGAGGATGTCGCCCTCCAGTCAGCTGGCACAGCTCTCTGCTCTCCAAGCCAAGACAGGGGATCCTGGATTTTATTTGTCACCTCAATTCCTCTCCCGCTACCTCCTAGCCTGATATATTTAATCTGCATAAGAACCTATTATTTATAGAAGCCTATATGTCAGTCTATTGTCCATGGCTGTAGATTACCATGGTCCTTCACTAGCACCAAGAGAAAAACACTCATGGAGAGTGGGATGGTGGAGGAGTGGGGTTATCTGATGGGAGCGACTTTATGTCTCCTCTGTAATGGGTTGTGTGCTAAGTAGGTACTTGTGTGCATGTGTGAACCACCAGGCAGACCAACAGTAGCATCAGTAAGTGCAGCTGTCAGATGGAGATGCTGAGAGTATTGGTTTCTCATAAACCCTAATGGGACATCTAGACAAACACACTGTGTCCATAATGCCGGAACGTATACCGGAACACTAATGTACATCCTCCATATCAATAAACCAGCTTTACATTCAACTACAGAGACAATCAAACCTCCATACTTAAGCTATGGAAGTTATACAACAGGACATAGGAGTACAGTGGCTTTCACTGTGTTAGTGAACATAAAGGCTGAGAGTGTAGTTTTCATACCAGCTACTAGAGGTTGTCTCTGACGACTCTTTTGGTTTGAACCAGAGTATGTGAGCGGAGCGAAGCTGGAGCAGAGCGTGCCCAAAATTGACTGGAGCGTGGAGTGAGTTTCCCAAAGGCTGGACCGTTTGCATACTCATCCGCTCCAATTTCGCTCTAGTACTGCTCATTTCATGAGCTCATGGCATGCCTGGCCCAGCATGCATTTGTAGGCTACTTGTGTGCTGCTATAGTCCCTTACTTTAGCTACAGTCATGGAGTTTGCAAAGATATTTTCATAAAGAAACTGATAAAACACACAGTTGAAAAATCAAGGTGACTTACGAAGATGTGGAGGACCAAGAGCAAGAGAGGGAGTGAGGTGATGTACAACTAAAGAATCGTTGTGGGATCTGAAAATACACTTATCACAAAAGCATGATGATGTACTTATGAACATAAAATCTGATCTCTTAAAAGTTATTATCTATACAATATGCTATCATTGATTTTGGCCCAATAGGCCTGACATACAGTTTACATATACCTTAGCCAAATACATTTAAACTCAGTTTTTCACAATTTCTGACATTTAATCAGAGTAATAATTCCCTGTCGTAGGTCAGTTAGGATCACCACTTTATTTTAAGAATGTGAAATGTCAGAATAATAGTAGAGAGAATAATTTTTTTCAGCTTTTATTTCTTTCATCACATTCCCAGTGGGTCAGAAGTTTACATACACTCAATTAGTATTTGTTAGCATTGCCTTTAAATTGTTTAATTTGGGTCAAACGTTTCGGGTAGCCTTCCACAATAAGTTGGGTGAATTTTGGCCCATTTCTCCTGACAGAGCTGGTGTAACTGAGTCAGGTTTGTGGGCCTCCTTTCTTCCACACACTTTTTCAGTTCAGCCCACAAATGTTAAATTTGTAAAAAAATGTTCAACTTTATGTTTACCTTGTCAGCTCGGGATTTGATCTTGCAACCTTTTGGTTACTAGTCCAACGCTCTAACCACTTGGGGTCATTGTTCATTTGGAAGACCCATTTGCGACCAAGCTTTAACTTCCTGACTGTCTTGAGATGTTGCCTCAATAAATCCACATAATTTTCCTCCCTTATGATGCCATCTATTTTGTTAAATGCACCAGTCCCTCCTGCAGCAAAGCACCCCTACAACATGATGCTGCCGCCCCCGTGCTTCATGGTTGGGATGGTGTTCTTTGGCTTGCAAGCCTCCCCCTTTTTCCTCCAAACATAATGATGGTCATTATGGCCAAACAGTTATATTTTTGTTTCATCAGACCAGAGGACATTTCTCCAAAAAGTACGATCTTTGTCTCCATGTGCAGTTGCAAACCATGGTCTGGCTTTTTCATGGTGGTTTTGGAGCAGTGGTTTCTTCCTTGCTGAGCGGCTTTTCAGGTTATGTCGACATAGGACTCGTTTTATTGTTGATATAGATACTTTTATACCTGTTTTCTCCAGCAACTTCACAAGGTCCTTTGCTGTTGTTCTGGGATTGATTTGCACTTTTCACACCAAAGTACGTTCATCTCTAGGAGCATTTCCTTCCTGAGGGGTATGACGGCTGCGTGGTCCCATGGTGTTTATACTTGCGTACTATTGTTTGTACAGATGAACATGGTACATTCAGGCGTTTGGAAATCGCTCCCAAGGATGAACCAGACTTGTGGAGGTCTACAATTTTTCTTCTGAGGTCTTGGCTGATTTCTTTTGATTTTCCCATGATGTCAAGTAAAGAGGCACTGAGTTTGAAGGCAGGCCTTGAAATACATCCACAGCTACACCTCCAGTTGACCTACACCTCAACTGTTTAAAGGCACAATCTACTCCGTGTATGTAAACTTCTGACCCGCTGGAATTGTGATACAGGGAATTTTAAATGAAATAATCTGTCTGTAAACAATTGTTGGAAAAATTACTTGTGTCATGCACAAAGTAGATGTCCTAACCGACTTGCCAAAACTATAGTTTGTTAACAAAAAATTTGTGGAGTGGTTGAAAAACGAGTTTTAATGACTCCAACATAAGTGTATGTAAACTTCCGACTTCAACTGTATTACCTCTTTCAATTAGCTTTCCGTTTTGATAGGGTTATTTTGCCTAAAAACCTTTAGGTCTATCTATAGAATGAAAATAAAAAAACTCTGCAACCCTACCCAGCCTGGCAAGAGTGTCCTGAAGGGTGTTAGAATCCCCAGTGGCTCTGATAGGGTATCCTCCTCTGCTGGCCTGTTTTCCAGGCACCATCGCATGAGCCTGAAGCCAGACTTGGGCCGAACTTGTGTTTCAAAAAATGAATTCAAAGGCACTGTAGACTGAGCCTAATACGGCATTTTCCATTTCATTTGTATCCGTAGGATAGATAAAGGGGGCATATAAACAGACAATGAAAGATCTTACAAGATTCGATGATTACATTTCCTTAAAACAGGTTATAGGCTACAGTAGAACAGTCAGAACAGTAGGATAAATTAAGAGGGGTAAATAGACCAAATTAATAGGGTGAGGCACATGGGCTACTAACATGTTACTACACAACATACACATAGTATTACTTTCTTAGCTACAGTATTCATAGCTCCTTGCCATATTACATCATTTATGAAGCAGCATACAATACATTGTTGAACTCATATTGTTGTACTCGGCTCACTTGAAGAGGAAGGTGGGGCGGCGGTCCTCCGAGTTAACAGTTGTTTTGAGCGCGGCACAAATCATGCTTCATTGACAGCATGGCCAATGTTGTGTAACATTTTAAACTTGGAAAAGAGCCCCCTTAATCCCAGATTTGGGGCAACACAGCCATTGTCACTGATTCCTTCCAAACCACTTGTTGAATTTGCGATTTCCAACTTGTGTAATGTTTGTCCAATGACCGATGAGCACCGATACGTTTTATCATATCTCTTCATTATTTCTCTTCATATGACAAGGATTAAAAAGGATTTGCCAGTAGATTGTCTACTTGATTCATGACTGCTAGCTAAGATTTTGAATGTATGATGTTGACATGATCAGTCCAATCAAAGCTACTGTAGATATGTGATTTGACAATTTTATCTGTGGCCAATGACCTTGAGCCTTCTTGGATGGGCACTTCTAATGTAACTCCATGGCAGCACGCAAGGGGCTTGAATTTTCTAGCTCTACCCTTAGACTTGGCGATGATGTAGTGTCCCCATGAGTGACAGAACACTGAGCCAATCACGGCGCAATGCTCTGTATTTTCTGCTGACTTGCCCCACCACCACAGAAAGAACTGAGCTAGGCTGAAACATCTGCATTTGAGCTTCCCTACTCAAGAAAACAAAGAGATGTTTGTATGCAGCTGTATTAACTTAATGACATCTTTTTTTCTACATTGTTTGTAAACTGATGTGACACGTATTAATGCCAACATGCAAAACAGGCAAGCTCCAAAAAAAAGAATTTTTTTGGGGCTAAAAATGTGGTGCTCAAAACAACCCCACCTATCCTGAATGACGGGTTGCCACTGGTGTTGCTATAGCCCTTGCTTTAGCCCTTGCTTTAGCTACTGTCATCTAGTATGCTAAATATTTTCATAAAGAAACTGATTTAAAAAAAAAAAAAGTGAAAAAAAATCAAGGTAAATTACAAAGATCAGGAGGACCAAATACAAGAGGGAGAGCGGTGATGTAGCATCCACAAAAAAAATAAATAATAATAATTGTGGAATCTGAAAGCTGATATCCTGAAAGCATGATGGTGTACTTAGTACATGGACATGCTAACAGAAAGGAATGAGGTCGGTAGCCAGATAAGTGTGTCATTGTAGCAAAGTATTTATAAACAAAATCAGATCTCTTAAAAGTTTTGTTCATCATTGATTTTGGCCCAATAGGCCTGGTATATTCCCTCTTTCAAGGAGCTTTCCTTATTTGACCGAAAATCCTTCAGGCCTACCTACAGAAAAAAAGAACAATACGGATCCTTGCTCAGCCTGGCAAGCTCTGAGGGTATTCTCCGCTGCTGGCCTGCTCTCCAGACACCGTCACATGAGCCTGAAGCAACGTACTCTGGCCAAGCTAATTTCTAAAAATTCATTCAAAGGCACTGTAGATGGAGCCTGTAACAAATCCCTTTTGGCCCTGCAGTCTAAGGGGGGAATGGATACGAGACCTGTAACATAAGTCATGCAAATTATAATAGTGACAAGTAACAGTGAGAACAAAAACCACAGACAACTGAAATCTACCGTCAAACACTCAGGGTTTATTTTAAAGACACGGTAAAGGGGTGTGAGAAAAGTGGCTGACCTGGACCCAAGCAAAGAAACAATAATCCAAAACACCCCAAAACTAGACTACTTCAACAACAGCTAGCTAACTAACCAAAAATACAGTGGGTGGTCCGCCCAGTTCTAACTAGGGTACTTAGACAAAGTATTCCTACGGGTAATGTATGCCCATGGGCGACTTGTCTTGGTACCCCCTTTTCCAACCAAACAAACAACAAAACAATACTCACAGGATAACCGGACAAATGTGACATGTAGTTGCAAAAACAAACGCAATCAATACAGCGCGAGATAGAGCTGGGGACACAGAGAGAGATTGATCTGGAGAGAAAACAACTGACTGGGTTTTTAAACCAAGGGAAAGGGGATGTGATTGGTTGAGGGAAAAGGAACAGGTGTCTTCTGATTGGGGAATGATTGATGACTGATTGGGGAGTGAGGATTGTCACCTGTGAGGAGGAGAAGGAGAGAAAAGAAATACACATACAGGATACCTGTATCCGTAACAGAGCCTAATAAAGCATTTTTCGTTTAATTTGTATTTAATTCTTAGTAAGTCACAACCTATGTGTGAAATTTATTGACTATAATGATTTAATACTGTCACGCCCTGATCTGTTTCACCTGTCCTTGTGCTTGTCTCCACCCCCCTCCAGGTGTCAGCCATCTTCCCCATTATACCCTGGGTATTTCTACCTGTGTTTTCTATCTATCTGGGCCAGTTTGTCTTGTTTGTTCAAGTCAACCAGCAGTTTGTCTCAGGTCCTGGGTTGCCACAGTTGCTCTTTTTGCATCATCCTGGTTTTGACCCTTGCCTGTTCTGACTCTGACTCTGACTCTGACTCTGACTCTGACTCTGACTCTGACTCTGACTCTGACTCTGAGCCTGCCTGCCATCCTTTCCCCCTACTCTGGATTACCGACCTCTGCCTGACCTGACCTGAGCCTGCTTGCCGTCCTGTACCTTGGCCTCTACTCTGGAATATCAACCCCTACCTGCCTTGACCTGTCGTTTGCATGCCCCTGTTGCAATAAACATTGTTACTTCAACACCTGATAAATACAACAAAATGTCCCTGCCAGCCTAGTGTGTTGTACTCACAAATGCTTCACAATTTATTTATAGCCTTGAAATAATATAGCCTAAATAATTCATTTTCGTTTCTTTTTAGGCTCCCTGTCTGGCACCTGACCTATTTAGAGTGTTTATATGCTGTTTAATATGTCATGTAGCCTATTTGAAATGATGAGATATTTTACAGTCACATTTCCCTGTTTTTTATTAAAATACTTTTAATTCAATTCATATGGTTTGGTAATAAGAATAATACATGGGACTTAAATAGCGCTTTTCAAGCTCCCATGGTCGCTTTACAATTATAGAAATGAAGAAGGAAAACAAAACAAAACATCGGACTGAACAAGACATGAATTATGAGAGGGGTAGGGTAAGGGGTTTAATACTTCATAACCAAATGGTAGCTCCAGGTAGTTGGGCTCCCTAGTGGCACAGCGGTCTAAGGCACTGCATCTCAATGCAAGAGGTGTCACTATAGTACCTGGTTTGAATCCAGGCTGTATCACATCCAGCTGTGATTGGGAGTCCCACAGGGTGGCGCACAATTGGCCCAGCGTTGTCAGGGTTTGGCCGGGGTAGGCTGTCATTGTAAATAAGAATTTGTTCTTAATTGACTTGCCTACTTAAATAAAGGTTAAATAAAAGTCACAAAAATAGATGGTGTTGGTTAAATTGTGATTTTAACGATTGGAGCGAATTTGGAGCAGCAGTACTTTTTCCTTTGAGCGAGGAGTGGTTTTAGTTGGAAAAGATATGGAGCACTCAGATTTCCGACTGTACAACTCCGCACACATACTCTGCAGTGAACTTGACACAACTGTGGGAAGCATTGGAGTCAACATGGGCCAGCATCCCTGTAGATTGCTTTCGACACCTTGTAGAGTCCATGCCCTGACGAATTGAGGCTGTTCCTAATGTTTTGTACACTCAGTGTAGACTACATACACTCACACACAAAACACACAAAAACATGCATATTGATGCCACACCCTCACACTCATACATATACACACTTTCGCACTCTTTCACAATCTTCACATACACTGCTGCTACTCTGTTTATTATCTATCCTGATTGCCTAGTCCCCTTTACCCCCACCTACTTGTACATATTACTTGAATTACCTCAACTACCTCGTACCCCAGCATATATTCGTGCATATAGTCTCGTTATTGTTTTTTTAATCTTTTTTTTCTGCATTGTTGGGAAAGGCCTCATAAGTAAGCATTTCCCAGTAAAGTCTACACTTGTATGATTAGAATGATTTGGGTTTAGCCTACACAGAACTGAGTTAGCTGATCATTTTGAGAGGGGAGAAGTCCTCAACTTCAAAACTTTGTTCTATCCATAGCAAAGCTAGCTTAGTTTACCTCGCTGTACTCACTACTGCCCTTGTTTGTTGTGGTAGAATGAAAGACACAGCCAAGAAACACCCATATCAAACTACACCCTCAAAACAACTCTTGTTTGCCTTAAGTCATGTCCGCTAGCATTTCTTAATCAGAACTGATGAAAAACGAGGCCAAATCTGGAAGTGCAGTTGCCTTTTAAAGATGGAATACGCAGTAGGGGAAACTACACCACTGTCCGCCCCATGGCCGTTGTTATTGGTTTTTTTTGTTAACAAAGCAGAGTTGAGGAGCATTGGCCAACCTGGTAAAAAGAAAATGCAGTACATTTTCTGCTGTTCTGTCTAACGTGTGTTCATTGTTTGCAGTAACATCTTTGTTGTAATAGCGCAAAAGGACGTTGCAGCTTCACCATTAAGGATTCCAACTTCAATGAGAAATCTATTTTTCTGAGAAACTGTTCTGTGGTGCAACTGACAACATTAGGGGGAATCTAAGTGACTGCCCCATGTATGATAAGGGCTCCAGCATTTCAATGTGTGTAGGTGTGTCTGTGTTTGTGTGTGTATGTAAGTGCATGCATTGTGTGTGTGTGTGTGTGTGTGTGTGTGTGTGTGTGTGTGTGTGTGTGTGTGTGTGCGTGTGTGTGTGTGTGCGTGTGTGTGTGTGTGTGTGCGTGTGTGTGTGCGTGTGTGCGTGTGCGTGTGCGTGTGCGCGTGTGCGTGTGTGTGTGCGTGTGTGTGTGTGTGTGTGCATGGGAGCATGTGTATATGTGAGTATGTGTGTGTGAGCCTAGAGAACTATTATTGAACTCGGTCTCTCTTAGCCAACCAAATAGACTTGTTGTTGTTGAGTTGTGTGTTTGAATAAAGCCCAACCGGAGTCAGTGGTTTTATGGGCTGTCAATGGTTCTGAGGAGCTCCAGAGTTTGGGTTGTTGGAATGTTTTTGGAAATCACAGTCCTGGCGTATAGACAGCCTATGTCCCCTCAATGGAAATGGCTGTAAAAAGTGGGGCTGTGTTTAAATGTTTGCAGCATGTGGATTTGTGTCCATGCGTGTCCCCACTCTCACTCCAACCCCAGCAAGTCTGGAGACTTACTGACCCTCCCTCTTATAATACTCTTATATCACTATTACAAATCTCACTAACGTCAGATGCCCATGTCAGGGCACATGGTTGTGTGAACATAAATAGTGCTAATATTTTGCGCCAGCCCTGCACTGACACTGCACTACACTGAGGTCCCCCAGGAGAGGGTTGGGAAACACTGTGTTGATGTCAGTCAGGTGAATGATACATCCAGAAATACACAAACCCTGGCAGACAGTCAGACCAGCATTCATATCCTCTCACATCACACTTTAGGAATGGTGAACGGAAGTGTGTGTGTATGCAATATGTGTGCGTGTGTGTGTGTGTGCGTTGAGTTGAAGGATGATCAGACTTCCAGGGTTACATGTATTTATATTAGAGCCATTTTTCATGATAAATATAAACCTGTAAAATGTAAAACAGTGGAGTGGCATTTCCTAGAACACAGGAATCAGGAAGTACCAAACAGGAAGAGAGGGGGACGGCCTTCACCACTCTCTCACCGCTCAGCCTGGTGTGTGTGTGTCTGTGCGTGTGTGTGTGTTTGTACATGTCGTATATAGACCTCTGCAATTGTCCTTGTAGGCAATGTGTCATTGCAGATCCAAATAAAATCCTCAAGTGTGTGGCAGATGAAGCTATAAACATAGACAGCTATTTCTCTCTTTATTTCTGTAGAAAAACGTATTCTTTGCTCCAAACTGCCTAATCTATCTGGCTCTCGTGGTGTGTGTGTGCGTGCAAGTGTGCGTGTCGGTGCTTGTGTACATGTGTATGTGTGCGTAGATTAAGGATTAGGAGATTAGAGAGTAAATCTCTGATTAGATCAACTCCCCCGCAGGATGAGATTAACACTCCTTAATTACGGTCCCATCATCCCTTCTTCTCTTCTATTACGATTCCCCCCATCCCCTTCCCAGTCCCTCACACCCACACATTCTGTTTACACATCACAACCCCTTAAATCTGTTTACAGATGTAGGATCTTCATTTGATCACTCTTTTGTTGCTGAGAATTCTCCTGCACAGCAGGAAATACAGATGAGCTTCGTGATTTACATAAATTCACTGAAAACCCACACTAACATACTGTTATATTTACAGTAGGCCTATTTAACTTTTCATGTAGACTACTTTTGCCCAGTTAATAGCTTAACCACCGATCAAGCAACATTATGGACTAAAAGTTCAAATCCTGTTGCTGCAGGATTATTTTGCTGTGGATGAAGGTAAAATTAAGATCCTACACCTGTAAGTGAAGTCTCTCTCTCTCTCTCGCTCTGTCTGAAATGGGATCCTTTAATTAAAAGTTTTGCGCCAGTGAGCGGAAGAGGGGATTTTGGTGTGTGTGTGTGTGTGTGTGTGTGTGTGTGTGTGTGTGTGTGTGTGTGTGTGTGTGTGTGTGCGTGTGTCAAAGTGATTATAGTAAACTAAAACTAATATCATGAAAAAATAATTTAGTAAACTGAAATAAAATAATTAACAAACCTGTTTGAAAAACTAAAACTTTGAGAGTATTATCTTTGAGTCCAAAACAAACTAAAATAAAATCCATCATGAATTATGTTCAGTATTCGTTTTCTAAAACTTTGGCAAAAATCGAATTGGGGTTTCAAAGGAATTTTCAAGATAGTGAATCTGGTGGGTAAATGCAGCCAGGAGATGGCGATGTTTCAAATAGGCCTAGCTTGTGAATCACGATCACTAGCTAACAGCAAAAAACTAGTCTGGGTAGTTAACTTGATTCTTAAATGTACTACTAAAGTTAAAACGGAGGGGCTGCTGATCTGACAACTAAAGGTTCCGAAGCTTCTCTACGTTACGCACAGTCTCTGCTCTACTCGTAGAAAACAGGCTACACTGGCGAATGTTTAATAAAGTTAGTGCCTTCAGTAAGCACACATACGACTTGACTTTTTCTACATTGTTGTGTTACAGCCTGAATTTAAAGTTGATTAAATTTAGATTTCTTTTGTCACTGGCCTATACACAATACCCCGTAATGTCGAAGTAGAATTATGTTTTTAGAATTCTTTTCAAATGAATTTAAAATGGAAAGCTGAAATGTCTTGATTCAATAAGTATGCAACGCCTTTGCTATAGCAAGTCTAAATAAGTTTAGGAGTAAAAATGTGCTTAAGTCAGATAAGTTGCACGGACTCACTGTGTGTAATAGTGTTATTTTTGAATGACTACCTCATCTCTGAGCCCCACATATACTGTCACGCCCTGTAAGTCGCTCTGGATAAGAGCGTCTGCTAAATGACTTAAATGTAAATGTAAATCTGTTTCACCTGTCCTTGTGATTGTCTCCACCCCATCCAGGTGTCGCTTATTTTCCCTGGTGTATTTATCCCTGTGTATCCTTTATCTCTGTGCCAGTTCGTCCTGTATGTTCAAGTCAACCAGTGTGTTTTTCCCGTGCGCCTGCTTTTCTATTCTGTTTTACTAGTCCTCCCGGTTTTGACCTTTACCTGTTTTTCTGGACTCCATTCACGCCTGCCTGACCATTCTGCCTGCCCTGACTTCAAGCCTGCCTGCCATTCTGGAACTCTGAACTGGTTTTGACCTTTTGCCTGTCCACGACCATTCTCTTGCCTACCCCTTTTGGATTGTTAATAAACATCTTGGACTCTAACCATCTGCCTCCTGTGTCTGCATCTGGGTCTCACCTTGTGCCTTTATAATATACAATTATCTGTAAGGTCCCTCAGTCAAGCAGTGCACTTCAAACAGATTCAATCACAAAGACCAGGGAGGTTTTCAAATGCCTTGCAAAGGGCACCTATTGGTAGATGGGTAAAAATAGCAAAAGCAGACATTGAATATCCCTTTGAGCATGATGAAGTTATTCATTACACATTGGACTTGATACAGGAGACTTCCTAACTTAGTTGCCACAGAAAGAAAACCGAGCAGAGATTTCACCATGAGGCCAATGGTGACTTTAAAATAGTTACAGAGTGTAATGGCTGTGATAGGAGAAAACTGAGGATGAGTCAACGTAGTTACTCAACAATACCAAATTAATTTACAGAGTGAAAATATTCCAAAACATGCATCCTGTTTGCAACAAGGCACTAAAGTAATAATGCAAAACATGTGGCAAGGCAATTCACTTTTTGTCCTGAATACAACGTGTTGTATGTTTGGGGCAAATCCAATAACACATTACTGAGTACCTCTATCCCTATTTTCAAGCATAGTGGTGGCTGGACCATGTTATGGGTATGTATCAGGTATGAAGGTAAGACCCAGATGCAGACAATTTGAATTAAGAATGGTTTAATAATCCAACAGGGTCAGGCAATAGACAGATCAAGGCAGGCAGGGGTCAGTAAACCAGAGGTGGGGCAACGGTAACGGCAGGCAGGCTCAGGGTAGGCAGAGTGGTCAGGCATGCGAGCTCAGAGTCAGGACAGGCAAGGGTCAAAAACCAGGAGGGAGAGAAAAAGAGAGACCGGGAAAAGCAGGCGCTGAGACACAAATACGCTGGTTGACTTGACAAACATGACGAACTGGCAACAGACAAACAGAACACAGGTATAAATACACAGGGGATAATGGGGAAGATGGGCAACACCTGGAGGGGGGTGGAGACATTCAGAGCCTGGAACACGGCAGGGGCATTGGTGAGATCAAAGGGCATGACCAGGTATTCATAGTTCATGTTGAAGGCGGTCTTCCACTCGCCCCCCTCTCGTATCCGCACCAGGTGGTAGGCGTTTCGTAGATCCAAGTTGGAGAAAACAGTGGCCCCCTGGAGCGACTTGAAGGCCTAGGAAATGAGTGGTAGCCGAAAATGGTTCTTCACAGCAATGTCATTGAGTCGCCGGTAGTCAATGCACGGGCGCAGGGTCTTGTCCTTTTTCTCTATGAAGAAGAACCCTGCAGCAGCGGGAGAGGAAGATGGACAGATAAATCCTGTAGCTAGGGAGTCCCCAATGTAGTCCTCCATAGGCTTGGTCTCTGGTCCCGACAGAGCGTACAAACGTCCCCGGGGTGGCGTGGTGCTAGGGAGAAGGTCAATCCCGCAGTGATAGGGGTGGTGCGGCAAAAGGGAAGTGGCCCAGGACTTGCTGAACACCTCCCAGAGGTCCTGGTACTCTGCAGGAATGAGGTCCAGAGCAACTTCCAAGCACCCAGGAAGATGTCCCGGGGCAGGTTGCGCCGACTTCAGACAATGGGCGTGGCAGAACGGACTCCAGCCCATGGTAGCACCTGTAGACCAGTTGATGAGGGGATTGTGTCGCTGGAGCCAGGAGAATCCCAAAAACACTGGAATCTGGAGAGACTTGAGCAGGAATTGAATGGTCTCTCTGTGATTCCCTGACACACGTAGGTTGATGGGAGTGGTGTTATGGGTGACCCAACCTATAGAGCGCCCGTCCAGCGCTCTAACATCCATGGGAATGGAGGGGCTGAGTGGGGATGTTCAGCTCGGAAGCCAGTGTGGCGTCCAAAAAGCTCTCATTGTCCCCAGAGTCAATGAGGACCCGGAGAGATTTAGACTGGTTTCCCCAGAGCAGAATGACATGAAAAGGAGTGTGATTAAGGGAAGCAGAAAAGTTCTCCATATGGCCCACCAGAGTACTCGCTCCTACCGGTGAGCCTGGTCTTTTACCGGGCAAGAGGACACAAAATGACCAAAAGTCCCACTATACAGACAGCTCCTTGTGTTGACCCTGTGTTGCCGTTCCACTGGTCACAGCCAAGCTTTGCCTAGTTGCATAGGCTCAGGAAACAGTGCCTTGGCCATCTTCGGTGACTCGAGGAAGGTTCGGGGACTTCCGGGATGACTCGGAGGTGAGGTGGAATCCCTGGACGTATGAGCGAAATTGAATTGCTTCTCCAGCCGTCATTCCCGCAATCACCCATCGATGCGGATGGTCAAAGCGATGAGGGAGTCAAGATCTGTGGGTAACTCCCGAGCAGCAAGCTCGTCCTTCAACCGAGACACCATGCAAGAACATGTCGAACAGTGCTTGCTGGTTCCACGCACTCTCTGCTGCCAACATGCGGAAATCCACCGCATAGTCGGCCACGCTGCTGGCGTCCTGCCAGAGCTGGATTAGCTTCCGGGCAGCTTTGCTCCCGGAGTTCAGGGCATCAAAAGCCTTCCTCACCTCTCCCATGAACCCCTCCAGACTCACACACATGGCCAGCTACTGTTCCCATACGGCGTTAGCCCAGGTGAGAGCCCTCCCTGACATCAGCGTGATGAGGTAGGCTATCTTGGAGCGGTCCAAGGGGAAGGAGGAGGGCTGAAGCTCGAAAATGAGGGCACACTTAGCTAAAAAACGCCCGACATGTGCTCAACTCTCCATTAAAGCATTCCAGGGGAGGTAACCGGGGCTCTCGGGAAGGTGGAGTGGCCCGTGGGGCGGCGCTGCTAATCGCCGAGTTACTGAGGGGTTATCACCATGGCAGGCAGCCCCCCAGACAACCCGCGGAGATGCTCCAGCAGCATGTCCAACACCCAGTCATGGCGTTCAGCTAACATTTAGACCCCACCATAAGTCCACGAAACAATTCCTCGTGTCTATACCAATGGAGGCTCCTTGGGAGGAGATGGCATTGCGCAGCTGGCCCGGGTCTGCTGGGTCAATCATGGCCAGTTCGTACTATCAGGTATGAAGGTAAAACCCAGACAAAGTCGAATTAACAATGCTTTAATAATCCAACAGGGACAGGCAATAGACAGGTCAAGGCAGACAGGGTTCAGTAAACCAGAGGTGGGACAACGGTACCGGACAGCAGACAGGCTCAGGGTAGGCAGAGGTCAATAATCCAGAGGTGGGGCAAAGGTACAGGTCGGCAGGCAGGCTCAGGGGCAGGCAGAGTGGTCAGGCAGGCAGGCTTAGTGTCAGGACAGGCAACGGTCAAAAACCAGGAGGGCGTGAAAAAGAGTGACAGGAAAAGCAGGCGCTGAGACACAAAACCACTGGTTGACTTAACAAGCAAGACAAACTGACAACAGACAAACAGAGAACACAGGTATAAATACACAGGGGATAATGGGGAAGATGGGCGACACCAGGAGGGGTTGGAGACAATCACAAAGAACAGGTGAAACAGATCAGGGTGTGACAGGTATGCTTGTAATCGATAAGAACTGGGGAGTTTTTCAGGATATTCAATTTACGGAATGGAGCTATGCACAGGCAATATCCTAGAGGAAAACCTGGTTCAATCTGCTTTCCACCAGATCCTGGGAGATGGATTCACCTTTCAGCAGGACAATAACCTTCAACACAAGGCCAAATCTACACTGGAGTTGCTTACCAAGAAGGCAGTGAATGTTCCTGAGTGGCCGAGTTACAGTTTTTACTTAAATCTACTTTAAAATCTATCTAATTTTGATATTTCTGTATTTCATTATCCATACATTTGCAAACATACATTATGGGGTATTGTGTGTAGATGCGTGAGAAGAAATAATCCATTTAATCCATTTTGAATTCAGGCTGTAACACAACAACATGTGGAATAAGTAAAGGGGTATTAATACTTTCTGAAGACACTGTAGATAAAAGCTGAATCAATTTCTGCTAGATCGAATAATGATAGTATTCTACATAACATAACCAAATATAATATATAACGTTACCGTAAAACAAAAAACACCACCTCATTTCTTATGAGATTTTAGGAGGATTCTGCTCATGTGGCCAAAATTCCACAGTGTGCGCCGCTAGGCAAAACATGTGCTTTGATTTAAACTAAACACAGGTAGGCTAACAGCATCTGCTCTACAATTCTCTCACTGTACACCATTCAAAACAATACTGTAGGCTACTTTGAAACAACACTGTATATCTAAGAAGATCTAAATGCATATCTCCATGAAACTGACTGAGATCAAATGGTTGGAATGCAGATGCTGCTGCATGGACCTTTCACCAGTAAAGCTTGAAGAATTATCATTCACGATTGTGAGACGTGAAGGGAGGGTGACCACAAAAATGTGTGTGTAGCGGTAAAGAAACATAGGTACCAGGCGCACCGGTTTGAGTGTGTCAAGAGCTGCAACGCTGCTGGGTGTGTATCAAGAATGGTCCACCACTCAAAGGACATCCAGCCAACTTGACACAATTGTAGCCTCTGCCAAGTTAAAAAGCATTGGATTCATGTGAACATAGGCGAGAGTTTCATTCCACCATATTTTTTGCTCCAGTCTTGGCAGTATTCCTTTTAAATCCAAGTCACATTGGGATTGAATGTATTATTTAAACCTAACCTGACCCATCACTTTCTGTATTACTGCCCCCATTGCAAGAAGTGACATCCCCCCCAAAAAACTATACAGCACAAATGATTCCTAACCTCCGGCGCATGCTTTCTGTCCCTAACACTAAAACTGAAACTAAATAATATAAAAACTAAATAGGAATGTTTTGATACAATTTTGTGTGTGTGTGTGTGTGTGTGTGTGTGTGTGTGTGTGTGTGTGTGTGTGTGTGTGTGTGTGTGTGTGTGTGTGTGTGTGTGTGTGTGAAAGAGAGAGAGGGGTCTGACGCACATAGTGCCCTTTTCCTGACTGCTTCCACTGAGGGAGTGTAAGGGTCAGATTGGGCCACTCATTCCCCTTATTTCTCTGCCTCCCTTTCCGTCTTTCTCTCTCACACACATCCTATCAGAGGGTATTGGAGGCTAAAGCTGGTGAGGTCATCGTGGAATGTCAGTTTCTTAATGAAACGCTCAAATTGCACTTCAATGGATATTACACTCTCCCTCTCTCTCTTTCTTTCGCTATAACTCTCCCTTTCTCACTCACTCTCACCCCCATTCTTACTAATGGATGGAGTCCATGAGTGTAATATTACCTCCACACCTCCCCCTTAATAGATGACCACTCACAATCTGCACCAAGAGAAAATCATCTCTCCCTCTCCACCTGCCATTCCTCACAACCCTCTCTCCCGCTCCCCTTCACATCACTCCCTCTCTCCCACTCCCATCACTCTCTCCCTCCTCCCTCCCATCCCTCTCTTCCTCCTCTCTCACTCTCCCCTTCACATCACTCCCTCCCTCCCCCCTCCTATCTCTCTCTCCTCCTCACATCCCTCTCCATCACTCTCTCCCTTCTCCCTCCCATCCCTCTCTGCCTCTCCTCCTCCCATCACCCTCCGTCTCCCATCCCTCTCTCCCTCTCCCTCTCCCTCTCCACATCCCATCCTTCTCATCACTCCCTCTCTCCCTCTCCACATCCCATTCTTTCCATCCCTCTCTCCCCCAGAGGTATGTGTCATATGTGGATTAGTAGACAAGGTGTTTTACTCCTGCTGTGATGGCCCCTCCCAGCTCTGTCTACTGGGTTTTGCTGTGCTTACTTCCTGCAGGAGATTGGTGGGCGGAGTAGGAGAGGTGGGCGGAGCTGGGAGTGTTGTCAGTGCTGATGGGGCACACCTGTTGAAGCTCAGCTGTGGCATAAAGCCACTGTTTCCCTATTCAGCAAAAGATTCCTCTCTCCATGCATACCTTTGGTTGTTTCGTTGTGGCTTTGGCAGTCGACACCTAATCTACTGACCTTCATCTGCTTATTGTTGTGAGTGTTTACTTTAAGTATGGAATAAATTAATTTAGTTATTCCTTTACTCAGTGTGGTTTCCCATTGTTTGTTACAATCTTGAGCCAGGTTGTAACACTGCTGTACTCACAACAGGCCACCCTTCCTCTTCCACTCCTCCATTAGTCATAAACTTAACCCTAGGCAACAGCAGTAGCATTGGATACATGGTGGGAGGCAACCGTCTGCCTACACTGAATAGAAGAAATGTTCTTAAGTGGTTCTTCATCAGCTCTTAAGGTTCCTTGTGGAACTCTTGACTGACAAATAACCTTTGAGATAAGTGAGGGGTTCTTGACATGGCTTCTAATGGTTCTTCAGAATTCTAAATGGTTGAAATGTATGGAATCTTTCATAGCATGTTCTCTGCTCATCAGTTGACATTGGTCTGATTTTATATGCATTGCATCTTTCACTTAAATATACTAACTTTTTTTTACTAATTAAAAAATAAAGGCTACTCATTGATATTGTTGCTATAATATCTGGTAGGTTAGGGCTTGCCACAGATGCACAGAAAGCCATGTTTTCTCCTTGAACACCCTACTGTTGAATGCCCATCAAAATAATTGTACTTATTTAATCTGACTATGAACTCGTAATGCTCTTCCAAGTGGTAGTACAATGTAGGATATCATCGCTTGACTCCAGCACCTGTTTTTTCTTTATATGGCATGACTAAACACTGGGGATAGGTGGTTTATGTCCCGCTCTCATCCGATTCTGAGGTAAATTGCAGTATGCTACTTTATCATCTAATGGACAATTTGGTATCAAGTATCAAAGTTGGCTAGCTTTATTTATTTTAAACAATATTCCTGAATGTCAGGTAACAGTATAACTAGCTAACTCAATTGACCCAGTGGAGCACAGTAACGTAGATATCGTTATATCACAGACAAAAGGGGGAAACCAGTAGGTATTAGTTAACGTTAGTTGGCTAGCTAGCTAGTTACCAGCATCATTGGTTATATCTACTAACGTTCGCTGTCTACAAGCTAGCCAATATTGCTACACTGGTGTACAGCAAACTCTCATGCCTAGTGTAGCTAGTTGGCTAATTAGAACCATGCAAGATGTGATGTTAGCTAGCTAGCTACATTATCCAAGTTAGCTAGCTACCAAGCTTGGTATGCTCACACCTAGCCTAGGCAGCTGCTAGTGGGCTGTATAGTGGAGATCCATAAATCCCACTAGCGGCTATCCAGGCCAGCTCGCGCAAAGTCAGAGATACAAAAGTATCTCTGGCCAAGTCAGATGAGTTAGCTAGGGTTGTCCAAGTTAGCTAGAAAACTAATTTGTCAGTAATACTGTGTCATGTGAGATGTTGTCAATCAATATCACTGACTAAATATGAACAGTGGCTAGCTGAGTTTAGCTAAACACGGTGGTGTACAGCAAACTTTCAGGCCCGGTGTAGCTAGCGAGCTAAACTAAGCAAAAAAAGAAACATCCTCTCTCTGTCAACTGCATTTATTTTCAGCAAACTTACATATGTTAACTAATTGTATGAATAAGATTCAATAACAGACATAAACTGAACAAGTTCCATAGACATGTGACTAACAGAAATAGAATAATGTGTTCCTGAACAAAGGGGGGGTCAAAATCAAAGTAACAGTTGCATTAAGTACTGCAGTGCATCTTCTCATGGCACCAGATTTGCCAGTTCTTGCTGTGAGATGTTACCCCACTCTTCCACCAAGGCACCTGCAAGTTCCTGGACATTTCTAGCCCTCACCCTCCGATCCGACAAGTCCCAGACGTGCTCAATGGGATTGAGATCCGGGCTCTTCGTTAGCCATGGCAGAACACTGACATTCCTGTCGTGCAGGAACTCGCACACAGTATGGCTGGTGGCATTGTCATGCTGGAGGGTCATGTCAGGATGAGCCTGCAGGAAGGGTACCACATGAGGGAGGAGGATGTCTTCCCTGTAACGCACAGCGTTGAGATTGCCTGCAACGACAACCAGCTCAGTCCGATGATGCTGTGACACACCGCCCCAGACCATGACGGACCCTCCACGTCCAAATCGATCCCACTCCAGTGTACAGGCCTCGGTGTAAAGCTCATTCCTTCGACGATAAAAGCGATTCCAATCTCAACCAAGGTGAGACACAACGCGACTCGTCAGTGAAGAGCACTTTTTGCAAGTCCTGTCCAGCGACGGTGGGTTTATGCCCATAGGCGATGATGTTGCCAGTGATGTCTGGTGTGGACCTGCCTTACAACAGTCCTACAAACCCTCAGTCCAGCCTCTGTCCGCAATAGGTTGAGAATCTGAGCACTGATGGAGGGATTGTGCATTCCTGATGTGACTCGGGCAGTTATTGCCTCCTGTACCTGTCCCGCAGGTGTGATGTTCAGATGTACCAATCCTGTGCAGGTGTTACGTGTGGTCTGCCACTGCGAGGACAATCAGCTGTCCATCTCCCTGTAGCGCTGTCTTATGCGTCTCACAGTACGGACATTGCAATTTGTTGCTTTGGCACATCTGCATGCCTCTTTGCAGCATGCCTAACACGGAACCCAAACCGGCTGCGTGCGCCATTGAGCATAAATGTATTTTGTCCACCCACACCGAACGCGATCACGACACGCAGGTTAAAATATCAAACAAACTCTGAACCAAATACATTAATTTGGGGACTGGTTGAAAAGCATTAAACATTTATGGCACTTTAGCTAGCTAGCTTGCACTTGCTAGCTAATTTGTCCTATTTAGATATGTTGCTTGCTAATTTGTCCTGGGATATAAACATTGACTTATTTTACCTGAAATGCAGAAGGTCCTTTACTCCGCCAATTAATCCACACATAAAACGAATAGTTTCTAGTCATCTCTCCTCCTTCCAGGCTTTTTCTTCTCTGGACTTTATATTGTGATTGGCAACTTTCATAAATTAGGTGCATTACCGCCACTGACCTCGTTTGTCTTTCAGTCACCCACGTGGGTATAAACCAATGACGAGATGGCATGTGGGTACCTGCTTCTATAAACCAATGAGGAAATGGGAGAGGCAGGACTTGCAGCGTGATCTGCATCACAAATAGAATTGACTTCTATTTTAGCCCTTGGCAACACAGACAGTCGTTGGCGCACACGAGAGCAGTGTGGGTGCAATAATTGAAAACTGATTTCTAAATGCATTTTTAAACACTCGCGAACGCGACGCAAGTGGTGTAGTTAGGCACGTTCACGCAGATGAGCAGGGACCCTGGGCATCTTTCGTTTGGTGTTTTTCAGAGTCAGTAGAAAGGCCTCCTAAGGTGTCCTAAGTTTTCATAACTGTGACCTAAATTGCATACTGTCTGTAAGCTATTAGTGACCATTCTACAGGTGCATGTTCATTAATTGTTTATGGTTCATTGAACAAGCATGTGTTTAAACCCTTTACAATGAAGATCTGTGAAGTTATTTGGATTTTTATGAATTCTTTGAAAGACGTGGTCCTGAAAAAATGACACTACTTTTTGTTGCTGTGTTTACATTTTGCTACCCAAAAAAGGGGAAAATGTGTTCCTAGATATAGGACAAACTTCAAAACCTTGTTTCCTATAGTGTAGGGTTAGGGCTAGTGTAAGGGTTGTGGACAAGAAGCTAGTGTTAGGGTTGGTTTGGGGCTGACCCTAGCCTTATATTCAGTGAGAGGGTGAGAATAAGTTTGAACAGACATAAAGTGTGAGGAATGCATAAGAATAGTTATATACTGAACAAAAATATAAACGTAACTGTTTCATGAGCTGAAATGAAAGATCCCATACATTTTCCATACTCATAAAAAGTGTGTTCTCTGTTAGTGAGCATTTCTCCTTTGCCAAGATAATCCATCCACCTGACAGGTGTGGCCAATCAAGATGCTGATTAAATAGCATCATCATTACACAGGTGCAACTTGTAATGGGTACAATAAAAGGCCACTCAAGTGTGCATTTTTTTTCAGACAACACAATCCGACAGATGTTTTGAGGGAGCGTGCAATTTGCATGCTGACTGCGGGCATGTCCACCAGAGCTGTTGCCAGAGAATTGAATGTAAATTTCTCTACCATAAGCCACCTCCAACGTAATTTTAGAGAATTTGGCAGTACGTCCAACCGACCTCACAACCGCAGACCACGCGTAACCATGCCAGCCCAGGACCTCCACTTCCGGCTTCTTCACCTGCAGGATCGTCTGAGACCAGCCACCCGGACATCTCATGAAAATGAGGAGTATTTATGTCTGTAATAAAGCCCTTTTGTGTGGAAAAGCTCATTCTGATTGGCTGGGCCTATGCCCTCCCAGGCCCACTCATGGCTGCGACCCTGCCCAGTCATGTAGAATCCATAGATTAGAGCCTAATGAATTTATTTCAATTGACTGATTTCCTTATATGAACTGTAACTCAGTAAAATCGTTGAAATTGTTGCATGTTGCGTTTATATTTTTGTTCAGTGTAACTTTTGGTACTGTTCATGTTTCCACATATGAGTCAAAGCGATGTGTGTGTGTGGAGCAGGTGTTAGTGGTGTCTGAAGAGGAGCTAAATCAACAGAAACATCACTGTTCAATTCCACACAGCAGAGTCCAACTGGATCCTACCATGCAGGCCTTGCAGTCCCACACTAAGAAGGGTTTGAGAGGAGGAGGGGAGACAGGATTCTGAAGAAAAATGGAGTGAAAGAGGGAGAGAGCAGCATGTGTTTCTGATAAATGATCACTCACCTTCTAACACACCTTGCATACTTTACCCTTACACAGAGCCAGAGAAAGATTGGTGTGAGTGTGCGTGTGTATCTCCCTTTGGGAGTGTCTTACGTTTCTTAGAGTTTTGTTCTGTCATATTGCAGCAGCAGTTTGAGTTTGATACATTTATATATATATACACACACACACACAACCCTGGCCGTGACGCCACTCTCCGAGGGTGTCTCAGGGGGAGTTGGGATATGCAAAAAATGATTTTCTAAGTAGGACTAATATAAGCATCCACTAAATTATTTGTATTTATAATTATTATACACACATGTATAGGCCAGCCAAGTCACCCGTGGTACAAGTCAGTATCCGATGTCCATCCATGTCTGGGGACGTCGTGAGATGACATGGAAACCGGCCAGTCGTGGCAACAGTGAGCGCTGTTACCTTCAAGTAGGTTTTGCTATGATGTTGTGGACAGGAAATGTAGATGGGTGTAAGCTTCTGCCTCTGATTCCAAAGGTTGCAAGTTAGAATCCAGCGCTAGCAAGTTATTTTTGATATTTTGTTTTTAAGCCTATCCCAAACCTTAACCCTTACCTTAACCATTTGGCGTTAATGCCTAACCTTAAAAGTGAATGCCTAAACTTAACATTAAACACTTCAAAATTTGATGTCTGAGAAACATGGATGAGCATCAAATTCTGCAGAAGATTAGAAAACGGATGTAATTAGGGAGGAGGGATGGGGGTAGGAAGGAAAGTGGAGAGAGAAGTTTGAAGGAAGGGGTTGGAAGAGCGGGAAGGCGGAGGGGGGTCTGGTGGTGTGTAATGGATTGAGAGGAAATCCATGTGGAATTCCTGGTCTCTGGTAGTGTTTGGAACTGCTGGTCTGCGGTCAAGAACGTTGAGTTCATCTCAGCCTATGCTGCCCTTCAGTCCTTTGACTTTTTGGCCCTGATGGAGACATAGATCACCCCAGAGAGAACTGCTACTCCAGCTGCTCTCTCTTCATCCAACAATGTTTTCTCTCATAGTCCAAGAGCATCTGGCCATTGCGGTGTTGGCACAGGGCTACTCATTTCTCCTAACTCGAGATTTTCTATTTTCTCCCTCACTCACCTGTCCATCTGTTCATTTTAATTCCATGCTGTCACTGTCAATTGTTCCCTCAAGCTTAACATTGTTGTCATCTATCGCCCACCAGGTGCCCTTGGAGAGTTCCTCAATGAGCTTGACACCTTGATAAGCTCATTTCCTGATGATGGTTCACCGCTCTTCGTACTTGGCGACTTTAATCTCCTGAGTTCTGCCTTCGATTCATTTCTTTCTAACTCTCTCTTTCCCCTCCTTGCCTCTTTTGACCTCACCCTTTCCCAATCCCCTCCAATTTACAAGGCAGGCAATACACTTGACCTCACTAGAGGCTGTTTGTATACTAATCTCACTGCAACCCCCTCCAGGTCTCTGATCACTACTTTGTTTCCTTGTCTGTCTCCCTTTCCTCCAACGCGGGCAGTTGAGTGAAAATGGAGGAAAACTAAACTTCCGAAGGACCTATTATCCTTTCACTCCCTCCTCTCTACCTTCTCTTCCTCTGCATCCACTGCTAATTCACATTTCTATCACTTTAGGCTTCTTCCTCTAACTCTATGAATTTATTTTCCACCGTCTACCCTCCTTAATCCTCCACTCCCCCACTCCCTCTCTGTGAACAACTTTGTCAACAACTTTGAAAAGAAGGTTGACAACATCCGCTCCTCACTCACACAGAACTACCCTACACCTTGTCCTCTTTCTTCAGATAAAATCCTGCTACTATTGAGATCTGGTCGCCACACAACCTGCTCTCTCGACCCCATCCCCTCCTCCCTTTCTACAGACCTCCCTCTCTACAGACCTTTTCCCATTCCTAACTTTCCTCATCAACTCATCCCTGACCGCTGGCTGCGTCCCCTCTGACTTCAAAATGGCTCGAGTTGCTCCCCTCTTTAAGAAACCAATACTTGACTTATCTGATGTCAAAAACTATAGACCTGTATCCCTTCTTTCTTTTCTTTCAAAAATACTTGAGCGTGCTGTCTCTGATCAACTGTCTAACAATCTCTCTCAGAACGATCTTCTTGACCCTAACCAGTCAGGCTTCAAGACGGGTCACTCAACCAAGACTGTTCTTCTCTGTGTCAGAGGCTCTCTGCACTGCCAAAACTGACTCTCTTCTGTTTTCATCCTCCTAAATCTATCCGCTGCCTTCGACACTGTGAACCATCAGATCCTCCTCTCCACCCTCAGGGCTGGGCGTCTCAGGCTCTGCACACTTTTGGATTACGTCCTACCAGGCAGGCCGCTCCTACCTGGTGACATGGAGAGGATCTGTGTCTGCACCACATACTCTGCTTACTTCTGGTGTCCTCCAGGGCTCAGTTCTAGGCACTCTCTTCTCTCTATACACCAAGTCCCTCGGCTCTGTCATATCATCACATGGTTTCTTCTATCATTGCTATGCGGGTGGCACTCACCTACTTTCCTCCTTCCCCCCCTTCTGACACCCATGTGGCAAAATGCATCTCTGCGTGCCTGGCAGATATCTCAGCTTGGATGTCGGCCCACCACCTCAAATATATACAGATTAAAAAAAAAAAAAATGTTTTAAACTAGACAAGATTAAGCTGCTCTTCTTCCCATCACGGTTGACAACTCCACAGTGTTGCCCTCCCAGAGTCTAAAGAACCTTGGCGTGACACTGGACAACACCCTGTCGTTCTTTACAAACATCAAAGCAGTGACTGACTCCTGCAGGTCCATGCTCTACAACATTCTTAGAGTATGACCCTAAATCAAACAGGAAGTGGCGCAGGTCCTAATCCAGGCACTTGTCATCTCCCGTCTGGACTACTGCAACTCGCTGTTGACTGGTCTCCACGCTTGTGCCATAAAAGCCCTGCAACTTATCCAGAATGCTGCAGCCCACCTGTTTTTCAACCTTCCCAAGTTCTTCCATGTCACCCACTCCTCCGCACACTCCACTGGCTTCCAGTCGGAGCTCACATCCATTACAAGACCATGGTGCTTATCTACAGAACAGCAAGAGGAACTGCCCCTCCCTACCTTCAGGCTATGCTCAACCCCTACACTCCAACTCGAGCACTCTGTTCTGCCACCTCTGGTCTCCTGGCCCTCCCGCTCAGCCCAATTCAAGATCTTCTCTATCCTGGCACCCCAATGCTGGAACCCTGAAGCTAGGACAGCAGAGTTCCTGCCCATCTTCCAAAAGCACCTGAAACCCTACCTCTTCTAAGAGTATCTTAAATAATACCCCTCCTCACTTCGACCCCCCCCCCCCAAAAAAAAATTGTTGTGTTACTACCCTTTTTTGGTTACAACATGATTCCATATGTGTTATTTCATAGTGTTGATGTCTTCACTATTATTCTACAATGTAGAAAATAGTAAAAATAAATTAAAACCCTTGAATGAGTAGGTGTGTCTAAACTTTTGACTGGTACTGTATCTGCGTGAAAGCCACTCAAACCCGCCCACCTCCCCACACACACACAAACACTACATACTCCTGAATAATGCAGCTCATATGACAGCCTGAAAATGAGCCTATAGACATTGTTGAGTCATTTAAAAATGAATTAACCCAGTGGAACCTCAGAACCTCAATCTCATTCTCCAGCTGGGCCGTCTCACAGAATGTTCCCTGTGAACACTGACAATAACATGGGACTCTATAGTCATATACTGCAAATATAGATGCATATACCTACACAGCTTATTGTGAATCCGCTGAATCAAATTCAATGTTTGTCTGTACAGTGGAGTAGGGTTGCAGTCTGTGTGTATGATGGTGTACGGCCCAGTGTGTGTGTGTCCACTCAGCAAATTCCTGCAGGGGAGGAGTACCCCCCCATAGGACCTACTGCAGGGACACTACATAAAACAGACTACACGCGCATACGCACGTACACACGCACATACCACTTAATCTGGGACATCATAGGAGGAGGACTGTATTTCAAGGGCCTTGTGGGGGTCTAATATAATACTAAATCTACTGTGATTTCCAGAAGCGCAACTTTGGTTTTAGAAGTGGGGGGGAGATAACCTGGCAGGGGGTCTGGGGGTCCTCCCCTATTATTGTAATGGTGTCTCAGCCACTTTTTCTTTCACAATGCAATTGTAATGGTGGGGGGGGGGGATACAATTTGAGAATGTGGGGGACTCAAGTTTCACCATTGTCATGCTGGAGGGTCATGTCAGGATGAGCCTGCAGGAAGGGTACCACATGAGGGAGGAGGATGTCTTCCCTGTAATGCACAGCGTTGAGATTGCCTGCAACGACAACAAGCTCAGTCCGATGATGCTGTGACACACTGCCCCAGACCATGACGGACCCTCCACGTCCAAATCGATCCTGCTCCAGAGTACAGGCCTCGGTGTAATGCTCATTCCTTCGACGATAAACGACAATCTGACCATCTCCCCTGTTGAGACAAAACCGCGACTTGTCAGTGAAGAGCACTTTTTGCCAGTCCTGTCTGATCCAGCGGCAGTGGGCCGGTGATGTCTGGTGAGGACCTGCCTTACAACAGGCCTACAAGCCCTCAGTGCAGCCTCTCTCAGCCTATTGCGGACAGTCTGAGCACTGATGGAGGGATTGTGCGTTCCTGGTGTAACTCGGGCAGTTGCTGTTGCCATCCTGTACCTGTCCCGCAGGTGTGATGTTCGGATGTACTGATCCTGTGCAGGTGTTGTTACATGTGGTCTGCTACTGCGAGGACGATCAGCTGTCTGTCCTGTCTCCCTGTTGCGCTGTCTTAGGCGTCTCACAGTTTGGACATTGCAATTTATTGCCCTGGCCACATCTGGAGTCCTCATGCCTCCTTGCAGCATGCCTAAGGCACGTTCACGCAGATGAGCAGGGACCCTGGGCACCTTTCTATTGGTGTTTTTCAGAGTCAGTAGAAAGGCCTCTTTAGTGTCCTAAGTTTTCATAACTGTGACCTTAATTGCCTACCTTCTGTAAGCTGTTAGTGACTTAATGACCATTCCACAGGTGCATGTTCATTAATTGTTTATGGTTCACTGAACAAGCAGGGGAAACAGTGTTTAAACCCTTTACAATGAAGATCTGTGAAGTTATTTGGATTTTACAAATTATCTTTGAAAGACAGGGTCCTGAAAAAGGGAAGTTTCTTTTTTTGCTGAGATTATTAGGTCTGCCTACTGCACAAACCTCATTCCTACAGAATTGTTTTTATTAGGTTAATGTTACATTTGTCATGTTTTGAGCGGTAGACCTCGGCTTGCTTTTTGACTGCGAAAGTGATCTTTACTCAGAAAAGGTTTGTGACCACTGCTCTATAGCAACATCCAGGGAATAATTGAGTATAGAAGGTTTCTGTGTCAAAATCTTAGGAGACTTTGCTCAAAGATTTACTTTACTGAATATAGCCACGGCTACTGTAACTCAGGGGAGAGAGAGAGGGGGGTGAGAGAGAGAGAGAGAGAGAGAGAGAGAGAGAGAAGGAGTGTGTATATAGGTGGGCACAAAGAGGCTGGTGTGGGTGTGTGTGGTTGTGGGTGTGTAAAGGGGTGTGTAGGTGGACACAGAGAGTCCATTTACATGGAGATGACATAATCACCTGTTGACCCCTTGTACTGCCAACATCTGCTTTATTAAATACCCTCCTCTCTCTTTTTCCCTCCTTCCCTCTAAGAAATCGGAATACCATTCATGCTTGCTTTGTGCATCTGTGGATGTGTTTGCATTTGTGCTTGTTTGTGCATGTTTAATATTCATGTATTTCCTATGTCTGCCTGATGACAAGAATTACATCCAACAGCAGTTACAGTCCATCAGTAGATTTCTCCAAAGTGATGTTGAACTTAATAGTAAGGAGATCATCTCTCCTATTCTGTTCTCTAACTTCTTGGCCTGCTGGATGGTGTGAATGTGTGTGTGTTCCTGTGTGTGTACAGTATGTGTTGTCTCTGTCAATCCTCTTCATGTCTGTTTCAGATAACAGGATGTTTTCAGATTTATGTCTGAAAATATCCATCGCTGATTAGAAATGATAGAATATAATTTATAACCAAACCCACTGTGCTTTTTTTATTAATAAAATATTTTATATATTAGATTAAGAAAACAACTCTATTTAATGTATTTTGGGAAAGCAGAAGATTTAATTTCCCCACAAAGATCCTCCATTTGGAACAGCATCTAGGCTAAACCAGATTATTATTAATCCTTCATGTTATTGTTAATCACAGATCTCCCCCCTACGCATCCAGTCTGTCAGAGAACGGAATGAGAGCATGGAAACAATTCAACTGTCTTCATTATTATCTAACACCTCCACATATCGGATTTACTAAAACTAGCTTAGGACCTTCTAATACCCTGTACATTTCATCATGAATATGCCTGTGGAAGTAGATCAGCCAGGTCACCCGTGATACAAGTCAGTATTTGACGTTCATCCATGTCTGAGGAATCGTCCACTAGAGGCAACAGTGAGTGTTTATACCATCAAGTAGGCTTGGGTTTTGCTTTGGGCATTGTTGACGGGGATGGCGGATTGGCGCAAGCATCTGCCTCTGAGAATCTGCCTTTTAATCATCATCTGCCTATGATTCCAAAGGTTGCAAGTTAGAATCCAGCGTTAGACAGTTGTTTTTGTTATTTTTGTTTTACAGCTATCCCAAACCTTAACCATTACTTTATTCATTCAGCATTAATGCCTAACCTTAAGAATTTGGACTTAATGCCTGAACTTAACCCTAACCTTAAAAATTCAGACTTAATGCTTAAACTTCACTTTGAAATTGACGTTTGGAACAACCTCGAAATTTGACGTTTGAGAAACGTGGATGAACGTCTAATTCTGATGTGAGACTGTGAGAGCTGGTAGATTAGATGTGTTTAGACTGGTGTTGTCTTCTGTCTGGTCTGAAAAAAACCATGTTAGATGGATGCAGGTGAGTGGTGGAAGGTTATGGTACAATGTCCTCTCAGAACCTGGGTTCTAACACCACACTGTCCTCTCAGAACCTGGGTTCTAATACCGCACTGTCCTCTCAGAACCTGGGTTCTAATACCACACTCTCCTCTCAGAACATGGGTTCTAATACCACACTGTCCTCTCAGAACCTGGGTTCTAACACCGCACTGTCCTCTCAGAACCTGGGTTCTAATACAACACTGTCCTCTCAGAACCTGGGTTCTAACACCGCACTGTCCTCTCAGAACCTGGGTTCTAACACCACACTGTCCTCTCAGAACCTGGGTTCTAACACCGCACTGTCCTCTCAGAACCTGGGTTCTAATACCACACTGTCCTCTCAGAACCTGGGTTCTAACACCACACTGTCCTCTCAGAACCTGGGTTCTAATACCACACTGTCCTCTCAGAACCTGGGTTCTAACACCACACTGTCCTCTCAGAACCTGGGTTCTAATACCACACTGTCCTCTCAGAACCTGGGTTCTAACACCACACTGTCCTCTCAGAACCTGGGTTCTAACACCACACTGTCCTCTCAGAACCTGGGTTCTAACACCACACTGTCCTCTCAGAACCTGGGTTCTAACACCACACTGTCCTCTCAGAACCTGGGTTCTAATACCGCACTGTCCTCTTAGAACCTGGGTTCTAATACCACTCTGTCCTCTCAGAACCTGGGTTCTAATACTGCACTGTTCTCTCAGAACCTGGGTTCTAATACCGCACTGTCCTCTCAGAACCTGGGTTCTAATACCACTCTGTCCTCTCAGAACCTGGGTTCTAATACATCTATTTAGTTATTTTCAGTTGTCTTCAGAGAACTCTCTCGTCAGCTGAAAACAGACTTTACTGCAGAGAAAATGACATTGCCTGTTACTGACTCAGTCACACATGCTGCCGTCTCCTCAAACACACATGCTCTGCCAAAGTGTGATGTCAACTCCTCTGAGCCCTGTCGAGTTCACTGTGTATGTGTGAGTGCAAGTTACACCCATATGACCTAAACATCCATATGACCTAAATACTTACAATTACAGTACTTGAGGCCTGTTCGCCAGGGTGTCTGTGTCTGAATGAAACTGATGGTGGTGTCTGTACTAAGACATTTTCCCTTCAAGAAAAGTATAAACACTGTCTTTGAAAATGGGAGGTTCTTCACTTGAGTCCAGCTCCTGTGCCAAGTTAGATGTGCGTGGAATACTGTACTACTTTCGGTAACACGTCACTTAATGTTGTTCAATCATGACACATCCATAACAGTGTTGTCAATATCTTACCACACTATGTCATAATGTTAAGAAATATATAGGTCATGACAGGCAAATATACTTTTTAAGTTGCTCCAATTGACCTAAGCTTTTATAACATTGTGGTCAAGTTTTGAAACGTGTTATGACACTTAAAGATGCTCTTTAGACACTGTTATGGAGTTGTCATGAACAACACTGTGTTACCCTATTACCTTATATGTTACCCTATTTTCCTGAGACCCAGTTGAGACATGAAACTAACACTACAGATCATCAATATACTGTAAAACCATAGAGTCAAGACAGGACTCCACACAGTTGTGTTCATAATGGGCTTTTTATTTAGAACCACATCTAGTAGAGCTAAGTACATTTAGCAGGACATTTTTTTTGCTAATATTTATTTTATACAAAATGAGACAATACAAAAATACTGATAGTGAATTTTAAGAAACTTGTAGGTGTGTTTGTTTTCAATGTGTATTAAAAAACATACTATCACAAATCTACAATATTTTAGTTAACTAAATACAAAAATCTGTCAATCAATGCTTTTTAAGCAGCACTTGGTAGATAACACAGGTTGTGGTTTCATAGTGGACAATAGCTAAACATAAGAAATTATATCTTATACAGTTAATTTTAGTGAACTATACATTATTTATATATTTATAAAATGAAAAGGGTTTTCTTAAATGATAGGACGGACTAAACGTGATTAGAAAGTGGTGATGCTGAGAAGATGTCTTAGGTTCTGTCCAAAATGGCACCCTATTCCGTATCTAGTGCACTTATTTTAGCAAGAAGAGCATTCTACAGGGCAGGGTTTCCCAAACTCTAGCTCTAGCACTACACAGCTGATTCAAATAAATCAAAGTTAGATGATGAGTTGGTTATTTGAATCAGCTGTGTAGTGCTAGAGCAAAAACCAGAACGTGCACCCGGGTGGGGGGCCCAGGACCGAGTTTGGGGAACCCTGCCATAGGCAATAGTGGGCCACTTGAGATTTCCCCTAAGTAAACTGAGCTGTAAAATAAAATGGCTGATGGGGATAGGTTTGTTAATTACATCACTGGACTAGCACTGAACATGTTAAAGATCCATCATAGCAGAAAATAAAAATATTCAATCCACAGTTTTCTAATATTCTCCGGACAGGGTCTCATCCCTCCATCCCTGGCCCTCTCTGACACACACGTACGCAAACATAGTGGTACACACTCTTGGCACAGACAGTGGTGTGTGTGAGGGGGGTTCATGCTATACACACTACCAGGAGGATTAATTAAAACAAACACAGACACAGACATAATCACACAAGACATGCAAACCCTCACACACACACACAAAACACAGTGACACACAGGACACATACTGCCAATGAGTGATTGGGTGGGCCAGAGCCCCTCCCTGCCAGCGGAAAGAGCCCCTATCCCATAATAATGTGACAGCTTAGCTGTCAATCAACCCTACGTCCATGGCAACAGACCACACCTCCACCTATGCAGCTAATCAGATGGCAGCGTGGCACAGCCACACCCCCACACCGAGTGACAGGTGGCTGAGAGATATTTACCTCCCCCTCCCTCCATTCTTCCCCACCTCCCCCAAACTAATACTAATCAATATCTCTCCTTTACCCTCCATCGTTCATGAAACCCTTCTTCATCTCACCCCCTCTTTCAGAAAACATCATCTCAGGTTAGGCTACTCAAAGGGGCAGTTATAAGAGGCTTGTTGAGCGGACAACTAGACTAGTCTAAACTTCTATACCTGGAGTTAGAAGCTAGAGGTGGATTTCATTAGATTTTTATAAGGATCTTTTTTTGTCCTCATTTGGACTAATATTCCAAGAGTCCTTAAATGTGTCTGGTTCCTCTCCAGGTCTCTTCCTTCTGTTGTAGTAGTCAGTAGCTGGCATTGGACAAGTTAACTAGTTATAGGTTAACTTCAACCTTCTACGTAAGCATCAACAAGCGTTCTTATAGCTGGTCCATCTGGTGATGAGTGGTGATAATCGACAGTAAACTGGATTCTAGTGCTGTAAGTTATTCTACTCTATATTGTTACTCACATACTAGATGTGTCATGTGCTAGTAATATTGCAGTAATATAGTTCCTATTACTAAGGAAGTTGTTATCCTATGTCAAGGCCTCAGACAGAGACAGCTAATATGTCTGTCTTTTTCTCCTTCATTCATTCATTCATTCATTTATTTATTTAATTTTTTTTCCCTTTGTGTGGATACATTGTGTTCCGTTTCAACAGCTCTGCACGTCTGTCTGTCTGTCTGTCTGTCTGTCTGTCTGTCTGTCTGTCTGTCTGTCTGTCTGTCTGTCTGTCTGTCTGTCTGTCTGTCTGTCTGTCTGTCTGTCTGTCTGTCTGTCTGTCTGTCTGTCTGTCTGTCTGTCTGTCTGTCTGTCTGTCTCTAACTTCTTGTCTTTTAGCTTTTGATTCTTTTCTTTTTTCTCTAACTTGGGCTCAAATCAGAATAGTAGTAATAACAATAGTAGTAAAGAGTCTGGATAGTGGTTTCTGCAGGGCAGGACTCAAATAAAGCACTACTCCCTAAGTAGTGCACTACTTTGCACCAGCGGGTGTGATAAGTAGTGCACTATATAAGGAGCAGAGTGTGATTTGAGATGCGACCATAGTCTCTCTGGTCGCTACATTCTACTGTCCAATGGGCGGTGAGAAGCGCTGTGATAGGCTCCTCGGTCAGGGGAAGGGGCCTGTCTCACACCATGTTGTGGTGGTTGTTCCGCTCGATGATGTCAGCAGGGGGGAGGAGCTCCTTCTTGATGGGGGAGGGAGGGGGCGAGGCAGGCTTCTCCTGCGGCTTGAACAGGTCAGATACATAGAACACCTGGGTGGGGGAGAGAGAAATGTTAAAGTACTATACCTACACATAATAAGCAGCTAGAGTGAGTAATTTGACCAGAGGAAATTACTGACTATGGCTCACAGTGACAGCCCTACATCATCATCACCATCATCATCATTATTAGGACGAGAACAAAGGGAGCCAGGCTTAAGATGGGTCTCCTTTACTCACCCCTTTCCTCAGCCCTCTTTCCAACCTCTTCCTCCCACTGTCTCCCCCTGTCTCCCCCTCAGGTAGTGAGCTCACTGTACACTAGCGTGGGACTTGAAAGGCAGAGGGAGGAAGAGAAACCGAATGCCAGCTTCTTCCTGAGGTCATCGCTCTCTCCTCTCTCTTCAGCCCTCTGCTCCCTCCCCCCTCACTCCACCCTCTGCCTCCTCCTGAGTCTCCCGAGAGGGAAGGAAGAGATATGGGACTCCTGATGACGTCATTGGCCAAACAGGAAAGCGGACAGGTTGGGCAGGAAGTGGGCCTATGGAAAAGGCTCTTAACAACAGCATAGTCTCTTCCCCTCTCATTCTCTCTCTAATTCTTCCCCTCTCTCCTCTCCCTCTTTCCCCCTCCTTCTCTCCTTCTCTCCCCCTTCCTTCTCTACACCTGCATTGCTTGCTGTTTGGGTTTTAGGCTGGGTTTCTGTACAGCACTTTGAGATATAAGCTGATCTAAGAAGGGCTATATAAATACATTTGATTTGATTTGACATCCAAACAGGCTGAGCTGATGGGGACAGATATAGAGGTCATGGGACAGATTCCAGACAGCCTGCTGTCAGAGCATGACCTTTAATGACCTTTACTAATGACCTTTGACTGAGTCATGCCATCATTATAGGGAGACCCATAATAGACCCTGTCAGCTCAATAAAACATAAAGATCACTAGAACAACAGGCCCTGTGTGTGTCTGTGTGTCTGTGTGTGTCTGTATGTGTGCGTGAGTAAGTTCGTGCATACAAATGTGAATTCATATATGCAGTGTGTGTAGCAGTGTTGTGAGCAGAGTGGTGAATGCTATCATACAGTGTTTCTGACCACTACAGTTAAAGATGTGGGCAGCATTCCAAACCGCTGTTCTCACAAGGACGTAGGCATCCAATCACAGCAGGCCTTGTCCACCTGCTGACCTCTAACCCCTGACCCCTGGCTGGCTGAGGCCTCTCAGCACGAGGCTTCCTGTGCACACACTCACACACAAGCACGCACGCACACAAACACACCACCTCCCAGCATATTGTGTAAGAAATGCAGACTCAGCAACAGACACCAGGGGAGGGAGGACTGTGCGCTCCTTAATGTGGCCCTACTGTAAACATGCCAGTGGAACATTTAAAGGGGGGATACTGTCTCAGGGAAGTCCTCCCTTCATCAGATCCCTCCATCACTGAGTACAGCCTGGGACAGGTATGTATTTTCCCTACAGAGATTGCCATCATACTATAGTTTTTAAGAACACTACCAGTCATATTTAGAGTCCTCTGTCACACAATGTGACTCATGAATACACTGAGTCAGACAGGACATTACATCGTGATATGGCAGGAAGTAGGTGAGTGTGCCTAAACCTAACAGGCACGGCTCGACCTCTGGCTACTGGTGTACAGAGAACACAGTGCCCCACACAAACTACCTGCCCTCCAGGACACCTACAGCACCCGATGTCACAGGAAGGCCAAAAAGATCATCAAGGACAACAACCACCCGAGCCACTGCATGTTCACCTCGCTATCATCCAGAAGGTGAGGTCAGTACAGGTGCATCAAAGCTGGAACCGAGAGACTGAAAAACAGCTTCTATCTCAAGGCCATCAGACTGTTAAACAGCCATCACTAACACAGAGAGGCTGCTGCTTACATACAGACTTGAAATCATTGGCCACTTTAATAAATGGATCACTAGTCACTTTAATAATGGCACTTTAATAATGTTAACATATCTTGCATTACCCATCTCACATGTATATACTGCATTTTATACCATCTATTGCATCTTGCCTATGCCGCTCTGTCATTGCTCATCCATATAAACTCAACAAAAAAAGAAACGTCCTCTCACTGTCAACTGCGTTTATTTTCAGCAAACTTAACCTGTTGGGGCTAGGGGGCAGTATTTGCACGTCTGGATAAAAAAAATTACCCGATTTAATCTGGTTACTAATCCTACCCAGTAACTAGAATATGCATATACTTATTATATATGGATAGAAAACACCCTAAAGTTTCTAAAACTGTTTGAATGGTGTCTGTGAGTATAACAGAACTCATTTGGCAGGCAAAACCCTGAGACATTTTCTGACAGGAAGTGGATACCTGATGTGTTGTATTACCTTTAAACCTATGCCATTGAAAAACACAGGGGCTGAGGAATATTTTGGCACTTCCTATTGCTTCCACTAGATGTCACCAGCCTTTACAAAGTGTTTTGAGTCTTCTGGAGGGAGATCTGACCGAACAAGAGCCATGGAACGATGATGGCCCATTAGACACCTGGCGCGCGAGTTCATGTTGGGTACCCTCGTTCCAATACGTTATAAAAGAGAATGCATTCGTCCACCTTGAATATTATTCATGTTCTGGTTAAAAAAGGCCCTAATGATTTATGCTATACAACGTTTGACATGTTTGAACGAACGTAAATATATTTTTACCCCTCGTTCATGAAGTGAAGTCCGGCGGGCTTAGATCATGTGCTAACAAGACGGAGATTTTTGGACATAAATGATGAGCTTTTTTGAACAAAACTACATTCGTTATGGACCTGTGATACCTGGAAGTGACATCTGATGAAGAGAATCAAAGGTAATGGATTATTTACATAGTGTTTTCGATTTTAGATCTCCCCAACATGGCGGCTAGTCTGTATCGCAACGCGTATTTTTCTGGGCGCAGTGCTCAGATTATTGCAAAGTGTGATTTCCCAGTAAGGTTATTTTTAAATCTGGCAAGTTGATTGCGTTCAAGAGATGTAAATCTATAATTCTTTAAATGACAATATAATATTTTACCAATGTTTTCTAATTTTAATTATTTAATTTGTGGTGCTGACTTGAATGCCGGTTATTGGAGGGAAACGATTTCCTGAACATCAACGCCACAGTAAAACGCTGTTTTTGGATATAAATATGAACTTGATAGAACTAAAAATGCATGCATTGTCTAACACAATGTCCTAGGAGTGTCATCTGTTGGAGATTGTAAAAGGTTAGTGCATAATTTTAGCTGATTTATGGTTTTGGTGACGCCTGTCTTTGAATTGGCACAACATTACACACAACTCTTGTAAATGTACTGTCCTAACATACTCTAAATTTATGCTTTCGCCGTAAAACCTTTTTGAAATCGTAAAACGTGGTTAGATTAAGGAGATGTTTATCTTTCAAAGGGTGTAAAATAGTTGTATGTTTGAAAAATTTGAATTTTGACATTTATTTGGATTCAAATTTGCCGCTCTTGAAATGCACCTGCTGTTGATGGAGTGCACCACGGGTGGGACGCTTGCGTCCCACCTAGCCCATAGAGGTTAACATGTGTAAATATTTGTATGAACATAACAAGATTTAACAACTGAGACATAAACTGAACAAGTTCCACAGACATGTGACTAACAGAAATTGAATAATGTGTCCCTGAACAAAGGGGGGGTCAAAATCAAAAGTAACAGTCAGTATCTGGTGTGGCCACCAGCTGCATTAAGTACTGCAGTGCATCTCCTCCTCATGGACTGCACCAGATTTGCCAGTTCTTGCTGTGAGATGTTACCCCACTCTTCCACCAAGGCACCTGCAAGTTCCCGGACATTTCTGGGGGGAATGGCCCTAGCCCTCACCCTCCGATCCAACAGGTCCCAGACGTGCTCAATGGGATTGAGATCCGGGATCTTCGCTGGCCATGACAGAACACTGACATTCCTGTCTTGCAGGAAATCACGCACAGAACGAGCAGTATGGCTGGTGGCATTGTCATGCTGGAGGGTCATGTCAGGATGAGCCTGCAGGAAGGGTACCACATGAGCGAGGATGTCTTCCCTGTAACGCACAGCTTTGAGATTGCCTGCAATGACAACAAGCTCTGTCCGATGATGCTGTGACACTCCGCCCCAGACCATGACGGACTCTCCACCTCCAAATCGATCCCGCTCCAGAGTACAGGCCTCGGTGTAACGCTCATTCCTACGACGATAAATGCGAATCCGACCATCACCCAAGGTGAGACAAAACCGCGACTCGTCAGTGATAAGCACTTTTTGCCAGTCGTGTCTAATCCAGCGACGGTGTGTTTGTGCCCATCGGCGACGTTGTTGCCGGTGATGTCTGGTGAGGACCTGCCTTACAACAGGCCTACAAGCCCTCAGTCCAGCCTCTCTCAGCCTATTGCGGACAGTCTGAGCACTGATGGAGGGATTGTGCGTTCCTGGTGTAACTCGGGCAGTTGTTGTTGCCATCCTGTACCTGTCCCGCAGGTGTGATGTTCGGATGTACCGATCCTGTGCAGGTGTTGTTACACGTGGTCTGCCACTGCGAGAACGATCAGCTGTCTGTCCTGTCTCCCTGTTGCGCTGTCTTAGGCGTCTCACAGTACGGATATTGCAATTTATTGCCCTGGCCACATCTGCAGTCCTCATGCCTCCTTGCAGCATGCCTAAGGCATGTTCACGCAGATGAGCAGGGACCCAGGGCATCTTTCTTTTGGTGTTTTCAGAGTCAGTAGAAAGGCCTCTTTAGTGTCCTAAGTTTTCATAACTGTGACCTTAATTGCCTACCGTCTGTAAGCTGTTAGTGTCTTAGTGACCGTTCCACAGATGCATGTTCATTAATTGTTTATGGTTCATTGAACAATCATGGAAAACAGTGTTTAATAAACCCTTTACAATGAAGATCTGTGAAGTTATTTGGATTATTATCGTGTAGTGGAGCTGCAGAAGTGTTGATCTCCACTTTCTGGAGGATCGAGTTTTGAAATCAGTGGTATTAGAGTATGATAGCTAAATAGATGGAGAAAACACCTGTTTACAGATTACATCTTCAAACTAAGGGCAACCATGGCATGGCATCCATGACAGGGAGACTCATCCATCATGCATGTTGATGTATACAGGTAAGATAGTCTAACGTTAGCTAGCTACATTTTCAGATCTTACACGTTTCTCATTTTGACAGAAAGTGGTTTCAGTCAACCTAAAGTGTACTGTTAGCTAGCTATCTAACGTTAGCTGGCTGGCTCCCTAGCTAACGTTACGTGTATGACGTTATTACTTGTATCCCAGAACCGTTTGCTTTGCAAGTTAGAGCCTAATGTTAGATAGCTAACATTGAACCTGGTTGGTTAGCTCCCAGCAGATTCATGCAGGGTAGTAATGACATGATTTGACACTATGTTCATTGTTGTTTAACTAGATAACGTTAGCTGGCTGGCTCGTTAGCTAACGTGACATGTGTGATCTAATACATTGTTTAGCTAGTTAGGTTCATTGTATTAAGATAAAGTGTACAACACCCGTTGAATATGGCTGGTGTCAGTAAATGTCAGCAAAAAAGTGTAATGAAATTGTTGCCAGCAGAGCTGGTAAGGCTGTTTTCATGTAATTCAGAGGTAAACAAAACATTGGCCAGAGCGTCAACTGTGCGCTCTGAACGCTCAGAGAGCCAAAATGAGATGGGTGGGGCTAAACATAATGTTAAATTTCACTGCTATGCGGACGACACACAGCTGACAATTAATCTGGATGCTTGTACAGTCGTCTCAAATAAAACTGTGAAGGACCTCGGCGTTACTCTGGACCCTGATCTCTCTTTTGAAGAACATATCAAGACTGTTTCAAGGACAGCTTTTTTCCATCTACGTAACATTGCAAAAATCAGAAACTTTATGTCCAAAAATGACGCAGGAAAATTAATCCATGCTTTTGTTACTTCTAGGCTGGACTACTGCAATGCTCTACTTTACGGCTACCCGGATAAAGCACTAAACAAACTTCAGTTAGTGCTAAATACGGCTGCTAGAATCCTGACTAGAACCAAAAAATTGGATCATATTACTCCAGTGCTAGCCTCCCTACACTGGCTTCCTGTTAAGGCAAGGGCTGATTTCAAGGTTTTACTGATAACCTACAAAGCATTACATGGGCTTGCTCCTACCTATCTTTCCGATTTGGTCCTGCCGTACATACCTACACGTACGCTACGGTCACAAGACGCAGGCCTCCTAATTGTCCCTAGAATTTCTAAGCAAACGGCTGGAGGTAGGGCTTTCTCCTATAGAGCTCCATTTTTATGGAATGGTCTGCCTACCAATGTGAGAGACACAGACTCAGTCTCAACCTTTAAGTCTTTACTGAAGACTTATCTCTTCAGTAGGTCCTATGATTAAGTATAGTCTGGCCCAGGAGTGTGAAGGTGAACGGAAAGGCTGGAGCAACGAACCGCCCTTGCTGTCTCTGCCTTGCCGGTTCCCCTCTTTCCACTGGGATTCTCTGCCTCTAACCCTTTTACAGGGGCTGAGTCACTGGCTTACTGGTGTTCTTCCATGCCGTCCATGGGAGGGGTGCGTCACTTGAGTGGGTTGAGTCACTGACGTGGTCTTCCTGTCTGGGTTGGCGCCCCCCCTTGGGTTGTGCCATGGCGGAGATCGTTGTGGGCTATACTCGGCCTTGTCTTAGGACGGTAAGTTGGTGGTTGGAGACATACCTCTAGTGGTGTAGGGGCTGTGCTTTGGCAAAGTGGGTGGGGTTATATCCTGCCTGTTTGGCCCTGTCCGGGGGTATCATCGGATGGGGCCACAGTGTCTTCTGATCCCTCCTGTCTCAGCCTCCAGTATTTATGCTGCAGTAGTTTATGTGTCGGGGGGCTAGGGTCAGTCTGTTACATCTGGAGTATTTCTCTTGTCTTATCCGGTGTCCTGTGTGAATTTAAATATGCTCTCTCTAATTCTCTCTTTCTGTCTTTCTGTCTTTCTCTCGGAGGACCTGAGCCCTAGGACCATGCCTCAGGACTACCTGGTATGATGACTCCTTGCTGTCCCCAGTCCACCTGGCCGTGCTGCTGCTCCAGTTTCAACTGTTCTGCCTGCGGCTATGGAACCCTGACCTGTTCACCGGACGTGCTTGTTGCATCCTCGACAACTACTATGATTATTATTATTTGACCATGCTGGTCATTTATGAACATTTTAACATCTTGACCATGTTCTGTTATAATATCCACCCTGCACAGCCAGAAGAGGACTGGCCACCCCTCATAGCCTGGTTCCTCTCTAGGTTTCTTCCTAGGTTTTTGGCCTTTCTAGGGAGTTTTTCCTAGGGAGTTTTTCCTAGCCACCGTGCTTCTTTCACATGCATTGCTTGCTGTTTGGGGTTTTAGGCTGGGTTTCTGTACAGCACTTTGAGATATCAGCTGATGTACGAAGGGCTATATAAATACATTTGATTTGATTTGATTTGCTAAAGCTTAAGAAGGTGTGAACGATGCTGAATGGGTGTAGACAAAGAAGAGTTCTTCAATATATACCAAAACATTCAAAGGCCATTTTCACAAAAGTGAGTTTACAAGTTTATCAACTTTCAAAGCAGAATTACTTTCCTTTTGTTACTCAAAAATGCAGTGTATGATATACCATTTTGTAGCTCTGAGTCTCTACTTTTATCCAATGTAAAAAACGAAATTTCAAATTTTGCTACATAAGACCGAAACCAGGTGGTGAGTCACATTTTCTTAGCTTACAGCTTATTTGAAAATGTATTAAATTGTTTTTTTCCCTCAGCAAGCTACACACAATACCCTATAATTACAAAGTTTTAGAAATGTTTGCTAAATTATTTAAAAATTAAAACAGAAATATCACATTATTCAGACCCTAGGTACTTTGTTGAAGCACCTTTGGCAGCAATTACAGTTTTGAGTCTTCTTGGGTATGACACTACAAGTTGGCCAACCTGTATTTTGGGGAGTTTCTCCCATTCTTCTCTGAAGATCCTCTCTAGCTCTGTCAAGTTGGATGGGGACGGTTGCTGCACAGCTATTTTCAGGTCTCTCCAGAGATGTTCGATTGGGTTCAAATCCGGGCTCTGGCTGGGCCACTCAAGGATATTCAGAGACTTGTCCCAAAGCCACTCCTGCGTTGTCTTGGCTGTGTGCTTAGGGTTGTCGTCCTGTTGGAAGATGAAGATGACCCCAGTCTGAGGTCCTGAGCGCTCTGGAGCAGGTTTTCATCAAGAATCTCTCTGTACTTTGCCCTCGTTCATCTTTGCCTCGATCCTGACTAGTCTCCCAGTCCCTGCCACTGAAAAACATCCACACAGCATGATGCTGCCACCACCATGCTTCACCATAGGGATGGTGCCAGGTTTCCTCCAGACTTAACGCTTGGCATTCAGGCCAAATAATTCAATCTTGGTTTCATCAGACCAGAGAATCTTGTTTCTCATGGTCTGAGAGTCTAGGTGCCTTTTTGGCAAACTCCAAGCGGGCCGTCATGTGCCTTTTACTGAGGAGTGGCTTCCATTGGTTGAGTGCTGCAGAGATGGTTGTCCTTCTGGAAGGTTCTCCCATCTCCACAGAGGATCTCTGGAGCTCTGTCAGAGTGACCATTGGGATCTTGGTCACCTCCCTGACCAAGGTCCTTCTCTCCCGATTGCTCAGTTTGGCTGAGCAGCCAAATCTAGGGAGAGTCTTGGTGGTTGCAAACTTCTTCCATGTAAGAATGATGGAGGCCACTGTGTTCTTGGGGACCTTCAATGCTGCAGAAATGTTTTGGTACCCTTCCCCAGATCTTCCCCAGATCTCCCCCTCAACACAGTCCTGTCTCGGAGCTCTACGGACAATTACTTTGAACTCATGGCTTTGTTTTTACTCTGACATGCACTATCAACTGTGGGATCTTATATAGACAAGTGTGTGCCTTTCCAAATCATGTCCAATCAATTGAATTTACTTCAGGGGGACTCCAATCAAGTTGTAGAAACATCTCAAGGATGATGCACCTGAGCTCAATATCGAGTCTCAGATCAAAGGGTCTGAATATTTATGTAAATAAGGTATTTCTGTTTTTTATTTTTAATAAATTAGCAAAAACATCTAAAAACCTGTTGTCGTTTTGTCATTATGTGGTATTGTGTGTAGATTGATGATGATTTTTATTTAATTAATCAATTTTAGAATAAGGCTGTAACGTAACAAAATGTGAAAAAAGTCAAGGGGTCAGAACACTTTCCAATGGCACTGTATATATATATATATATATATAACTGCAATACTGCTTGGTTTTTAACTCTCAACAGTTTCTCGTGTGTATCAAGAATGGTCTACCACCCAAAGGACATCTAGCCAACTTGACACTGTGGGAAGCATTGGAGTCAACATGGGCCAGCATCCATTTGAAACGCTTTCGACACCTTGTAAAGTCTATGCCCTGACAAATTAAAGCTGTTCTGAGGGAAAAAGGGGGGAGGGTTGCAACTCAATATTAGGAAGGTGTTCTTAATGTTTTGTACACTCTGTGTGTGTGTGTGTGTGTGTGTGTGTGTGTGTGTGTGTGTGTGTGTGTGTGTGTGTGTGTGTGTGTACTCACTATGCAGTAGGCCACCAGGGCGCCCTGTACAAAGCCGGCCAGTACGTCTGTGGGGTGGTGCTTGTGGTCGGAGACGCGTGATAGGCCGGTGTAGAATGCCATCATCAGCAGCGTGAACTGGAGGAGGGGGCGGAGCAAACGGGCACCTCGCCAGGTGAACCTGGACTGGAGATAAAACTGATGGAGGGATGGAAAGAGGTTGAAAGAGAGAGAAAAAGGGATTATTATTTTAATGCATGACCACAGAAAGACATTGAGCAGTAGGCGTTTGATCTTACACAGACAGATTTATAGTAAACATCTGAAGCTGATATGTATATCTGTATACCATCAGGAGAAATGATTTTGTAAAAGTGAATAAGTGTGAACTATATTGTGGTATATTACTGAGATGAGTGTCTTTAGGAAGTAGTATGACAGATGACAGGGACTGTGTTCTCTCCTCTCCTCTCTTCTCCTCTACTCTCTTCCCTTCTCCTCCACTCTCTTCTCCACCCATCTCTTCTCCTCTACTCTCTTCCCTTCTCCTCCCCTCTCTTCTCTTCTCCACCCATCTCTTCTCCTCTACTCTCATCTCTTCTCCTCTACTCTCTTCCCTTCTCCTCCCCTCTCTTCTCTTCTCCACCCATCTCTTCTCCTCTACTCTCTTCCCTTCTCCTCCCCTCTCTTCTCTTCTCCACCCATCTCTTCTCCTCTACTCTCATCTCTTCTCCTCTACTCTCTTCTCTTCTCCACCCATCTCTTCTCCTCTACTCTCTTCCCTTCTCCTCCCCTCTCTTCTCTTCTCCACCCATCTCTTCTCCTCTACTCTCATCTCTTCTCCTCTACTCTCTTCCCTTCTCCACCCATCTCTTCTCTTCTCCACCCATCTCTTCTCCTCTACTCTCTTCCCTTCTCCTCCCCTCTCTTCTCTTCTCCACCCATCTCTTCTCCTCTACTCTCATCTCTTCTCCTCTACTCTCTTCCCTTCTCCACCCATCTCTTCTCTTCTCCACCCATCTCTTCTCCTCTACTCTCATCTCTTCTCCTCTACTCTCTTCCCTTCTCCTCCCCTCTCTTCTCTTCTCCACCCATCTCTTCTCCTCTACTCTCTTCCCTTCTCCTCCCCTCTCTTCTCTTCTCCACCCATCTCTTCTCCTCTACTCTCTTCCCTTCTCCTCCCCTCTCTTCTCTTCTCCACCCATCTCTTCTCCTCTACTCTCATCTCTTCTCCTCTACTCTCATCTCTTATCCTCTACTCTACTCTCATCTTCTCTCTTCCCCTCTACACGCATCTCTTCTCCTCTACTCTCATCTCTTCCCTTCTCCACTTCTCTCCTCCCCTCTCTTCTCTTCTCTTCTCTTCTCCCCTTCCCCTTCTCGCTCCATGTTACAAACACCTTTAAATGTGTGAGTGTGTATTATTCTGTGTGTATTATTCTTGTCCTGATCACACAGACCAGACTGTGTTCTGATAAATGTTCCTCCTTCAGCTGTAAAAAAACCCATGACCACTGACTAAACCCAACAGAAACGCACACGCACTCCGGTCCATGTTCAACACCCGTTCAGAGTGAACTCTCTCCCCCCATTAGAATAAACAGCAGACAAGCGGATGTGCCCTCTGACTCAGTCAGCTTAGCTGGGTTATATTTTACACCAAAGCACAACCAAAACAGGAATGCAAACGGCCAAGGCCATTCTCAATCACACACACACACACACACACACCACACACACACACACACACACACACACACACACACACACACACACACACACACACACACACACACACACACACACACACACACACACACACACACACACACACACACACAAAGTGAGTTCAGGCCTGGACCCTTGGACTTCCTGTGTTTCTTCATCTCCCCTCAGACTCAGACCTGTACTTCCTGCTTCATATGGCCAGAGACTGGGTGGGGCAGTCTCCGGCAAGGTCTCTCTCACTCCCTTCCTCACCCCCTCTCTCACCTCTCCACTCAATTCAATTCAATTCAAGGGGCTTTATTGGCATGGGAAACATATGTTAACATTGCCAAAGCAAGTGAGGTAGATAATATACAAAAGTGAAATAAACAATAAAAGATTAACAGTAAACATTACACTCACAGAAGTTCCAAAAGAATAAAGACATTACAAATGTCATATTATGTATATATACAGTGTTGTAATGATGTACAAATGGTTAAAGTACAAAAGGGAAAATAAATAAGCATAAATATGGGTTGTATTTACAATAGTGTTTGTTCTTCACTGGTTGACCTTTTCTTGTGGCAACAGGTCACAAATCTTGCTGCTGTGATGGCACACTGTGGTATTTCACCCAGTAGATATGGGAGTTTATCAAAATCTGGCTTGTTTTTTAATTCTAATCGGGTTTGTTTTTTAATTCTACTCTCACCAAGTTCCACTCTCACCAAGTCCTAATTAGCTGACCTAACAATAGCCCAGTCAAACCCCCCTCCTCCCCATAAGGCTGTAAAATTCCCAGCGGAGGTATGGAGTAGGCTGACTGGCTCTTCCTGGAAGACAAGCTCATCATCATTGTTGCTCATCATTGTTGTCCTCGAGGAAGGAGAGGAAGGTACCCTCCCATCCCTCTCTCCCATCTCTCCCACACTCTTTCTCTTTCTCTCAGGGATGTTTATAGTTCGGGGGGAGGGTAAGGTGAAGGAGGGAAAAGGTATTGAGCTACTGGCTGTAGTTCCAGTTCTGGTCCTGGAGAGCTGCTGGCTGTAGTTCCAGTCCTGGTCCTATAGAGCTACTGGCTGTAGTTCCAGTCTTGGTCCTGGAGAGCTGCTGGCTGTAGTTACAGTCCTGGTCCTATAGAGCTACTGGCTGTTGTTCTAGTCCTGGTCCTATAGAGCTACTGGCTGTAGTTCCAGTCCTGGTCCTATAGAGCTATTGGCTGTTGTTCCAGTCCTGGTCCTATAGAGCTGCTGGCTGTAGTTCTAGTCCTGGAGAGCTGCTGGCTGTAGTTACAGTCCTGGTCCTATAGAGCTACTGGCTGTTGTTCTAGTCCTGGTCCTATAGAGCTACTGGCTGTAGTTCTAGTCCTGGTCCTATAGAGCTACTGGCTGTAGTTCCAGTCCTGGTCCTATAGAGCTGCTGGCTGTAGTTCCAGTCCTGGTCCTATAGAGCTACTGGCTGTAGTTCCAGTCCTGGTCCTATAGAGCTACTGGCTGTAGTTCCAGTCCTGGTCCTATAGAGCTACTGGCTGTAGTTCCAGTCCTGGTCCTATAGAGCTGCTGGCTGTAGTTCCAGTCCTGGTCCTATAGAGCTACTGGCTGTAGTTCCAGTCCTGGTCCTATAGAGCTGCTGGCTGTAGTTCCAGTCCTGGTCCTATAGAGCTACTGGCTGTAGTTCTGGTCCTGGTCCTATAGAGCTACTGGCTGTAGTTCTGGTCCTGGAGAGCTACTGGCTGTTGTTCTAGTCCTGGTCCTGGTCCTGGAGAGCTGCTGGCTGTTGTTCTAGTCCTGGTCCTGGAGAGCTACTGGCTGTTGTTCTAGTCCTGGTCCTATAGAGCTACTGGCTGTTGTTCCAGTCCTGGTCCTGGAGAGCTGCTGGCTGTGGTTCCAGTCCTGGTCCTGGAGAGCTGCTGGCTGTTGTTCTAGTCCTGGTCCTATAGAGCTACGGGCTGTTGTTCCAGTCCTGGTCCTATAGAGCTGCTGGCTGTAGTTCCAGTCCTGGTCCTATAGAGCTACGGGCTGTTGTTCCAGTCCGGGTCCTATAGAGCTGCTGGCTGTAGTTCCAGTCCTGGTCCTGGAGAGCTGCTGGCTGTAGTTCCAGTCATGGTCCTGGAGAGCTGCTGGCTGCTGTTCTAGTCCTGGTCCTATAGAGCTACGGGCTGTTGTTCCAGTCCTGGTCCTATAGAGCTGCTGGCTGTAGTTCTAGTCCTGGTCCTATAGAGCTACTGGCTGTAGTTCTAGTCCTGGTCCTATAGAGCTACTGGCTGTAGTTCTAGTCCTGGTCCTATAGAGCTACTGGCTGTAGTTCCAGTCCTGGTCCTGGAGAGCTGCTGGCTGTAGTTCCAGTCCTGGTCCTATAGAGCTGCTGGCTGTTGTTCCAGTCCTGGTCCTATAGAGCTACTGGCTGTAGTTCCAGTCCTGGTCCTATAGAGCTGCTGGCTGTAGTTCCAGTCCTGGTCCTGGAGAGCTCTGGCTGTAGTTCCAGTCCTGGTCCTGGAGAGCTGCTGGCTGTAGTTCCAGTCCTGGTCCTGGAGAGCTGCTGGCTGTAGTTCCAGTCCTGGTCCTGGAGAGCTACTGGCTGTAGTTCCAGTCCTGGTCCTGGAGAGCTGCTGGCTGTAGTGCCAGTCCTGGTCCTGGAGAGCTGCTGGCTGTAGTGCCAGTCCTGGTCCTGGAGAGCTACTGGCTGTAGTGCCAGTCCTGGTCTTACTCACACTACAGCCAGTAGCACTGCACGAGAGAAATGTTCTTACCACAGACTGAGGAATGTCTCACTAACACTCATCCATCAGAAGACTATTGTGTTTCTGCCCTGAGAAAAACTACTATAAAAAAACCACTAAAGATTTTTTCTAAACTCCATGACTGACTGAGAAGACATGAAGCCACAGTTTAGTGGTTTCTTACAGAAGAATTCTACTCAAGAAGAGAGACTGCTTTCTCTGACTAACTTAATCACTCTGGGACAGATATAAAACACAACTAGGAAATAGAGAGAGATAAAGAGATGTCCTGCCATCATTCCACACCACAACAGAATGTCTGTAATATTGTTGTTTACTAGCCCTCAATTATAAAAAAAAAAAGGATCCCTGGGCTGTGTGCTGATGTGTGTGTCGCTGTTTGTGTGAATGTGTGTGTCACTGTCTGTGTGAATACTGTACAAACTGCCTGGTCAGTTTATATTCCCTAGGAAAGTTGGCTCTTATCTCCTCGCTCTCTTCTTGCTCTCTCTGTGACTTCACCACTAGATCCACCTCCCAGAAAACGTGTTTGTGGTTTGAATGTCAAGCCTGCGGTCTGGAGGCACACCTCTCTTCTTCCATCCCTCCTCTCTTTTAGACTCCCTCTCACCATTCTAACAGAGGCTGTCAGAGAGAGGCAGGGAAATACCCAGTACTCACCACAAAATACCGCACAATACTCTAGGAAGCATAGGCCAACAGTACACACCCAAAAGCTTGACAACCCAGCTCAGCCAAGCTCAGCCTTTCCAAGCCCAAAACACTGAGCATAGTTGTGGAAATATCTGCAGACTTAATAGAGTGGAAGAGGAGATGGGGGGATAAAGAGGGGAGGTAGAGACAAAGAAAGAGAGGGGGGGAGCTGGGGGGTCAGTGTATGTAATTAGTGTGTTGGAAGCGTGGAGGCCCGCTGGGGTACGAAGACAGACCAATAGACCACAACAGGTGGAGATAGGGAGAGAGAGAGAAAGAGAGGAGAGAGAAGGAGAGAGAGAAGGACAGAGGAAGTGTGTTCAGCTGTTAAGAGGAAAACAGGTGGAGTACATCCATCCATCCCTCTAGGGAGAGGCGGAAAGAAAAGAACTCTTCAGAATGTCTGATTAAACTATGAGCAGGAAGGAGGGAGGGAAGGAGGAGGGGTTAGTGGGGGAGTCGGGATGATGAGGGGATAGAGGGGAACAAAGATCTTTTTCATCAGGCAGATGAATCCTGAAGCTCATTAACCCTTTACACTCGTGGGAATTGGCCTACATGGATAGGGCTAAATTGAAATGTTTAAATTTTTTTACAGAAGGAATATGAAATGCATAACCATGGTAGCAATTTTACATCTACTGTACTTTTTGCTGCATTTGTTGATAACGAAATCTGAAAAAAACTCTTCATACATTCAGTAAGATGATAAGAATATTCCTGGATAATGTGGGGTAGGATAAGTGAGAGGACTAACTGGTGTCTCCAAGTGGTCACACACCTCTCCAAAGTGTACACAGTTCCTAATCAATTTCTATGCACTTTTATGACTCAAGAGTCTTCAATTATAAGGTGCTTTTTTATTATTTTTTGCTCTCCTAGCTGTTCCGTTGAGGAACTAGAACAAGCACACTTGTAGTTGTTTTGGTTGGAACACAGCCCTGCATCACACAATTACTGTTGTTGTTTACACAATCCACAAACGGTCCATTATAAATTGCTGGGTCAGGAGGTGTCAAAATGAGTAGACCAAGGTGCAGCGTGGAATATGTTCATCTTGTATTTTAATGCCCAAAAATGAACACTTTACAAATAAACAAAAATGACAGCCGTCAGGTACTTACAACAAAACAGAAAGCAACTACCAACAAAAAATCAAAGGAAAAACAGGCTGCCTAAGTATGGCTTCCAATCAGAGACAACAATAAACACCTGCCTCTGATTGGAAACCATACCCGGCCAAAACATAGAACACAAAACATAGAATGCCCACCCACCTATCACACCCTGGCCTAGCTAAACAGAGAAAACACAGCTCTCCTAGGTCAGAGCGTTACAGTACCCCCCCCCCCCCCCCAAAGGTGCGGACTCCCGGCCGCAAACCTGAACCTATTGGGGAGGGTCCGGGTGGGCATCTATAATTGGCGGCAGCTCTGGTTCGGGGCGTAGCCCCCACACCGCCCGCTGATTCCCCCGCTTCTGTGTCGCCGGAGGAACCAGACCGTGGATCAACGCTGGAGGCTCTGAACTGCAGACCGCCGCTGAAGACTCGGGGCTGCAGACCGTCGCTGAAGACTCGGGGGCTGCAGACCGTTGCTGAAGACTCAGGGCTGCAGACCGTCGCTGGAGGCTCTGGACTGAGGAGTGTTGCTGGAGGCTCCGGACTGGGGAGCGTCGCTGGAGGCTCCGGGCTGAGGAGAGTCTCTGTAGGTTCCGGACTGGGGACCTTCGCTGCAGGCTCCGAGCCATGGATCATCACTGCTGGTTCCGCGCCATGGATCATCACTGGAGGCTTTGTGCCATGGATCATCACTGGAGGCTCCGGGCCATGGATTATCACTGGAGGCTTTGTGCCATGGATCATCCCTACAGGCTCCGGGCCATGGATCATCACTGGAGGCTTCGTGCCATGGATCATCCCTACAGGCTCCGGGCCATGGATCATCACTGGAGGCTTTGTGCCATGGATCATCCCTACAGGCTCCGGGCCATGGATCATCACTATTGGCTTCGTGCCATGGATTATTACTGGAGGCTTCGGACCATTGATTATCACTGGAGGCTTCCGACCATTGATTATCACTGGAGGCTTCCTACAGGGAGCTGGAACCGGTCTCACCAGACTGGGGAGACGCACTGAGGACCGCGTGCTCAAAGCAGGCACCGGCCATACTGGGCTATGGAGGCGTACTGGAGGAAGAGTGCGCGGAGCAGGCACAGGACGTACTGGGCTATGGTGGCGCACTGGAGGAAGAGTGCGCGGAGCAGGCACAGGGTCCACTGGGCCTTGGAGACACACTGGAGGTCTGGCGCTTAGGGCTGGCACAACCCGTCCTGGCTCGATGTTGACTATAGCCCGGCAAGGGCGGAGTGCTGGTACAGGACGAACTGGGCTGTGCTGGTGAATGAGGGGTACCGTGCGTAGAGCAGGTGCAGGATAACCTGGGCCGAAGAGACGCACTGGAGGCCAGATACGTTGAGCCGGTGCACTTCTCCCTGGCTGCCGGCCAACTCTAGCACCGGGCTGTGAGTACGCACTGGCAACACAGTGCATATCACCGCATAACACGGTGCTTGCTCGGTCACTCGCTCCCCACGGTAAGCACGAGGAGTTGGCTCAGGTCTTAACCTCGCCTTAGCCAATCTACCCGTGTGCCCCCCCAAAACATTTTTTTGCCGCTGCCTCTCGGCCTCCTGTTGCTTGCCTAGCCGTTCCTCCCAGTATCGTCGTTCCGCCTTCGCTGCCTCTATCTCCCATTGCGGACGGCGATACTCCCCAGGCCTTGTCCAGGGTCCTGCCCCATCTAGGATCTCCTCCCAGGTCCACTCCTCTGAGCCATACTGCTTGGTCCCGCTCCTCCTCCTGGAGAGTGCACGCTGCTTGGTCTTCTTGTGGTGGGTAGTTCTGTCACAGGCATCAAAATGAGTAGACCAAGGTGCAGTGTGGAATATGTTCATCTTGTATTTTAATGCCCAAAAATTAACACTTTACAAATAAACAAAAATGACAGCTGACAGTTCCGTCAGGTACTTACAACAAAACAGAAAGCAACTACCCACAAAAAAACAAAGGAAAAACAGGCTGCCTAAGTATGGCTTCCAATCAGAGACAACTATAAACACCTGCCTCTGATTGGAAACCATACCCGGCCAAAACATAGAACACAAAACATAGAATGCCCACCCACCTATTACACCCTGGCCTAGCTAAACAGAGAAAACACAGCTCTCCTAGGTCAGAGCGTGACAGAAGGGCATCATTTCAAAGCTTGTTCTATTGCTAACATGACTAGCTAAGTTATAAAATACAATATTACAGTGTTAGGCTTTCACAAGACAATTCAGGGAAACAGATCGTAATTTTGTGGCGAATAGAAAGGAGTCATGAGTGAATTCAGGTGTTTCTGCCGTGACAAATTTTCTTCACAGTAGACAAACATAGGCTCATTCTGTTCAGAACAACCCAGGGAATGAAACCATGTCATTACTGAACATCAAACATAGTGATCATAAACATTGATATGAAATTTGTTTTATGACATGGAAATGTGAAGGGCACATTTGGACTCAAAGCAGTATTTATTATAATCATCGTCTCATCTTTACAAATACATTGAGTCCTCTTAACTTACAGCTTTTCCCTCACTCAGACAACAACACAATGTGCTATAGCTGCCCAATATGCTAGAGGAATAGAGGAAACTTCTTGTCGCGTCCAGTGCTAAAGTTCAGAACAGCCAGTCAAACCCATACAGAGCTGTGAAGCGCAGAACCTGAGGTCTGACGTCATGTTTTACTATACAGCCACTGTGTTCCAATTAAGTCAGTGCCAAAATCTGCAATTTTCAACCCGTATACAGATATGAGTGTAAAGGGCTACACCTACTTCCCATGATGCCCTCTGTCATCTGCACCACTCCATTGTTTCTGTGTACCACAGTGTGCGTGTCTAATGTATGTGTGTGTGTATGTATGTGTGTTACTCACAGCCAGGTAGAGCATAGTAAACATGGAGAAGGAGGCATGTCCTGAGAAGAATGATTTCCTGGTAAAACAAACAAGCAAACATGAGTTGTGTGTGTGTGTGTGTGTGTGTGTGTGTGTGTGTGTGTGTGTGTGTGGTGTGTGGTGTGTGGTGCGTGCGTGTCTGTATGTGTGTGTGTGCCTCTGTGCACGTGTTTGTGTGCATGCATACGTGTTTTGGTATGTGTACTGACCTGGCTTCCTGTACTTTGCTCTCAGGGCCATTACAGGTGTATGAGGTGATGTATCCGAGGGAACAGTTGATGGCTGACCAGTCAGGGTTACACACGTCCAGGAAGTGCGGTCTCATCCTGCCCACTGACACCTTGGCGATGTCTGTGAACGACTGACTAATGGCACAGCCAAATATAAACACTCCAACCTAGAGATGCATTACAACCATTAGTACCATATAACCTTCATATTAAAACAAGAATATTCTTGAAATGTATAATTTATTGTCCAGTCTCTACCCACCCAGACCTCTACTAGTACTCACCTGTTTGTAGAGAGATGAGACATAAGGGTTCCCAATGAAAGACCTAGATCCCTCCCTCAGATGGTGAATCCTGTAACACTCTCCTATAACAATCTGTAGAGGAGAGGAGAGGAGAGGAGAGGAGAGGAGAGGAGAGGAGAGGAGAGGAGGATTTGAGATGAAGAGGTGAAAGGAATTGAACATTACAAACAAACTCTTGATCGGGTTCTGATGAGTGATTTTATCAACTATCATGCAGTTAGGTCAAACACATGCACACACACACAGTGACAATGTGTAACTAAGCATGCACATGTTGATTAAGTGAAGACAGGGATAAAACATGGAGGATGAAGACAAGATGGAGAGAAAGACATTGAGGATAATGAATGAATAATGGAGAGATGGACACATTGAGCATGGCCTGCCGTTCCCTGGGGCACGACTGATATGATGTCTTTAATGATGCGTTATGACAGAGGAGCTGATGGAAGGATGGAGGAGGGGATGAGATGGACAGATGACACCTCTAACAAAGACAGAGAGATATCAGAGATTCTATCTATGGCTCTGGGTTAACATTGTCACACGTCATGTAGCGCAACGGCCGTATGTACTGATCTGGCACCGATCTGTCTGATAACTCACAAACAACAAGCAGACAAACTAGCTACCGTATGGCTTGCACTAGGCTGGAACAAGTTTGCTCAGCTGATCGAGCATGGTTTGTAGTAGCTAGTGCATCATAACTACCGAGAGCAGAGTGATTTTCAGAATAAGGAACTAGTGTTAGGTGTTAGTGTTAGGCGATTAACACTGTCTCAGAGTCCTGCAGTGATGTTGTAACACTGTCACGATCGTCATAAGAACTGGACCAAGGCGCAGCGTACGTAGCGTTCCACATGTTTATTAAGTGAAACTCAAAAAAAAAAACTATAAATGAACACGTGAAGCTATGGAGTGCTCACAGGCAACTACACATAAACAAAACAAGATCCCACAAAACACAGTGGGGAAATGGCTGCCTAAATATGATCCCCAATCAGAGACAACAATAAACAGCTGCCTCTGATTGGGAACCATACCAGGCCAACATAGAAATAGAACAACCTAGATTACCCACCCTAGTCACACCCCAACCTAACCAACATAGAGAATAAAAGACTCTCTATGGTCAGGGCGTGACAAACACTAGAGTTCTGGCCTTAGCTTAGTGGGTTAACACTGTCTCAGAGTCCTGCAGTGATGTTGTAACACTAGAGTTCTGGCCTTAGCTTAGTGGGTTAACACTGTCTCAGAGTCCTGCAGTGATGTTGTAACACTAGAGTTCTGGCATAGCGTAGTGGGTTAACACTGTCTCAGAGTCCTGCAGTGATGTTTTAACACTAGAGTTCTGGCCTTAGCGTAGTGGGTTAACACTGTCTCAGAGTCCTGCAGTGATGTTTTAACACTAGAGTTCTGGCCTTAGCGTAGTGGGTTAACACTGTCTCAGAGTCCTGCAGTGATGTTTTAACACTAGAGTTCTGGCATAGCGTAGTGGGTTAACACTGTCTCAGAGTCCTGCAGTGATGTTTTAACACTAGAGTTCTGGCCTTAGCGTAGTGGGTTAACACTGTCTCAGAGTCCTGCAGTGATGTTTTAACACTAGAGTTCTGGCCTTAGCGTAGTGGGTTAACACTGTCTCAGAGTCCTGCAGTGATGTTTTAACACTAGAGTTCTGGCCTTAGCGTAGTGGGTTAACACTGTCTCAGAGTCCTGCAGTGATGTTTTAACACTAGAGTTCTGGCCTTAGCGTAGTGGGTTAACACTGTCTCAGAGTCCTGCAGTGATGTTTTAACACTAGAGTTCTGGCATAGTGTAGTGGGTTAACACTGTCTCAGAGTCCTGCAGTGATGTTGTAACACTAGAGTTCTGGCCTTAGCGTAGTGGGTTAACACTGTCTCAGAGTCCTGCAGTGATGTTTTAACACTAGAGTTCTGGCCTTAGCGTAGTGGGTTAACACTGTCTCAGAGTCCTGCAGTGATGTTTTAACACTAGAGTTCTGGCCTTAGCGTAGTGGGTTAACACTGTCTCAGAGTCCTGCAGTGATGTTGTAACACTAGAGTTCTGGCCTTAGCGTAGTGGGTTAACACTGTCTCAGAGTCCTGCAGTGATGTTGTAACACTAGAGTTCTGGCCTTAGCGTAGTGGGTTAACACTGTCTCAGAGTCCTGCAGTGATGTTGTAACACTAGAGCTGAACGTTTCTAGCAGGGGGCGGGGTGGGGTACAGCCTCCCAAGAGACACGGTGGTACGCCATCTCATTGCGGACCCCCTGGAACTCTGAATGCCCACACACAGCCCTCTATGTAACGCCCACCCACCCTCTCCTCTCTCTGCCTCTCCTCTCTCACTATATTGCTCCTCAGATATTGACTTGCCCTCCTGTCAGCCTGCTAGAGATATACTGCACCTCTAACATTCTCCATATATACCTATATCTATTCTCTCTCCATCTCCCTCCACACTGCCTATCTCATCCCATAGTGTAGACAGAGTCTGTCAGGGAGAGAAGGGGAGGAGTGTGTGTGTGTGTGTGTGTGTGTGTGTGTGTGTGTGTGTGTGTGTGTGTGTGTGTGTGTGTGTGTGTGTGTGTGTGTGTGTGTGTGTGTGTGTGTGTCTGTCAGAGTGGGACTGTGCCAGAATCCCAGAAGACACCACTAATGATATACAGATGTGTAAAACACTCCAATTTGCCCACACCATGAGCTGTGAGAACACACACACATACCCACACACATATACTCCTGGTTTGAAAAAGCAGAAGTGCTGAGCTGGTAGCTAGAGTGTACCACCATCAGGATAGACTCCAACAGAGCACAGCCTGGGGTCTCATATAGTAGAGGGGGCTAGCACTTGGGGTGTGTCTGGTGTGTGTGTGTGTGTGTGTGTGTGTGTGTGTGTGTGTGTGTGTGTGTGTGTGTGTGTGTGTGTGTGTGTGTGTGTGTGTGTGTGTGTGTGTGTGGGGAAAGGGCACTGGGGCACCAAGCCTAGAGGGCAGGCAACAGGCAACAGGTAATGTAATGTATCGCATCAACAGCTCAAACCAGGTGTGTGGTTCACATACACACACACACACAAACGCACACATGTACACACACCCTCCCTTGATCATCAGAAGAATGGAAATTGGTCTATATTCAGTGTGGAGCGAGTCAATGCTGTTATGGCGATGGAAAATGACTTCACACAGAGCAGACAACATATGAAAATCACACACACACACAAACAGAGACAGGAAGGGATGAGTATAGAGTATGAAGTGAGGGATTAGAAGAGATACTCAGAGAGGTAGACAGGAAAGGATGAGTATGAAGTGAGGGACTAGAAGAGATACTCAGAGAGGTAGACAGGAAGGGATGAGTATGAAGTGAGGGACTAGAAGAGATACTCAGAGAGGTAGACAGGAAGGGATGAGTATGAAGTGATGGACTAGAAGAGATACTCAGAGGTAGACTTACAGAGAGGATGGCAATAAGAATGCCAGCAGCACAGAGCACAGCATCGCTGATAGTGTCTCCATTTTTATATGGGTACCGGATGGACTCATCAGAACAGTAAAAACCTCTCTGGTACGGCTGTATGGTGCTAGTCTCTATTATCAGGAAGGGCAGGCCAGCTGCACAGGGAGAGATAGATAGAGAGAGAGTGGGGGCAAAGGGAGAGAGGGGGAGGGAGAAAGAGTGATAGAGAGAAGGGAGAGAGAGAGGGAGAGAGCATGGAAGAGAGAGAGGGAGGGGGAGAGATTGGAAGAGAGAGAGGGGGAGAGAGTGGAAGAGACAAAGACAGTAGGTCAGTGACTTGGACACAAACAGGAGGTTGAGAGAGGGGGCGTGCGGGTTTCACCACGGGAACATGGGATAGCATAGGAGGAGAGAGAAACGGAGGTTGGTCCAACATGGTTGTCTGAGTGTAGAAGAGTGACGGTCAGAGATAGTCACAGAATCACCACCCAGTTAACTCCAACCCTAACCCACTGTTTTAATCTTTCATCTAATATGGTCACTCTGTCTGACTCAGTTGACCATGCAGACCTCTAGACCTCCAGGCTTACCCCCTCTCTCCTCCCAGCCTTCTCCAAGCAGAGAGCTCCATGGTAGGTCTGACTTACGGCCATACTGGGCAGAGTGAGCCCCACACCAGTGAGGACAGAGGAGGGGATGGTGGAGCTCTTGTAGGAGTAACGCAGACTGACGTCGCTGCAGTAGAATCCACGCTGGTACGGATGCACTGAGGTGCGGTGGATTGCAAGGCTGGGCAGCATGACTGAACACATGCATACATTCACAGGTCAACACACACCTAGGACAACTTTCAGACACGCAAATGAGCACTCAACACACACAGTTAACTCACCTGTGACCTGTGGAGAGAAGCCTAGTCTACCTGGGCGTGGTAAACGGCGTGTGTGGTTAATAGTGGTTATCAGGGCATTAAACCCCTTGTTTACATTGTCAACAACCTCCTGCTGATTCTATTTACAGTGTTTGGATTGAACTAATCCCATTAGGAGGAGTGGAGAGGAGTGCTACTAAACTTGTAGTACAGTTAGCTCATTTAGAAAACGTAGAGTTGCAGTCTACTCTGTCGGTTATAGTGTATGTGTGTGAGTTTGCGCGCGTGCGTTGTGTGTATGTTTCAGTCTGTCAGTCTGTTCTGGCTCATAACCATGTCACACACACACACACACACACACACACACACACACACACACACACACACACACACACACACACACACACACACACACACACACACACACACACACACACACACACACACACACACACACACACACACACACACACACCAGTGCCAGGGAAAATAATTCCATATCTCCAAATCAAAGCAGTAGAACCACTGGCCTGTTAACTGTAGCTGGAGGATTACAGTCAGCCCTGAAGGGTTGTAAAACCTGTGGAAAATAACAATAACATGGCAAAGTTTTCAAGCTTTTAACGCTCTGGAACATTTTTCTAATAAAAAGGTGTGTGTGTTGGAGGTGAGGGGGGGGGGGGGGGGGGGGACAGTGGCTTGAGACTATTGCTCAGACCTCTCAAACACTCAGACATAACATTTGCTATCTCACATCTCAGATGTCCTGTGATCAATCAGAAACCACTCTACTCAATTCAAAGGGCTTTACTGGCATGGGAAACATATGTTTACATTGCCAAAGCAAATGGAATAGTTAATAAAATGAACAAAATGTGCAATTATCTCTCTATCCCTCTTCTTCCTCTTTCTCTCCCTCTCCTCCTCTCTGTTACATCAAATTTCTCTCTCACTCAGCTCTCTCTTTCCGTCCTTCTCCTTCTTTCTCTCCCTCTCCCTCTTCTCTTTCTCTGTAGCCATCTGAATGGTCCAGGGCGGTAGACAGGGAGTTCACTGCAGACACCTGTACAAACACACACCAACCATGGCTGGAGCTGGAGAGAGAGACTTGAAACGGGTCTCTCTGACACTTGTACATAGTTATTTTAATGTACTGTTGAGTTTACTGTCAATACACACACTCTGTGAGACTTCCAGTGATCCGTATGATAAACAGCCAAGCCCATTTGAAGGACCAGAACCACCTCTCTCTATCTCTCTCTATCTCTCTCTCTCTCTTCATACTGGCCTGGTCCTTGGTGGGAGGTGGGATTTACTTACTAATCAAAAGGAGTGAAAGGAGGTCATGGATTTAACACACGTGGGAAACACACACACACACACACACACACACACACACACACACACACACACAACACACACACACACACACACACACACACACACACACACACACACACACACACACACACACACACACACACACACTGTCCTCCACTAACTGGCATAAACCATTCAAAGAGCAGGGAAGCTCAAGAGTGTGACACAGAAAACAGAAGGGGTGAGGGTGGGGGGCAGCGGACCCTCTCTGATGTCGGACCCTCTCCTCTCTGCCTTGACTGCCTGTTTATAAAAGGCTCTCTGTCCTTGCTGAATTCTCTCGCTCTCTCTCTCCCCTCCCCATCTCTCTGCCCAGTAGATGCCAGGGCTCTGTTCACAAACACAAACAGACCACACATAGCCCCAAGCCAGCAACATAATTAGACCCAACCAAATTATGAGTAAGCAAAAAGATAACTATTTGAGACACTGGAAAGAATCAACCAGCAAATTGGAATGCTATCTGGTGCTAAACAGAGAGTACACAGTGGCAGAATACTTGACCACTGTGACTGACTCAAAATTAAGGAAATTCTTGACTATGTACAGACTCAGGGAGCATAGCCTTGTTATTGAGAGAGGCCGCCATAGGCAGACCTGGCTCTCAAATGAAGACAGGATACTGTATGTGCCCACTGTCCACAAAATGAGGTGGAAACTGAGCTGCACTTCCTAACCTCCGGCCAAATGTAAGACCACATTAGAGATCACACAGAATCTTTTTTAAATCCAACATTGATAAACTCCCATATCTGTTAGGCGAAATACCACAATGTGCAATCACAGCAGCAATATTTCACAGCCGCAGGATTTGTGGCCTGTTGTAATGAGAAAAGCAGTGGAGCACAAACAACATTGTAAATACCACCATTACTTATCTGTTTATCTTCTTGCACACTGCTAAAACACTTAGCTGAGAATATAACACTTGAAATCTTAATATTTTTGTTAACTGTTCATTTATAATATTAATATTATAAAGCCCCTTTGAATTGAGAGAGAGAGAGAGAGAGAGTTGAAAAGAAAGAAGTAAATAAAGACTCAGTAAAAAGGTCTTTCACTGGGTCCCATTCACAGACGACCAGGAATAGCAGAGATACAGGAGAAGGAGAGAGAGAAAGACAGAGGAGAGAACGGAGGGAAGAGGGACGTGGGTGGTTTTAGGAACAGAGTGGTCTTTGCTCTGGGGAAGGTTTCTATTAGTCTTATCAGATTCTGTTATGCACTTGTCTCCTCTAGACTGAGAGAGAAACCACAGAACACTCGTCAGAGAGAGAGAGAGAGAGAGAGAGAGAGTAGGGGACGGGAGAGAGGGGTGTTGAGAAAAAAAAGCTGTTTATACAGATTTATGTTTCGATTATCCAGCTTTAAATCTACTGACTACGATATGGACTACTGCCAACCACAAGTTGTTGTGTGTGTGTGTGTGTGTGTATGTGTGCGTGCGTGAGCGAGCATGTATGAGAGGGATTAGCGCCGGGCGCCTGTTTGATTGGCTTTGGAGTTCATTTTGGGGTTGCGCTCAAGAGGATGGATTCCTCTCTGAACTTCTAGTGGCACAATACATGGCTTTAGACCCAGGCAGCATTAGAACTATACCCCGCTCACTGCTCAATGACTAAAATGTAAACTAGGGGAGGGAGGGGAGGATGGGGGTGAATGGCCAGAGTTGTAGAGAAGAGGAATAGGCATTGTGATCTGTTCTAAACAGAGGATTTCCTCTCTGTCTCTCTGTCACACAGACCATGGTCAACCCTGACCGTGGAGACAGAAGGACAGGGGCCAAGGATAGAGGGAAGGAGGGAGGGGGGGGGGGGCTAAAGGGTTTGACCCTGTTCGCCCTGCTAGTCTATTAAAGTTACACTCCTCCTCCTCCTTTTCTGTCTCTCCTCCGCATGAAGATACTGTAGATCAGCTCAGTATTAGTGTGCATGCAACTGTGTGTGTGTGTGTGTGTGTGTGTGTGTGTGTGTGTGTGTGTGTGTGTGTGTGTGCGTGTGCGTGTGCGTGTGCGTGTGCGCGTGCGCGTGCGCATGCGCGTGTGTGTGGTCATGACAAGGCCTTTTGTGAAAAAGCTGGAGAAACTGGAGGGAAAATGAGGGAATAGGAGGGAGAGTTCAGTAGGGTACCTGACACCTTTTTATTTTATTTTATTTCACCTTTATTTAACCAGGTAGGCCAGTTGAGAACAAGTTGTCATTTACAACTGGCCAAGAGAAAGCAAAGCAGTGCGACAAAAACAACAACATAGAGTTACACATAAACAAACGTAAAGTCAATAACACAAAATAAAATTAAAATAGAAAAATCTATGTACAGTGAGGCGTACACCTTTCTGAGGAACTGAACTTTGTATCTGGTCCTAATTGATGACGTTCATTAGCTGAGCCCTAGTTCCACTATAGAACACTGTGTGTGACATTCAGCCATGTGTGGACCCTGAGGAACTATTGAACTTTGCAAGGTTAGGGATTAATGGTCAGGGGTCAGAGAGTGACCTCACATGAGATCAGTGCTAGCCTGAAATATTGTAGGCCTAACAATGACTTGAACATCTTCTCTCCTCCCTTCTTTCTTTCTTTCTTTAACTAGGGAAGTCAGTTAAGAACAAATTCTTACAATTGACGTTGGGCCAATTGTGCACCGCCCTATGGGATTCCCAATCACAGCCGGATGTGATACAGCCTTGATTTGAACCAGAGACTGTAGTGATGCCTCTTACACTGAGATGCAGTGCCTTAGACCGCTGTGCCACTCAGGAGCCCTTCTCATCCTTTCAATTCCTCTGTTCTCCTCTCCTCTCTGCTAGCATTTTCAATTCTACACCACAGCTGATCTGTGTATGAGTGTGTTTGAGAGAGCTTTGTCACACACACACACACACACACACACACACACACACACACACACACACACACACACACACACACACACACACACACACACACACACACACACACACACACACACACCACACACACACAGAGAGACAAGCTGCTGTGTCAGCAGAGCAGTGTACAGAATGAATGGCCTCTTTAATGCTGCAGTGAAAGGGCAGCCAGCTAGCCAGGGCTAGGCAGGGTAGGGGGTGCGGCTCAAACGTGCTTACTCTGAGAGATTTTATTCACACCAATAAACAACCAGCTTTTTACACACAGGCACCTGATAGGACAACCTCTGGGCCAAGGGTCTTTACAGACAGGCACCTGCAAAGGAGAGCCTCTGGGGTCCTTGTTCCAACCCCCCCCCCCCCCCCCCCCCCCCCCCCCCTCCCATAGAGATGGAAAGAGGCCTCATCATTGTATCTGTGCTATTATGGCATCTGTGACAACATGGGCAGCGCCATTGAGGCAATCTCCATTTTGAAGTAGTCCATTTTCTTCTTCACAGTAGGTTGATCCCTCCTGATGACCCGGTTGGAGTCACTAGGAGGGATCAGCCAATGAAGTTGGAAGTCCCATCCAGTTGAACTACATTTAAATGGTGGAAGCCCTCAATGGCACTGCCCACGCTAATACTGCCTTTTGGCCACTATAGGTCTCTATCATTCTCTATGAGCTCCCCCTACCCTCTACCCCTAGCACTTAGGTGTTTTTAGATCTGAAGGAAGAGAGTAGCTGTTACATAACTCAACGTTCCCCCTAGTCTTTTCTTTATAAGGGGAAAAACAGCTGCTTTCCATAGGATGGGGATGCTGTGCCCAGCATGGCACTTTTGAGGCAGTGCTGCTGTGCTCAAAGTTCAAACGATTTGATCTTCCACCTGCTCCTGTGCCTGACCCCATGGGGACTGGGGTGTCCAGCACATTTCTGCCATCATGTGAAATCTGCTTTAGGAGGGAAACCCGAGACCCCATATGACTCCAGCAGCACACACACTCCCAGAGCTATATAGAGTATAGACTATAGAGTATGGAGCCGTCTGTCAGGCCCGCTGGGCGTTTCTCTATTGTTGCTATAATGGTGTTATTACAAAGACCTGGTCTGGAGAGGAGGGCTGGATGCCCTTTGAAAACTGATGACTCTCCTCTCCTCTACCCCTCCATCTCTCTACCTCTACTCATTCCCCTGTCCTCCTCCCCTTCTCCACCCATCCTTACCCCGAGGCCCTGATATCAGAGCACCAGAGTTCCAGCTGTCACTAAGGGTAGAGTGGACTGTAATAGTGACTAGGGTGTCTCTGTCTGGGCTAGAGATCAGGGCTGGTTTCCCAAAAAGCATAGTAGCACTAAAATCATCTTAATTCCGTTTAAACTAAATGGATGAAAGATTATCTTAGTGCTACCATGATTTTGGGAAACCCAGCCCAGACCTGCTACCCCTGCCATGGAGTTGTGTGTGTGTGTTTCTAAATCAAGACAATGGGTGTTAAATCGTGGCTAGGCTGTGAATGTTCTCGGTATTGTTCTCCAGTGAAGCTGTGAGCCTGTGAGCCTCTCCTCTACAGCCCTCTGTATGTAAACAGGATAGAGAGAGATAGAGATAAGGATAAGAACTAAAAGCTGGATAAGACCACAGCCAAACAACAGTCTTACACAGTGTAATATACAGCCACATATCAACTAGCTCTCAGTCTCACTGCAGAATCAGACGTTTGTCCATAAAAGTCAAATTTGGAAGGTTAAGTTTAGGCACTACTTACGAATGGTTAAGGTAAGGGTTAAGGTTTTGGATAGGGTTAAAACATTACCTGGATGGATGTCAAATTACACAGTGGATCTTGAGTGACCTGGCTGCCCATACAGCCACCTCTGTAAGTCAGTCTCCTGTCAACTAAATGACCAGCCAATCACACTGAGGGAGGGGAGGACTAGCTGAGGAACTCTCTCTCAATTCAATTCAAAGGGCTTTATTGGCATGGGAAACATATGTTTACACTGCCAAAGCAAGTGAAATAGATAAACAATCTCTCTCTCCCTCCCGCTCTCCCTTTATCTCTCCCTTCCTTCTATCTCTCCCCCTCCATCCCTCGCTATACTAGAGGACTATTAGTGCTCATTAGCGATATGATACAAAGAGTCCAGACGCATCAAAAGAACCATTGTTCCTCTAAACAGTGAATATCTCCCCACCCCCAGAGAGAGCGAGATAGTTAGTACTGAGGACAGAGGGGCCGGTGTGACATTGAAGAGAAGAGATGGAGAGATGAGGCCCTATCAGGGAAGGTAAGGACAGAGAGAAGGGAGAGACCAGAGGAAGAGACCAGAGAGAGAGACCAGAGAGAGAAACAGAAGGGTTGGTCAGATGTTTATGTGTGATTCCCACACACAGAATTCCACTTAACACACACTTGAAACCCAAACTTTAAACCCACACTTAGAACATACTGCTAAACACCCTAAAATTATAATCAAGAGTTCAACACCATTCTAAAACAGTTTGTGGAGGAAAGACACATGCAGGATCACACACACACAGGAGAGAAAGATGAGCGGAGGAGAGGACAGTTACAGTGAGACCTCATCCCAATTCCTATCACTCAACCTGCTGCTGACAGCACGCACAAGGGGACCGCATATGGCAAGTAAACACACACACACACACACACACACACACACACACACACACACACACACACACACACACACACACACACACACACACACACAGTCCAGTCTGTCACACTAACATATCTAATGACAGCCCTGAGGTCTCAGAAACCTCAGGAGTGTATCATTATCATCTAGCCATACAACCCATAGTCTCACACACCAACTGTGTGTAAATGTATTTAACTAGTCAGCCAAGTCAGCCAAGAACAAATTCTTATTTACAATGACAGCCTAACCCTAACACAATTGTGCACCACCCTATGGGACTTCCAATCACAGCTGGTTGTGATACAGCCCGGAATCGAACCAGGGTCTGTAGTGACACCTCTAGCACTGAGATGCAGTGCCTTAGAACGCTGCGTCACTCGGGAGCCCTAAAAGTGGTAGTTCCACTGGAGCCATTATGCCCAGTAGTCAGAGACCAACTGTCTGTTTAAGGGACACACATCAGCCTGGGCATGGTGCCACAGTAGCTTATTATCATGCACACAGTCCGGGTGCCCTGTATGAAGGTTGGTGTAGTCAACATGCAAGGGTCTCAAACTACTGTAGTTATGCAACCCAGTACATTTCTGGAGCTAAAGCCTCAGGAGCAGCCTCACCTTTGTAGCTCAGTTGGTAGAGCATGGCGATTGTAACGCCAGGGTAGTGGGTTTGATTCCCGCGACCACCCATACATAAAATGTATGCACGCATGACTGTAAGTGGCTTCGGATAAAAGCATCTGCTAAATGGCATATATTACACAACACAGGGTCTGAATAGAGAAGCAATCCACACCCATAGGCCTAACCATATAGCAACTATCCCATGATATCACAATACCAAACCAGAAATGCCCTATACATGATATGAACCATGTTCACATGCCTGACTGTATCAATGCACAGAACTGTAAATGAATGGAGCAAGGGGAGTATGTGTGCACAATGTGTGTATACAGTAAATGTCAGGCATAGTACTGCAGACCTCTCTCACCATAACCTTTGCAGCATAATACAGCTATGGCAGAGGAGAAATGAGTGGGGGTGTATATATAATTATCTCTAGATGATATATTAGATTACATATAATCTTGTCAATCCAATAATGGTTTATCTCTTCTCTCCTGAAGTATACAGCCCTGTAAACATATCGGTAGTCTGTGTCCCTGTGAATATAAACACAGCTCCTCTTCCCATATTAGCCTAATGATTCCCACTCCAACTGCTGTCTGTCTGTAGTGTGGGGGCCGGGGTCATTGTGTATGAAGTCTGGCCCCGTAAAGGGCTATAATACTGTCTGGAGCTGTAAGAATGGGGTTGTAACACTTCACTGTAAACACAACTGTGTTTGGTCTACAGGAGAATAAACAGCACCGGACACAACAATTAACCCTAAGTATGTGTTTGTTTTTTTGTGTTTCTCTATGTCTCTCTGTGTGTGTGTGTGTGTGTGTGTGTGTGTGTGTGTGTGTGTGTGTGTGTGTGTGTGTGTGTGTGTGTGTGTGTGGTGTGTGTGTGTGTGTGTGTGTATGTGACCTAACTGTGTGTGTGTGTGTGTGTGTGTGTGTGTGTGTGTGTGTGTGTGTGTGTGTGTGTGTGTGTGTGTGTGTGTGTGTGTGTGTGTGTGTGTGTGTGTGTGTGTGTGTGTGTGTGCAATAAGCTCTCACAGTCTCACTGCACAAATCAGATGTTTGCCCATAAACGTCTAATTTCGAAGGTTAAGTTTAGGCATTAATCCCAAATGGTTAAATTAAGGGTTTGGGATAGGGTTAAAAGCCCAGTGCAGTCAAAAAATCGGGATATCTCCCTGTGTTTTATATACAGTATTTGCACACTATGAGGTAAAATAATACTGTGAAATCGTGAAAATTAAGAAGTCATTCCCCCCTCCATCCTTGACTTATTCTAAATAAGTCTATATAACATACTGTCGTCGTTAGAATTTTAATATCACAAACAGAACTGGAGTTATAACCAGTTTTAGGAGGAAATGTCATTTTTTGAATGTTTTCCACGTTGCCTCTCCTTCTCCCAACATTTGAAGGTGCCGTGCCCAATTGATAATCACCCCGATAATTGCCTCAAAACTGAACCTAAACTATACCGAAACTAATTTCACAGATATAACAACAGATGAAATAAATGAAGAATGATGGGAGAGAATGGGTGAGTTGATGAGCGAGTAACAGCGAACAATGCATAATTATGTAATCACCAATTGTGAATGAAGAACAGGGCAGGCCATTCTACTGTATTGATCTACTAATTATAATCTCTAAATGATATGTACCCTATATCAGTCCACTAAATCCAAGCAGTCTTATCAGTCCACTCTGGCCTACTTGTAGTAACAGTGAGAGCGTGCACAATTTACAATGGCATGAAGACCAAGACGAATGGATGCACATGCTGTGTTAGCGTTGCTGCAAAATCTGAATGAAAACGACTCAGATGGTGGGGACGTTGCACACTGATCAGGTGTCCGTGCCTCCACCTAATGAAAAGGTGAGACAGCAGAGAGGAAGGGACGGCATGGTTTGGATAGAACAAGCCGGTGACAATGCTACGGGAAAATGATCAGACCAAAATGTCATCACTGACTGTGCATCTTGGTGGTTGGGGTATTTCTTTGTATTTGGTTGTTATAAAGAGAAGCTGTTACCGCCTTCCAACACGACTTTCTGTTTCATAGTTGTAACAAAGGCACTCCATGAATAACATTTATTAAACACTTGAAGTTGTGTTTTTCCTTTTTACATATAGCCTACAGAACCATAAACTAAAGAAAATGCTGTTATTTGATTATTAATTTAAAAAATCGTCATATTCTAATGTTACCTAAGACCTTCATAAATACAACCAAATCATTTTTTTGCCAATATAAAATGTATTAATTAAACTGTTAGAATGTTGCATTCAGAATGACTGCTCGTTAGCTCGAAGGGGGGTTCCTTGAGGGCCAGGGGTTCTAGTGTTAAAACCCCCAAAATAAAAAATGTGTGTCTAGCACTGGGATTGAACACGCGACCCTCAGCTCATGGCTTACCCCCATCCGCCATCCCCATCCACAATGCCTTAGCAAAACCCAAGCCTACTTGATGGTAATAGCGCTCACCGTTGCCCTTAGTGGCATATTTTGAAGTCACCTTCTGACATCCTGCTTACCTGGACGGACGTCTAATTTCGCAGTGGATCTTGCGCGACCTGGCTGGTGTGTGTGTATGTGTGTGTGTGTGTGTGTGTGTGTGTGTGTGTGTGTGTGTGTGTGTGTGTGTGTGTGTGTGTGTGTGTGTGTGTGTGTGTGTGTGTGTGTGTGTGTTTACAGTTGCCATGTGAGCCACCTATGGTTAGATTAGTCATCCATCCAACAGGCGCCTGACAAACACTAGCCCTAACAGCCTGCCTGTAAACCACTCACGCTAGGCCCAGTGACATCTATAACTCATTACTACCACAGACCCAACATATTCCTCCCTCTACAGGGTCCCACTCGCACCATCACTCCACTGATTGGAGGAAGAGGGAGGAGGGGAGGAGGGAGATGGCAGAGTGGAAATGGGGTTACAGGGAGGTAGAGGCAGGGAGAGGGAAGAGGGGGGAGCCGGAGGTAGTGGGATGTGAAGAGGAGGGGGGAAGGGCTGGAAAGTGGACGGTATAGTGAGCCACACCTACGTCCGACCAACACTACCTTTCCGTTTCCCACCCTTTCCTGAGTGCCCCCTACACACACACACACACACACACACACACACACACACACACACACACACACACACACACACACACACACACACAATTACACCAGATGTCACTTCAAGAGAGCTCGGTACTGCTGGCTGATGGGGAATGTAAGAAATTCTGGAAAATATTTATAGAGCCGGTTAGTCAGTCAGAGTAAAGTGGCTGGGGAAGTAGATGTACAGGTAACTGCCAAATTAAAGGAAACACCAACATAAAGTGTATTAATAGGGTTTGGGCCACCACGAGCCAGAATAGCTTCAATACATCTTGGCATAGATTCTACAAGTGTTTAGAACTCTATTGAAGGAATGCGACACCATTCTTCCACAATAAATTCCACAATTTTCTGTTTTGTTGATGGTGGTGGAAAACGCTGTGTTAGGCGCCGCTCCAGAATCTCCCATAAGTGTTCAATTGGGTTGAGATCTGGTGACTGAGACGGCCATAGCATATGGTTTACATTGTTTTCATGCTTATCAAACCATTCAGTGACCACTCGTGCCCTGTGGATGGAGGCATTGTCATCCTATGGGAGCATAGACACAGTAGCCAAAATTATGGCCTGCCCAACATTTTTATACATGACCCTTAGCATGATGGGATGTTAATTGCTTAATTAACTCAGGAACCACACCTGTGTGAAAGCACCTGCTTTCAATATACCTGGAATCCCTCACTTTCTCAAGTGTTTCCATTATCTGTACCTTATACCGGAGGAGGTGGAGTATTATGTTAACGAGATGCATGTAACTGAATGGGTTAAAGGTAAAAGGTGAAACTGCTGTAATATAATGTAATGCTATAGGTCTTAATGGGAGGTAGAGACTAGGGTTAATGCTAACAGCAGCTATAGGAGTATAACACTAGCATAGGGCGATTCCCCCGGGCTGTAAGGCTACTCTCTCATCTCCCTCAGAGACTGACTTCAGGTCAGACTGCACATAAAAACGCACATTACCTCAATTCTCATGTTCAGCTAATGGTAACACGGTAACAGGGCCGATATCTCACTCAGATGCATTACGGAATGAACAGGAGATGTGTCTCTGCTCAGATTAATAAGATTGGCCGCTATAGAGACATTTACTTAGCATTGACTTTCACTGTTTGTTGCTTTCTGAGCAGCCAACTGGATAACAAGTCAGAGTGGAGAGGAGAGAGGGGGGGACTTGAATTTATATTCTGAGAAAGACGCCAACCTTGAATAGCTTCCCAGCTCTAGTCCGAACACGAACACACAGACACACAGACACACACAGACACACACAGCACTCCAGTCCCATTGTGCAGCTGTAGAGCAGGGCTGAGGTGAGGTCTGTTTTTAGAAGTGTTGTTTCCTAAAGAGCACAGCGTCTCTCCACATAAAACATGTCTTCTAAAAAACATCCGCAATCTCCACTCTCCCACAGCCCCGGGACGCTGTGTGTGTGTGTGTGTGTGTGTGTGTGTGTGTGTGTGTGTGGTGTGTGTGTGTGTGTGTGTGTGTGTGTGTGTGTGTGTGTGTGTGTGTGTGTGTGTGTGTGTGTGTGTGTGTGTGTGTGTGTGTTATGCTAATCAGCAGACACTGTTTGTGTCCAACTGCCAGTATGGGATTAACTCTCCATAGTAAATCTGTCTGTCTCAATTCCTCTATGGGCTGCTGTTCTCTCTGGCAGTATGGGATTAACTCTCCATAGTAAATCTGTCTGTCTCAATTCCTCTCTGGGCTGCTGTTCTCTCTGGCAGTATGGGATTAACTCTCCATAGTAAATCTGTCTGTCTCAAATCCTCTATGGGCTGCTGTTCTCTCTGGCAGTATGGGATTAACTCTCCATAGTAAATCTGTCTGTCTCAATTCCTCTCTGGGCTGCTGTTCTCTCTGGCAGTATGGGATTAACTCTCCATAGTAAATCTGTCTGTCTCAATTCCTCTCTGGGCTGCTGTTCTCTCTGGCAGTATGGGATTAACTCTCCATAGTAAATCTGTCTGTCTCAATTCCTCTATGGGCTGCTGTTCTCTCTGGCAGTATGGGATTAACTCTCCATAGTAAATCTGTCTGTCTCAATTCCTCTATGGGCTGCTGTTCTCTCTGGCAGTATGGGATTAACTCTCCATAGTAAATCTGTCTGTCTCAATTCCTCTATGGGCTGCTGTTCTCTCTGGCAGTATGGGATTAACTCTCCATAGTAAATCTGTCTGTCTCAATTCCTCTCTGGGCTGCTGTTCTCTCTGGCAGTATGGGATTAACTCTCCATAGTAAATCTGTCTGTCTCAATTCCTCTCTGGGCTGCTGTTCTCTCTGGCAGTATGGGATTAACTCTCCATAGTAAATCTGTCTGTCTCAATTCCTCTCTGGGCTGCTGTTCTCTCTGGCAGTATGGGATTAACTCTCCATAGTAAATCTGTCTGTCTCAATTCCTCTCTGGGCTGCTGTTCTCTCTGGCAGTATGGGATTAACTCTCCATAGTAAATCTGTCTGTCTCAATTCCTCTCTGGGCTGCTGTTCTCTCTGGCAGTATGGGATTAACTCTCCATAGTAAATCTGTCTGTCTCAATTCCTCTCTGGGCTGCTGTTCTCTCTGGCAGTATGGGATTAACTCTCCATAGTAAATCTGTCTGTCTCAATTCCTCTCTGGGCTGCTGTTCTCTCTGGCAGTATGGGATTAAGTCTCCATAGTAAATCTGTCTGTCTCAATTCCTCTCTGGGCTGCTGTTCTCTCTGGCAGTATGGGATTAACTCTCCATAGTAAATCTGTCTGTCTCAATTCCTCTCTGGGTTGCTGTTCTCTCTGGCAGTATGGGATTAACTCTCCATAGTAAATCTGTCTGTCTCAATTCCTCTCTGGGCTGCTGTTCTCTCTGGCAGTATGGGATTAACTCTCCATAGTAAATCTGTCTGTCTCAATTCCTCTCTGGGCTGCTGTTCTCTCTGGCAGTATGGGAATAACTCTCCATAGTAAATCTGTCTGTCTCAAATCCTCTATGGGCTGCTGTTCTCTCTGGCAGTATGGGATTAACTCTCCATAGTAAATCTGTCTGTCTCAATTCCTCTCTGGGCTGCTGTTCTCTCTGGCAGTATGGGATTAACTCTCCATAGTAAATCTGTCTGTCTCAATTCCTCTCTGGGCTGCTGTTCTCTCTGGCAGTATGGGATTAACTCTCCATAGTAAATCTGTCTGTCTCAATTCCTCTCTGGGCTGCTGTTCTCTCTGGCAGTATGGGATTAACTCTCCATAGTAAATCTGTCTGTCTCAATTCCTCTCTGGGCTGCTGTTCTCTCTGGCAGTATGGGATTAACTCTCCATAGTAAATCTGTCTGTCTCAAATCCTCTATGGGCTGCTGTTCTCTCTGGCAGTATGGGATTAACTCTCCATAGTAAATCTGTCTGTCTCAATTCCTCTCTGGGCTGCTGTTCTCTCTGGCAGTATGGGATTAACTCTCCATAGTAAATCTGTCTGTCTCAATTCCTCTCTGGGCTGCTGTTCTCTCTGGCAGTATGGGATTAACTCTCCATAGTAAATCTGTCTGTCTCAAATCCTCTATGGGCTGCTGTTCTCTCTGGCAGTATGGGATTAACTCTCCATAGTAAATCTGTCTGTCTCAATTCCTCTCTGGGCTGCTGTTCTCTCTGGCAGTATGGGATTAACTCTCCATAGTAAATCTGTCTGTCTCAATTCCTCTCTGGGCTGCTGTTCTCTCTGGCAGTATGGGATTAACTCTCCATAGTAAATCTGTCTGTCTCAAATCCTCTATGGGCTGCTGTTCTCTCTGGCAGTATGGGATTAACTCTCCATAGTAAATCTGTCTGTCTCAATTCCTCTCTGGGCTGCTGTTCTCTCTGGCAGTATGGGATTAACTCTCCATAGTAAATCTGTCTGTCTCAAATCCTCTATGGGCTGCTGTTCTCTCTGGCAGTATTGAAGCTGATGTATTATCTTAGATTTACCCAAGAGTAACAGGAGGGTCTATAGACTGTCTGCCTAGATGGTGTTCACCAGCAGACTTCATGTGTTGGAGGAGTGGTAGGTACTCTGTCAGATCCCTGAAGTTCTCCTGCCACGAACCACACACACACACACACACACACACACACACACACACACACACACACACACACACACACACACACACACACACACACACACGGGTGAGGACAAAGTCCATTCATAATCACACATTCTTCAAGTTCTCTGCAAACGCGCATTCCTCCTTACCCCTTTCATTCCCCCTGATAGCCCCCCTCTATCTCCTCTCCTTAGTCACTAGATCCATCCCCCTCTACACCTCTCCCTCCCTTACCCACACTAAACCAGGCCATCGAATCAATAAAAGACAGCTTGTCTGTGTTTAGAATCACAAAGAGAGTATGTGTATGAGTGTGTGTGTGTGTTGACAACAAGCACAATGCGCCCAGGCCTGTGTTTGTAAAGTGGAGGAAGTTGGTTTGTGGAGGAAATCTACTCCACATGGATTCAAAGACTGTCACAGAGTTTATATGAAACAGTGTTTCTGTTTCGGAGTTTATATGCTAGAGATGAAACACTGTACTGTATGTGTGTCTGAGACGTTTTAATAAGCACACTAATAGAAATATAAACTCGCTGGGAAATGGTGTCTGACATTTGTAGCTGTTTCTAGACAGGGTGATGCTTGTGAAGAAACCGGGACTTTATCTCTACTATATATGATCAAGCTTGTCTTTTGAGGGCAAAAACTATAGAACTGTTACTGTTATTTTGCCTCCCCTAATCTCTCTCTCTGTTGCTCTTTCTCTCTCCCTCTCTCTCTCGCTCTCTCTCAGAGCACAGCGCTGGGCTTACAGTGAAGAGGCATTCCCCCTGCCTCGAACATAAATGTTTAAGCAATTACTCCACGCATTCCCCGTAGAGAGAGAGAGAGATGGTTTGGCATTGTTCAAACGAGCCATCATCACCTCAGACAAACAAACACAAACACACCCTATTGCCTTGCCTGCGTCAATGCTGCATGTCCTATAATGGATGTCTGACATTTGTAGCTGTTTCTAGACAGAGTGATGCTTGTGAAGAAACCGGGACTTTATCTCTCCTATATCAGATTGTCTTGTGAGGGCAAACACTATAGAACTGTTATTGTTCTCTTTCACCTTTTGCTTTCCCTAATCTCTCTCTCCTCTCTCTCTCTCTCTCTCTCTCTTGCTCTTTTTTCTCTCTCTCTCTCTTTGCACACCGCTGGGTTTACAGTGAAGAGGCATTCCCCCACCTCACAACACAAATGTTTAAGCAATTACTCCACGCAGATAGACAGAGAGAGAGAGAGAGAGAGAGAGAGAGAGAGAGAGAGAGAGAGAGAGAGAGAGAGAGAGAGAGAGAGAGAGAGAGAGAGAGAGAGAGAGAGAGAGAGAGAGAGTTGATCTGGGAGGCAGCTGAAGGAGATTTGCTGTAGGGTTGTGGGAGAGAACGTGTAAAGAAAGAGAGAAAAGGGGGGAACGAGAGATAAAGAGAGAAGGAGATGGCTGGCACTGTTCAAACAAGCCATCATCACCTCAGTCAAACAAACACAAACACACACCACTGCCTTGCCTGACCTGCGTCAATGCTGCATGTCCTAAAATGAATGTCCTATTGGAATAGCACTCCAGAGCATAATCACATTCCATGTTCCATTTATATTTATATTCCAATTCCACAGCATTCCATTTGTATTCCAATTCCAATTCCACACCATTCCAAAGCTCTAGTCCTGTTTCATACCATTTCTGTTCTCTAGATGGAAAGGCAGCTCAAGAGGGTAATAGAAGTAATAGGGGTAACGGAGGATGATGGTAAGGGAAAAGGTTGTGGAGAGGGGCTGGCAGACTATTTAAGGGGCAGTAAAATGGTAAAGTTGCAGCACTTCAAAACATCTCCAACATCTCTCACCCCTGGACACACGCACATCAACATAAACACACACACACACACACACAGCAGGGACCTGTCCCACTGTTAATTGGGATAATATAATATCCAATTATAGAAACATTTATGAACAATTTGACTTAATCGCAACTAAATACATTGAGTAGGTTCATTCTCATAGAGTATTTTTCAGTCAGACAGTGGTCTTTAGGCAACCATAATAACCTGTTTGACCACTTCACATCACGTCAACCACAGTGTTCTCTCACTCTCTCAGCGGCACTTAAAACAGAGTCCCGTGGTCCTGGTTCTCACCGTCTCACATATTTTACGGTCTGATCACGTTAACGATAAGCGTGTTAGGTGGACATGTTGCCGGTTGTTAACATATTCAATTATTTGTAATATTGTAGACCTAACCTGTCCCTCTGTGTAAATGTTGGCGTTGTGTCCTCTCTGACACCCGCTCTCTCTCTGCTCAGCGCGGCGCATCCACTCCAGCCGCCTCTCCATCTCTCTCTGTTGTAACAGTCTGCAGAGTGGTTCTGTTTTTATGTTTTACTAATAACACACTACCGCACCATGATGGTGAGCGCCATGGTATACATTCTGGCCACACCCTTTAAAGTGTTAAATATGTTATGTAGCCTAATTGTCCAGTGTATTATAGGCCACACTTTCCCCGATGCCATTACAGTGTGACAGTATTGGAATGTTATTGTCATGTTATAGGGTATTCAATGCTGTCATGTAATTTCATTTGTTTACAGTATAGGCCGAATATGTTTTTGAAACTCACCTAGTAGCAGGCAGAAGAGATCCAGTCCTGTCAACAGTTTCCTCTTGGTGATATCGGTGCCGTTGTTGTTCAATGAGGTCCCTCCGTTTCTGGTCTGTTGTGCCATGGCTTACTCGTACAAAATAGCCAACTGTTGCATGGAAGAACTCCGTCTCCAGTTAAAATTCCACCAGCGCTCCAAACTATCTAAATCACGTTATTTAGTCTTTCAAGGATTCCAGCCGAGAAGAAGCAGAGGTCACTCAGAAGCCAACTATGGGAAACGAACTTCCCAACTAAGTAGAGGACCTGCAAACTTTGTATCAGCGCTGCAACGATGCGATGCCTCGTCTGTCCAAATATTTTACTTTAGAAAAGCATACTTTTCACCATAAATCGCCTCTTCAGATCCTGGATTAAAACCTTTCGTCTGTCCGGTTCACGATTTGGGATGGTAAACTTCTGTAAAGGCGCTATGATGAACGAATCGTGCTTCTGTCTCCTCTCTCTCTGTCAGCTTCAAAGCCTGGCAGAGAATAGCGCTCTGAGCGCAGAGAGAGAGAGATGGTAGTTTTATCAACCCTTCCTCTTCTCCTCCTCCTCCTCCTCACCCTCCTTCTCAGCAGTCTCAGGCTCAGCCTTCTTCTCTTCTCTCTGCTACGGCTCAGTAATTAGCTCCATACCTCATGCTAGTAAACGTTCTCTGGACCTGGATAAGAGCAGTCTGACACTGCTCCCAGCGGCGGGTACTGGGGAGGCCAACACAGAACACAGAGCGCACAGGGCGCACCATAAAGCGGCGTCCGTGGGCGGTGGGCCCCCTGTCACTACTACCAACCTGGTCTCCGAGCATTTCGTATTATTCTGTACGTAAATCCGGGACCATACATTTACCATGATATGTTATGTTTCGTATGGTATGTAATAATTTGTGGAATTCAATCATCGATTTCGTATGATATGTTACGAATATCAATTCGTATGATGTTACAAATTGCAATTCGTACAATATGTTATGAATTTTACATACATATGATATGTTACGAATTCCCATTTGTTTTGGATAAAGTTAGCCAGGTGGCTAGGTCTCTAACGCTAACTGGGTGGCAAACGTTAGCTAGGCTAGGATTTAGAGTTAAGGATTAAGTTTAGGGTTAAGGTTGGAAGTTAGGTTAAAGGGTTAGGGGAAGGGTTAGCTGACATGCTAAGTAGTTGAAAAGTAGAAAAACATGTGTAAGTAGTTGCAAAGTTGCTAATTAGCTCAAATGCTAAAGTTGTCCATGATGAGATTCGACACGCAACATTTTGGTTGCTTGGTGTTCGCGTTATAGTAACCTGTCTTATGTAACCATACCAAACATATCATACTAATTTCAGATCCCGGATTTAATTTACTATGTTAAGTCGAGTCTATGAGACCAGGCTGCAACTATAGTAGGCCTTCATTACTGCATTACTGATGGCGAAACCAAATATCTGAGTCATGTACAGTTGGCATGAAACAGAAGAAAACGCTAAGAAATTGAATGAAATTAAAAGGTATCTGAATGTGTCCAAAGAAAGCTTGTTTAAATGTCACTTTGCCAAACGTTTTAAAAACGTTTTGGTACAGTGTGCCTTAATGAACACGACCTTGTACTCACACGTAACTGGTCACTGAACGTATGGGCATTCAATTTACAGAGTTTACCAAACGGGATTTAAACCAGCAACCTTTTGTCTGTTAGTCCAACACCTCTCCTAAATGCCATTGCCAAAATATCTGAAACTCTTGATGAGATTAATAGTGGCTAACATAGTCAAAAGTTCCTGATATCCACTCTAGCACAGGTGGGATTGAAAATATTCAGAAATATTCCAGATTTAGATGAGATCCATGGGGCTTTTCCCCATTTATTAGCAGCAAAGATAAAAAATACAGCAAGAATTCCATACAGGCACATACAGGCCGTAGGCACATTTCATAGTTCCAAGGTGTGGATGGTGAGCACGGTAACTGTATAGCAGAGAGATAGTTAGTGCACACAGCATTGTATCTCAAATCCAATACATTTTTATTTGTCACATACTTCGTAAACAACAGTTGTAGACTAACAGTGAAATGTTTACTTACTGGCCCTTCCCAACAATGCAGAGAGAGAAAATGATAGAAAAGTCATAATAAAAGTCATAATAAATACACAAGAGTAACGATAACTTGGCTATACCAGTACCGAGTTGATGTGCAGGGGTACAAGGTAATTGAGGTAGATATGTACAGTACCAGTCAAAAGTTTGGACACACCTACTCATTCAAGGGTTTTTATTTATTTGTACTATTTTCTACATTGTCGAATAATAGTGAAGACATCAAATCCATGAAATAACACATATGGAATCATGTAGTAACCATAAAAGCGTTAACCTGTTAGGGCTAGGGGGCAGCATTGACACGGCTGGATAAAAAACATACCCGATTTAATCTGGTTACCACTCCTACCCAGTAACTAGAATATGCATATACTTATTACATATGGATAGAAAACACCCTAAATTTTCTAAAACTGTTTGAATGGTGTCTGTGAGTATAACAGAACTCAAATGGCAGGTCAAAACCTGAGAGATTCCTTTACAGGAAGTGGCCTGTCTGACCATTTGTTGAACTTCTTTTCCATCTCTATCATTTACTAAGGATCTCTGCTCTAACGTGACACTTCCCACGTCTTCCATAGGCTCTCAGAGCCCGGGAAAAAACAGAATGTCGTCATTCCAGCCCCAGGCTGAAACACATTATCGCCTTTCTCAAGTGGCCGATCAAGAGACACTGGCTTATGCGCATGACCCCGACCGCCCCCGCCTTTGGGATTTTTTTCCTCTGTTTGCCGAAAAGGAGATTCCCTGTCGGAATATTATCGCTTTTCTATGAGAAAAATGTAGTAAAAATTGATTTTAAACAGCGGTTGACATGCTTCGAAGTACGGTAATGGAATACTTAGAATTTTATTGTCACGAATTGCGCCATGCGCGTGACACTTCTTTACTATTTCGGATAGTGTCTGGAACGCACGAACAAAACGCCGCTATTCGGATATAACGATGGATTATTTTGGACCAAACCAACATTTGTTATTGAAGTAGCAGTCCTGGGTGTGTATTCTGACGAAGACAACAAAAGGTAATGAAACTTTTATAATAGTAAATATGATTATGGTGAGTGCTAAACTTGCCGGGTGTCTAAATAGCGAGCCCGTGATGCCTGGGCTATGTACTTAGAATATTGCAAAATGTGCTTTCACCAAAAAGCTATTTTAAAATCGGACATATCGAGTGCATAGAGGAGGTCTGTATCTATAATTCTTAAAATAATTGTTATGCTTTTTGTGAACGTTTATCGTGAGTAATTTAGTAAAATGTTAGCGAATTCCCCGGAAGTTTGCGGGGGGTATGCTAGTTCTGAACGTCACATGCTAATGTAAAAAGCTGGTTTTTGATATAAATATGAACTTGATTGAACAAAACATGCATGTATTGTATAACATAATGTCCTAGGGTTGTCATCTGATGAAGATCATCAAAGGTGAGTGCTGCATTTAGCTGTCTTCTGGGTTTTGGTGACATTATATGCTGGCTTGAAAAATGGGTGTCTGATTATTTCTGGCTTGGTACTCTGCTGACATAATCTAATGTTTTGCTTTCGTTGTAAAGCCTTTTTGAAATCGGACAGTGTGGTTAGATTAACGAGAGTCTTGTCTTTAAATGGCGGTAAAATAGTCATATGTTTGAGAAATTGAAGTAATAGGATTTTTAAGGTTTTGAAAATCGCGCCACAGGCTGGCAGTGGCTGTTACGTAGGTGGGACGAATTCGTCCCGCCTAGCCTAGAGAGGTTAACCTGTTTAGGATAGGGGGCAGTATTGACACGGCTGGATAAAAAACGTACCCGATTTAATCTGGTTACCACTCCTACCCAGTAACTAGAATATGCATATACTTATTACATATGGATAGAAAACACCCTAAAGTTTCTAAAACTGTTTGAATGGTGTCTGTGAGTATAACAGAACTCATTTGGCAGGCAAAAACCTGACAAGGTTTCAGGCAGGAAGTGGCCTGTCTGACAAGGTGTCGTTATTCTTGTCTCTGTTTATTGAAGAGTGAGGATCTTAGCTGTCCCGTGACACTTCCTACGGCTGCCATAGGGTCTCAGAAGGCGGCAAAAAGCTGAATCGTGGCTTTGCAGGCTCTGGCTGAAACAAAGTAGCGCGTTTGGGTAGTGGCTGGTTACAGTACTGTGAGACTCAGGCGCGTGCCCGCGTCGACCGAAAGCTTTGTTTACTTTCCTCAGTTTAGCTAAATGGACATTCCCGGTCGGAATATTATCGCTTTTTTTACGAGAAAAATGGCATAAAAATGGATTTTAAACAGCGGTTGACATGCCTCGAAGTACGGTAATGGAATATTTAGATTTTTTTTGTCACGAATTGCGCCATGCGCGCGACCCTGATTTACCATTTCAGATAGTGTCTGGGACGCACGAACAAAACGCCGCTATTCGGATATAACGATGGATTATTTTGGACCAAACCAACATTTGTTATTGAAGTAGCAGTCCTGGGAGTGCATTCTGACGAAGACAACAAAAGGTAATCAAACTTTTATAATAGTAAATATGATTATGGTGAGTGCTAAACTTGCCGGGTGTCTAAATAGCTAGCCCGTGATGCCTGGGCTATGTACTTAGAATATTGCAAAATGTTCTTTCACCAAAAAGCTATTTTAAAATCGGACATATCGAGTGCATAGAGGAGGTCTGTATCTATAATTCTTAAAATAATTGTTATGCTTTTTGTGAACGTTTATCGTGAGTAATTTAGTAAAATGTTAGCGAATTCCTCCGGAAGTTTGCGGGGGGTATGCTAGTTCTGAACGTCACATGCTAATGTAAAAAGCTGGTTTTTGATATAAATATGAACTTGATTGAACAAAACATGCATGTATTGTATAACATAATGTCCTAGGGTTGTCATCTGATGAAGATCATCAAAGGTTAGTACTGCATTTAGCTGTCTTCTGGGTTTATGTGACATTATATGCTAGCTTGAAAAATGGGTGTCTGATTATTTCTGGCTTGGTACTCTGCTGACATAATCTAATGTTTTGCTTTCGTTGTAAAGCCTTTTTGAAATCGGACAGTGTGGTTAGATTAACGAGAGTCTTGTCTTTAAATAGCTGTAAAATAGTCATATGTTTGAGAAATTGAAGTAATAGGATTTTTAAGGTTTTGAAAATCGCGCCACAGGCTTCAAGTGGCTGTTACGTAGGTTGGACGAATTCGTCCCGCCTAGCCCATAGAGGTTAACAGCCTCAGAAATTGCAGCCCAAATAAATGCTTCACAGAGTTCAAGTAACAGACACATCTCAACATCAACTATTCAGAAGAGACTGCGTGAATCAGGCCTTCATGGTCAAATTGCTGCAAAGAAACCACTACTAAAGGACACCAAAAAAGAAGACAAGACTTGCTTAGGCCAAGAAATACGATTAATGGAAATTTGACGGGTGGAAATCTGTCCTTTGGTCTGATGAGTCCAGATTTGAAATTTTTGTTTCCAACCGCCGTGTCTTTGTGAGACGCAGAGTAGGTGAACAGATGATCTCCACATGTGTAGTTCCCACCGTGAAGCATGGAGGAGGAGGTGTGATGGTGTGGGGGTGCTTTGCTGGTGACACTGTCTATGATTTATTTAGAATTCAAGGCACACTTAACCAGCATGGCTACCACAGCATTCTGCAACGATAGGCCATCCCATCTGGTTTGTGCTTAGTGGGACTATCATTTGTTTTTCAACAGGACAATGACCCAAAACACACCTCCAGGCTGTGTAAGGGCTATTTGACCAAAGAAGGAGAGTGATGGAGTGCTGCATCAGATGACCTGGTCTCCACAATCACCCGACCTCAACCCAATTGAGATGGTTTGGGATGAGTTGGACCACAGAGTGAAGGAAAAGCAGCCAACAAGTGCTCAGCATATGTGGGAACTCTTTCAAGACTGTAGTAAAAGGATTCCAGGTGAAGCTGGTTGAGAGAATGCCAAGAGTGTGCAAAGCTGTCATCAAGGCAAAGGGTGGCTACTTTGAAGAATATAAAATATACAATATTTTAATTTAACTTTTTATGGATAGGGGGCAGTATTTTCACGGCCGGATAAAAAACGTACCCGATTTAATCTGATTATTACTCCTGCCCAGAAACTAGAATATGCATATAATTATTAGCTTTGGATAGAAAACACTCCAAAGTTTCTAAAACTGTTTGAATGGTGTCTGTGAGTATAACAGAACTCATTTGGCAGGCCAAAACCTGAGAAGATTCCAAACAGGAAGCGCCCTCTCTGACCATTTCTTGGCCTTCTTGATCATCTCTATCCAAAACAGGGGATCTCTGCTGTAACGTGACATTTTCTAACGCTCCCATAGGCTCTCAGAAGGCACCAGAACGGGGAATGATGACTCTGCAGGCCATGGCTGAAAAACAGTAGCGCATTTGGATAGTGGTCGATCAGAGAACAATGAGACTGGGGGCACGAGCCGACACCATGTTTTTATTTTTTCATCTTTGAATGAAAACAGGGTTTCCCGGTCGGAATATTATCGCTTTTTTACGAGAAAAATCGCATAAAAATTGATTTTAAACAGCGGTTGACATGCTTCGAAGTACGGTAATGGAATATTTCGCACGAACAAAACGCCGCTATTTGGATATAACTATGGATTATTTGGACCCAAACCAACATTTGTTATTGAAGTAGAAGTCCTGGGAGTGCATTCTGACGAAGAACAGCAAAGGTAATCCAATTTTTCTTATAGTAAATCTGAGTTTGGTGAGGGCCAAACTTGGTGGGTGTCAAAATAGCTAGCCCGTGATGGCGAGCTATCTACTCAGAATATTGCAAAATGTGCTTTCACCGAAAAGCTATTTTAAAATCAGACACCTCGATTGCATAAAGGAGTTCTGTATCTATAATTCTTAAAATAATTGTTATGTTTTTTGTGAACGTTTATCGTGAGTAATTTAGTAAATTCACCGGAAGTTTTCGGTGGGTTTGCTAGTTCTGAACATCACATGCTAATGTAAAAAGCAGTTTTTTTATATAAATATGAACTTGATTGAACAAAACATGCATGTATTGTATAACATAATGTCCTAGGAGTGTCATCTGATGAAGATCATCAAAGGTTAGTGCATTTAGCTGTGGTTTTGTTTTTTGTGACATTATATGCTAGCTTGAAAAATGGGTGTCTGATTATTTCTGTCTGGGTACTCTGCTGACATAATCTAATGTTTTGCTTTCGTTGTAAAGCCTTTTTGAAATCGGACAGTGTGGTTAGATAAAGGAGAGTCTTGTCTTTAAAATGGTGTAAAATAGTCATATGTTTGAAAAATGGAAGTTTTCGGATTTTCAAGGACTTTGTATTTCGCGCCACGCCCATCATTGGATATTGGAGTAGGTGTTCCGCTAGCGGAACGTCTAGATGTAAGAGGTTAACACTTTTTTGGTTACTACATGATTCCATATGTCATTTCATAGTTTTGATGTCTTCACTATTATTCTACAATGTAGAAAATAGTCAAAATAAAGACAAACCCTTGAATGAGTCGGTGTGTCCAAACTTTTGACTGGTACCGTACATATAACTAGGAATAGAGTGACTAGGCAATAGGATAGATAATAAACAGTAGCAGTGTATGAGAGGAGTCAAAAAAGTTAGTTCAAAAAGGGTCAACGCAGGTAGCTGTTTGGTTAACTATATAAATAACTATCAGCAGTCTTATGGCTTGGGGGTAGAAGCTGTTCAGGGTCCTGTTGGTTCCAGCCTTGGTGCATCGGTACCACTTGTCGTGCGGTAGCAGAGAGAACAGCCTATGACTTGGGTGGTTGGTGTTTTAGGGCCATCCTCTGACACCGCCTGGTATAGAGGTCCTGGATGGAAGGAAGCTCGACCCCAGTGATGTACTTGGCCATAAGCACTACCCTCTGTAGCGCCTTGCAGTCAGATGCCAAGAAGTTGCCATACCAAGCTGTGATCCATTATGCCAAGAGGTTCAAACCTGATGACAAGGTCTCTGGTGTCATACTGCAATATTCTTGAAGCCACTGCACTCAACATGTCCTGCCTAGACTCAAATTAAAACACCAGCAGTCATCTGCATATTAAGGGTTTCGCCTGTCTGTCTGCCTGTCTGTTATTGAGAGTTAAAAGTACAGTCGTGGCCAAAAGTTTTGAGAATGACACAAATATTAATTTCCACAAAGTTTGCTGCTTCAGTGTCTTTAGATATTTTTTGTCAGATGTTACTATGGAATACTGAAGTATAATTACAAGCATTTCACAAGTGTCAAAGGCTTTTATTGACAATTACATGAAGTTGATGCAAAGAGTCAATATTTACAGTGTTGACCCTTCTTTTTTAAGACCTCTGCAATCCGCCCTGGCATGTTGTCAATTAACTTCTGAGCCACATCCTGACTGATGGCAGCCCATTCTTGCATAATCAATGCTTGGAGTTTGTCCGAATTTGTGGGTTTTTGTTTGTTTACCCGCCTCTTGAGGATTGACCACAAGTTCTCAATGGGATTAAGGTCTGGGGAGTTTCCTGGCCATGGACCCAAAATATCGATGCTTTGTTCCCCGTGCCACTTAGTTATCACTTTTGCCTTATGGCAAGGTGCTCCATCATGCTGGAAAAGGCATTGTTTGTCACCAAACTGTTCCTGGATGGTTGGGAGAAGTTGCTCTCGGAGGATGTGTTGGTACCATTCTTTATTCATGGCTGTGTTCTTAGGCAAAATTGTGAGTGAGCCCACTCCCTTGGCTGAGAAGCAACCCCACACATGAATGGTCTCAGGATGCTTTACTGTTGGCATGACACAGGACTGATGGTAGCGCTCACCTTGTCTTCTCTGGACAAGCTTTTTTCCGGATGCCCCAAACAATCGGAAACGGGATTCATCAGAGAAAATGACTTTACCCCAGTCCTTAGCAGTCCAATCCCTGTACCTTTTGCAGAATATCAGTCTGTCCCTGATGTTTTTCCTGGAGAGAAGTGGCTTCTTTGCTGCCCTTCTTGACACCAGGCCATCCTCCAAAAGTCTTTGCCTCACTGTGCGTGCAGATGCACTCACACCTGCCTGCTGCCATTTCTGAGCAAGCTCTATACTGGTGGTGCCCCGATCCCGCAGCTGAATCAACTTTAGGAGACGGTCCTGGCGCTTGCTGGACTTTCTTGGGCGCCATGAAGCCTTCTTCACAACAATTAAACCACTCTCCTTGAAGTTCTTGATGATCCGATAAATGGTTGATTTAGGTGCAATCTTACTGGCAGCAATATCCTTGCCTGTGAGGCTCTTTTTGTGCAAAGCAATGATGACGGCACGTGTTTCCTTGCAGGTAACCACGGTTGACAGAGGAAGAACAATGGTTCCAAGCACCACCCTCTTTTGAAGCTTCCAGTCTGTTATTCGAACTCAATCAGCATGACAGAGTGATCTCAAGCTTTGTCCTCGTCAACACTCACACCTGTGTTAACGAGAGAATCACTGACATGATGTCAGCTGGTCCTTTTGTGGCAGGGCTGAAATGCAGTGGACATGTTTTTTGGGGATTCAGTTAATTTGCATGGCAAAGAGGGACTTTGCAATTAATTGCAATTCATCTGATCACTCTTCATAACATTCTGGAGTATATGCAAATAGCCATCATACAAACTGAGGCAGCAGACTTTGTGAAAATGAATATTTGTGTCATTCTCAAAACTTTTGGCCACGACTGTAGTGTTGTCTTCTGTCTGTCAGTGCGCCTCATAGACATAGGGAGGAGCAGTGGTCCCAGGCACAAAAGTGTGACTGATCAGCACCAATGAGTATAGGAGGCCAGGGGATCAACACTGAGCTCTGTCTGACATCTAGTGGTAGAAACACTCAACTGTGTCCTTGTTTAGAAAAAAAAGAACTGTGCATTATTCAGAAACAACCCCTCTTTTCTAAACTGGACAAATTAGTGATGTTTTTCTCCCTGAGTTAATTGATTGGCCAGAGAGTCCACTCACTGGTGCCCCAGGTCTGATTTGATTAGAGAGGAAACATCAGTAGCCTGGGCCTACTGCTGGCCTTAAAGGCCAGATGTCAGCATTCCTGGACTAGCGTTTCTTGATAGGCCCTGAGTTTATGGGAACGTAAATGTAACCACGGTGAGAGAACCAGGGCAACAACAATACTGTAGTATAGGACAGTATACAGGCTACATAGCTTCCCCGTGGCTCAGTTGGTAGAGCATGGTGTTTGCAACGCCAGCATGGTGTGTGCAACGCCAGGGTTGTGGATTCGCTTCCCACGGGGGGCAGTATTAAAAAAAAAATGCATGAAATGAAATGTATACATTCACTACTGTAAGTCGATCTGGATAAGAGCGTCTGCTAAATGACTAAAATGTACATTCATTATCTTACATTATGCCTAGAATAAATTACATGATCTGTAATTGATTTCTGACCCAATATTTGATAAGGCCCAGGCATATTTAACAAAAATATCTCTAGGCTTCTCCTCCCCTCGCGCAATAGAGCTCCACCGTAGAGCGCTGTTGCTATTCGAGATGAGTGTTGTTGGCTTGTCCAGTGTCCGGCGGACTCACCTCCTCCGCACGTCGCGCCCCACAGCCAGCGCACGGAGCAGAGAGCTCAAGCCTACCGGAGCCGTTTAAAGATGGCAGAACGACAGCAGAAACACGAAGGCGGCCGAGTGAAGATCGGACATTATCTTCTCGGAGACACTCTGGGCGTCGGCACCTTCGGCAAAGTAAAGAGTTAAGTCGCGTGCTTGTCAACGGTCATGTCGCGGGGACGTTTGCTGTTATTGAGTGTAAATGATCGTAGCCTGTGTTTTCGCCCCCAACTCTGTGGTGGGCTATTTAGAAAGCTAGGCGAAGTACGTAGCTTTGGCTGCGTGGTTACGAATAGGCTAGAATATATTAACGTGGTCTCCGTTTATGTGTAGAGAATGTGATTTGTTGAAGGTGAATTCTTCCAGCAGCATAGCTAGCTAGGTCTACCCTGACCAGTCGCTCATCAGTAATGATAGGCTTTATATGGATCATTAGGCTACCTTCGGCAACAATGACGGTGTAAACAAACAACTCGCACGTAACCGTCAGTGAATGTCGGCGGTTGACTTTGCTAGTGGCAGTAGACCTTTAAACTTGTCCTATGTGGCTATGGACATTTAGGACATTTTAAAAGAAACATAAACCGTAACGTTATAGCTAAATAGTGCTCATCATCACCAGTATTCCTCAATCAAACCATGGTGTTAATTATCCCATGGCATGGACAGAATGAGAATTTAGAACGCCTCATCAAATTACCTCATGTCCTCAGCGGTCTCAACCTGACCTTGTTGCGCTGCAGGTGGTGTGTTAGATTTGAGACATTAGTAGGAGAGTGTAACCAGCTACTAGCCAACAATAACAGTGTTTATTCATTGTTACAGACAGACAATATTGTTACAGACGGGCAATAACCATGTGGCTACAGACAGACTATAATAATGTTAATACAACGTGACAGATCGAGACAGACAGGTCGCACTTGACTTATTCACCTTGTAGTTAATGTGTGTAGGCTTTAGGCTTACTGTAATTGGTGTGTTGTCTTTAACCTGTTTAACTGTTTGTTATGTATGTTACTTACTGTTGTGAACAGATATAGCTAGTCCAGTAATGTGGAAATAGAGATGTTCTGAATCTAAATCATGTCAAGTTGACTACTATGAAACAGCCACGATTCTGTTCTTTATCAGGCAATAAATGTTTAGCTGAGTAGTATACACATTACAGCACACATTTCCCTAGCTGTCGAAAAAAATCACTTATATGTCCGTATGCAGTGTTTTCAGCGGTTACATTCGCCCACATTTGGCTCCATGTGAACTACAATTTCAACTCTGTGTTTTAATGTTTCGAAAAGTTAATAATCATCGCTTTCAAACAGGTTCTCGAAACATTCTCTGATATGTCCCTTATCTTTCATATCAGAGAGAAAGAATCCAGTGCCTCGTTAGTTTACACACGTGTTCAGAGCGCGCTAGATAGCTAATTACACAGGTTTTTACACTGAACAAAAATATAAACGCAACAATTTCAAATATTTGACTGATTTACAGTTCATATGTCAATCAGTCAATTGAAATAAATTCATTAGGCCCTAATCTATGGATTTCACATAACTGGGAATACAGATATGCATCTGTTGGTCACAGATACCTTAAACAAAGAGGTAGGGCTGTGGATCAGAAAACCAGTCAGTATCTGGTGTGACCACCATTTGTCGTGCGCGGCACATCTCCTTGTCATATAGTTGATCAGGCATTAATTGTGTCCTGTGGAATGTTGTCCGACTTCTCTTAAGGAAAAGCACCTTTAGTCAATCTGCTTTCAGTGTGAGAGCTTCCCATGTCTGGAATACCCTGCCATTAGACACACACAACTGTGATTCATGTGCACTGTCCCTGTACAAATTTTAATTAACTCAAACTGCAATCCACTTTAAATGGCATCCCGAATATGCTCAATAGGTGACATGTCTGGTGAGTTTGCAGGCCATGGAAGAACTGGAACTTTTTCAGCTTCCAGGAATTGTGTACAGATCCTTGCGACATGGGACCGTGCATTATCATGCTGAAACATGAGGTGATGACGATGGATTAATGGCACGACAATAGGCCTCCTGATCTCATCACAGTATCTCTGTGCATTGAAATTACCATCGATAAAATGCAATTATGTTCGCTGTCCATAGCTTATTGCCTGCCCATACCATAACCCCACCGCAACCATGGCGCACTCTGTTCATAACGTTGACATTAGAAAACCGGTCGCCCACACGATACAGTTGAAACTGGGATTTATTCGTGAAGAGCACACTTCTCCAGTTTGCAAGTGGCCATCGAATGTGAGCATTTGTCCACTGAAGTCGGTTACGACACCGAACTGCAGTCAGGTCAAGACCCTGGTGAGGACAACAAGCCCGCAGATGAGCTTCCCTGAGACGGTTTCTGACCGTTTGTGCAGAAATTCTTTGGTTGTGCAAACTCATAGTTTCATCAGCAGTGACAAAACTGCACATTTTAGAGTAGCCTTTTATTGTCCCCCAGCACAAGTTGAACCTGTATAATGATCATGCTGTTTAATCAGCTTCTTGATATGTCACACCTTTCAGGTGGATGGATTATCTTGACAAAGGAGAAATGCTCACTAACAGGGATGTAAACACATTTGTGCAAAACATTTGAGAGAAATAAGCTTTTTCTGCATATGGAACATTTCTGGGATCTTTTATTTCAGCTCATGAAACATGGGCCCAACACTTTACATGTTGCGTTTATATTTTTGTTCAGTGTATATGTGTCCCATCAGCACAAGTTGTGCCTTTATAGCCTACATTGCAGCAGTTGAACAGAAACATTCCAGTTGGTTCATGTGTGTGTGTGTGTGTGTGTGTGTGTGTGTGTGTGTGTGTGTGTGTGTGTGTGGTAGTTGGAGAGCACCAGTTGACAGGTCATAAGGTGGCAGTGAAGATCCTGAACAGACAGAAGATCAGGAGTCTGGACGTGGTGGGCAAGATCAAACGAGAGATACAGAACCTCAAACTATTCAGACACCCTCACATCATCAAACTGTGAGTACAACATACATACACATAGACTCAGTGTTTGTTTAGGGGGGTGATATATTAGCCTAAATATATACTGACAAAAGCACATATCACAGCATATTACAGGTCGCAGAGGGATCTACCATTTTTGGGGGGAGAATGACTGTGAGAAGGTCAGTTCTGGTGACTTATTAAAAGGATATCTTACTCCAAAAGGAATGAAAATTATACAGTTGAGGTCGGAAGTTTACATACACCTTAGCCAAATACATTTAAACTCAGTTTTTCACAATTCCTGACATTTAATCCTAGTAAAAATTCCATGTCTTAGGTCAGTTAGGATCACCACTTTATTTTAAGAATGTGAAATGTCAGAATAATAGTTGAGAGAATGATTTATTTCTGCTTTTATTTCTTTCATCACATTCCCAGTGGGTCAGAAGTTTACATACACTCAATTAGTATTTGGTAGCATTGCCTTTAAATTGTTTACCTTGGGTCAAACGTTTCGGGTAGCCTTCCACAAGCTTCCCACAATAAGTTGGGTGAATTTTGGCCCATTCCTCCTGACAGAGCTGGTGTAACTGAGTCAGGTTTGTAGGCCTCCTTGCTTGAACACGTTTTTTCAGTTCTGTCCACACATTTTCTGTAGGATTGAGGTCAGGGCTTTGTGATGGCCACTCCAATACCTTGAATTTGTTGTCCATAAGCCATTTTGCCACAACTTTGGAAGTATGCTTGGGGTCATTGTGCATTTGGAAGACCCATTTGCGACCAAGCTTTAACTTCCTGACTGATGTCTTGAGATGTTACTTCAATATATCCACATAATATTCCTTCCTCATGATGCCATCTATTTTGTGAAGTACACCAGTCCCTCCTGCAGCAAAGCACCCCTACAACATGATGCTGCCACCCCCGTGCTTCACGGTTGGGATGGTGTTCTTCGGCTTGCAAGCATTCCCCTTTTTTAATTTTAGTTATTTTTGTTTGAGTGTTTTTTGGTGAAAATGCCTATATTTTATTTTTAGGGGGTAGATCAGCTTTAATACTGCAGATAGATTGTGGCTTCCATCAATGTAGTTGTCTGCATAATTTCCAATCCCCTATATATTTTTTTTGTAAATATATACTGTACATATACACTACCCCGTTCAAAAGTTTGGGGTCACTTAGAAATGTCCTTGTTTTTGAAAGAAAAGCACTTTTTTTTGTCTATTAAAATAACATAAAATTGATCAGAAATACAATGTAGACATTGTTAATGTTGTAAATGACTATTGTAGCTGGAAACGGCTGATTTTTAATAGAATATCTACATAGGCGTACAGCATTACTTGGATTTGAGAAATAAGTATAGCCTAGTAACACTAGAAAACTCAGTGATCCTCTTAACAGTGGCCCATCAAGACTGCTTTAAAAGGTGTTTCCCGCAACTGCAATAATTATGTTGTAGGCTACAATGACTGGGCATGCACATCTCTCTCCCTGTAAGGCACGCCTCAAGAGGAATATTATTTTCTCGCATAGAATGTGAAAGTCTCTCGCTCTCCCTCTCTCCAGCTCCCTCTCTCCAGCTCCCTCTCTCCTGCTCCCTCTCTCCAGCTCTCCCTCTCTCCAGCTCTCCCTCTCTCCAGCTCCCTCTCTCCTGCTCCCTCTCTCCAGCTCTCCCTCTCTCCAGCTCTCCCTCTCTCCAGCTCCCTCTCTCCTGCTCCCTCTCTCCAGCTCCCTCTCTCCAGCTCCCTCTCTCCAGCTCCCTCTCTCCTGCTCCCTCTCTCCAGCTCTCCCTCTCTCCAGCTCTCCCTCTCTCCAGCTCTCTCTTTCTCCAGCTCTCTCTTTCTCCAGCTCCCTCTCTCCTGCTCTCCCTCTCTCCTGCTCTCCCTCTCTCCTGCTCTCCCTCTCTCCATCTTTCTCCAGCTTTCTCTCTTCTCCTCTGTGAGTGTTAATTTTAGGGTTAGGCCACAGTGACAGTGTGAGCTATGGTAGACATTTGTTGGCTGCTCTCAGAACAGTGTAATGAAATGACAGACTTTCAGCCTTTCCCAATGTATTCAGCACAATAGCCCTGTCTGTGTGAGAGAAGGAAGGAAACGAAAGAGAACAAGTATATTTCTGACATTTCTCCTGAGTATTTAAGAGTCTGTCTACCTCCCTGTGTGTGTGTGTGTGTGTGTGTGTGTGTGTGTGTGTGTGTGTGTGTGTGTGTGTGTGTGTGTGTGTGTATGTGTGTAGGTACCAGGTGATCAGTACTCCTACAGATTTCTTCATGGTGATGGAGTATGTCTCAGGAGGAGAGCTGTTTGACTACATCTGCAAACACGGACGGGTGATATATCAAATCAAATTGTATTTGTCACATCTGCCAAATTTGTATTTATTATGGATCCCCGTTAGCTGCATTCACAGATTTCACAACACACTGTGTGCCCTCAGGCCCCTACTCCACCACTACCACATATCTACATTACTAAATCCGTGTGTGTGTGTGTGTCTGTGCCAATGTTTGTGTTGCTTCACAGTCCCCGCTGTTCCATAAGGTGTTTTTTTATCTGTTTTTTAAATCAAATTTTACTGCTTGCGTCAGTTACTTGATGTGGAACAGAGTTCCATGTAGTCATGGCTCTATGTAGTACTGTGCGCCTCCCATAGTCTGTTCTGGACTAGGGGACTGTGAAGAGACCTCTTGTGGCATGTCTTGTGGGGTATGCATGGGTGTCCGAGCTGTGTGCCAGTAGTTCGCATTGAACATGTCAATACCTCTTTATAAATAAAAGTAGTGATGAAGTCAATCTCTCCTCCACTTTCAGCCAGGAGAGATTGACATGCATATTATTAATATTAGCTCTCTGTGTGCATCCAAGGGCCAGCCGTGCTGCCCTGTTCTGAGCTAATTTGAATTTTCTTAAGTCCTTTTTTGTGGCAACTGACAACACGACTAAACAGTAGTCAAGGTGTGACAAAACTAGGGCCTGTAGGACCTGCCTTGTTGATGGTGTTGTTAAGAAGGCAGAGCATCGCTTTATTATAGACAGACTTCTCCCCATCTTAGCTACTACTGCATCAATATCTTTTGACCATGACAGTTTACAATCTAGTGTTACAAAAATCAGTTTAGTCATCTCAACTTGCTCAATTTCCACATTATTTATTACAAGATTTAGTTGAGGTTTACGGTTTAGTGAGAGTTTTGTTCCAAATACAATGCTTTTAGTTTTAGAGCTGAAATACAACAGGTGTAGATGAAATGCTTACTTACAAGCCCTTAACCAACAATACAGTTTTAAGAAAAAATAGGTATTAAGAAAGTATTTACTAAATAAACTGAAGTAAACAAATAAAAAATAAAATAATTAAAGAGCAACAACAAAATAACAGTAATGGCACTATATACAGGGGGTACCGGTACAGAGTCTGTGTGGAGACTATATACAGGGGGTACCGGTACAGAGTCTGTGTGGAGACTATATACAGGGGGTACCGGTACAGAGTCTGTGTGGAGACTATATACAGGGGGTACCGGTACAGAGTCTGTGTGGAGACTATATACAGGGGGTACCGGTACAGAGTCTGTGTGGAGACTATATACAGGGGGTACCGGTACAGAGTCTGTGTGGAGACTATATACAGGGGGTACCGGTACAGAGTCTGTGTGGAGACTATATACAGGGGGTACCGGTACAGAGTATGTGTGGAGACTATATACAGGGGGTACCGGTAGAGAGTATGTGTGGAGACTATATACAGGGGGTACCGGTACAGAGTCTGTGTGGAGACTATATACAGGGGGTACCGGTACAGAGTCTGTGTGGAGACTATATACAGGGGGTACCGGTACAGAGTCTGTGTGGAGACTATATACAGGGGGTACCGGTACAGAGTCTGTGTGGAGACTATATACAGGGGGTACCGGTACAGAGTCTGTGTGGAGACTATATACAGGGGGTACCGGTACAGAGTCTGTGTGGAGACTATATACAGGGGGTACCGGTACAGAGTCTGTGTGGAGACTATATATAGGGGGTACCGGTAGAGAGTATGTGTGGAGACTATATACAGGGGGTACCGGTACAGAGTCTGTGTGGAGACTATATACAGGGGGTACCGGTACAGAGTCTGTGTGGAGACTATATACAGGGGGTACCGGTACAGAGTCTGTGTGGAGACTATATACAGGGGCTACCGGTACAGAGTCTGGTTGGAGACTATATACAGGGGGTACCGGTACAGAGTCTGTGCCGGGGCACAGGTTAGTTGAGGTAATTGAGGTAATATGTACATGTTGGTAGAGGTAAAGTGACTATACAGAGATAATAAACAGAGTAGCAGGAGCGTAAAAATGGGGGTGGGGGAGTCAATGCAAATAGTCTGGGTAGCCATTTCATTAGCTGTTCAGGAGTCTTATGGCTTGGGGGTAGAAGCTGTTAAGAAGCCTTTTGAACCTAGACTTGGCGCTCTGGTACCGCTTGCCGTGTGGTAGCAGAGAGAACAGTCTATGACTGGGGTGGCTGGGGTCTTTGGCAATTTTTAGGGCCTTCCTCTGATACCGCCTGGTGTAAAGGTCCTGGGTGGCAGGAAGCTTGGCCCCAGTGATGTACTGGGCCGTACGCACTGTCCTCTGTAATGTCCTGCGGTCGGAGACCGGGTAGTTGCCATACCAGGCGGTGATGCAACCAGTCAGGATGCTCTCGATGGTGCAGCTGTAGAACTTTTTGAGGATCTGAGGACCCATGACAAATCTTTTCAGTCTCCTGAATAGGTGTTGTCGTGCCCTCTTCACGACTGCCTTGGTTTGTTTGGACCATGACAGTTCGTTGGTGATGTGAACGCCAAGGAACTTGAAGCTCTCAACCTTCTCCACTACAGCCCCGTCGATGAGATATACCACTGAATGACTGACTGACTGTCTGGATTGATTGATAGATATTGACAGAGGCCATTATATGGTGACATTTGTCATAGTGACAACATGTAGTAACATTAGAATAGAATAAACTACTAACCTCCTACTCTTTACCTTGTGTGTTTAGGTAGAAGACAAAGAGGCTCGTCGGTTGTTCCAACAGATCATCTCAGGGGTAGACTACTGCCACAGACACATGGTGGTTCACAGAGACCTCAAACCTGAGAATGTTCTGCTGGACCATTCCAAGAACGCCAAGATAGCTGACTTTGGTATGCTACACACACTCATGCATGCACATAACAAATTGAGTTATCCAAAAAGATAGCCATAGCTACTATATTAGCAGTAGCAAATGTCAAACAAAACCACTTGTCTTTTAGAATATACCGACGCCTATATGACTCTGATTACTCTGGACAGGGGGCTTGGGTGGGGTGCATGTGTGAGGAGGAGGGGGGTTGTTGCTTAGCAAAAGGCAGGTCTGATATCCACTCTGGCAACGAGCCCTGTCAGACCCTGTGTCACTTGATCATAGAGAGAGAAGGGGAGAAAGAGGGGAAGAGCGAGAGAGAGGAGGGTGAGGGAAGAGAGAAGATCCTTGGAGGGTTAGTTAAGGTGAGATAAGGTTAGGGAGAAGTTGATCCGATCAGCACAGCATGTGTGGAGCTTAGAGGACTGGGTTAGTAAAGCAGAATAAAAACATTACACCGCCCTAGAGACCTAACCATGGCACAACCTAACACTAACCCTCTCTTAACATAGTTCCAAGATAGCGTCAGGAACTTGAGATTGAAGATAATGTTGTTAAGAAATGTGCTCTGGTCAACAGGGTTGTCAAACATGATGTCAGACGGGGAGTTCCTGAGGACCAGCTGTGGATCTCCCAACTACGCTGCTCCTGAAGTCATCTCTGGAAGGTGTGCGTTTAATTTTTTTCTTTCAGCTTTATTTAACCAGGTAAGCTAGTTGAGAACAAGTTCTCATTTACAATATAGCAATATTACAATATAGCAATTAAACACTGGAGTGATAGATGTGCAGAAGATGAATGTGCAAGTAGAGATACTGGGGTGCAAAGGAGCAAAATAAATAACAGTATGGGGATGAGGTAGTTGGATGGGCTATTTACAGATGGGCTATGTACAGGTGCAGTGATCTGGTGAGCTTCTCTGACAGCTGGTGCTTAAAGTTAGTGAGGGAGATATGGGTATCCAGCTTCAGTGATTTTTGCAGTTCGTTCCAGTCATTGGCAGCAGAGAACTGGAAGGAAAGGCGGCCAAAGGAGGAATTGGCTTTGGGGGTGACCAGTGAAATATACCTGCTGGAGCGCGTGCTACGGGTGGGTGCTGCTATGGTGACCAGTGAGCTGAGATAAGGCGGGGCTTTACCTAGCAAAGACTTATAGATGACCTGGAGCCAGTGGGTTTGGCGACGAATATGAATCGAGGGCCAGCCAACGAGAGCATACAGGTCGCAGTGGTGGGAAGTATATGGGGCTTTGGTGACAAAACGGATGGCACTGTGATAGACTGCATCCATTTTGCTGAGTAGAGTGTTGGTGGCTATTTTGTAAATTACATCGCCGAAGTCAAGGATCGGTAGGATAGTCAGTTTTACGAGGGTATGTTTGGCAGCATGAGTGAAGGATGCTTTGTTGCGAAATAGGAAGCCGATTCTAGATTTAATTTTGGATTGGAGATGCTTAATGTGAGTCTGGAAGGAGAGTTTACAGTCTAACCAGACACCTAGGTATTTGTAGTTGTCCACATATTCTAAGTCAGAACCGTCCAGAGTAGTGATGCTGGACGGGTGGGCAGGTGCGGGCAGGGATCGTTTGAAGAGCATGCATTTAGTTTTACTTGTATTTAAGAGCAGTTGGAGGCCACGGAAGGAGTGTTGTATGGCATTGAAGCTCGTCTGGAGGTTAGTTAACACAGTGTCTAAAGAAGGGCCAGAAGTATACAGAATGGTGTCGTTTGCGTAGAGGTGGATCAGGGAATCGCCAGCAGCAAGAGCGACATCATTGATGTATACAGAGAAGCGAGTCGGCCCAAGAATTGAACCCTGTGGCACCCCCATAGAGACTACCAGAGGTCCGGACAACAGGCCCTCCAATTGTGTGTTTAGGTTGTATGTATGCAGGTCCTAAGGTTGATACTGTAGGTCAGGGGTATTCAAATACTATTTGAGAATGTCCGTTCACAAAAATGGCCTAGGTGGCAAAAGTCTGGATGGATATATTGTCATTTATTGACATAGTAACAAACACCCACCTCGCGACCCATGTGATCTCTACAAGAATAATCGAACCCTCAGCAACCTGCACCATGTCTATTTCTAACAAACACACACATCCATGCGTACTGTCCATGACACAAACTGTTCAGACCTTTCTTGTTGGGAGAGTGAAAAGTTGTAGTTCAAAGCTATTTTCATGCAATTCGACACATTTTGCCATGTCTTATGCGTGTTCATATTATACAAGCTGCTAATGCACTACCAAATTTAGAAATGGCACATTCTGCATTCTACTATTACAACCTGACCGAGTTCCTTAAAGCTGCAATATGTAACGTTTTGGGTGACCTGATCAAATTTACATAGAACAGATCTACCTTTTATATTTCTATGTGCTTCTATGCTTCCCTTTCTTAAGTTTCGTTTTTGAGTCTTTTACTTTCGGTTTTGTACACCAGCTTCAAACAGCTGAAGTACAATAGTTTTGGTTATGGAAAATATATTTCCCAACAGTTTAGATGGTACAATGATTCTCTACACTATACATGCTTGTTCAAGTGAAATCAAATGGTATTTGTCACATATACATGGTTAGCAGATGTTAATGCGAGTGTAGCGAAATGCTTCTGCTTCTGGTTCCGACATTGCAGTAATATCTAACAAGTAATCTAATAGTTCCCCAACAACTACCTAATACACACAAATCTAAAAGGGATGATTGAGAATATATACATATAAATATATGGAAGAGCGATGGCCCAGCGGCATTGGCAAGGTGCAATAGATGGTATAAAATACAGTATATACATATGAGATGAGTAATGTAAGATATGTTAACATTATTTAAAGTGGCATTGTTTAAAGTGACTAGTGATCCATTTGTTAAAGTGACCAGTGATTGGGTCTCCATGTAGACAGCAGCTTCTCTGAGTTAGTGATTGCTGTTTAGCAGTCTGATGGCCTTGAGATAGAAGCTGTTTTTCAGTCTCTTGGTCCCAGCTTTGATGCACCTGTACTGACCTCGCCTTCTGGATGTTAGTGAGGTGAACAGGCAGTGGCTCGGGTGGTTGTTGTCCTTGATTATGTTTTTGGCCTTCCTGTGACATCGGGTGCTGTAGGTATCCTGGAGGGCAGGTAGTTTGCCCCCGGTGATGTGTTGTGCAGACCGCACCACCCTCTGGAGAGCCTGGCGGTTGAGGGTGGTGCAGTTGCTGTACCAGGCAGTGATACAGACCGACAGGATGCTCTCAATTGTGGATCCGTAAAAGTTAGTCAGGGTTTTTGATAACAGGCCAAATTTCTTCTGCCTCCTGTGTGGGTGGAACTTTCTCCACTGCGGTCCCGTTGATGTGGATAGGGGGGTGCTCCCTCTGCTGTTTCCTGAAGTCCACGATCATCTCCTTTGTTTTGTTGACGTTGAGTGAGAGGTTGTTTTCCTGACACCACACTCCGAGTGCCCTCACCTCCCTGTAGACTGTCTCGTCGTTGTTGGTAATTAAGCCCACTACTGTTGTGTCATCTGCAAACTTGATGATTGAGTTGGAGGCGTGCATGGCCACGCGGTTGTGGGTGAACAGGGAGTACAGGAGGGGACTGAGCACGCACCTGTGTGGGGCCCCAGTGTTGAGGATCAGCGAGGTGGAGATGTTGTTTCCTACCTTCACCACATGGGGACGGCCCATCAGAAAGTCTAGGACCCAATTGCACAGGGCGGGGTTGAGGCCCAGGGCCTCCAGCTTGATGATGAGTTTGTATGGTGTTTTGTCACATAAATTGAAATTAAGCGAACTATTAGAATTTTTGTTACCAGGAAATGGCGCCATAGCCACGGGAAGTAGTGGTGCTAAGCACCCCCCTGAACAATATGAATAAAAAAAAAATATATAGGATTTTTTTTTAAACAACATAAAAAAAACATAATAATCACAAAAGTAGTGCACTGGGCCTTTACTAGTCCAGTATTACCAGACCGATATGCCGTCTGTAGCATGGGCAAAAGAACAATTCCGGGTTCGGATCTGGACCCCGCGGTCTGTGAGTATGGTTGCTCTAGGATGTTGTTGTGTGATCCTGTCTGCGTTGCTTTGGTAACAGGTTATATGCTGGCCCTGAGGTGGATATATGGAGCTGTGGGGTGATCCTGTATGCGTTGCTTTGGTAACAGGTTATATGCTGGCCCTGAGGTGGATATATGGAGCTGTGGGGTGATCCTGTATGCGTTGCTTTGGTAACAGGTTATATGCTGGCCCTGAGGTGGATATATGGAGCTGTGGGGTGATCCTGTATGCGTTGCTTTGGTAACAGGTTATATGCTGGCCCTGAGGTGGATATATGGAGCTGTGGGGTGATCCTGTATGCGTTGCTTTGGTAACAGGTTATATGCTGGCCCTGAGGTGGATATATGGAGCTGTGGGGTGATCCTGTATGCGTTGCTTTGGTAACAGGTTATATGCTGGCCCTGAGGTGGATATATGGAGCTGTGGGGTGATCCTGTATGCGTTGCTTTGGTAACAGGTTATATGCTGGCCCTGAGGTGGATATATGGAGCTGTGGGGTGATCCTGTATGCGTTGCTTTGGTAACAGGTTATATGCTGGCCCTGAGGTGGATATATGGAGCTGTGGGGTGATCCTGTCTGCGTTGCTTTGGTAACAGGTTATATGCTGGCCCTGAGGTGGATATATGGAGCTGTGGGGTGATCCTGTCTGCGTTGCTTTGGTAACAGGTTATTTGCTGGCCCTGAGGTGGATATATGGAGCTGTGGGGTGATCCTGTCTGCGTTGCTTTGGTAACAGGTTATATGCTGGCCCTGAGGTGGATATATGGAGCTGTGGGGTGATCCTGTCTGCGTTGCTTTGGTAACAGGTTATATGCTGGCCCTGAGGTGGATATATGGAGCTGTGGGGTGATCCTGTATGCCTTGCTGTGTGGGACTCTGCCCTTTGATGACGAACATGTTCCCACACTGTTTAAGAAGATCAGAGGGGGCGTGTTCTATATGCCAGAATACCTCACTCGCCCCGTCGCCTCCCTGCTGCTGCTCATGCTGCAGGTCGACCCATTGAAGAGAGCCACCATTAAAGACATTAGGTAACCCCTGACCTCTAACTTCTAACCTTCCCTACTGTTGATGATGCTGATGTTTTTAATGGGATAAAACTGGTAAACCTAGCCAAATGCTGGTTTGTGGTGGTTCAAGGTTGGTCCGGAGCGAAAGAATAGAAGAATCATGGACAGTAACTGTTATTTTGTGTGTGTGTGTGTGTGTGTGTGTGTGTGTGTGTGTGTGTGTGTGTGTGTGTGTGTGTGTGTAGGGAACATGAGTGGTTTAAGCAGGACCTGCCAGGCTACCTGTTTCCTGAGGACCTGTCTTATGACTCCACAGTTCTGGACGAGGAGGCCGTCAGGGAGGTGTGCGACAAGTTTGAGAGCACCGAGTCTGAGGTGATGTCCAGCCTGTACAGCGGAGACCCCCAGGTACATACTGGACATGTGCACACACACATGCTTAGTCATACAGTACACAGACAAACACACTCCCCCTCTATCGCTCTCTCTCGTTTCCTCTCTCTCCTTCTCTCTCCTTCTCTCTCTCTCAACTCTCCTTCGCTCTCACCCTCCTCTCTCCTTCTCTCTCTCCCTCCTCTCTCCTTCTCTCTCCCTCCTCCCTCCTTCTCTCTCCCTCCTCTCTCCCTCAACTCTCCTTCTCTCTCTCCCTCCTCTTTCTTGCTCTCTCCCTCCTCTCTCCTTCCTTCTCTCTCCCCCCTCTCTCCTTCCCTCTCTCCCTCCTCTCCTTCTCTCTCTCATTCTCTCTCCCTCCTCTCTCCTTCTCTCGCTCTCCTTCTCTCTCTCCCTCAACTCTCCTTCTCTCTCCCTCAACTCTTCTCTCTCTCAACTCTCCCCCTCAACTCTCCTTCTCTCACTCCCTCAACTCTCCTTCTCTCTCTCCATCCCACCTCTCTCTCCCTCCTCTTTCTTGCTCTCTCCCTCCTCTCTCCTTCCCTCTCTCCCTCCTCTCTCCTTCTCTCTCTCATTCCCTCTCTCCCTCCTCTCCTTCTCTCTCTCATTCTCTCTCCCTCCTCTCTCATTCTCTCGCTCTCCTTCTCTCTCTCCCTCAACTCTCCTTCTCTCTCTCTCCCTCATCTCTCCTTCTCTCTCCCTCATCTCTCCTCTCTCTCTCTCATCTCTCCTTCTCTCTCCCTCCTCTCTCCCTCATCTCTCCTCTCTCTCATCTCTCCTTCTCTCTCCCTCCCCTCTCCCTCATCTCTCCTCTCTCTCTCTCTCTCATCTCTCCTTCTCTCTCCCTCCTCTCTCCCTCATCTCTCCTCTCTCTCTCCTTCTCTCTCCCTCATCTCTCCTCTCTCTCATCTCTCCTTCTCTCTCCCTCCTCTCTCCCTCATCTCTCCTCTCTATCTCTCCCTCATCTCTCCTGTCTCTCTCTCTGCAGGACCAGCTGGCGGTAGCATACCATCTGATTATAGACAACCGTCGTATCATGACCCAGGCCAGTGAGTTCTACCTGGCCTCCAGCCCTCCCCAGGGCTCCTTCATGGAGGATGGCATGCCCCTGCCTCCCGGGGTCAAACCACACCCAGAGAGGATGCCCCCCCTGCTGGTAGACAGCCCTAAGGCAAGCAGCTGTACCTGGTTCTATTCTATGAACTAATTAAACCGACTATCGTTGTATCTGTAATGTTTATATCAAATCAGATACAATACCTCTAAAGTGTAAACACTTGATGAAGTGCTTCTTCTGTAATACCAGTCTAGCAGTCAAAAACAACACTGTTGGAATGCAAATGAAACATTGGCAGTATAGTATAGTTGCGTGCGGTCTTCTTGTCATCATGTATTTGTTGCTGCTTGTTGGGGAAAATGAAAGATTCTCTCCTCTCTGTCTGTCTGCAGGCGCGCTGCCCGCTGGATGCCCTCAACACCACCAGAGCCAAACCCCTGGCAGTGAAGAAAGCCAAGTGGCACCTGGGCATCAGGAGTCAGAGCAGACCCTATGACATCATGGCTGAGGTCTACAGGGCTATGAGACAGCTACAGTATGACTGGAAGGTGAGGCGCGGTGTGTGTGTATACGGTACATGTTAAGGTGTGTGTGTGTATACGGTACATGTTAAGGTGTGTGTGCGTGTTGTGTGTGTGTGTATACGGTACATGTTAAGGTGTGTGTGCGTGTTGTGTGTGTATACGGTACATGTTAAGGTGTGTGTGCGTGTTGTGTGTGTGTATACGGTACATGTTAAGGTGTGTGTGTGTTGTGTGTGTGTATACGGTACATGTTAAGGTGTGGGTGTATACGGTACATGTTAAGGTGTGTGTGTGTGTGTGTATACGGTACATGTTAAGGTGTGTGTGTGTGTGTATATGGTACATGTTAAGGTGTGTGTGTGTGTGTGTGTGTGTGTGTATACGGTACATGTTAAGGTGTGTGGGTGTTGTGTGTGTATACGGTACATGTTAAGGTGTGTGTGTATACGGTACATGTTAAGGTTTGTGTGTGTGTTGTGTGTGTATACGGTACATGTTAAGGTGTGTGTGTGTATACGGTACATGTTAAGGTGTGTGTGCGTGTTGTGTGTGTATTTACGGTACATGTTAAGGTGTGTGTGCGTGTTGTGTGTGTATACGGTACATGTTAAGGTGTGTGTGCGTGTTGTGTGTGTATACGGTACATGTTAAGGTGTGTGTGCATGTTGTGTGTGTATACGGTACATGTTAAGGTGTGTGTGCGTGTTGTGTGTGTATACGGTACATGTTAAGGTGTGTGTGTGTGTATACGGTACATGTTAAGGTGTGTGTGGGTGTTGTGTGTGTATACGGTACATGTTAAGGTGTGTGCGTGTTGTGTGTGTGTATACGGTACATGTTAAGGTGTGTGCGTGTGTATACGGTACATGTTAAGGTGTGTGTGCGTGTTGTGTGTGTATATGGTACATGTTAAGGTGTGTGTGTGTGTTGTGTGTGTATACGGTACATGTTAAGGTGTGTGCGTGTTGTGTGTGTATACGGTACATGTTAAGGTGTGTGCGTGTGTATATGGTACATGTTAAGGTGTGTGTGTGTTGTGTGTGTATACGGTACATGTTAAGGTGTGTGTGTGTGTTGTGTGTGTGTATACGGTACATGTTAAGGTGTGTGTGTGTGTGTTGTGTGTGTGTATACGGTACATGTTAAGGTGTGTGTGTGTATACGGTACATGTTAAGGTGTGGGTGTATACGGTACATGTTAAGGTGTGTGTGTGTGTGTGTATACGGTACATGTTAAGGTGTGTGTGTGTGTGTATATGGTACATGTTAAGGTGTGTGTGTGTGTGTGTGTGTATACGGTACATGTTAAGGTGTGTGGGTGTTGTGTGTGTATACGGTACATGTTAAGGTGTGTGTGTATACGGTACATGTTAAGGTGTGTGTGTGTGTTGTGTGTGTATACGGTACATGTTAAGGTGTGTTTGTGTATACGGTACATGTTAAGGTGTGTGTGCGTGTTGTGTGTGTATTTACGGTACATGTTAAGGTGTGTGTGCGTGTTGTGTGTGTATACGGTACATGTTAAGGTGTGTGTGCGTGTTGTGTGTGTATACGGTACATGTTAAGGTGTGTGTGCGCGTTGTGTGTGTATACGGTACATGTTAAGGTGTGTGTGCGTGTTGTGTGTGTATACGGTACATGTTAAGGTGTGTGTGTGTGTATACGGTACATGTTAAGGTGTGTGTGCGTGTTGTGTGTGTATACGGTACATGTTAAGGTGTGTGCGTGTTGTGTGTGTGTATACGGTACATGTTAAGGTGTGTGCGTGTGTATACGGTACATGTTAAGGTGTGTGTGCGTGTTGTGTGTGTATATGGTACATGTTAAGGTGTGTGTGTGTGTTGTGTGTGTATACGGTACATGTTAAGGTGTGTGCGTGTTGTGTGTGTATACGGTACATGTTAAGGTGTGTGCGTGTGTATATGGTACATGTTAAGGTGTGTGTGTGTTGTGTGTGTATACGGTACATGTTAAGGTGTGTGTGTGTGTTGTGTGTGTATACGGTACATGTTAAGGTGTGTGTGTGTATACGGTACATGTTAAGGTGTGTGTGTATACGGTACATGTTAAGGTGTGTGTGCGTGTTGTGTGTGTATATACGGTACATGTTAAGGTGTGTGTGCGTGTTGTGTGTGTATACGGTACATGTTAAGGTGTGTGTGCGTGTTGTGTGTGTATACGGTACATGTTAAGGTGTGTGTGCGTGTTGTGTGTGTATACGGTACATGTTAAGGTGTGTGTGTATACGGTACATGTTAAGGTGTGTGTGTATACGGTACATGTTAAGGTGTGTATGTATACGGTACATGTTAAGGTGTGTGTGTATACGGTACATGTTAAGGTGTGTGTGCGTGTTGTGTGTGTGTATACGGTACATGTTAAGGTGTGTGTGTGTATACGGTACATGTTAAGGTGTGTGTGTATACGGTACATGTTAAGGTGTGTGTGCGTGTTGTGTGTGTATACGGTACATGTTAAGGTGTGTGTGCGTGTTGTGTGTGTGTATACGGTACATGTTAAGGTGTGTGTGTATACGGTACATGTTAAGGTGTGTGTGCGTGTTGTGTGTGTGTATACGGTACATGTTAAGGTGTGTGTGTATACGGTACATGTTAAGGTGTGTGTGTGTGTGTGTGTTGTGTGTGTGTATACGGTACATGTTAAGGTGTGTGTGCGTGTTGTGTGTGTATACGGTACATGTTAAGGTGTGTGTGTGTATACGGTACATGTTAAGGTGTGTGTGCGTGTTGTGTGTGTATACAGTACATGTTAAGGTGTGTGTGTATACTGTACATGTTAAGGTGTGTGTGCGTGTTGTGTGTGTATATGGTACATGTTAAGGTGTGTGTGCGTGTTGTGTGTGTATATGGTACATGTTAAGGTGTGTGTGCGTGTTGTGTGTGTGTATACGGTACATGTTAAGGTGTGTGTGTGTGTTATGTGTGTATACGGTACATGTTAAGGTGTGTGTGCGTGTTGTGTGTGTATACGGTACATGTTAAGGTGTGTGTGTGTGTATACGGTACATGTTAAGGTGTGTGTGTGTATATGGTACATGTTAAGGTGTGTGTGCGTGTTGTGTGTGTAAATGGTACATGTTAAGGTGTGTGTGCGTGTTGTGTGTGTATATGGTACATGTTAAGGTGTGTGTGTGTGTTGTGTGTGTATACGGTACATGTTAAGGTGTGTGTGTGTTATGTGCAGGTGGTGAACCCATACCACCTGCGTGTTCGGAGTAAGAACCCAGTAACAGATAACCTGGTGAAGATGAGTCTCCAGCTGTACCAGGTGGACAACAGATCCTACCTGCTGGACTTCAAGAGCATCGATGGTACGACAGCTCTAAAACATGAAATATGTTGTAATATACACCAAAGCAAACTGTCCTTAGATACCTGGGTAAACCGTAGTAACTGTACTTTTAAACTTATTTGAAACAGCATTTAGATTTTCCTCTTATTACAATTGTAAAACAATTACTGAGTACAGATGAGTAGCTACAAAAACAAACACTAACCTTTCCTGTCCTTTCCTGTCCTCTCCTGTCCTCTCCTGACCACTCCTTCCCCTCTCCAGATGACATCATGGAGGCAGTAGGGTTTAAGTCGGGTTCTTCCACCCCTCAGAGGTCAGGCTCCACAGCAGGGCTCCATAGACCCAGACTCAGTGTGGACTCAGCCTTACCTGCCGTGGATCTCCCCCAGCTCAGCTCCTCCCTGCCTGGGTCGCTGTGCTTCAGCGCTGCCCTCCTCACCTCCACCCCCACCTCCACCCCGCGCCGGGGCAGCCACACCATGGACTTCTTTGAGATGTGTGCAAGTCTCATCACCACACTGGCCCGCTAGAGAAGGTTAACCCCGCTGGATAACGTGAAGTCAGGAAAACTCCAGGTCCTACTTGCATAACCTCTAAAACAGAACCCTGCCCTGAGCCTTGTAGTTAGACACTTTGATATCGGTGTGATCCTGGCCTAAGTTTAGTAGAGCACTGTCCGCTGCAGGACAGATGTGCCTCTAACCACATATCTAGGGTCAGTTGTGTGTTGTTACCTCCCTATGTTATAGGTTTGGGCTGGGTATGGGAAACTGATTCTAGATCTGTGGTTAGGCTTCCTGTCTGTCTAGAGCCAGTCTTGCCATGGGAAAGGTTAGGGGTTAGAGATCAAACTTGCTGGGGCAAGGTCATGTTAGGTCAAATCTACTGTATCCCATAGACTGTACAAAGATGGGCAGCTCCTCCCACATTACTCTCAACCTCCAATCAGCTGCTGAATAGCCATCACCATAGAACTAGCCTTAACGGAATTGCAAACAATTTTATGCATCCGGTTTTCAGGGATACAGTTAATTCAACTTAGCTTTCTTTTCCGCTGAAAACCGGATGTGTGAACTCCGCTAAGACGTTTTGTTTTATGCCTACTACGTTAGGTTACCATAGATCAAACACATTTCAGTTTTAATTTTAAATGGTTTTTATAACGACACAGATTTTGTTATCCATATCATATATTTATATTGCTATCATTTTGAGTAGATGTTGATTGAATGACATACCAAAACAAATTGTTTCTATATACAAAGAGGATTGTTATTATTTAGATACCAGATTCTTATTTATTTTTAGAGATTGTTTTAAAGACTGTGTGTGGTTACTGATTATTGAAGCACTGCTGATGTTTGAGAATTCCAAGCTGAGTTTGAAGAGATTTTAGGTGATGAGAGGTCGTAGAGAGAGGAGGCTAGCTGACTGGCAATATAGTTCTGTGGATTAGTTGGCACTGATGCTAACGTGGCTAGCTGACGGAGGAGGAGGTGGAGGGAGGGAGGGAAGCGTGTCTGTAGCCAGCCTCAGAGGACTCTACGGCACGGAACCTTTCTCCAGGTGCCTTAAAAACACAAATGTTGCTTCTAGCTTGGTGGCCATGTTGTTTTGTTTGTAGAAACAGAATGGAAACCATACGTGTGTGTGTGTGCGTGTGTGTGTGTGTGCGTGCGTAAGTACGTACAGGAGAGGAGTGACAGACAGGAGCTTGCCATTGATTGGTCATGAGGAGAAGACATACTGTAGTTTATGTGCCAATGAGATTTGAGATCTGACTAATATAACTATAGGTAGAGCAAGAGAAGGGGAGAGATAATAGATATGCGAGACCACTGACTGATTAGAAGTCATATAAAATGATTGCATATATAGCTCTCTGGTCTTTATTTAAGCAATACGGCATGAGGAGGTGTGGTATATGGCCAAAGGACTGTTCTTAAGCACGATGCAGCGCGGAGTGCCTGGATACAGCCCTTAGCCGTGGTATATTGGCCATATACCACAAACCCCCGAGGCGCCTTATTGCTATTACAAACTGGTTACCAATGTCATTAGAGCAGTAAAAATACATGTTTTGTCATACCTATGGTATACGGTCTGATATAACATGTCAGCCAATCAGCATTCAGGGCTCGAACCACCCAGTTTATAAAATGGAACAAATCTCCCTTTACTATTTGTCCGATGGTTTACAGTATACAGTCTTCCAGACTCCTGTCTGTCCTGTTCTGCTGGAGCCAGTGAGGACTGAGCTCTGGCTGATCTGATTCATGCTAGTGTGTGTTTCTGTTGTGTTCTGGTACCATGAAGGTGATCTGTTCTGTGTTCGCTTTGTTAGCGTGTGTTTTGAGCCACAGAGATACTAAACCTCTCTTCTATCCTTCTGTTACCTTGTTTCCTGTTACCTTATTTCCTTGTAATTTGTCCGAAGTAGCAGTGAGTGCAGTCTGTTTTCTCTCTGTATGAGACTATACATTCAATATGGAACCCAGACCTATCTATATAATATAGATATAGAGCAGTGTTTCCTAAACTCGGTCCTGGGGACCCAAAAGGGAGCACGTTTAGTTTTTTGCCCTAGCGCTAAACAGCTGAATCAAATACTCAAAGCTTGATAATCAGTTGATTATTTGGATCAGCTGTGTAGTGCTAAGGCAAAAAACTAAACGTGCACCCCTTGGGGTCGCCAGGACCGAGTTTAGGAAACACTGATATAGAGAGATATGTCACTTCAGAGCCTGGTTCGATCCCAGGCTGTATCACAACTGGCTGTGATCGGGAGTCCCATAGGGCGGCGCACAATCAGCCCAGCGTCATTCGGGTTATGCCAGGGTAGGCTGTCATTGTAAAATAAGAATTTGTTATTAACTGACTTGCCTAGTTAAATAAAGACTGTAGCCATTACAGGGCCAGGGAGAAACTCTGCCCCCTGCTGCAAGACTCATGCAATTACCCACAGCAACACCCCTGTTCTCTGCTCATACAAGGGGAAGATATTTACACACCCACTCTACCATTGTAAGGTTTACCTCTTGCCAAGGGTTAAGGTGTGTTGTCACTGCATCCAGACTTCTGCAACCAAAGTGTTCTTCAGTGTGTGAGTGAAATGTACCTTTCCCTCAGTCTCTCAGTCTGACGTGGGGTTTCTGTTTTATATGCACTGCATGGTGTTGAGGTTCTGATTTGCACTTTACTGAGAATTTGTCAAACACAATAAACTGCCCTATACAGTAGACCACTGCTTTGAGTTATGAATCACCAGATCACACCGAGCTGGACGCTAAATGAGCATGACTTTAACTGGTACATCTCTTTAATACTTCATGGGAATATAAAAAAACAACAGACAGACAAGTCTCATATGGCAGGCATCCTATTCCCTGTGCAGTGCACTACTTTTGACTGAGTGGCAAACCCTCTGTCACTTAGTGTATGACACAGGGAATAGGGTGTCATTTGAGACACAGAAGTAGCTGGATACAGTGTTGAGTCGTCGTAGCCATTTCCAACGTAAACACTTGTAAAGATACACTACACAGTGGAACCTCAACCAATACATGTATGGTGTCGCATAATTGTCTTTCTATAAAACATTCTGTATAATGCCCTTCATCTCATCCTCCATAACCCTGGATGGACATCAATACAAGAGATCCGAGCTATAGCGTCGTTGACATTTAACAGTCATTTCAAATTATAAGGTAATTGCCGACAACTGCAGCATTTATCTTGAATGCGATCTCTGAACACGGTTACCTTAAAAAGCTGCTTTGTCGACTAGAGCGCTCGGATTGAATCCCAGCCAAAACAATATTATAACAGAAATAGTCCATCCGATTGCAGGTTGTCCAGACAGATTCTACAAGCCTCCGTCATCTGAGTGATTGTCATGGCGATGACTGGCAGTTGACGACAGACATTGCCGTTCTTCCTGTGTTCACCAGCTGCTCATAGAAGAGAGAACAGACCCAGACATCAATGCATTATCAATAGCCTTGTTATTGACTGATCAACGGTTCTGCTCAGTGGTGACAATTGGAGCTGTAAAGTAAAGCAACTTTCTCACCTGTAGGTAGTTTGTAGTCTACTAAGCGTCACTGGTGTCTGCATACAGGTCAGGAGGAGGAAGAACCACCATATCTGGAAGCGTCAAATCTGCTTCCTCTTTACACCTATAGAGAAACACACAGATGCCTGTCACACACACACACTCTAATGCTTTAAGACACACACCCACTCAGTGACACAGCTCAATAACATTCACAACCCAAGCCAAGAAAACCTGTCTGATAAATTACACAATGTGGCATTTCTTTCTATCCAACTTACAGGTACACTGTCTCTGGTCCTATGTCCATAGGGCCTGGAAATGAAACAAGAAAGATGTTTTAAAAGGTATTTTCCCACTGTCATCTGAGTGTCAGATTCAAAAGTAGAAAGTTAATTCCTTTCATTGAACTCATGAATTCCAACAACATTATTTCAACCATTATGAGCTGGTTTCCTGGACCCAGATTAAACCCTACTGAGGGGTATACTACAAACTAGGACCAATGAATTAGCCAGCTAACTTTGATAAACCAGAAATAACTTACGTTTTTGATTCAATAAGAAAGCTAAAGTTGAATATATGTTTTGGTTGTTGAGTCAATTAGACCATGCCAACTTCAAGCTCATCTTTCTAAAAAAAGTAAAGGTTATTTCAGAATATTTAGGCAAGTTAGCTGACTAACTCCTCGCGATACCCCTCGGGACTATTACAGATGTAGGATTTTCATTTGAGCCAGTTTGCTACAGCAGGAAAATAATCCTGCAGAAAAAGGAAATGTGAATTATAATTAATGGAGATTTCTGTAGGGGTTGATACATTTTTCATAAGGGAAATTTAAAATCAAGTCATATGTCAATGTGGAAATTACAAACTTCAGAAGCCTTTTTTGCATTACAGGAAAGTTCTCCTGCAACAGGGTGATCAAATTAAGATCCTACGTCTGTATTAAAGAAAGGCATGCACAATGGATAATTTGGGTCTAGGTAACCAGCCCAAGGACAATATACCTAATGTGTGGAATGTGTAGGACACAGAATCCACCCATAGCGCGTTACTTACTGATCGGTTCTTCTTCAGGTTCTTCAGGTCTTCTTAGAGGGAGACAGTAGGGAAAGCGAGAGATGGTTGAGTAAGGAGAGGAGAAGAAAGAGAAGAAAAAAAACAAGAGAAGCTGCTGAAGAAAATGTAGCCTATTTCAGAAGAACAGAATAGCATACTCTGAGTTGTCCTTATGTTAGGCCCTGATCTGGCTATTCCATATGGCTGTGGGCTACACTAGTTAATTTAGCAGACAAGATTTGCTTAGAATTCCGTGGCATTATTTTATAGTATGAAGAATTCAATTGAATATAGCTGAATAAAACAATTTGAGGGAGTGCGCACATGAAGGTATTCTGTGTTGAGCGGTTAACAAAGAAACAGGTCCTCCTATATGCTTCATTGAGTTATGTAACTTTAGTTGTGAAAGAAATGTTGGGCTATATGTTTTGATTTTTAATACATTCTAAGGCTGCATAATGCGACTAATGATGATTTGAAAAAAGTTGCATGAAAGGCATGAGCTCTGCTTTGTTTGTTGCGCAGGCTGTACACACTTCATCAGTCCCTCCACAATTTCCCAGCTGCATCCCCTTCGTGTGGCCGAAGGGGATGCAGAAGAAAAGAAAAAAAATCCATGCCTTTGCGGCCAGTGGCTGTTGTGCCCTTGAGCTGAATATAAGCATTATAATTCCCTTCTCCCGGCTGCATGCTGAAGCACCTCTCACTCACATGGCTCTCAGTTATGTGATTGGGTCTTTCTCACAGGCTACAAATGAAGACAGACACATCAGGGACGCAACTGCTCGCATCCTTATCCAATTCCGAAGTGCATATTGAAGATATTTGAAGAACTGTCCACATTTACTTTTCGTCAGCCAACAAGATGAGTAGGCCTAACGAACAGCAAAAGCACTAGCCTATATCAATCTACTATCCCCCATAGTACACAAGTTGACCTATTCTATTCTGTGTGAGAAATAAATATTGAAAACATAGCCTGGGACAGTTGTGAGATGCGATAGATCACAAATTAATACAACCACTAGCATCAAAAAACCTGATTTAAGCAATGACCCTGACGCAACAGGTGAGAACGTTTAGCTTAACATTTTTATAAACTATTAGGCCATTTCTTCACATAAGCGCAGCAGTCCTCACACGGCAGTAGGCTACTGTATATGCGCGAATGTTCCATTAGCAGGAAAACTCAAAAGTGACCACAAATGTGATTATGTATGTAATGGTTATATTATAAAGGTGCATTTTTATGGTGAAAATGATCTTCCCCAAACTTGAAACTCACTCACTGCGTATGCATGTTAAACTCTACACCCGTTGTAAAGCGGATTAATGTGCTTCATTTTAAGAAGTTATTTGGCCACTTCAGTTGTGATACAAACCTATAGGTCTATGGGCTAGGCTACATGAGGTGTGAGACTATGATTTGAAAAAGTCGCAAAAAGAAAAGAATGCGCTGTTTGCCTTAAGCTGGATAATATATCATTCACAATATAATATTGTCACCCATCACACTATTCTTTATTTTATCTTGTCTTTACATATACTAAATAATATATGTGTGAAATTAGTTTTGATTTAGAATGGACCATTATCATGCACCTGTCTTGAAACGGGCAGCGAAAAAAAATACGTCTTCTATGCACTTAAATAGCAAATGCAGGACGTTTTTCCAGTGGTTCATTTTCATGCCAGCCAGGTAGGCCATACCCCTGTTGTAAAGAGAATCAATGTGTTTAATATTAGGAAAGTTGAGAAATAAATATAGTAGGTCTAGCCTATAGAAAGCTGATTTTTAATAGAGGCCATCAACTCTGTTTTCTCACTCTCATGCAGTTGCATAGCCTATAGAAATGTTGCACAACATGAGCTCATGGGCTCTCATGAAGTGTTTGATTAGATTTTAAATTACATTTACATTGATGTCAGAGTGATTAGAGTGCGGAGGTGATGTCGAGTCAGGGTGTCCAAACCGAAGCTACCTGGGAGGCCTCAGGTTCCCCTGCTTCAGCTGGCCCGACGGGTTTCCATACTTCAGCGGGTTTGATAGGCTTCCCTGCCTCAGCGGGCAGTTAGCATGTTTGTTAGGCTACTAATGACCAGCAGCAGCATCAGAGCTTGGAGAAGCCTAATTACCGTGACTAAGATGGTCACGTGGAATTTGACTGCCGTTATGACTCGTGACTGATTGTGTGGCGGTAATACGGTCACCGTAACAGCCCTAGAGAAGCATCATTGGAAACATTCACCTTCACCTCTGTGTGTGCGTGCGTGTGTGTACCTCATGATGGGTTCCTCTACAACTGGTTTGTGGAAGAAAGTGGCCAGCTTCTGAAGTGCTTCATGTCTCGCCCTGCAGAATAGACAGACATCAGAATGGAGGCTATTGGACAGAATGTTGTTAATAGTATTAAAATCATTATCTGTGTGTGTGACTCACTGCATGTCAATGCCATCTATGCTGGCATCACTGAGTGTGTGTTGGTGGTGGATGCTAGGCTCTCTGCTTCCTGGAGGAAGAACAAGCACACAATAGTAGCCAACAACAAGCAATAGTTAGCCATAGATATTTGAGGTATTTCATAAGGAACAAAAAAATGTAAGAAAAACAGGAATTGAAGAAGGTTAGTGTAAAGCTGTTCACTGATAGTCGGGACGCAAGTTCAGGGAGTGAATACATTTAATAAATAAATGAACAAAACACGAAACAAACAGCGCACCGACATGAAACAGCAACAATGATGACTGGGGAATAAACCAAAGGGAGTGACATATGAAGGGCAGATGCCGACCAAGATGATCCCGGGGATCAGGAGCGGACTGGTCACCTCTGCTAAGGCGCGGGAACCTGTCGATCCGGCTGAGGTGTGGGAGCATGAAGACCTAGAGCGCCGGAGAGAGCACATACGTGACAGTATCCCCTCGCCGGCGTGTTCGGCTCCAGCCGCAGGACGCCAACCAAAGGGACGATCCCGGGCATGCTGAGTGGACCAGTCACCTCCGCTGAGGCGAAGAAACCTGACGAACCGGCTGAGACCTCCCCGGTTGCGGCACGGGAACCTGTCCATCAGCTGAGACACGGGAGCCTGTTCATCAGCTGAGGCACGGGAACCTGTCCATCAGCTGAGGCACGGGAACCTGTCCATCAGTTGAGGCACGGGAGCCTGTCCATCAGCTGAGGCACGGGAGCCTGTCCATCAGTTGAAGCACGGGAACCTGTCCATCATCTGAGGCACGGGAACCTGTCCATCAGTTGAGGCATGGGAGCCTGTCCATCAGCTGAGGCACGGGAGCCTGTCCATCAGTTGAAGCACGGGAACCTGTCCATCAGCTGAGGCACGGGAGCCTGTTCATCAGCTGAGGCACGGGAACCTGTCCATCAGTTGAGGCACGGGAGCCTGTCCATCAGCTGAGGCACGGGAGCCTGTCCATCAGTTGAAGCACGGGAACCTGTCCATCAGCTGAGGCACGGGAGCCTGTTCATCAGCTGAGGCACGGGAGCCTGTTCATCAGCTGAGGCATGGGAGCCTGTCCATCAGCTGAGGCACGGGAACCTGTCCATCAGTTGAAGCACGGGAACCTGTCCATCAGCTGAGGCACGGGAACCTGTCCATCAGCTGAGGCACGGGAACCTGTTCATCAGCTGAGGCACGGGAACCTGTCTTGAAGCACGGGAACCTGTCCATCAGCTGAGGCACGGGAACCTGTCCATCAGTTGAGGCACGGGAACCTGTCCATCAGTTGAGGCACGGGAGCCTGTCCATCAGCTGAGGCACGGGAGCCTGTCCATCAGTTGAAGCACGGGAACCTGTCCATCAGCTGAGGCACGGGAACCTGTCCATCAGCTGAGGCACGGGAACCTGTCCATCAGCTGAGGCACGGGAACCTGTTCATCAGCTGAGGCACGGGAACCTGTCCATCAGCTGAGGCACGGGAACCTGTCCATCAGCTGAGGCACGGGAACCTGTTCATCAGTTGAAGCACGGGAACCTGTACATCAGCTGAGGCACGGGAACCTGTCCATCAGCTGAGGCACGGGAACCTGTCCATCAGCTGAGGCACGGGAACCTGTTCATCAGCTGAGGCACGGGAACCTGTTCATCAGCTGAGGCACGGGAGCCTGTTCATCAGCTGAGGCACGGGAGCCTATCGAGCCCGCTGAGGCAGGGAAGCCTGTCAAACCCGCTGAGTCATGGCAGCCTGTCGAGCCAGCTGAGGCATGGGAGCCTATCAATCCCGCTGAAGTATGGAAACCCGTCGGGCCAGCTGAAGCAGGGGAACCTGAGGCCTCCCAGGTAGCTCCGGTTTGGACACCCTGACTCGACATCACCTCCAACACCAAAACAAACAAAAGAAACACTTCCTGATGGTTCCCTTAGTTGAGTCGTCATTCTGTAATGCTGAGAGTCAGGAAGCAAGTTCAGGGAGGGAAGACGTTTCATAAATAAATGAACAAAACAAGAACCACGAACAGTGCACCGACATGAACAGCAACAATGACGACTGGGGAAGAAACCAAAGGGAGTGACATATAAAGGGCAGGTAATCAAGGAGGTGATGGGAGTCCAGGTGAGTGTCATTATGCGCGTAACGCTAGTGACAGGTGTGAGCCATAACGAGCAGCCTGGTGACCTAGAGGCCGGAGAAGGAGCACACGTGACAGTTAGGCCAGTCACGGCTCATTGATAGTTAGATAGATCATTGTGTGGTTTGACTGTGGTGTTTCACTCACCCATCTCCGGCATGGACATTGTTTGGATGTGGTCTCTGTAGAAGAGAATGGAGAACATTCATAGGTCAAACCTGCATGGATTTTGGACGCAGCTGTAATCAGACATAGCACCCTCAACCTCACGTATATACCTTGTCTATACATATTCCATAATGCCCCTTCGTTAAAAGTTCTTCCAATTAAAGTCCATATACTCTAACAGTCCCCACTTCTAAATGACACTGTTAAAATAGTCAATATTGTAATTTCTGTGTTATGGACTGACCTCTCTGTTGGCTCTTCCTCAGTGAGGGAGGAGAGAGGTTCATCATCATCATCATGTGCCCACTCCTCGCTGTCGTCTGTGACTGGGGGGAGAACACACACAGAGTTTAATAGTTTATTTGGCTCCACAATATGGCATGTGTGCATGTTGTGACGACCCTCCCACTCTGTCTGCCGTATTCTTTCTCTTCGCTCTCGTTTTCCTTATTTGGTTGCCGGTGGGCGGAGCCGGGAGGTTCGTCAGCGACATGGGACATACCTGGGCCGGGTGTGTCCCAGGATAAATACACCACTTCCCCATTCATGGAGGAGAATCTCTCCATGCAGACACCTTTATAGATTTTGTTGTGGTATTTTGTTTGTTTGCTTTGGCACCAACACCCTGCATTATCACATTTATGCATGCAAACACTCACTTACACTACTGATTACATACACCATTGTTAATTGTATTTAGTTTACTTTATTTAATACATATATTTTGTTATTCCTTGTCTCCACGTTGTCTCCCTTTTGTTACGAACTTCGAGCCGGTTCGTGACAATGCACTAAATTATTGACTGTAAACAGTGAAGTACTTACAGCTGCCTGTATCTTCCTGAAGTGGGTAGTGATTGGATATCCTGCTGTCCATACTGGCCACCTCTCCTCCCTGTTCTACCATAGTGGTAATGTTTTTACAGCTGATGGCGCGAGGAGCCGTCTTCCCCATTTCCAACATCTCCTTAATGTCCAGCTCCACGTCGCTCACTGAGATGTATCCATCTACATACACACATACAGTACGTGTCAAAAGTTTGGACACAGTCATTCAAGGGTTTTTCTTAATTTTTTACTATTTTCTACATTGTAGAATAATAGTGAAGACATCAAAACTATGAAATAACATATGGAAAAATGTAGTAACCAAAAACGTTTAAACAAATCAAAACATATTTTAGATTCTTCAAAATAGCCACCCTTTGCCTTGATGACAGCTTTGCACACTCTTGGCATTCTTTCAACCAGCTTCATGAGGAATGCTTTTCCAACAGTTTTGAAGGAGTTCCCACATATGCTGAGCACTTGTTGGCTGCTTTTCCTTCACTCTGCAGTCTAACTCATGCCAAACCATCTCAATTGGGTTGAGGTCACATGATTGTGGAGGCCAGGTCATCTGATGCAGCACTCCATCACTCTCCTTGGTCAAATAGCCCTTACACAGCCTGGAGGTGTGTTTTGGGTCATTGTCCTGTTGAAAAACATGATAATCCCACTAAGTGCAAACCAAATGGGATGGCGTATCGCTGCAGAATTCCGTGGTAGCCATGCTGGTTAAGTTTGCCTTCTAAATAAATCACATTAATGTCCATTGCTCGTGTTTCTTGGCCCAAGCAAGTCTCTTCTTCTTATTGGTGTCCTTTATTAGTGGTTTCTTTGCAGCAATTGACCATGCAGGCCTGATTCACGCAGTCTTCTCTGAACTGTTTATGTTGAGATGTGTCTGTTACTTGAACTCCATGAAGCTTTTATTTGGGCTGCAATTTCTGAGTCTGGTAACTCTAATGAACTTATCCTCTGCAGCAGAGGTAACTTTTGGTCTTCCTTTCCTGTGTCGGTCCTCACGAGAGCCAGTTTCATCATCGCGCTTGATGGTTTTTGCAACTGCACTTGAAGAAACTTTCAAAGTTTTTGAAATTTTCCGGATTGACTGACCTTCATGTCTTAAAGTAATGATGGACTGTCATTTCTTGTTGCTTATTTGATCTGTTCTTGCCATAATATGGACTTGGTCTTTTACCAAATAGCGCTATCTTCTGTATACCACCCCTACCTTGTCACAACACAACTGATTGGCTCAAACGCATTAAGAAGGAAAGAAATTCCACAAATTTACTTTTAACAAGGCACACCTGTTAATTGAAATGCATTCCAGGTGACTACCTCATGAAGCTGGTTGAGAGAATGCCAAGAGTGTGCAAAGCTGTCATCAAGGCAAAGGGTGGTTACTTTGAAGAATCTCAAATATAAAATATATTTTGATTTGTTTAACACTTTTTTGGTTACTACATGATTCCATATGTGTTATTTCATAGTTTTGATGTCTTCAATATTATTCTACAAAGTAGAAAATAGTAAAAAATAATGAAAAACCCTTGAATGAGTAGGTGTGTCCAAACTTTGACTGGTACTGTACGTATAACATATACAGATGTAGGATCTTAATTTGAGCCAGTTTTCTACAGCAGGATAATAATCCTGAAGCATCATGAAATGTGAATTATTATATGTGGACATTTATGTAGGGTTTGATACATTTTTCGTTAGGGCAAATCAAGTCTGACATTTCAAATGGGAAATTACAAGCTTTAGAAACCTTTTTGAAAGTCAAATACACTACAAGTTTGAATTTCCTACTGTGCACCTGTTATAACCCAGGTTAGGGATTGGCCGGGGCAGGCCGTCATTGTAAATAACAGTGTGTGCTTAACTGACTTGCTTAGTTAAATAAAGGTTAAATAAAATACAAAATAAATAAAAATAACTGAGATGTACCTGTCTATGCACACACATAGATATGTAAACCTATATTCAAACAACTACTCCAGATTTTGAGCCATTCATTTGACAGATTTTATGCACATCTGTATTTGTGTAGAGGTCAGAGGTCAGGGGTTAGGGAGGTGTGTAACCTACATGTATTAGTGCTGTCCCTGGCCAGCCATTTTCCTTTCGGGCAGTTTGTGGTCCGTATGATGCTGACTATGTCCCCATTCTTCACAGTCAGGTCGTTCTTATGTCCTTTAGACGCTACCATCACTGTAGCCTGGTAAATAGCCTCCTTCTGATCTGTTATCTACACACACACACACACACACACACACACACACACACACACACACAAGTAAATATACTCTCAGCAGCCCATACTGTATTTACTGATGAGGAGCGTGATTAATGTAATGTAAGTCTGTTAATCCATTAACGGCATAAACTGCTAGTGGGGCTGCTACTGTTGATATTACCTTGTGTATTAATCTGTGTATAACAGAGCGTATTAGTGTAGTGTGCAGTGTGTGCAGTGTATGTCGTGTGTGTACTTCTCCCATCGCTAGTATTCAGATTTCAGATCCAAAATCATTAATTTACATCATTGGGAGACTTGCTCAAAAGTTCAAGTTAACCCTGTAAATCTCAAGTCAAAATACATCTCTCTGTGATATAAGTTATTACCATGTTAACATGTTGTTCAGATAATCTGCCATCCTGAGGAATGAAATCACACTGATTTCTACTGCCGAGAATACTATTTCACCCTCCTCTCCTCTCCTCTCCCTCCCCTCAACTCCCCTCTCCTGTCCTCTCCTCTCCTCTCCCCTTAAGGTTACTTACCTTAAACGTCTTCATCTCATTTTCTTTCTTCTCTCTCTCTTTCTGCTCTTTCCTCTCTCTTTCTTTCTGTTCTTTCTTCTCCTTCTCCAGACGTTGTTTTTCTTTCTTTTTCAATTGTTTCTCATCTGGGGTTTCCGAGGCAGGCTTCTTCAAGAACCAACCAGTCTTGGGTGTTTCTTCAGTCTGTAAACAATTGGTAGATGAAGGACATGTCTGTCCAGATCTTTACTGGGTCATTAGATTTACACAGGATAGATGCAGAGAAGTACCTGAGCGATAGATCAGGCTTTACTGTGTGTAATACAGACCTGGGTCAAATACCTTCAAATACTGAGCTATCAACCAATCAAAACACCTAGAATATTCCTTACCGGAAGCTGAGTCTCAGCATATGGGTCTGTGAAAGATGAAAGGAAGAGAAATAGTTAAGAAAACATGATGACATCTGAGCCCATCATTTATGTTAATTTATTTTATTGGCTGCAGTTATGGCTAGATAAGATCCAATCATGAGTGAGAAAGCAATGTCAGTCTGTTAAGGGTGATAGGAGAAAAGAGTAAAGGAGACAGACATCTCCGTTCAGACATAAAAACACATTAGCCTCACTGCCTGGACTACATTACATTACATACAGTACATACACACACACACATCTGACCTCATCTCTCATACCCACAGCTGGAAAGTGTCATATGGTGGACAGCATCTAAGGTTCTTTCTGATGCAACATGGCGGCGACAGAGATGGTCGCCTCGCTTCGCGTTCTTAGGACACTATGCAGTATTTTGTTTTTTTATGTGTCATTTCTTACACTGTTACCCCAGGAAATCTTAAGTCTTATTACATACAGCCGGGAAGAACTATTGGATATAAGAGCAACATCAACTTACCAACATTACGACCAGGAATACGACTTTCCCGAAGCGGATCCTCTGTTTGGACCACCACCCAGGACAATGGATCGAATCCTAGTAGGTGACGCAAAACATCGGTGCCGCAGAAGGCGCAAACGGAGCGGTTTTCTGGTCAGGCTCCGTAGACGGGCACATCGCTCACCGCCCCCGAGTATACTACTCACCAACGTCCAGTCTCTTGACAACAAGGTAGACGAAATTCGAGCAAGGGTTGCCTTCCAAAGAAACATCAGAGATTGTAACATTCTTTGTTTCACGGAAACATGGCTCACTCGGGATATGTTATCAGAGTCGGTACAGCCACCCGGTTTCTTCACGCATCGCGCCGACAGAAACAAACATCTCTCTGGTAAGGAGAATGGCGGGGGTGTATGCCTTATGATTAACGAGTCGTGGTGTGATCATAAAAACATACAGGAAGTCCTTTTGTTCACCTGGCCTAGAATTCCTTACAATCAAATGCCGACCGCATTATCTACCAAGAGAATTCTCTTCGAATATAATCACAGCCGTGTATATCCCACCCAAGCAGATACCTCGACGGCCCTGAAAGAACTTCATAGGACTCTATGTAAACTGGAAACTACATATCCTGAGGCTGCATTTATTGTAGCTGGGGATTTTAACAAAGCTAATCTGAAAACAAGGCTCCCTAAATGTTATCAGCATATCGAATGCGTGACCCGGGCTGGCAGCATTCTGGATCATTGCTACTCTAACTTCCGCGATACATACAAAGCCCTCCCTCGCCCTCCTTTCGACAAATCTGACCACAACTCCATGTTGTTGCTCCCAACCTATAGACAGAAACTAAAACAGGAAACACCTGTGCTCAGGTCTGTTCAATGCTGGTCCGACCAATCTGATTTCACGCTTCAAGATTGCTTCGATCACGTAGAATGGGATATGTTCCGGATAGCCTCAGACAACAACATTGATGTATACGCTGATTCGGTGGGCGAGTTTATTAGCAAGTGCATCGGTGATGTTGTATCCACGGTGACTATTAAAACCTTCCCCAACCAGAAACCGTGGATTGATGGCAGCATTCGCGCAAAACTGAAAGCGCAAACCACTGCTTTTAATCATGGCAAGGCGACCGGAAACATGACCGAATACAAACAGTGTAGCTATTCCCTCCGCAAGGCAATCAAACAAGCTAAGCGTCAGTATAGAGACAAAGTAGAGTCGCAATTCAACGGCTCAGACACGAGACGTACAGTGCCTTGCGAAAGTATTCGGCCCCCTTGAACTTTTCGACCTTTTGCCACATTTCAGGCTTCAAACATAAAGATATAAAACTGTAATTTTTGTGAAGAATCAACAACAAGTGGGACACAATTATGAAGTGGAACGAAATTTATTGGATATTTCAAACTTTTTTAACAAATAAAAAACTGAAATATTGGCCGTGCAAAATTATTCAGCCCCTTTACTTTCAGTGCAGCAAACTCTCTCCAGAAGTTCAGTGAGGATCTCTGAATGATCCAATGTTGACCTAAATGACTAATGATGATAAATAGAATCCACCTGTGTGTAATCAAGTCTCCGTATAAATGCACCTGCTCTGTGATAGTCTCAGAGGTCCGTTTAAAGCGCAGAGAGCATCATGAAGAACAAGGAACACTCCAGGCAGGTCCGAGATACTGTTGTGGAGAAGTTTAAAGCCGGATTTGGATACAAAAAGATTTCCCAAGCTTTAAACATCCCAAGGAGCACTGTGCAAGCGATAATATTGAAATGGAAGGAGTATCAGACCACTGCAAATCTACGAAGACCCGGCCGTCCCTCTAAACTTTCAGCTCATACAAGGAGAAGACTGATCAGAGATGCAGCCAAGAGGCCCATGATCACTCTGGATGAACTGCAGAGATCTACAGCTGAGGTGGGAGACTCTGTCCATAGGACAACAATCAGTCGTATACTGCACAAATCTGGCCTTTATGGAAGAGTGGCAAGAAGAAAGCCATTTCTTAAAGATATCCATAAAAAGTGTTGTTTAAAGTTTGCCACTAGCCACCTGGGAGACACACCAAACATGTGGAAGAAGGTGCTCTGGTCAGATGAAACCAAAATCAAACTTTTTGGCAACAATGCAAAACGTTATGTTTGGCGTAAAATCAACACAGCTCATCACCCTGAACACACCATCCCCACTGTCAAACATGGTGGTGGCAGCATCATGGTTTGGGCCTGCTTTTCTTCAGCAGGGGCAGGGAAGATGGTTAAAATTGATGGGAAGATGGATGGAGCCAAATACAGGACCATTCTGGAAGAAAACCTGATGGAGTCTGCAAAAGACCTGAGACTGGGACGGAGATTTGTCTTCCAACAAGACAATGATCCAAAACATAAAGCAAAATCTACAATGGAATGGTTCACAAATAAACATATCCAGGTGTTAGAATGGCCAAGTCAAAGTCCAGACCTGAATCCAATTGAGAATCTGTGGAAAGAACTGAAAACTGCTGTTCACAAACGCTCTCCATCCAACCTCACTGAGCTCGAGCTGTTTTGCAAGGAGGAATGGGCAAAAATGTCAGTCTCTCGATGTGCAAAACTGATAGAGACATACCCCAAGCGACTTACAGCTGTAATCGCAGCAAAAGGTGGCGCTACAAAGTATTAACTTAAGGGAGCTGAATAATTTTGCACGCCCAATTTTTCAGTTTTTTATTTGTTAAAAAAGTTTGAAATATCCAATAAATTTCGTTCCATTTCATGATTGTGTCCCACTTGTTGTTGATTCTTCACAAAAAATTACAGTTTTATATCTTTATGTTTGAAGCCTGAAATGTGGCAAAAGGTCGAAAAGTTCAAGGGGGCCGAATACTTTCGCAAGGCACTGTATGTGGCAGGGTCTACAGACAATCACGCATTACAAAAAGAAAACCAGCCCCGTCGCGGACATCGACATATTGCTCCCAGACAAACTAAACAACTTCTTTGCTCGCTTTGAGGACAATACAGTGCCACTGACACGGCCCGCTACCAAAACCTGCGGGCTCTCCTTCACCGCAGCCAACGTGAGTAAAACGTTTAAACGTGTTAACCCTCGCAAGGCTGCCGGCCCAGACGGCATCCCTAGCCGCATCCTCAGAGCATGCGCAGACCAGCTGGCTGGTGTGTTTACGGACATATTCAATCAATCCCTATCCCAGTCTGCTGTTCCCACATGCTTCAAGAGGGCCACCATTGTTCCTGTTCCCAAGAAAGCTAAGGTAACTGAGCTAAACGACTATCGCCCCGTAGCACTCTCTCTCTTTCTGCTCTTTCCTCTCTCTTTCTTTCTGTTCTTTCTTCTCCTTCTCCAGACTTGTTTTTGACCCTGGGTCTCGACCCCGCCCTGTGCAACTGGGTCCTGGACTTTCTGACGGGCCGCCCCCAGGTGGTGAGGGTAGGAAACAACATCTCCACCCCGCTGATCCTCAACACTGGGACCCCACAAGGGTGCGTTCGCAGCCCTCTCCTGTACTCCCTGTTCACCCATGACTGCGTGGCCATGCATGCCTCCAACTCAATCATCAAGTTTGCAGACGACACTACAGTGGTAGGCTTGATTACCAACAATGATGAGACGGCCTACAGGGAGGAGGTGAGGGCCCTCGGACTGTGGTGTCAGGAAAATAACCTCACACTCAATGTCAACAAAACAAAGGAGATGATCGTGGATTTCAGGAAACAGCAGAGGGAGCACCCCCCTATCCACATCGACGGGACAGTAGTGGAGAAGGTGGAAAGTTTTAAGTTCCTCAGCGTACACATCACGGACAAACTGAAATGGTCCACCCACACAGACAGCGTGGTGAAGAAGGCGCAACAGCGCCTCTTCAACCTCAGGAGGCTGAAGAAATTTGGCTTGTCACCGAAAACACTCACAAACTTTTACAGATGCACAATCGAGAGCATCCTGTCGGGCTGTATCACCGCCTGGTACGGCAACTGCTCCGCCCACAACCATAAGGCTCTCCAGAGGGTAGTGAGGTCTGCACAACGCATCACCGGGGGCAAACTACCTGCCCTCCAGGACACCTACACCACCCGATGTCACAGGAAGGCCAAAAAGATCATCAAGGACAACAACCACCCGAGCCACTGCCTGTGCACCCTGCTATCATCCAGAAGGTGAGGTCAGTACAGGTGCATCAAAGCTGAGACCGAGAGACTGAAAAACAGCTTCTATCTCAAGGCCATCAGACTGCTAAACAGCAATCACTAACTCAGAGAGGCTGCTGCCTACATGGATACCCAATCACTGGCCACTTTAACAAATGGATCACTAGTCACTTTAAACAATGCCACTTTAAATAAAGCCACTTGAATAATGTTCACATATCTTACATTACTCATCTTTGGTCCTGCCGTACATACCTACACGTACGCTATGGTCACAAGACGCAGGCCTCCTAATTGTCCCTAGAATTTCTAAGCAAACGGCTGGAGGTAGGGCTTTCTCCTATAGAGCTCCATTTTTATGGAATGGTCTGCCTACCAATGTGAGAGACGCAGACTCAGTCTCAACCTTTAAGTCTTTACTGAAGACTTATCTCTTCAGTAGGTCCTATGATTAAGTATAGTCTGGCCCAGGAGTGTGAAGGTGAACGGAAAGGCTGGAGCAACGAACCGCCCTTGCTGTCTCTGCCTTGCCGGTTCCCCTCTTTCCACTGGGATTCTCTGCCTCTAACCCTTTTACAGGGGCTGAGTCACTGGCTTACTGGTGTTCTTCCATGCCGTCCATGGGAGGGGTGCGTCACTTGAGTGGGTTGAGTCACTGACGTGGTCTTCCTGTCTGGGTTGGCGCCCCCCCTTGGGTTGTGCCATGGCGGAGATCGTTGTGGGCTATACTCGGCCTTGTCTTAGGATGGTAAGTTGGTGGTTGGAGACATCCCTCTAGTGGTGTGGGGGCTGTGCTTTGGCAAAGTGGGTGGGGTTATATCCTGCCTGTTTTGGCCCTGTCCGGGGGTATCATCGGATGGGGCCACAGTGTCTTCTGATCCCTCCTGTCTCAGCCTCCAGTATTTATGCTGCAGTAGTTTATGTGTCGGGGGGGCTAGGGTCAGTCTTTTACATCTGGAGTATTTCTCTTGTCTTATTCGGTGTCCTGTGTGAATTTAAATATGCTCTCTCTAATTCTCTCTTTCTGTCTTTCTCTCGGAGGACCTGAGCCCTAGGACCATGCCTCAGGACTACCTGGTATGATGACTCCTTGCTGTCCCCAGTCCACCTGGCCGTGCTGCTGCTCCAGTTTCAACTGTCTGCCTGCGGCTATGGAACCCTGACCTGTTCACCGGACGTGCTTGTTGCACCCTCGACAACTACTATGATTATTATTATTTGACAATGCTGGTCATTTATGAACATTTTAACATCTTGACCATGTTCTGTTATAATATCCACCCTGCGCAGCCAGAAGAGGACTGGCCACCCCTCATAGCCTGGTTCCTCTCTAGGTTTCTTCCTAGGTTTTTGGCCTTTCTAGGGAGTTTTTCCTAGGGAGTTTTTCCTAGCCACCGTGCTTCTTTCACATGCATTGCTTGCTGTTTGGGGTTTTAGGCTGGGTTTCTGTACAGCACTTTGAGATATCAGCTGATGTACGAAGGGCTATATAAATAAATTTGATTTGATCTCATATGTATATACTGTACTCTATAGTAGAACTTACTGTAAGGTGCCTGTGTCTTACTCTTCGCTGATCCTTTATTTTTCTTGGTGGGTTGACCCTTGACCTTCTGCTTGGCTGAGGGCATGTCCTCATAGGCATTGCCACAGCTCTCATAGGTGCTGTCTTCTGCCTGGGCTCTGGAGAGTTGGGGGTGGGAGAACAGTCAGTCGGTGACAACAACATGACATAGAGCACTATTCTAGTGGAGAACAAGAGCTGGATATATTCTTGAGAACTAGGTACGTTTGAGAGAGAGTAAGAGATAGCTGGTTGTGTTACCCTGCAGCTGGCTGGGGGTCCTGGCTGAAAGGGGAGGCATGGACAGTGTCCTGAAGAACCTCCATGGGAACCTCCACCCCCGGTTCTGATTCTGGAATCTCTCTGAATTCAACTCCAAACTCTGGAACTCCCTGGTCCTCAACTTCCGGAAGCTCCTCACCCTCTTCCAGAATCTTCTGTTCTAGAGGCATTGTCTCTGGAATGTTGTCTGCGCTTAGTGGGACAAACTCAGGGTCACCATAATCTCCGTACCCCCACTTAGACACCTCTAATTCCACTAAGTCTGCAGGCTGGAACTCCGGGGCTTCCAATTCCAGAACATCCGATCCTACATCCTCAAACTCAGGAATGTTGAGAGCAGAATCAGCTGAAGGAACAGGAATCTCCACAGCTGTGAGGAGAGACAGATAGTTACTCAACAAGAACAACCACACACTGATAACAATACACTATCCTTTCCATTTTAGCGTGTGCGTCTGGGAATGTGAGATATGCTTGTATATGTGTAATGTGGTTTGGTTCTGTGGTTTGTGAACACAATGCTGTAGAGCTCTTTAGAAACAGAACATGTCCAGTGTGAGGAGAAGTTGGTGGGATGTACCATAGGCAGTCAGGTCCAAGGAGGGGAGTTGGGGGGGTTTCTCTGGCGGGAATCCTCGGGTGGAGGCCTCTGGGAGGCGCTTTCTCGGGGGAGGAGGGGGCACCACAAACAGGTCTGGTAGGACGTCCCTTGCCCCCTCCTCTGCTATCCCCTCCAACATAGGAGACGCCTGCCCTAAAGAGAGGGAGGGCGGGGGAGAGAGAGAGAGAGAGAGAGAGGGAGAGAGAGAGAGAGAGAGAGGGAGAGAGAGAGAGAGGTTCAATACTAAGAAAGCTAAAGCAGTGAAACCTACAGTGTAGGTTATAGTGTTGTGAAGTGTAACGCTGTGAAGCGAAAAGACTTCAGTCAACACCTATGGCCTCTCTAAAAGGCTTTGTTAAAGTTGAAAACAATGACAGCAGCACCCAATCATGGCAGACACGCTGTTCCTCTACACCACAGTGACAGTTTAAATACCTTCTCTACTCCGCCCTACTCTTCCTCCACCTTTCCTCCTCTACTCCGCCCTACATTCCCCCTCTCCCGTTCTCCCGTTCTCCTCCTCTACTCCGCCCTACTCTTCTCCTCTCTTCCTCCCCCTTTCCTCCTCTACTCCGCCCTACATTCCCCCACTCCCGTTCTCCTCCTCTACTCCGCCCTACTCTCCTCCTCTCTTCCTCCCCCTTTCCTCCTCATCCACCCTACTCTCCCCCTCTGCCCTCCTCAGGACAGAGTTGTTTTTGGCTCTGAGAGGTAGAGAGGTATTTTACCTGCTCTGCTTTTTAGTGTCTGCAGCTTTGCAACAACACCCATTGTCTTACCTGGGGTGTAAGGGATGAGCTGCACTCCTGTGTACTTCAGAGTACAAAGAAACTGAGAAAAAAATTTATGAAATGTATGCATTCACTACTGTAAGTCACTCTGGATAAGAGCGTCTGCTAAATGACTAAAATGTAAATGTAAAATGTACAAAAGCAGGGTGAACAGAAGATGGAAAGAGAGAGAGAGAGAGGAAGAGGGAGAACAGGGGTCTCAGGAAGAGAGATGTACAGAGAAAGAGAGGGAGAGAGACACTTACTAATGTCAATACCGTTGACTAAGGCCGGTTTCAGGGGTGTAGGGGCCGCCGCCCCTGCCTGGTCATCGTAGTCGATTGGTGGGAGCTCAGGTAGGGATTTCACCGGGGTGGGGCTTGGGCTGTGGGGGGGTGGGGGTAGGTCCTCTATGGTGGGCGTGACAGGTCTGGAGGGGGTGGGGGTCGTAAGAGGGCTGGGGGGGGGGGGGAATGGAGTTAACAATAACATAATAATAACAATATGGTCATTTATTGGACTCTTTCATCCAAAGCGACTGGGGGATAGTGTTAATGTGTATGTACTGAAGGTATATTGTGTACCTGGCGAGCTTCCTCTTAGCTTTCTCCAGAGCATTGAAGATTACCTCTGATCCTCTTTTTTTTGGTGGACTCATCTCTTCTGCTCGTCCTAAAGCGAACAGGGCTGAGAGTGGCCGTTCCTGGACCCCCACAGGCCTCTCAGGCTGGAGGGATGGGGGTGCGATTGAGGGGTCACCAGCCGGGGGAGGGGGGGTGTGAGAGGGAAGTGGAGAGGCAGAGGTCTCGACTATAACAGCAATATCCACTACAACAGACTCAGGTTCAAGTTCAGCAGCTGGAGGTGTAGGGGGAGGAGAGGGGGTAGGGTCAGGGGGTGGGGATGGGGATGGAGTGGCGATAACAGGTGGAGGTGGGGAGGGGATAGCAGGGAGTATATGGGTGACTGGGGGAGCTGGCATTGGGCTGGGTGGGGCAGGAACAGGGGAAGGGGTAGGGCTGGGGCGGACTGATACTGGCAGGGTGGGGGCTGGGATGGTTTCAGCTGGGGTTTCAGGGATGTGATCAATGATAGGAGGGTCAGGGATCACTAGGATGGGGTTAGGTGGTGTAACAACTGTAATGGCTTCAGCTGCTGGTGCAGGTTTCAGGGTGGGGGGTAACAGGGTAAATACTGGGTTATGAGTCAGCTCCAGGGGTAAGGGGGAATCTCGTACTGGGGCAGGTATCGATGCAGGGGGTAAGTGAACAATGTGTACTGCTGGGGAAGGTGGGATAATGACAGTACGTATAGGTATATCACCAGGGGGGGCTGGGGTTCCGAAGGTGGTTAGAGGCATGAGAGGTTCAGGGTCAGCCAGGTCTGGGCTGGCTATGTCCAGTATGGGGAAAGGAAGAAGCTCAACTTTCCCCTTCTTCCCTGTTTTCACTGACTTCCCGATACCCAGAAAACCCTTCTTCTTTGTTGTGTTTATGGGCGGTGGTGACATGTCTACCAGCTCAACAATACCCCTCTTAGACCCCCCAGGGGACAGCAGGGACACTTTCTTGTTCTTCATGGCCTTCATGACCAGGTCTGCTTCTTTCTTCTGTTTCTGGTCCAGCAGATCCGACCTCACCGCTACTTCTACAATATCTTTCCCTCCATTCATCATTTCATCCGCCTTCCCTTTATCAGCCTTCGCCTCTGCCTTCTTTTTACCTAGTAATTTCACCTTCCCCTCATCCTTGTCTTTGCCCTTCACCATCTCCTCCTCCTCCTTGACGATGACTCTGGATGCGATGCCACCTGGCCCCTGGAGGGAGGAGAGGAGGGAGGGTCGAGCACCGCGCGGTAGGGAGTGTGAGTTGGAGGGTGTGTGTGATGTGGAGCTGAGGGAAGGAAGGCAGTTTGTAGGGCTGTGAGGAGGAGGCAGGACTTTAGCTTTCTCAGGGAGAGCAGGTTTGGTCCTGGGCTGCTTCAGCAGCAACACTTCCTCATCCTGGAACTTTGCCCTCAAGGACTTGAAGTCCAGAAAGTCTTCTTCCTATCAGACAGAGAAAGGAGGGGAGGACATTTCAAACTTGTAGTGTATTTGAGGTTTAAAAAGGCTTCTGAAGTTTGTGATTTCCACTTTGAATTTATTTTGACTTGATTTTGTATCAACCACTACAAAAATGTAATTCATATAATCAACATAATAATTCACATTTCCTGTTGCTGCAGGATTATTTTCAAGGTGGGGTGCACAACCCCCAAAGCATCTTCCAGACGCTCTGACAGCAAAACTGCCAATAGAAACCCATAGAAGCCTAATTCCTTTAGGTGAGAGCCTGGGGGCAATAGAACTATAGGTCAGGGGCCCTGGGCTTGTGTGTGTGTGTGTGTGTGTGTGTGTGTGTGTGTGTGTGTGTGTGTGTGTGTGTGTGTGTGTGTGTGTGTGTGTGTGTGGTTGTGTGTGTGGATGTGTGTGTGTGCGCGCTGATGGACCAGTCAGGCTGCTATACCACATGATGACTCTTCCATCTATCTATCCATCCATCCATTCATTCACACACACACACACACACACACACACACACACACACACACACACACACACACACACACACACACACACACACACACACACACACAGAGAGATAAAGCCAGATATTTTATATCAAATCTGAAGTTATTACAAAGCTACATATAGCAATAAACAAGAGAGAAGAACCACCTAATAGATGTTGAGACAAGCAAAATGGGCATCATGCCAACTACCCATCTGACTAAAACTGTATTCATGGTAACAACCTTCATTATGGGTGATCGGGGTTGGTTGTCACGCTTTGTACTCTTGTGTGTATTTCTCATCACCAGTCTATCTTAGAAGACTCTTTTCAATATTAATAGGAAGTCCAAGGTCTTGGGTTAAAATAGGGACCCATTTTATCCTCCTCTATGGGGTTGGTTGTCACAATGTTTGCTACTAGTTTATTCCTTTTGTAACAGGAAATTAAGCAATATAGTATACTTATGCAATAAGGACCGAGGGGGTGTGGTATATCGCCAATATACCACGCTTAGGGTTGTTCTTAGGCATGACGCAACATGTTTATAAACTGGTTACCAACATAATTAGAGCAGTAAAAATAAATGTTTTGTCCTCCCGTGGTATACGGTCTGATATACCATGGGTGTCAGCCAATCAGCATTCAGGGCTCGAACCACCCAGTTTATAAAGAGTCTTTGAAATCGTCTTTCTTTGATGGGTGATATTCCCAACAAAATTCTGCATTTTATGCCTTGAGAACAACATATGACATTTTGAGTAAATGTGTGTGTATGCGTGCGTTTGCAAACGCATGTGTAGATTGAGGGTGTGTGACAGAAAATATATGTTTGTGAGAGAGGCAACAAACCCAGATAGCACAGATACCTCGGCCCAACGGATGTACCGTACATGATGCTTTGGGACGATGCAGTTTAAGACATTGTTTGCCAATTTGCCAGACGTCTCACAGATGTTTGCAGAATAGCTACATTCGACATGCTACAGTTCTACATCGTTTATAGTCGGCCAGGCATCAACATTCTTCCCAATGTCCAATCGCTCTCCACACTACATATACCACCCCCACATTTTTGTATTTTTTACTTTGAAACACAAATGCCCCTCACCTCAATGTTTTGTCATGCTGACATTAATTGTCCAGGTGGATGAGTTCTTTCAAAGAATTCACACATTTGAATTGTACAGTTATCACACAGCACCCTGTAGATTGGGAGTAGTAAAGCACTATGACAACCAACCCAGGTCTTCGCTATACCGGGACGGCGCTGTGTGCGTGCAAGGAGAGAGAAAATGACAAGATAAAAGTATTACCTGGTCCATCGTGCGTAATTCCACCAGGCAGACAGCTATGGGTAGCCTTGTTCCACCTCTCTTGTATTTCTCCAGGTGTCACCTTCTGCCTCTCTTTCTGGCTATTACATGTAGCGTCATTACACCAAGCAGTTACACAAAACAATCAACGCAATAACTCTGAATAACAGTCCAGGAGGCTACCGGTAAATGTTACTGTTGTCATTAACTAATAGAGGATTGGGCTAGTCTACATACCTTTACACTCTCTCTCCTTAGCTTCAGGGATGGATGGTTTCGGTCTCGGAAGAGAGTCAGGTGGAATTATCTCTCTCGCTCTCATATAATTATTCACGCTCACATCGCAGAAACGGTCCGTCCAGCTAAACGGGTCAGCTAGCCAGCGGGTATCGTGGTGTCTGTCGAGAACGCAAGGCATTTCAACGCAACGTGCATGATGAACTTTCTGACAGCTTTCATCAAACAGGAATGCCGTCTGACAGGTGTGCGTGTCATGACTCGCAGCTGGTGCCATAGAAGCGCGATTGTTGACAAACCACAATGAAATGCTCATTAAACGTGTTCCCCCTTCCTTTACCAAGGTAGGCTATACACATTGCTCATATGACACATGTTGGGCAAACAGGTACATTCCAGATGTGATAGCCTACATCCTATTGTGTGTGTCTATGGCAGTGATACAGAGTATTTGGGCTAGAACCATGTTGCCTAAAGCTGTATTACATATTCTAGACCAGTGGTTCCCAAACTTTTTATAGTCCTGTACCCCTTCAAACATTCAACCTCCAGCTGCGTACCCCCTCTAGCACAAGGGTCAGCGCACTCTGTTTGCCATCATTGTAAGCCTGCCACACACACACTATATGATACATTTATTAAAACCTCTACAGGATCAGTGGATCCCCCACTGGATGGTTGAGCTAACGTAGGCTAATGCGATTAGCATGAGGTTGTAAGTAACAATAACATTTCCCAGGACATATCTGATATTGGCAGAATGCTTACATTTTTTTGTTAGCTACTGTAAATTGGACAGTGCAGTTATTACAGTGAAAGAATACCATGCTATTGTTTGAGGAGAGTGCACAGTTATGAACTTGAAAAGTTATTAATAAACCAATTAGGCACATTTGGGCAGTCTTGATACAACATTTTGAACAGAAATGTAATGGTTCATTAGATCAGTCTTAAACTTTGCAGATACACTGCTGCCATCTAGTGGCCAAAATCTAAATTGCTCCTGGGCTGGAAAAATACATTATGGCCTTTCTGTTGCATTTCAAAGATGGTACAAAAAAAAACATGTTTTTTTCCTGGAATTATCTTTTACCAGATCTAATGTGTTATATTCTCTTACATTCATTTCAAATTTCCACAAACTTCAAAGTGTTTCCTTTCAAATGGTATCAAGATTATGCATATCCTTGCTTCAGGTCCTGAGCTACAGACAGTTATATTTGAGTAAAACCAAAAATTTTTTTTTTAGTACCATCATATTTGAAATGCAAGAGAATGACCATAATGAATTATTCTAGCCCAGGCACAATTTAGACTTTGGCCACTAGATGGCAGCACTATATGTGCAACGTTTTAGAGTGATCCAGTGAACTCTTGCATGTCTATTCAAAATGTTGTATCAAGACTGCCCAAATGTGCCTAATTGGTTTATTCATACATTTTCTAGTTCATAACTGTGCACTCTCCTCAAACAATAGCATGGAATTCTTTCACTGTAATAGCTACTGTAAATTGAACAGTGCAGTTAGATTAACAAGAATTTAAGCTTTCTGCCCGTATCGGATATGTCTATGTCCTGGGATTTTTTTGTTTCTTACAACCTCATGCTAATCACATTAGCCTACGTTAGCTCAATGGTCCCGCAGACGGAACACCAACCTTGAAGAAGTTAAATAATTTTCCACACACAGTCTGTGCCTGTATTTAGTTTTCATGCAAGTGAGGCCGAGAATCCACTCTCACATAGGTACGTGGTTGCAAAGGGCATCAGTGTCTTAACAGCGCAATTTGCCAAGGGAAGAAACTCTGAGTGCAACCCTATCCAGAAATCTGGCAGTGGCTTCTGATTAAATTACATTTTCACAGAACATTTGACATTGTCCGTAAGCTTGAGTTCATTTGCACACAAAAATCATACAATGATGGAAAGACCTGTGTGTTGTCCTTGTTAATGCAGACAGAAAAGAGCTCCTACTTCTTAATCATAGCCTCAATTTTGTCCCACACATTGAATATAGTTGCTGAGAGTCCCTGTAATCCTAGATTCAGATCATTCAGGCGAGAAAAAAACGCCCAGATAGGCCAGTCATGTGAGAAACTTGTCATCATGCAAGCGGTCAGACAAGTGAAAATGATGGTCAGTAAAGAAAACTTTAAGTTCATCTCTCAATTAAAAAAAAACGTGTCAATACTTGCCCCTTGATAACCAGTGCACTTCTGTATGTTGTGAAAGCGTTACATGGTCGCTGCCCATATCATTGCATAATGCAGAAAATACACAAGAGTTCAGGGGCCTTGCTTTAACAAAGTTAACCATTGTCACTGTAGTGTCCAGAACATCTTTCAAGCTGTCAGGCATTCCCATGGCAGCAAGAGTCTCTCGGTGGATGCTGCAGTGTACCCAAGAGGCATCGGGAGCAACTACTTGCACGCACGTTACCACTCCACTATGTCTCCCTGTCATGGCTTTGGCACCATCAGTACAGATACCAACACATCTTAACCACCAAAGTCCATTTGATGTCACAAAGCTGTCCAGTACTTTAAAAATATCCTCTCATGTTGTCCTGGTTTCCAGTGGTTTGCAGAAGAGGATGTCTTCTTTAGTTGACCCCCCATAAACATAACGAACATATACCAGGAGCTGTGCCAGTCCCGCCACATCTGTTGACTCAGTCAGCTGTAATGCATAGAATTCACTGGCTTGTATGCGAAGCAGTAATTCTTTCAAAACATCTCCTGCCATGTCACTAAGTCATTAAGTCCTCCACAACAGTACGGGGCTTGCCTGTCCTAGCCACTCGGTAGCTCACCATATAAGACGCTTCTAGCCCCTTCTTATTAATGGTATCTGTTGCTTTTATACATGTCTGACTAGTCGAAAATCGTCTTAATTCTCGCTCAAAAATCTCCTGTGGCTTATTTTTCAAATTGTCATGTTTCGTTTCTAAATGTCTGTGCAAGAGTGAAGGTTTCCCGCTAGAGAGTAATGGTTAATGTGATTGGATGTTAATTATTTGACTAGGCTACCTGTATTTGACATTGGGTTGTTATTTCGCTGAACACTAGATTATTTAATTTTCTTTTGGACAGTGAAACGAGGCTACTCAGGTGAGAAAAAAACCTCACCCAAATGTATAGCCCCGTTGGAAAATATAAATGGACTGTTTGTAAATGTGAAGAAAATGTAAAAAAAAAAAATGTGTATCACATTTTATTTTGCGTACCCCCGATGGCATTGCACGTACCCCTGGGTGTACGCCTACCCCAGTTTGGGACTACCTGTACTAGACAAACAGAGACAGAGAAAAGGGACACCGCTTGGGGAGTCTGTCAGCATTCCAAAGTAGAGAACAGGGGTATTTAAACTGAATTCCAAAGACGCAGCGATTTAAGAGATGGAAACGGACATGTAAATAGACATGTAAAAACTTAATAATACATGTTATGTTTCCATAATGATATGGCTATTTAGAGAAACATATGTATGTCATACTGTAGGATATTATTCATACAATTGGTCTACTAAATCATCATTAAAGCCATCCTTTCTTGACAGATGTGTGTCAGTGTGTCAGGCAGGTGAGAGAAGGGGCACACACACACACACACACACACACACACACACACACACACACACACACACACACACACACACACACACACACGATCACCCAGACCCAGCTGGCATTGGGATGTGTTTAATAGTAACAGTAATACATGGTGGAGACGTAAATCAACAGAAAATAAATAAGTATTCTAAAAATCCACTGTAGAATGCTATCGTATTCATTAAGATAAAAATAATGTGTCAATTTACATTAAGAAAACGTTATCTGCGGTAAGCATAAAATATGTCTAGAAATATTATGTAATCAAACAGCATGTTTCCCTTTTACTCCACTTCCTAATGTTCTTCTTCTTCGTCTTTTTCTATTGTCCAAAGAGTTATTCAAGGTGTCAGTCCAGATGAGTCTAATTACACATAGACTTTGGCCATAAAATAGGGAGTCATTGGCATCAGAGTTGATGTAGTACTAGCAGTAGCACAGACAGACAGGTTAGGGGTCGATGACAGCCAGCTGTGAGTGTCTGGTGTGGTTGTGATGATGGGTAAGGGTCCTATCACTCAGACTGAGGGATGATATGAAGCATGGAGGTGGTGATAGTATGACTGTAAGAGGTTACAGGGTACATCAGTGGGAACATGTTATTGGCACATAGATATTGATAAACATGGATTTTGATAAACAGATATTGATAAACATGGATTTTGATCAACAGATATTGATAAACATGGATTTTGATCAACAGATATTGATAAGCATGGATGTTGATAAACATGGATGTTGATAAACATGGATATTGATAAGCATGGATGTTGATAAGCATGGATGTTGATAAGCATGGATGTTGATAAACATGGACGTTGATAAACATGGATGTTGATAAACATGGATGTTGATAAGCATGGATGTTGATAAGCATGGACGTTGATAAACATGGACGTTGATAAGCATGGATGTTGATAAACATGGATGTTGATAAACATGGATGTTGATAAGCATGGATGTTGATAAGCATGGACGTTGATAAGCATGGATGTTGATAAACATGGATGTTGATAAACATGGACGTTGATAAGCATGGATGTTGATAAACATGGCTGTTGATAAGCATGGATATTGATAATAAAGGGCTGCAGTATAGACAAGGGCTGTGTTAGGGAAAGACACTTATAGGATCATAGACAGAACAACAGAGGTTGAGAGAGAGCAACAGAAACCTAGACATACAGACATGTTGGTATTGCTTGATACCTTCTGGTTGCATAACTGAAGCCTGCCTATTTTATGGCACAGAAGTCTGTGGACAGAATGATCATTGTTATTATAATTTACAAAATTAGTTTGGCAAATCGACAATCAGGTCTCTTAAAGCCTTGTGACTGTATAACTCCAGGAGAGCTGACTCCAGCGGCTTGATTGACTTATAAAATAAACATTTCCGTTTGTCTGTTTTAATCCATATTGTACAAAAGCTATTATAGAGAATGAGCAATTCATTCACAGAATCAGTTAGTTTGGCAACATACATCCGAAGTCCGGCACTATCCGATAGTTTGGCAATGTTCGTTCATGCCAGGCGATGCCTGTTAGGTTGGCAACATCCATGCCTCAGTGTCCATTCACTTTGAAGCCTTCCCATTCCCTCTGAGAAGAGACATTTGGAAAAACACTGTGTGTGAGAGCAGCTCCCAGAGAGTCTGTTTCTGCATAGTGATCCAGCAGACACTCACATAAAGGCAAAACACCCAAATAGCCAATCAGATGTCAAGATCCCAATAAACCAGCCAATCAGAAATAAGGATCTCAGCATACCAGTCCATACCAGGATCCACTTGCTACAGACACTAATTCTGTCCATGTCTGATACCGCTGTGTGTGTGTTGGGAAAGGAGACAACGCTTGGCCTAGTCACCCTTTGGCAGCATAGTCTCTAGCAATGTTTGATGGAGAGAAAGAGAGAGAGAATGAAAGGCGAGTAGAGGGAGGAGATGGCGCATTCCATCCTTTGTAAGAGGGGATGCCAGGCTGCTGCTTGAGATGAGACACACACACACACACACACACACACACACACACACACACACACACACACACACACACACACACACACACACACACACACACACACACACACACACACACACACACACACACACACACACACACACACACACACAAGCCCAGGTCCCCTGACCTATAGTTCTATTGCCCCCAGGCTCTCACCTAAAGGAATTAGGCTTCTATGTGTTTCTATTGGCAGTTTTGCTGCCAGAGCGTCTGGAAGATGCTTTGGGGGTTGTGCACCCCACCTTGAAAATAATGATACGGTCACTTAGTTTGTTTTATCTCATGTTGAATTAGACTGTGAAAAGAGAGAGAGATACAGATGTAAGATCTTAATTTGAGCCAGTTTGCTACAGCAGGAAAATAAACCTGCAACAACAGGAAATGTGAATTATTATGTGGATTATAATGAATTACATTTTTGTAGAGGTTGATACATTTTTCGTGAGGGAAAATCAAGTCAAAATTCAAAGTGGAAATCACAAACTTCAGAAGCCTTTTTAAACCTCAAAAACACTACAAGTTTAAAATGCCCTGCATTGCAGGAAAGTTCTCCTGCAACAGGGTGATCCTACATCTGTAGAGTGGGCTCAATGATAACCTGTGATTTGAAATTCTATTAATATCCTTTAGTCTTTTTCAGGTATGAGGTACCTGTTTTCAACCTATCTCTCCCCCCTCCCCTCCTTTCTCTGTCTGATAGGAAGAAGACTCTCTGGACTTCAAGTCCTTGAGGGCAAAGTTCCAGGATGAGGAAGTTCTGCTGCTGAAGCAGCCCAGGACCAAATCTGCTCTCCCTGAGAAACCTAAAGTCCTGACTCCTCCTCACAGCCCTACAAACTGCCTTCCTTCCCTCAGCTCCACATCACACACACCCTCCAACTCACACTGGAGGGTGTGTGTAGCTTGAACCTCCCTCCTCTCCTCCCTCCAGGGGCCAGGTGGCATCGCATCCAGAGTCATCGTCAAGGAGGAGGAGGAGATGGTGAAGGGCAAAGACAAGGATGAGGGGAAGGTGAAATTACTAGGTAAAAAGAAGGCAGAGGCGAAGGCTGATAAAGAGAACGTGCGTGCACACACACATGGGGTTGGCTTGTCAGCGTTGGTAGGTCAGTCCAGTGTTCAGTCTCTTTATTTCCTCCCTTTGTTGATCTGGGCATAGAGAGGATCCTTCCCCTGCAGACAGAGATCCTTCCCCTAGGCAGACAGAGAGGAGACACAGTTAGCATGTTAGTATTAGCATGACCCACTGGGACTGAACACAGGTCAGCTACTCCCTAGACTCACAGACCCGTTCTCCAGCTGCAACACATGCAGTTCCTGTTGTCAACACCAGATGGCAGTAGCACCCTGCTGCAGACAGAGAGACCAGTCATAGTGCAGAGGCTGAGGGTATTGTTGCATAGAGAGTGTGTAGCCCAATCCCAAATGGACCCCTAAACCCTACACCCTATGCACTTGTGAAGAGCTTAGAGGATTTTATTGGTCTAAGCAATATGGTGAAACTTCCACCTAGACTATTAGAGGGCAAGTTGAAGCAACTACACCTGTCAAATCCTCTCCACAAGTGCGTAGGGCGTAGAGTTTAGGGGTCCATTTGGGTTAGGGCCCTCTTTTGTGTGTGTTCTCTCTCTCTCTCTCTCCCACCCACCTCAGCCTGTCAGATCCTAACTTTGAACAATGGATCTATCACTGTCTGAGTGTGTGTGTGCACGTGCATGTGTGTGTCTGACACACTGCTGTCTGCCTTCCTCCTACAGCAGCGTGTGAGTATGTGTGGAAACATATCACAGCAGGTTTGATGGGGATGTCCACAGACTACAACAGTCAGAAGAGGCCTGTGTTATTATCATACACATTATTACACTGCAGTCAGCCTGTCAGCAGGGAGTTACATAGGTTCACTCTGACACGTGATTGGCTGATTGGTCCAGCACTTCCATATCTGACTCCTAGTCCATATTTGAGAATTCTATTGTATGCAGATGGAACCTTTGAGTGTGTGAGTCAAATACATGTACATTTGTGTGTATGTCAGTATGTGGCCGAGTGATTAGACCACAAACATAGCTCTGGCCTCTCTCCTCCTACTCCCCCCCCTCTGGCTCCTCAGTGATTGGGTTTAGGGTTCTTCCTAGATATAAACTAATGCTAATTCATATCACCTAGTTATTAGTGGTGGCTGCCCAGTATTACTGATAAAAACACTGTCATTACATAGTTCCCTGTGTGTGGGCCTGACTGAAACCACCTATCATTACACCCACACTATAAGAAGTGTGTGTGTGTGTGTGTGTGTGTGTGTGTGTGTGTGTGTGTGTGTGTGTGTGTGTGTGTGTGTGTGTGTGTGTGTGTGTGTGTGTGTGTGTGATAAAGGGAAGCCACTGCCATAGGAGGAAAGTCTCTACAATACAACACTGACTATCTCCAACCCTGAACTGCAGTCCAGGACATATACATTTGACATCATATTACATTTGACATCACATAACATCATGTACAGTACAGTATATACACTGAGTGTACAAAACATTTAGGACACCTTCCTAATATTGAGTTCCACCCCCCCCCCTTTGCGCTCATAACAGCCTCAATTCGTTGGTGCGTGGACTCCACAAGGTGTCGAAAGAGTTCCACAGGGATGCTGGGTGGTGGACCATTCTTGATACACGCAGGAAACTGTTGAGTGTGAAAAACCCAGCAGCATTGCAGTTCTTGGCACAAACCGGTGCGCCTGGCACCTACTACCATACCCATTCAAAGGCACTTAAATATTTTGTCTTGCCATTCACCTTCTGAATGGCACACATACACAATCCATGTCTCAATTGTCTCAAGGCTTAAAAATCCTTCTTTAACCTGTCTCCTCCCCTTCATCTACACTGATTGAAGTGGATTTAACAAGTGACATCAATAAGGGATCATAGCTTTCACCTGGATTCACCTGGTCAGTCTGTGTCGTGGAAAGAGAAAGGTGTCCTTAATGTTTTTTACACTCAGTGGACATTGAACATCAAGATGTAGAAAATGCATCCGAGACAAACAGAATTACATCATGACAGCGTGCCCATGCATGGTGAGTTTTAAACACACACATCCTTTATTGAGATACTCACACACCTCTGGTGGCTATAGGGAGAGAGAACACAGACACAACAAGACGCAACACACACAACAAGTACACACACAGAAGCACACACATGCGCAGTTGCATAATCACACAAGCCAACCACAGGCAGTCAGACACACCATGCTATCATCAGAGGATGCAGCAGACAGGATAAGTGAGGGGACAAGAAAAAGGGAAGGCTGGAGAGAAAGAGAAAGAGAGAATAGAGAGGGTGAACAGAAGATCAGTAAAGGTAAGGTGTGTGTGGAGAAGGCAGGCTTACAGAAAGCAAAGGAAGGAGGGAGGAGAAGGAGGAGAGGAAGGTTGGATAGATACCTACCCAGCACCCAGCCAGCGTCTATCTAGCTGTTGGCAGGTGGACTGGTTTGGGCTGGACTAGAAACTGCTGTCTCACTGGGACAAGGAGACCCAGACCGACACGCCTGGAGAGGGAGGAGGGAGAGGAGAGGAGAGGAGAGGAGAGGAGAGGAGAGGAGAGGAGAGGAGAGGAGAGGAGAGGAGAGGAGAGGAGGGAGAGGAGAGAGGAGGGGAAGGAGAAGGAAGGAGAGGAGAAGAGATGGAAGGAGGGAAGGAAGGAGAAGAGAAGAGAAAGAAGGAGAAGAGAAAGAAGGAGAAGAGAAGAGAAAGAAGGAGAAGAGAAGGAAGGAGAAGAGAAAGAAGGAGAAGAGAAGAGAAAGAAGGAGAAGAGAAGGAAGGAGAAGAGAAGGAAGGAGAAGAGAAAGAAGGAGAAGAGAAGAGAAGGGAGAAGAGAAGGAAGGAGAAGAGAAGGAAGGAGAAGAGAAAGAAGGAGAAGAGAAGAGAAAGAAGGAGAAGAGAAGGAAGGAGTAGAGAAGAGAAAGAAGGAGAAGAGAAGGAAGGAGTAGAGAAGAGAAAGAAGGAGAAGAGAAGGAAGGAGAAGAGAAGGAAGGAGAAGAGAAAGAAGGAGAAGAGAAGAGAAAGAAGGAGAAGAGAAGGAAGTAGAGAAGAGAAGGAAGGAGTAGAGAAGAGAAGGAAGAAAGAAGAGCAGGAAAGTAAGGGAATATAGAAAAAGATAAATAGTTGTAGTTGAAAGCAGGATATAAAAAGAGGAGATTATAGGCAGTGACAGAGCAGCAATGTACTAAAGGAGAGAAAGGACACACGCACACACTGAGGACTTCTAAAAACTTTTTTAGAGTGCACTCTATTGATCCCTGAAACGCTCTTTACACCTCCCTCACCACAGAGAGAGTGGGAGGATGTTTCTCTCTCTCTTGCTCTCCTTCTCTCTATACAGGCCTGTTTCATTAGGTTGCGTAAAGCGTAATGTTGACTGTTGCTGTCGAGAGCACTCAACTGACATCTCTAATGCTGAGAATGCCCTAC